>NC_142173.1:51868108-52534676 GCF_029865625.1 Vigna umbellata | reverse complement strand
TATTGCTTTTACTGTTTATATTTTAAAGCTTAAGAATTTCTTTTTCACCGTAGTTAGTACTCAAACTTGACAAACAACACAACTTTATGACCAAAGTATTTGATAGTGCTTTTGAATATTAACTGATATTCAGTCTAATGAGTGGATGGTTATACCGGGACTTAATGAAGGTATTATGAGCATGAAAGTATGGGGTCCTATATAACTATTCTGTGATTTATGTTGATGATGTCATATTAATCTACAATGATATGACAAAATTTTTTTTGTCAAAACATATTTCCATACTCAGTTTCACATTTAAGCCTTTTTCTGAATCTTATTGAGTTTCTTGTTCGAATACCAATATCTCTAACTGGATTTTGTATTTTTCTTTTGTTCAGTTTTAATTTATTGGAAATTTAATTAACAAATCGCTATTTCTAAATTCTTTGTGCCATGACTTGTAAGCTTCCATGACCGTAACTTTTAGGGTTTTAGGGTGTTGTAAAATTCATTAGTTTATTCCTTATTCTTGTAGATTCTTACAAATCTGCACTGTATAACAGGGTTACATTGGAGCTGCATTCCCTTTCTTCTACATCGAGCCTAAGAAGTACGAAAGTGCTAAGGAAGTATTTCCCTGTGGAAAAGTGACCAATAATTGATATTGATCCAATTGGGAATTCACCAGTTATTTTGAGCTTTCGGCTGATATTCTTTTATACAATTTTGTTTGGTGAATCATGGTTTTATTTTTGTGTAATTTGAGTTGATAATGAAGAAAAGGAGCATGATCTTCACTTGAAAGGTCAAGATAATGGTACATTCTTCCTCTATATGGGAAATATATAATTGAGACAATTTTTAGTTTTAAAGTGCTCTCTGCATTTTTCTTAATCTAAATCACTTTAATTCTGATTCATTTTGGAATTTGTCATGTAAAGAGCATGCTCTTGTCATATCCAATCACAGAAGTGACATTGATTGGCTTGTTGGATGGGTTTTACATTCAACTAAGGCTTAGTGACAATGTCAACAAGCTAATCCTTTTTTCCATATGTATTATAAATCCATAATACCCTTTTGTTAGATGTTGTTTGTTAAACATTGTCTATTAGATGATATATGCTAGAAAATTATGTTTTCGTAAAACATTATTTAAAAAATGGTTTATATTGATAAATGCTTATTGCATTCAATTGTTTGTTAAACTTTAAAAATAGAAATGTTAAACGGTCTTATATCTTTATATTATCTTGTCCTAACAATAATTTGTTTTTTCATTTGTGTTTATTGCTTGAATGCATCGACAACTCATCCTATTTCACTGGTTTCGATTGAGTTGGAAGATTAGTCTCAAACTATGGTCTAATCAAATCATCTCATTCTTCCTAGAGCCATCCATGCAATCTGGAAGGTGGATTGGAAAAAAATAATCTTACACTTAAGGAAATAATTCATTCCATATGAGTGGACGAATGACATTAGGTTTGCAGTTCTTAGGTTTTAGGATGTAGGAATAACCCTAGATCTACCTTAAAGTACCTTTAAGACAATAACTAACATACTAAGTACAAAAGATCATTAGCATTACAGTAGAAGAAGAGATAAAATCCAACCTCAACACTCATTTATCATTATAATGTCCAAATCTTAGTTTAACTTTATTTTTATAATCAACACCCCTTTTAAATTTACTATTCCATTCAATTTAGCTATAAATATTGGATGGTTTTAAAAGATTTTTATGGATACAACACTTATTTGATACTACTGCAAATCTAGTGCACTTGCTATAATTTGTTGCTACTCTAACATCTCATCAAGTTTTTGGCATCGTTGTCAGGGATTAAGCAAAGAAAATATTTATAACTAAATTGTTCTATAAAATTATGTATATTACTAAACAAATTTCCTAACTACATTGTTGTTATGTTCCATGTTCTTTGCTTTCATTTCTATTTTTTATGCAAAGAAGAAGTGTAAGGAAGAATTTCTCAATAGTGGGACCCTTGGTGATGACTTTCTCTAACTGCCATGGAGTCCAGCATAAGCAGAGAGCTCAAACCAATTGGTGGAAGAGTCTGGAATCCAAACTCTCTATGCAACGGATAGATGCAGATAAGGTGTTTGATGTTTGGTCTATAAGGAGGAATGGTTTAGAATCCAGGTTAGACAACCTTCCATCTGAGGAAGAAAGTTGGATATGAAGATGAAAATGGTTTTAGGAGGAGACTTTCAGAGTAAAGAGGTGTTGGAATGAATTCTTCAGCATAACACTAGTTTCAATCCAATAGTGTTTACAAATGTGGAGAAGAGTTGGATTTATAGGATCATTCAAGCACCCACTGTGCCTATGATCAAAGTTGATCATCAGCCCCATGGTATGGATTAACTGTCACGTATTCATCATGTGGATAATGCGCAGAATGGCCTGGAATGCCAGTTGTCGAAGCTACACATGCTGATGGCCAAGGGTTTCACCAAAGGCATTGGGCAGAAAATGTGTTCAGGCTGAGTGGAACCCAATTCGGAAGAGGCTTCATGTTTTGCTCCAAATGAAGTAATTCTTCAAGGTTGCTTGCTCGGAAGTGTCTTCTAACTCTTCTTGAAGTCTTTTAAGCATTCCTTTAGTCATGGGACCTTGATTGCATGGTTTTCTATGTGTCAATCCATCTTGGTTGTTCCTTTTGGTCATTTGATGAGTAATATGTTATGGGCTTGATGTTGGGCTTGGGCCTAAGTCATCATCTCCTTCCCTTTAAGAAGGATTTATCCTACAATCCCTAGAATCTTCATCATCTGATAACTCTCTTGAAAAAGGTTGAAGATTAGTCACATTAAAGGTAGCATGAACACCATATTATGGAGAAAGGTCTAATTGATAAACATTATTGTTGACCTTCCTAAGGACTTTGAAAGGACCATCTCCTTGAGGACTTAGTTTAGACTTTCTTTGTTTTCGAAATTGCTCTTTTCAAAGGTGTGTGTGTGTGTGTGTGTGCATGTGTGTGTGTCTCTGTGTGTGCGTGTACGTGTGTGTATGTATGTGTGTCTGTCTGTCTGTGTGTGTGTGTGTCAATGGATTTCCTTCGTTTTCACACTATTTGTGCATATGGGTTTGATTTCTTTAGTCAAACGAGTTGTTAAGGTTGTCTATGTTATTCACATTAGGTCATGTTAGTTTAGTTGCAAACATACTTGTTTCTAGTGTTCTACATTATTCCAAGTAGGTGTCATGTTTTTTTAATTTATTTTGGGCTACAGTGATTATGTACCCGGTTGTAATACTGTGATTCCATGTTTCGAGGTTGTTTTATGTTCTTAATCAGTTGCATGTACATGATTTTGGAATACCATGCTTGAAATATCATGTTGTTTGTGTATAAGTCGTTTTGTTTCCATGAGTTTAGGCCAGAATTAGGTTGCTTTATCATGATGACATGTTCTATGGTTGTGTCATGTTGTGTTAGAATCACCATGATGTGTTTATTTTGGGTTGTACTACACTTTTTTGGGTTGAATAGTCTAAAGTACAAAAGTTTTAGGGTTTAGGTATAACACAGTGCATTCGTGATGTAGTAATGAGGTTTAAGTCATATGTCGAGTGATATACAAGAGATTATGTTATCCTTATACTATGTCAAGCTCTTTAGGGTTGCTACATGACATTTTTATGTTCAGCCGAGTAAGTTAGTTTTATAAGAGGTTTTTATCTTTCATTGTCAGTTGTTCCTATATGCAACCAAGTTGTGTATGAGTGACACCATGTTGTGCTGGGGTATGAATGGGTTATTATAACATGTTTTCTGAAGTTGTCGGGTTGCTTAAGTTGGATATCATGTTGTTTGGTGCTTAACATGAGGTGTTGAGCTATTAAGTATGGTAATTGGATTGCCATAACGTTTTCCACGCATTGTTTGGTTGGTTTGGATGAATTTGGGTATGTTTTTAATAATTAAAAAAATCTTAAAATGGTACGAATTTGAGGACAAATCCTCTTCATGAAGGAGGGTATGATAGAGAACTATCTCCTTAAACATATATGAGAAGAATTTGAAGAAGAACATTTGAATTCAAAGGATCTATAACAAGGTCAAAGATCAAAATACTTCTCCTTGAATTTTAAAAAACATGAGCACAATTGAAGAATAATTTGGGAAATTAAATAAAATGTAATTTTTTAATACAAACAATTTGTTTCTTTTTTTAATTTTTTAAGTTATTTTTCAACCTGATGGCTTTGGACTTTCTTTTAGGATTTCTTAGGTGCCTTAAATGTTTGTACCTATATATAGGGGTACCAAATACAAAATAAGCAAATAACATGACTAGAACATGACCGAATATGATTCAGAAAATAAAAGACTCAAAAAAGGTGAAATCACCGAATAAAAAATGATAAAAACATTTACTCAAGCTAAAGACTCAAATGAATTACGTAAGTCACAGACTCAAACATATTGAACAAAAATTGGAAACCTAACATAGGAAAACAACTTTCACAGAATAAGACGCACAAACTCAAAATGATTCAACAATTAAAAGACTCAAACAATTCAACACATTAAAGGAAATGTAACTAACCACGCAGAAATTGAAGAAACGCAACAAGATACTATGAATCATAACCAAACCGAGACAACTCATGAATCAGAAAAAAAAATGAAACAAGACAGAGGAGAGATACTTATCTCTTGACGTGTGCTTGAACCAGAGCTCTGGATACCAACTGATGGAAGCGCCTGAGGAGATGAGATCGATTGAAGCGGTGCAAGCGCGACCTAAATCCTCGAGGCTTCCTCGACAAGAGAAAACGCAGCGGAAAGAGGAAATACACGAGATAGAATGCAGAAATAGAGAAGAAGTCAAGAACTTAGGGTTAATCGGTTGAAAACCCTAAAATAGAGGACAAACCCTAATCTGGATCGGAGGAACCCTAGCAAATGGGGAAAACTCATATTGGACCGATTAAATAGTGGGAAAGCTAGATAAGTGGAAAAGAGGAATGGACATAAGGAAACATGTTTAATCGGTGAAAATGGAATACAATCAGTGAAAGATGGTGGAAAACCTAGAAATAGATGTTCTAGGGCTTAGGAACTTGAAGCAGAAAGAGGAAATATGATTTAGAGGAGCAATACCTGGATGTGAGCTCGAGAGTTGTTTGGAACGAGAAGGCGACACAAACGAGAGAATGGAATCAGGATTTGGAAGAGATACTCGAAAGGAATAACGTGAAAATGATGATGACATCGTGCAAGAGAAAGTGCCAAATGAAGATGTGGCTCTCGTGAAAGGAATGAATGACGATGTGGCGAAGCGATGCGCAAAACAAAGGACGATGTGTGGCTTAGGAGCGTTGACGCGTGCACTATTGATGTGGCAGCAGATGAGTGGATCTGCGTAGATGAGAGAGAATTATATGGAAGCACAATGGAGAAATGGAAATGAAATGGAAGCATAATGCTTGGAAGGTGGCTAGAGACGGATCTCTTGGACTCTATAGCTTGACTTTGAAGAGAGAATTTTATCTGGAGTTTCTCAACAGAAATCAAATTCTCATTATGTTCAAAAGTGTTTAATACAATGGTGAAGATGGGTATTTATAGGACCCATGCTCCTTACAAGCTCATAGTGCAATACACTAAAGAAAATGTAAAATACAAAAAGATAAAGGGTTCTCAAGCGGTATTCCATCAGTTACTCAAACTTGTGGTTTAATTTATAAGGTGTTGTGATTAATGTCCATGATGATTAGTGGTATGCCATGTTGTTGCATTAATTGCAATATAATTTTTGATCTTGTGTTTTCTTACATACTTATTGGTGGATCGCTCGAGAAAATCCTACTTTAATGCATAGCCCTATTTTGGTTAATTAAGAAAGTTCTGTTTTGGTGAATAGGAAATGTCATATTTTGATGAACAGGAAAAGCCTTGTTTTGATCAACAAGCCTTGTTTTGATGAACATGCCTTGTTTTGATCAACAGGCCTTGTTTTGATGAACGAGGCTAGTTCTCAAGGACATTAATGGAAGAAAACTTAGCCCTTCGCCGCCTCTAGAAAGGCTCTTCAAGAATATACGTTCGCAATTTTCCTTTTCCCCTATAAAGAAGTAGGAGGGCGAAGAGGAGAGGAAGGTTCATTTAAATAACCCTTAAGAACAAAGTCAATGCGACTTGAGGAATTGTCGTGTCAAGTAGCAATAACCTTTGCCTTAACCTTTGTTATTCATCAAAAGAACTGGAAAGAGAAGAAGCACCAAAAAGTGAAAGAAATAGAAAGGTGAACTAGAAAAATGATGGTAGAAAACACGAGAGTAGGAGAACAAAAGTTGGATCATGAAATCTCAAATATGAAAGAAATAATGAACGAAAAGGCAAAGAAAGAGATATAAAAGGGGGAAGATGAAGCTATTCGCAAGATGGGGGCAACTTCTTCAAGTTTTTGAATCCTCCAATTAAAAATAATCACTTCACTAAGGTTGTGTTCATTTGCAATGACGAAATTCATATCAGTTTCATGTTTGTTTTAAATAATTTTTGCGCGATTAAAAGCATTGAATTGTGTGATAAAGAAATTTTCCTATCTTTCTTCCACTACGAAGATTTGCAATGATTCACAATAATTCTCAATTTTATCCTTGCAGCATTCATGACTTTTAAATATAATTATTCGCATAGATAAAATAATAATAATAATAATAATAAAATGTATTGTTTTAATTATTTAATAATATTTTATTAATTTTAATATTTCAAAATAATTTTTATCAAAAAATATCTTATTCACAAATATCATTTTATATCAATATTATCATTAAGGACAATTCGATAATCTTTATTTTCTATTTACTAAAATATTTTTTTATCTATTACATCAGTCAAATATTATACAAATTTTTATAAAATTTAGTTTCAAATTCATTCTTAATTACCTCCAAATCTTTTAAAAAAAATACGTATATTTTACTTTCAAATCCCATAAAATGATTTAAAATTTATTAGGATTTTTAATTAAATTTATATCAAATCTCATTTAACTTTTATAATGATTCGAGCGACTTAATTAAAAAAATGGAACCATATCAAATGGTAAAGAACCCTGGTCCTAAGTGCAACAAGGTGAAAAAAGAAAAGAGAAAATTGTATAAGGAATCAAAAAACTATATTGTTTATTGATTAATTCTAGAAATCTTATTTCTCTCACCCTCTTTGGCTGGGTACATATTATCACTGCCTAGGTTTACACCAAATGTGGTGTTGCATTACAATCATAGAAGCAAAAACATTCATAAGTATTAGTCTTAGTGTTTTGAACGCATTCTCCAAACGGTTCTAATAAGCTTTTAAACATGTTGGAGCAATCTGATCGACATTTTTCGATGGTGCAGTTTGTGGGCTGTATTAATTTTTCACATCTTTTGACATTTACTCCGCTTATTCCTGAAATAACTGAAAAATGCAAGATAGAATTAGAATAAACCATTGATCAATGAACAATTTAACATTGAAAAAATATTAGAAATTGGGAAATCATCAAACCTGAAATGATAAGGATCAAGGCAACTATTTGTGAAAAGAAAAACTTAGTCATTTTTAATAATTCTGGTATATCAAAGTAATAAACTTTACTCTCAATGTTTTTTCTTTCTAATGTTGGTTCAATCAACATTCAGCTGCTTGTTTAAATAGAGTGAAAAATCTCTTTGAACTCCTTGAAAATTGGGTGGGGCAATGAACTGATATTTGTAGTAATTAATTTTTGAAAAATCTCTTTGAACTCCTTAAAAATTGGGTGGGGCAAATGCACTGATCTTTGTAACTAACTTTTGTGTAGTTGTATATTAATTATATGAAGTTATATTAAACGTTATATATTTGACAATCATAATTATATATTAATTAAATTTAATAAATACATTATATTTCATTTATTACATTTTAATTGATTACATATTTTAATATATAAATATAGAGTATAGAAGTTATATTTTCATTAATCACGGTTACATATATTAAACTTAATAAATATATTATATTTTCAAATAAGTTCACTCCTGTATCATTACATAAATATTTTATTAAAAAATATTATAGAAAGAAAGAAAAACATGACCGACTATACCAAATCCATGACAAAATTACGTTATAGAAAAACTATTTTGAATTAGATTATTTGTTATTAGTTTTCTTTGGTTTGAATTAACTCACCATCTTCTTCAGTATTAGAATCTTCCTTCTCATTAACCATTCTAGTCAATTTAGAAATTATTTTCAATTCTTTCATAAATTGAGCACCTTAGATGTTAAAGGCTCAAAAAGAGCCACTAAACAACTATGAATTGAATGTAAATGTTGTGAACCCTCCAAACTATTAACAAAGAAAGTGACATCTTCTAAAAGAGATATAACCAAGGAATCAGATTCTATTGGCACACTACCATCAAGATTCTTAACAAGAAAAATCCTTTCACAACACAAATATTATCATGATTATCCACCTCTTGCTCAGGCTATGCAAACTCCACCACAACTCCATCATTTGAACTAAAATGGCATTAGCCCATTAATAGTTTTATTATAACCTGGTTTGAAACAATATTTTTCTTGACACAAATCTTCGACAATGGCGTAAAAAACCTCTTGATACTACAAAACAATCAATTTTTTCAACAAGTATATTAGGTAGTTTGTAGTATAATAAGTGTTGTATCCACATGGATTTAGCAGAAAATACAACATTCTAAACTAGCTTAACTTGGAATAAAACGGTAAAAATAGATCTATTTTACCAATATAACTCGTTGTAAATTAGTTTGAACTTAAAAAGAATTGACTTCAGGATGATAAGGACGTGCTGAAGCTAAATTTCACAACTTTTTCCTTCTCTTGTAAAGCTTTAGTTATTAGTTATAAAGACGCAATTAATCATGTCTTAGGAGTTCTTTTATTTGGCTAGTGATAGATAAAGTTTCTACGGATTTATTTTACTTTATTATTTGCGCGTGCGGGATGTTATTTTATATATGCGTTGGTGGTTAAATATTTGATAGATGCGTTGGTGGTTAAATATTTGGTGTGGAGAAGATAAGTTTTATGACCTTTATTTTATGGTTTTAGTAAGTGTGATAGATATGGTTGCAAGCTAAGCTTTATGAAATTATGAGAGGAGAATTAAGGTATGATTATATTGTTATAGGGTGTGAGAATAAATATTTTGTTGATAAAATTCATAAATTGTGAGAAGGGGGTTTAAAATGAGCTTTAAAGGATGAATTTTAGGATGTAATTTTGTACAGTAGTTTGATGTAATTGGAATTTTGGTTTGATTATTTATGTTCAAAATGAAATTGTAGGTTAAATGGAGGCATTGGAAAAATTTTCGGTGTATACGTAAGTTTTATGAATGTTGATGATTCAACCGAAATTAATTCAGTTTTGAAAATAATTGTATAAGTGAATTGAAAAATTAAAGAGTTTTTTTCAAGTGCTTTGGTTAGACGGTAAAATTTAGAGAGTTAATATCTTAATGTTGCATAAATTGAACTTTTAGTAGAACTAGTCTTTCAGTAAGTTGAATGTATTTTATTTTTAACATGAGGATGTTGGGAATGTTGTTGGAATCTTTGAGATAAGATGAAAATTAGTTAAGTATATGATAAGTTAAGAGCAGTTAAATTAATTGAGAAAGTTGGTAAGTGGTTGTGTAGTATACTTCGATCAGAAGATATTGAAAGAGTGACTTTTTTGTGTTTGAGTTTTGTTGGGCGTGAGTTTTGAGTCATTAGGCGACATGTGTATATGTGACGTCCCACTGTTTGAGAAAATAAGAAGTTGGACGACTTTCACTTTTGTGTAAGTCTTGTTAAATGAGACATGAGGTGTTGGACACTAACATGAAAATAATAGGTTTCTATTTTTTGCATTGTTTATGTGTTGATTAAGTTTTAATTTTATCTAGATGATTAAAAATGATAATGATGATAAGTTAGAAGATGAGTTGTTTGGATGAAATACTTGCATGTGTTTGTAATGTTTGGTTGAGAAGCATGTGTGTCTCAACCAATTTTACATGATTTGAACTTTTTCAAGCCATAAATAATGACTAAAAGTTATTTCAATAGCCTAGTAAACTCTTTATTCCTCTTACATTGAAAGATAGAGCTAATTTTGAGATAACCTCCACTGTGACTAGGTCAACTTCAATTTCTTTTTCTAAAATTATGACCTAAAACAATCCCTTCCTTGACCATGAAATGGAATTTTTGTCCAGTTTAGCACAAAATGAGTTTCTATGTATCTTTTCAACACAATGTCAAGGTTGTTTAAGCATGTATCCAATGAACTACCATATACACAGAAATCATCCATAAATACCTCTATGATTTTCTCAACCAAATCAGCATAAATGGCTAGCATACATCTTTGAAATGTGGCTAGAGCATTGCACAATCTGAATGGAATTTTCCTATAAGAAAAGACACCAAAATGACAAGTGAAAGTTTCCTTTTCTTGTTCTTGAGGATGCACAACTATTTATTGTAGTCAGAGTATCCATCAAGAAAGAAATAATATTCTTGACTGGTCAATCTTTCCATCATTTGATCTACAAAAGGAAATGGGAAATGGTATTTCCTTATAGCTTGATTAAGTTTTCTATAGTCTATGCACATTCTCCATCCTGTGACTGTAGGGTATCTATTCGTTCTTTTCATTATCAATAATTGGCATCCCTTCTTTCTTCGGTACAACTTGAACTGGACTCACCCAAGGACTGTCAGATATTGGATAGATCATTCATACCTCAAGCAATTTCATTACTTCTTTTGTGACTACCTCCTTCATTACAAGGTTAAGTCTCCTTCATACCCCAAAAACAAGGCTTAAATATAAGGTTCAAAGAAAACTAAATGACTTTTCTCAAAATCAAGACCCAAAATAAACATGTTCTAATTATTTACAATTCAGCTTGACCCATGGAAATAAGAGTTTGGACATACTCAATAGTTGAAGCCTACTCAGTAGTTTTCCATCATGGGTACGAAATTTGTTATAAAAATAGGTTTGGTCCACTTATTTATATTGTTTTTAATTGGGACCAAACAACATGCTTGAGTTGATACATTTGAATACACAATTTTGTTATTTTAATCCCTTGATAAACCTAATATAATATATTTCAATACAACAATAGTTGAAATTATTTTAATGCATTCTAACGTCTATTTCCATAGACTATTGATGGTTTATCTTGATTGATTTTCATTTTTCCAAGATTTTAGAAAATTTCCATGAATTTTATTAATGATGAAATTTATAACATAATTACGTACAATCCAAAAGTATTAGAACTTTTAGTTTAAATTCATATGAGAAACAAATACAAATTTAATAATTTTATATTGAATGAATAATTTTCATTCAAATTTTGAAGTATTTGTAAAAAAACAATGTGATTAGTTGATTGGGATGTACTTGCAATTAAAAAAACTTAATAAGGGACTAAATTGCAATTATAAAAAAATCAATAACTAAGATGCAAATACTTAAAAATAATTAAGGATCAATTTGTAATCATTAGAAAATATATATAGATGTCAATTTGTAATTTTAAGAAATTTTAGAGGCTTATACATAATTATGAAAAATAATTTACAACAAATAGAAAAAATTCAAATTTATTCTTGAAGGATGTAAACTATATATTTAAGTCAATAAAAAAGTAAAATATAAGTAATAATTAATATTATTTTTATGTTATGTACATCAAAAGATAATGTGTTACATAATAGGTCTGAATATTACGATTGAACGTTTGTTGTATATGAACTGTTGTGTAGTATGTATAAGGAGAAATCACTATTTGATGTATTGTTAGAAAGAGAGTATTAAATTAAGAATTTGAAGAGATTATTCTGACTTTATTAATTATTGAATTCGTAAAAAAAAAATTATCATGAACACGTACCTTCAGTTATAATATTAATTACAATATAGTGAAAAACTAAAATGAAATAAAGGACTTGAATTTAGAGATGAAACAAATTATAATTTTAAGATATTTTTATATTTTGTTAAATACAAACCATAGACTAAATTAAAAAGCTACTAAATTCGTAGTGTCCTTATAGTTAGCATTAAAAATAACAAAGTGAAGGTGTACACAATTTCTATGATTGATCATGAGAGTTGAATTTAGGAGGTGCAGACATATTAAAAACAGAGTAAAGCAATGCCTGGGATTGGGTAATCAATTTTTCTCCCATGTCTTGAAGAATCTCTCCGTAATGTAACAACATTGCTCCATTTTGAGCCAAATGCTTAGCCCTTTCTACTTCATCCTCATTCTTTGAACTTCGATTCACCCTCTTAATCTCAAGAACATACTCTCCATCACCCACTATCTCAAGGTTAACATTCACTGCAATATCATCATTTACCAATTCTTCTTCCTTTCTCAATTTACACACTTTATTAAATAATTTATCTTCGTCCTCCATCTTCTTACCTGTACAAAACACACACAAAGTAATTAATTATTAAATTAGATAAAAATTAAAAAGTTAAAATAAAAAATATTAGGTCTATCGAGAAAAAGGTTCACTAAGAAGATAAAAACACCAATGAGATCTGAGTTTAATCATATAATGAATTCACAAACAATAAGTTAACGAGTCTTTTACATTTTATATAGTGTTCTACTTTTTTCATTTTTATTCAATATGAGACTTAAACTCACACTTCGATTCTCAAGAAAACATTTACAAATTTATTGTTTTAAAATTTTAGATTTAATATAATACCAATCCTTTATTTAAATTGTACTCGGATGTCATGTTTAATTTCTATAAATATATATATTTATTACGAAATTAAGTTGATGGATTATTCCACTCTTTCACTGACGAATCACAACTCTCAACTTTTTTTAACCGTAAGGGACCACCCAATACCGTCTAGTTTGGAGGGTTCCTATGAATGTCCTTCTTTTTTTGTTCAACCCAACAAAACCTATAAATTCCAAATTACTTCTCATTAAAATTATAATGAAAAATCATTCATTTCATTTTTCATTCAAAATTTTCTAAATTAAATGTTTCGAAGAATATTTTCAAATTCAAAAGATACCTTTTAAAATACTTAATCCAAAAAATATACAAAATACACTCCGCATTAGATGTTTTAAAAAATATTTTTAAACCTAGAAAATATCTTTCGAAACATTCTAAAATAAATGTTTTGAAAAATATTTTCAAAAATTGTCTCGTAATATTCTAAAAAAAATATTTTTATATTCATAATTGAGTTATCTAAAAATACCTTCAATAGCTAAATTAGAATATAAAAATATTTTTTGAAAATAAGTATTTCAAAAATATTTTTCAGAACACCTAATTTAGAATATTTTTTTCTTAAATGTTCTAAAAGAAATTTTTGAACTCAAAAATATCTTCTAAAAACGTATAAAAATATTTTTTGAATTAAATATTTCATAAAAAAATTTTGGATTCTTATTTTCTTTTTCCATATGCAACTTAGAAGTCCTACTCTTCTTCTTCCAAGGAGTGTACTTGCACACACTCATCTCCAGGAAGACCAATTCCAGAGGCCTTTGACAGATGGGGAGGGAGGTGCGAGAACGAAATGTGAATAGAAAATTAGGGTTAAGTTTTCTACTGTTGAGTGAAGGGTAAAATGGACATTTTCTAATTATGAAAGTGCAGAAAGAGAAATTGGGGTGAATAAAGAAGCGCCCCTACTTTGGGTGAGTTGCTGACAAGCAGGCTAAAACACTTGTATTGCCAAAAAAAAAACAATCCTTGATCTAGATATAAATACTTCAAGTGACTTTAAACTAAAATATTTAAGTCCTTGAAGTTGTGAACTATTTTCTCATATTTAGTTGTATGAGTGGTATATTAAGCAATTAAATCTTTTAAGATATAAAAAAACTGAATATGTGATCATCTATAAAATGAAGTATTAGAAGTGATAGATGTTTTAAAATAATGAAACTGGGTATTTTAATATTTAAATAATTCAATAATATAAATAGAATTTCATAAATACATTTCATTTCTTTAAACACGTACCATCGATTTAAAGTTCCTTTTCTAGATTTCATCTTCCTTCTCTCTAAATTTTCTAACACTTGAGTCACTTCTTTGACGATTAGGAAGTGTCTAAGAAATCACGACAGTGATACCTATCCATTCATCTTATCAGTTTTCTAAAAAGAGTAAGTTAGTTTTTACTCTTTTTCTAATATAGGTTCTTTCTCGCATGTGAACCAAATTTCTAATTTTATGTGAAATTCTAGCGCTCTTTGTTGTTCTTCTAGGATCATTGGTCCTAATGGTTGATTTGGATCAAATTCTGTGGTTTTTAGGCAATTTTAGAGTTCGTTGTGCTTGAAGAAACTATGGTGCGTTCTTAGAGCTTGGTAGTTCTCTTTAAGATAAGGGAAACTAGTGACTTTGTGTTGATTTTATTTTTATATGATGGATATGATTTAAGATTGGTCGTACATTTTGTTGGCTTGGTTGGAAATAGGCATATATATTTTAGTAGAAATTGTGATTTTTCATATTTGTAATTAGCTTTTGGATGTTTGATACTTTGATGGATGTTGGACTATAATGATTATGTTTGAATTGAGTTGGTTATGAAATTTTGTGGTTTCAAATGTTGGTGATGTTCATTTGAGTGAAATGTTGAGAAGGAAGTATTAAGATTATTTACATGTCAATTTTGATTTAAAATGGTGGTGAGGGGAGGGGGAGTTTTAACAAGTGAACTTGAGAAATATTGGTCTGGAAAAATGATGAGTTAGGTTTTATTGTATGGTTAATTGGAACTTATTTGAGTTGTGAATTGATAGGTTTTCTTTTAGAATGGAGTAGTAGACAATTGGTTATGTTTTGAACGATTTTTAAGTGTATTTTAGAGGTTTAGAGTAGTGAATTTTAGAAATAGTAACTTAAATATGAGCTAAAACTTGTTTATTGGAGGAGTTGATGTTTGTGGTTGAGTCATTTTGGACTTTTTTAGAACCCTAAGTAGTTTAAATATGAGCTAAAACTTGTAGAATTCAATTTTGGTCTTTAAGATGAGGTTTTAGTTGTTTTAAGTTAAAATCTTGTAAAATAGTTAAGAACTAGTTTAAGTTGGATTATACACATTTTTTTAGGTCCATAGTAGTTTAGAATCAAATCTAAAAGTATTAGAAGTTGGTAAAAGTGTTTAGGATAGGTCATGAGAGGTTAAGGGCGCAAATTATGTAGTTTTGATGCTGCATAATTCTGCAGTCTTGTTGAGCGAGTGTATCCAATGAGCGAGTAGAACTATATCTAGCTGAGCGAGTGTAATCGTTGAGCGAGGAGAACTCACTATTTCTGTATTCGCAAAGCGAGCCATGGGGCTAAGCGAGTGGGTTGCCAAACACTTTTAGTTAAGTGAGCAGATTTAGTGGCTGAACAAAAATATCAGAATTTTCAACTAAGTTTTTATATACTTCTTAAGATGTGTTCAATATATGTGATTGTTTGAATGATTGGTTTATAATACTTATTATGAAGTATGAATTGGTTTATAATATGCATTAGAAACAATATCATGTATATGATTATGTATGATATATGATGACGATGAGTTTTGTGTTCTTTTCTCTAAGATGATTTGTTAAGCATGTAAAAAGGGGTGCCATGGGAAAGACCCTTATAGATGGTTTGTGTATATATTGGTGTAGGAGCTTTGAAATGGGGGAATGTTTTTTGACTCCAATAGTTATTCGAGCTCAAGTAGAGTGGGATGGTTATGTGATGAGGAGTGGCAAATGGTCCTTAGCATCGGGTCAGATTGACCATAGGTGTTTGACAAACTAATCTTGTGTAGAGAGTTGGAGTATGTTGTTTCACCACACATGTGCAGGTTCCCTCAGTATTCAAGATTAATATATGTATCCGAAAGGTCAGGTCTAGTGTTAGAAGTGTGTATTAAGTTGTGCTTGTTATTATTGACTTGATATTAGAAATACATGTTTGTGATTTATATTCAAGTGTGAATAACTCTTTTAAAATTAGCTTACTTGTTTGCTTGTGTTTTGTTTGATTTTTTCTATGGTAATAATCACCTAATTAGTGAAGTCTCAGTTGAACATGTTTGTGATTTATATTCAAGTGTGAATAACACTTTTAAAATTAGCTTACTTGTTTGCTTGTGTTTTGTTTGATTTTTTCTTTGGTAATAATCACCTGATTAGTGAAGTCTCAGTTGAACAGGTACTGGGAATAAAGGATGTAGATGCTTAGTTTTAGTAGCTTTTGCATATATATTTTTTATGAATCTTAAGTTGAAAGTTTATATGTTATTAGAAATAGAAACCCTAGTATATAAAAATTTGATTATAGTTATAGTTTTAGATGATGATAAATCATTTATGAGTTAAATATGTTTTAGTCCCTTAAGTATCAGACGATTTTGTTTTTAGTCCCTACTCAGAACTTTGATGGTTTTTAGTCCTTATTGTTTTGAAACTCTGACTATTAGTCCTTAAAATTGGACGGTGTTAAGTTTTCGTAGAGGTGGCAAACGGCGTTGCCACGTAAAATACCAGCTGCCCTCTTCTCTTTCTGCCACGTTCTTGATTGAAATCAAATTAACAATTAGGATTCTTAATTGGGCAATTAGGGTTCTTAATTGGGGCAAAGTTAATTAGGGTTCTTAAGAAACGGTGGGTGTGATGAAACGGTGCATCACCACGCAAACAAACTAGCCTCCAAACACAAGCGTTTCTCTCTTCTTCGACCCAGACAACACCCTATCTGCAATGTTTGTCAGGTTAGTAACTGATTAAACGAACAAAACAGAAATGAAAAAGGAAACTGTTTTTTCAGATGTTTGAAATTGTTGAAGATTGATTCTTTTCTGCGTTGTCGTAGGAGAGAAGAGCCTTCAAGTTCTGTGCAGAGAGTGTGACATGTCGATTCAATCTGCGAATGATAGGTTCCTTCTCGCTGGTGTTAAACTTTCTGCTTCTTCTTCATCGCAAGAAACCCCTTCTCCTTCAAACTCCGCCCCTGATTCTCTTTTCGACGTTTCTCATAAAAAAACATTACCTTTATCTTCCACCGTCAGTAAGGTTGGTGTTGAAGCAGCGGCTTCCACCGACGCTAGCAGCATATCGGAGTATTTGATAGAGACTCTTCCTGGGTGGCAGGTTGAAGACTTTCTCATTCATATTTTGTTCCCTTTCGTTCCAGTGCTCGTGAAATTTTCTCCAATTGAAAAAATTTACTTTGCCCCAATTAAGATCCCTAATTGCCCAATTAAGAACCCTATTTGTTAATTTGATTTCAATCAAGAACGTGGCAGAAAGAGAAGAGGGCAGCTGGTATTTCACGTGGCAACGCCGTTTGCCACCTCTACAAAAACTTAACACCGTCCAATTTTAAGGACTAATAGTCAGAGTTTCAAAACAATAAGGACTAAAAACCATCAAAGTTCTGAGTTGGGACTAAAAACAAAATCGTCTGATACTTAAGGGACTAAAAACATATTTAACCCATCATTTATTTATATGTTTTTAGTCTACTAACAATTCTCGATTATGAAATTTGTGATATTTTTCTTTTAGTGTAAATGTTAATGTTATATATTGAAATGTTACATAATAAATAAATAAATAAAACAATCTCATTTTTTAAATACTTCCAAAATTATTGTAGATTTGCTTTTATATTATTTTAAAACTTAATTAGTCTTTTTTTATTTTAAATCATTGCAGTTTCTATTTTTTTTATTTTTTTAATTACATGCCAGTGTTAGCATATATCAGTATTATGACTTAAAACAAAATAAAATAATTAAAAAAAAATTAAGAATTAACATGTGTTTGCGGTTCAAAAATTAAAAATTAATTAAAAGAACCTGCTTAATTAAAACTTTTTGACTAAAATTGGACCAAAAGACTAAGTAATTTTTATTTTTCGTATTTTGATTCATTACATCTCTTAAAAGGTCATCCACGTAACTTTTCATAGTAGTTAAGAATTTAGAATAAGTCATTCCTAACTCAATTCAACGCAGGGAAACTTGTTCATAAGTTAGTAATCATCATAATAAAAGTCACTTTTAAATTAACTTGGTCCGAGAACAACTTATAGTTTCAGTAACCAAAACTCTTAATGCAACTGACTATATAACCTACCTATTCAAAACTTAATCAGATATTTCTAGATCAGTGTTTAGTGTGATTAATATAACAAATTAAAATTGATTTGTTATAAATCAAAATTAAAAATTTATATAAACAATATAAAAACTGGTCTAAAAAATAATTTATGAATAGCTTATTTCTATAGATATGAATAAGCTTAAATTCATGCTGATTTAAAAAATAATTTATGAATAGCTTAAATTCATGCAGATTTTACTTTTTTGTTCTGTTCTAGAAATCTTTAAGAAAAAGTTTTTGAAAAGAATAAGTTTATTTTACAAAGTTAAGAAAAGATATAATAAATAGAGATTTACCGTCTTCTTGCTTAATGTGTGTTTTGCTGTCAAGTTGAATGGAATTGCTATGTTGATGCGGTTCCTGATTTTGCCCTGTTTGAGTTGAATCAGTGCCAAAGAGTGCTTTGCTGAATAAGTCATCCAAATATTTTTTGATCGCTTCTGGTCCCTCGTCTTCTATGTGTTTCGGAATTATCAGCCTAGGTTCTGCATCCACTGAAATTTACTATATACATATATATAACTTTTATAGCAGAAAAATAATTCAATATATGATTTTATTATACTCACATAACTTTTACTATAATCTAATTATATTTAAAAGGACTAAATAACATATATATAAAATTTAATATTATTTTTCAGTGGTAGATTTTTATATATAAACACTGTATATGTATCCCGAAACGGCTAATTATTTTATTATTTTGAAATCAAACTCAAACGGAATGATATTTCCAATTTTTTTCATATAGTAATTTTTACTTCCAATTTGTTTCAATTATTTGATGGAACTAATAAAAAGAATCTAACTATTTTAATAAAATTATTTAATCAGTGACCCTTTTATTATTGTTGTTAATTTGTTTAAGAAATTAAACTAATTAAAAAAATAAATTTTAAAAAATTATATTATCATTCAACTATATAAAACCAAATATTTAATTAAGTAGAATAAATATTGACATATTTTGTTTTTAATATATTAAAATTTTAAATTTTAATATAAAGCTTTAATTTATATTTTGTTAATAATTAAATAATCAAATAAAATAAAAATTAATATTAATATATAATTTAATTTTTAAAAAATTATAATTTAAAATTTACAAAATAATTATTTTAAGAATTAATTATACATTAACATTAATTTTCTTCTAATAAAAACACCTAATAATTATTAAAATTTTATTTGATTAAGAAAATTTAAAATTTTATAATAAAATTATAGTTTTTTTATTACATGAAAATTAAAATGTCATTAAATAATAATATTGTAAATTTTAAATAATAATATTTTAAAATTTATAATAATTATTTTAAATTAAAATCATGATGATATTACTTTACACTGTAATAAAATCTATACCTAGCAGTAATTTTATTGCTAAAAGATAATCAACATTGAACCCATAAAAAAATAGCAATAAAACTTCTTAGACAAATAAGAACCCAAAAAATTCCAGAATTACTTATTCACGTACCCTCCTCCTTAATCTGTGTATTGCTCTCTGCTTCGATGGCATAGCTATGTGGATATGCTTCCTTATTCTGCACCGTTTCAGTAGAATCGCTTCCGAAGAGTGCGTTTTTGAATACGCTATCCAAATACTCTTTTACCGATTCTTCTCCCTGTTCCTCTACATGGCTTGGAACCGTGAATCCGTCGGAACCTTTCGGTTTGAAGTTCTCGATTGCGTTCAACGACGATGTGGCGCACGCAAAAGTGATGAACAGGAGCGTGAAGGAGATGAAGATCGGAGACGGTGAAATCGTTGACCGTGTCATGTTGATGAAGAAGTGCTGCAATTGATGAAGGAGTCTGCGTTTGGCAAAGGAATGCGTGGTTTTTATTAGTGGTTGAAAAATGGAGGAGGCGCAGTGGAAAAGGTAAAGTCTATTTACAATATTGTAAGCAGCAACTACCAAGAAAATGGTTTTAAATTGCATTGTTCAACTGCTCCAATTAAATGTTTATTTTAATCTTCATTCACATTCTAATATGAAGGAAATAGGAAACCTAAAATCATATTTTCTAGATTATATTTTATATACGAAAACATTTATTTAACAACGGATGTTTGCCAACTATTTGACAACCCATGTGGCGGTTTTGGATTGGTCGAATTTAAAAAAAAAATAGTGATACAATTGATCGAAAGGGAAATTTACGAAATTTCGTTTTGTGCTTTCCCGATTCTTCTTTCATTCGCAGTTATTCTCTGTCATCTCTTGCGTTTTCTCATCTCTCGCGTTCTCTCATCTCTCGTTCTCTCATCTCTCTAGTTATCTCAATTCTCCTGTGTTCAAACCCTACTGCTTCACTTTCTAGTGGAAGGTTGGTATTGTGCCTTCTCGGTGTTTTGGACCTCCGTGTTGTGCAATATTGAAGCTGTCTTCGACGTCCCTGTCGAGCATTGGTATTATGCCTTCTCGCTGTCGTGTTTTTTAGTAAGTAGAACTGCGCGAACGTTAACCATGTTTTCCAGCATAGTCGTTTTTGTGTTTCGCTAACCCTAACCATCTTGTCATTGTGGATTGTTGTTTTGTTTATCTTATAACTACAGGTCCAATGGCAGCCCAAAAAGGAAATGTAAGATGAAATGTAATTTTTTTTATAGATGATGTGTTATCCTCTGAATTTTAGTTAATAATCATGTTTTGTTAATTTTGTGTAGTGGTGCCTTCGTACCTCGATGGATTCATCCACCATTGTTGAAATGAATCGCTTACTAGGAAAGGGTCATGCAGAGCGCATTAGGATGACTCCATTTAGGTGGTGTTTGCATATTCTGAGCCCTTTGGAGGTCAATTTGAAATTATTGAAGGTGATGGTGTGTCGCTAGGCTGGGCACGATGTTAGTTTTAGAGTTAGTCAACAATTGGTCCCATTTACGGTTTTTGATGCGTTCATGAGCACAGATTTAGAAAAAGGTGGTTTAGACATCCCTTTTGATGAATCAGTAGTTGGATTGGTTGGTCAAATGTTCAATCCAAAAACCACTACTTTGAAGGAGTTGATTGACATGTTTAATGTGATTGTCCAGGATCAAAACATTGAGGTTGATGTAGTATGTAGGTTATATATATTAGTGTGTTTGGTTGCATTTTATTTTCCTAGGAAGTTTGTCTATGTTTCTAACATGCCTTGTCCAGTGTTAGATGACTTAGACAATTTGTGTCTATACGATTGGGGCACCGGTGTACATAAACATATTGTACATAATTTAAATAAATGTATGAAGAAAATAATGTCGGGACTTATCGCCCAGTCATTGAGTCTTAGTGGCAATGTGGTCGTGTTGCAGGTAACATGATTTATAATTGTTTAAGTCAATGGAATGGACAACATTGTAAAATATGAGTCACTATTTATTTTGATATTGTAGGCTTGGGCGGTTGAAAGACTTTCTTTGCATGGTCATGCCTCTCACGGGAGGTTCCCGCGCATATTGCGATGGTTCCCATATAACTCAAGGACCAAAAAAATTGAACATATCTTTCAAACCGGAGATGTAAGTCTTTCAACTTTTGTTATATGTTTTTTTTAATTATTGATGGTCGTATTTCCCTAATTTTGTTGTTTGTGTTTGGTATAGTTAAATCTCGAGTGGTATGTAAGTAAGCAAGATCTTCAATTGCCCAAAATCCATGCTACTTTCCACATGGATGACGAGGGATGGGTGAAGGATCGTTGGCTGAACGATGCAGGGTTGAGGAAGCAGATGATAAAAGCTCCGATGACGACACTTGGGAAGCAAGTGCTGAGGAGAGAATGAGGAAAAATAATCAAAATATCATAACATTGAATGTCAAGATTGGAGTTCGTACGAGGGAGTTAATTGAAATTTGTCAAACTCCAATCTTTAATGAAGAAGCTCCATGTGGTAATGATGAAGAAGTTGGTGGTAGAGGTCATGAAGCACCTACAGGTGGAGGTGATGATGGATTTGATGAAGAAGCTATTGGTGGAGCTGTTGAAGACCATGCAGGTGCATTTAATGAACAACCAGGGGATGACGAACCTAAGTATGAAGATGAGAAAGTTTCAGCATCTCATCATCCAAGTGTTTGTATTGAAATTGATGATGATGGTGATGATGATGAAGGGGAGGTGATACCATTGGCGATCCCCCCTTTGCGTAGTTTTGTTGGTGATCCAACCACTACTGTCGATGTTGACCAATTGTACTATGCAGTCAGCGTAAGAGACAGTGTACACAAGTAATTGATGAAAATTGTATTTGTCATTGGTGAAAGGTGATTGTTTCTGATTGAATAATATTTATTTTTTAGGGTTGTATGTGAAATAATTGGGTAGAGCTTGAGCACAACTTCATGTTATACTTTAGCGCCAACCAAATACGTTGATAACATGGTAACTATTATGTGACATTGCTTTATGTTTAATGTTGGTGGTTATGTTAATAATTTCTACAATTTTCATTGCGTAGGTGGTGTTATTTGCTAGTACAATTTTTATGTACTTTGAGAAAAGGTTGTCCGGTGTTGTTAAGAGGATTCATTTCAGTCCATTATACGCGGTAAATAAAATTTGTTATGATATCATATATTTGAAGGTACAAATTATGTGTAAGGCATTGTGGATTGATGAATTTGAAATTGTCCACAACACCATATTCCTATTGATTATAGGAGACGTCCACAAAATCGTCATGTGTTTACTCTTCATAATTACAACACCTATTTGCATTCTGATCATTTTGGAGTTGGAGACATTGTCACAGCTGACTTTGTGAGTTAGGTTTAATTTCTAATGACAATGTTTGCCCAATTTTATATTTTCATGTATTGACATTTGGTTTTCTTTGTTTGTAGTTGTTTTCTCCATTTGTCCATGATGATCATTCGTGGTGTTATTCAGTGAAACTTAGTACATTATAAATATTTTTGATTGACTCATTGGGGAGGGGTATCAGAGACCGGAAAAGGATTAACACAACTATTGTAAGATTGCACAATTTATGTTTAAAAATAAATTGCTTATTGTCATTTAACCGTGTATTGTTTAACTTGTTATTGTATTTCTTATTTGGTAGGCTGAAAATCTTCAACGATTTTTTTGCATCTTGTACAATAGACCGAAAGGGAGTATTGGACCTTTGTCTGTTCAACAAGCAAATATTTCATCCCAACCAAAGTTGTAAGTTGTTATAACCATTATCTTTAAATATTTGGTGTTGTCATTAATGTAGGTTGTGAGAACTGTTATATGTTATGGTTGTATTGTTTCAGACATGATTGTGGAGTTATAATGTTAAAAGCAATGAAAATTTGCGATGGAGAGGACAAATACAACGGAAAAAGCATGCCTCAATATACGAATGTAAGTATCATTATGATTGTTAGAAATATTTGATGATTGTGTTAATTTCTAAAGTGAAAAATGTTGGTTTCAGGAGGAGTTGCTTGGAATTAAAAATAAATATGTATGTGAATGAATCCTCAACAACGAGAAAATTAGAAGAATGGAAGCGCTGGAGGAATATGGAATGTTGTAGGATTGTTTCCATTTGTAGAAATTTTGTTTGTATTTAGAGGAAGATGATTTTTTTCCAATAATATTGTTATATGTACAGATTGTAACAAACAATGTTTATATATGTACATATTGTTATTGCAATAAGATGATAGCTTTCATGATTACTTGATGTGAAATGTATTTTTTTTTACGTTGTGTGTGTTTTGATGACAAAGGAACGCGCAATATTAATAAGTCTTTTAAATTAAGTCAATGGTTTACCAAGTTAAGTGAACTCGTGAAACTTGTGGAGGAAGAAACACAGAAGTAATCGATTACAAGTGCCTGGTAAACGATTACACGAGTAAAATGTGTGTTGTGTACACCCACTTACACTGCAGAAGCCAACTATGGTAACTTGGGTGACCATGATCAAATTTTGTTAATTTCTTACATAAATCCAGTGGTTTTGACTTGATTTTGTTGTTTAAGTGTGAGTAGATGCTAGAAAGTCATGTTTGGGAACCCCATGATGGATGAAAAGAACAATGTTTATGAGATGAGCAACTTAGGTGAAGTTTTGAGACTTGTGCAGGGAAAACACATTGGTAATCGTTTACAACTGGCTGGTAAACGATTACGCAAACAAAATCTTGATTTTGTACAGAATCTTGAACAGCAGTAGCCAGCTGTGGTAACCTAGGTGATCGTTTACCACAGCTGGCTCCTGTAGTTCAAGATTCTATACAAAATCAAGATTATGTTCGCGTAATCGTTTACCAGGAAGTTGTAAACGATTACCAAGGTGCTTTTCCTTTCACAAGTGTGAGGACTTCACCTAAGTTTCTCATCTCACAAACAATGTTCCTTTCCTCCATCAAGGGGTCACCAAACATGACTTCTCAGCCTCTACTCACACTTAAACACCAAAATCAAGTCAAGACCACTGGACTTATGTAACAAAGTTACAAATTTTGACAATGGTCACCCAGGTTATCACAGCTGGCTCCTGCAGTTCAAGATTCCTTACAAAATCAAGATTATGTTCGCGTAATCGTTTACCAGGCAGTTGTAAATGATTACCAGTGTGTTTTCCCTGCACAAGTCTCAGAAATTCATTACAAACGCGAGTTATTGCGGACATGTAAAGTAATATTAATCATTTAAGAAAGTTGATTGAAGAGAAAAATGAAGATAAGGGTCTAGAGTTTGGGGAGGCATCATATTGGAGAAGTGAAGATCGTTGTCAAAGTACGTCGGTTGAACATCAGCAACAAAAAATGAAGGTTGTTGTCTTCCTTGCCTCCCATAACCAACCATCGTAGTCAAATCTCTTAACTCCTTATTCATTTCAATCATTCTCCTTTAGTTGCTTTTATTATCTTCATCAGAAGTTCTTCCCAATCTCATCTGCACCATGTTGTGGTATTGCCCCTTCATCCAAATTAAGGGTTGCACGAATCATTGGGTTCCCACGGTCCTCCTCGCACATAAATCACTCCCAACATATCTATCAACATCCAA
Organism: Vigna umbellata; assembly: GCF_029865625.1. Lineage (NCBI taxonomy): Eukaryota > Viridiplantae > Streptophyta > Magnoliopsida > Fabales > Fabaceae > Vigna > Vigna umbellata. The sequence goes on along the minus strand of NC_142173.1, from coordinate 52,509,449 downwards.
ATATAATAAGTAATCAATCAAAAACAATAAACAAAAGCATGTCAAACTATTGAAGTAATTGTACACACACGTATGAACTAACTTACATCCTTTTTCGGAAACAACTCTTCTATTTTCTTTGACCTCAACTTAAGCGATGACCAATTTATTATTCTGGGGAACACAATTTCATGTTCAACATCCACTAAACCCAAACGTTCAACGACCCAAAGCTACAAAACACAAATAACCCAAAATAAAGAACAAATAATTATCAATTTCTAAACAAAAAAGTCAAATAAAATATATTTCTTACCTACAACACTGCAACATTGCCACTAATCCCTACAAAGTCCTTTATGTCACGCTCCCTTATCATCATTGAACCCTTTGTTAAACTATTAATCACTTATGTATGCACAACTTTTGCCCAATCATATTGATACAAACTATCAATGTTATCTAATACTCTAAATGGCATGTTACTAACTACCTTTGATTTTCTAGGAAAGTAAAAAACAATAAAACAAAGTAAAATATAAAAATGACATACACAATCCACATCCGACTCATTATTTCATATTAACTATTTTATCCTATTTACAACTTCTTTTGGACTAAATGATTTTGAAGAAAATTGCTCACAAATGACACCATTAACATTATCATCAAAATTCACATCTAATCCCCCAACTCCAAGGCCTAGACCCATGCAAACATCTATAACTGTAAAAGGTACCATTTTTTGTTTCAAAATGAAGCATTTATTGCGGCTAACCCACCGGTCACCATTTCCTATAACAAAGGAGTGCATAAGTCAATCGGCTTGTTCATATAAACACACCACTTGAATGGAGTTTGACCAATACGTGTCTGATCAATTTCTCTTAGTATAGTATTAATCTGGACTATGGCTTTGGTCTCACACCACACCTGCAATCGAAACTACATATTAATTTCAACAAAAACAACCATTAACCAACATTATTTAAACGAACATTTACATTTTCAATAAATCACATTTACTTACATTGGTACGACTTTCTTCAAAACTGCAATCCGTCACTGTAAAACGAAACATCAAGAATACTTAACTCAAAATAACTCAACTATAACCACTAATCCAAAAATTTGAAACTTTGAACCAAAGAAGCCACCCAAAAAAAAAAAGCGACCCAAAATTCACAATTGATGGTTATAAACGAGTGATTCCATTAAGACCAACTAAGCTCTCGTAATGAAACAATGATAAAAGTTTCTCACGGTTGCTGCAATACAAATAAATCAGAATAACAACCATACAACACAATATTCACTAAATGGTACAAAAATTAAAAAACAACTTATACACATCGAACCAAGGGAAATGAGTCACAAAACGAAGGGCACAACGGTGGAACGACAAACGTTTCGGTGGCCTGGGCTCCTTCAAAACGGCAGAATAGCGCCGAAAAGTGCTCCGATGAATAGTGAACAACGACGGCTCAAAAGAACGGTGAACGGTGGCGACTCCGATGAACGGTAAAACACGGGGGGCTCTGATGAACGCTGGAAAGTCACTCAACCTCTTCACGGCACGCTTCTCCTGAGTCCTTCTCTCTAGGGTTTTCTCAATCCTAAATGTAACTTCTGATTTTGAATTCCAAAAGTGAAACCCGCCACTTCAAACCCCTCTAGCACATCATTTACACGTCATTTTTCTTTTCTTTTTTAATTGACAAATCAGTCACAACATGACACGTGGCGGTGTCAAAAGTTTGTCATTTTTGGGTATCAAAGTATCATTATCCTATTTTAAAACCTTGATCAAGTCTTAAATAGCTCTGCCGAAGCAACTAACATGTCAACAATAATTCTTTCACTTTTAGTTTATAGTAACGAGTAAACTCTTACATTCCACCACACAAGGATAATGAATTACACTTGTACCACTCACATACTACATGTTGGCACGTCGTTAAAATGTTACGTGTAATTTATAAAACATTTACTAATTTAAAATATAAATTTTTTTATATTATCACAAAATGTTAAACTTATAATAATTTTATTTAATTATTGTATTGAAATTAAAATCATACTAAACTAACATTATTCTAATTGCACAACTTAAAATATTGTTTGAAAATTATAAACTAAAATAAATTATTGTGTCAAATATAGTTTGAAAATCTTTTTAAGATTTTTCTATGTGCCTCCTCGCTCTAGACATCGTTAACATCATTTGTAATATCATATGCTTCTATATCATAATACAAGTTATACGATTATCACATAAAAACAAACAAATAAGTGAGCTAACCAAAAAACAATACAAAATAATAAACCATAATCATACTCACCTACGCTACTCAAAACATCAATTCCAACCCAAGAAGTCAACCACATTTGCATTACATGAAAACACATTACCATTAGGTAATACCAAGCACTACCTCATTTGCATTACGAGCAAAACATCATTCCCTTCCCCGCTACCTCACACAAGTGAGAAGGTGCAGCACTCGAACCTTTCATTTTCCCCGACTCTCACAGCCTCAAGCAAAAAGCAACATAACAAGGCTTTACAATTATAGAAAGAAAACATAACAATCAAACGTGTCTTCCAGCTTCACACTGAATAGACAATCACCTCACCCCGAAAATAGTTCAACCAACAACAAACAACATAGTCATGGTCAAATAGAACTCATCAATCAATCACACAGCTCGGTAACAAAACAAACAACATGGCCAACATCACATACCACTCAACAAACATCATGAATAGCTCAACCAAGGTAAAAAACCTCAAGGTCGACTTCCAAAACACATAGGCCGAGGGAATGAACATCATAGTTTTAACGCAATAGCATGGCTAAAGGAAAAATTAATGCAATTTTAGTGAAAATAGCACGATTTCCAATGAAAAACAGTATAGTTCGACGAACACAATATAATTAGTTAATTAACAAACTTGGTTCATGAATAGTTACCATGTATCAAACAAATAGAAGCTCGACATATACCTGGACACCTCGTCATAAACCAAAACAAGCCAATTTGGAAGAAAAGAACAACACACTCAACAAACTAGAATAATTAATGTGTAATAGGAAGAAAACAATATACCATACAAAATTCTCAGTCTTGTAAGAACATTTTGACGCCCATCATTGGACCGAGAAGACTTTTAATCCTAATGATGATCATAAGGAACATGATGAGTAATGGAGTAGTAGTTGAAGAAATAGATGAGTAGTTAGATCCCATGGTAGTGGTTCAAGAACTTAGGAGAGAATTGGAAACTTTAAAAACAAAAAGTGTTAAAGATTTGAATGCCCCCAAGGCTAAGAATTCTCAGATGAGGCAACGAGTAAACAACCCAAGGCAGTAATTGCCCAAAATCATACAACAGGGGCCCGACGAAGCCCCGACGATGAAGACAAGAGAGCGAACGACCTAAGAAAGTAGTTGTGGGGCCACTCGAGAATATTTACCTTCTGTGTTGACACTAGCTAACTTGTCTCAGTCTCGACACTTATTAACTAAAGGGATCATGGAAACTCCCCTACCATACAATTGGAGAATGTCGTCTTTTAAAAAATGTGATGAGTCCACTGACATAAATGAGCACATTAGCACCTTTGTACTCTGTACATGACACCATCAAGTATTCCCCACATCCCTCAAAGGAATAACACTTGTTTGGTTCACACAGTTGCTGCCCAAATCAATCAATTGCTTTGTTATGATCATCTCGAAGTTTAGGGCATAATTTGTCACAAGTAGACCCTATCACTTGCCATCCATCACACTTGTTTACATATATCAAGGTAAAGATGAGTCTCTAAGAACATTCATGGATTACTTTAGCAAAGTGCCTTAGAGATCTAAAACCTAAACCTCGAGGTGGCCATGCACTATATGGTAATCGTGTTAAAGCTAAACCTATTTTTAGATAACTTATGCAAAAAGCTGACATTGAACCTTCAAAAACAAGTAAGGTAAGAGGAAGTGACTAACAAAAAGAAAATTGAAAATAGGGGAACATGGAAACTACAATTTGACTCCTGATCGTCCAAGGATCTGACAAGAGGACCTCAGTTCACAAATTACACCTCATTTAACATAATTTGTTTGTGCGTTCTAGATGAAACACTTAGCATTGAACTTCTACCTACCCGTAGTTTTCTGTAGTTTATTATTCTAAGTTGCTTTTATAAAAAAACTAAATTGTTTGATCTTTAATAATAATCTTTGTGTGATTACATAATAAATTGATAAAGTAGTGTTTTTGTTATTATTATGATTTATCTTGATTATAAAATTGATCAAACTTAAAATATAATTGTTAAGTAATATTACTACAAAATTTAGTGTTAGAATTTTAACATGTTAGATTTTATATTTTAGTCCGTTAAAATATTTGATTCAAAAATAATATATTGTTATTTTTAGAGTGCGACAAAAAAAAATTGAAAATCCTAATTATGGATACATTAATAGGAATAAAAATGTTGTATATAATGATATTAATAAAATGTTCAACTAGTTTTTCAACTAGTTTTTTCTTCACTATAGTTCAAAAATCAATTTTCCCAAAACTAAATTCTAAATTAAAAAAATTGATTATAGGTAATTTTTCAATTCATGTATACATTTAAGTGGAAAAAAAACATCAAGTTATAAACTTTACCTTAATAAAAAGTGAAAGAGAATCCCATCAAGAAATCAGTATTATCAGTGAAATATCATTAATCAATTTTATCGATTGTTCAATCCACAATTAATCCAAATAGATGAAACCATACTATTTCATATATTAAGCTGTTGTGTAATGTAATCAAAACGCAGTATTAGATGCAATAAATTTTGTCAATTGCCTCTTTAACACTTAAAAACCATTGTCACAAACTTTAGTAAGGTAGTGGTTATCCAGAATCAAAGTCAAGAAATGAATAAATTAAAATCTGCAATATATCCTGAAACCAATTTCCTGCCCTTACCTTGCATGGTGATCTCAATTTTATCAGTACTTTTGGCCCTCCATCGTTCTTAATTAACAGTAACAGGAGAATAGCACTTTATGATGAAGCAGAAGAACTCTACTAAGCCTCTCCAATTCAAGTTACCAGTTTCACAAGTAGCAGCTATAAGTGAAATGTTTGATTAATTACAATCCAAAGCCGAAAGACGTTTACAATTTAGCCACGAGGCACAAGACTTTTTCTTAAGAAGACGAGGAGAAGGTGTCAATGATGGTTGTGTGAAGTGGGTCACTCAAGTGGGTAGCCCAGTTGTTGAGTGGGCCCTTGCCAGTGGCAGCAGCTTGGACTGCAAAGCCCAAGAAGCCCACCATGGCAAGACGTGCGTGCTTGATCTCTGCCAATTGAAGAGTGGCTTTCTTCTCTGGGTCTGAGGCCAAACCAAGAGGGTCGAAGTAGCTCCCACCTGGGTACAGTCTCTTTTCTGGGTCAAGCTCTGCATTCCTCTGGAACTCTATGTACCCAATTACCAGAACCTCGATCCAAATCAATGTGGTGATTGAGAACGGAAGTGGTTGCCCAAGGTATGATGATCCTTCTACTAGCTCCACCTTAAAACCAAACCATGAAGAACTGTCTTTCATTTTTCTCGTTCAGAAACTAAAAATAACACCAAAACCATGCACAAACATTCCAAATTGTTGAATATCATTCTCTCATCTTACTTTTTATCATCATTCTTTGTAAGCAAGTAAACAAAATTATCATAATGAATTTCTATTACTTCTCTCTTGTCACGAAACATTACATTAATTACAGCAAAACCTCTATCAACACTTTAATGTCAATCGATTTTCAAGAACTCGTTTTCTACTGATCGAAATTCATGCTTAATTCTTAATCTAGAAAATTCACACGAATTACAATGAATAACAAATGTTTTAGATCTAAATATGATAAGGTTCTGTGATTTATGCGACCAACATCATAAGAGTAATGTGCGTAATATCATGCTCCGGATAAACTTGTCTGGATATAGTTTTAAGTAAAATACAAGTCATGTAAATTAAAATTAACTTGGGGAAATCCTTTTATATTTATATATAGATTAATTTTAATTTACAAAGAAATTCAATATACTTCTTAAAAATATTATGAAAACACTTGCCATAACTTTTGCTTCTAAAAATAAGAAATAAAAAATTAAAATGAGTTTTCTCGTAAATTATTTTACTAATTCTGTATTCGTATTTGTATACTTTTATGGTTAATTTTTTATGAATTAATTTTAGCAAGATCATTTAATTTCTCTGTTTCTATTTTTTATTTTCATACTCAAGGTGCTTGTGAAGAATTTTCTAGCAAAGATCCACTAGAAGTGCATAAGGAAATGATTGATACGTGGTGAAGAAGCAACAGCAGAGAATCGTACCTTGCCGGCGTCCTGCCACGTGACACCGGTGAGCCACTCGACGGAGAGGGCTCCGAGCGTGGCGAGCATGGCCCAGCGTCCATGGATGAGCTCGCACTCGCGGAACCTCTGGAGGCCGAAGACCTCGCTGTAGGGCTGGAACGGCGTCGACTTCACGTCCGCTGCTTCTGTCCTGGTTCCGATGATGATCCCGGCCTCGTTCTTGGCCAGGTTCTGGTCCAGCGAGTCCAGTTCAAACTGCAAATACTCCGCGGGCTTCCCGAGCCCGAACGGGTCGAACCCGTAGTCACCGACAAGGCTCCCGTCCAGCCACTCCGGTGCCTTCGCGCCGGGGTACCACAACGGCCTGTCCGTGCCTGGACCCTTCGACACCTTCTTGGGCGCGGCCTTCTTCTTCGACCCGAACCCGAATCGTGCCTGGATCCGCCCTGACCCGGAATGCGCGTCCAGGAGGCGCGTCCCCATGAATGAGGACGTTGCCGCTGCCGTAGCCGTTGCGGTGGCCATGAGTTTGTGCTAACGTGCGCGGTGGTGAGAAGTTGTGGTGCTTGGTAGAGTTAGTGGTTGGTGTGAGAGAGAGGGATGGGAGATATATTTGATGAGAGGTGGGAGATTGGATAATCCGCGAGTGGGGATTTTGAAGCGTTGGATCCTGGAGAGTATCCATCTAACGGAGGAGATTAGGGTTGCACTTATCGTAATGTTTATCTGCAGGTGCTGACGTGGACTCTGTTTGTGGACCCGCTAAGGTTCCTGATTGTGATCGCTGTACGTGGAAATTTGTGGTGCTGGTTCGATGCTGGGTGGCTCCGATTGTGGATTTGGACAAAAAATCTAATGCCTTTTTTCCGTTTTTTCCAGGGTTTATTCTCAGTTAATCTATTTGGTGTTTCGAAAATTAAAGGGTTAAATATGTATTTAGTCCCTAAACTATTGACCGTTTCTGGTTTTCGTCCCTCTTCCAAAGTAAGGTACAATTTAGTCTTCGATCTTTAAAAAACGTTCGTTTTAGTCGAAAAAACGAACGTTTTGAGGACTAAAACGAGACTAAAAACAAAATTTTGAGGACTAAAACGAATGTTTTTCTAAAGAATGAGGACCAAATTGTACCTTACTTTGGAAGAGGGACGAAAACCAGAAACGGCCAATAGTTTAGAGACTAAAAACATATTTAACCCAAAATTAAAAGAAAAAATGTACCTTTACAGTGCTTGATATTTTTTTAACATATGCACAGATCTAATCATTATTTTTAATAATTTTTTAACTTATTATTTTATTGATACGTATACTTTAAATAGATTAATCACAAATTGTTATATAAATAATTATAAAAAAATTGTAAAAAAAATTGTTAAAAAAATATTTTCTCTTGTAAGACTATCTTACAAGATAGCTAGCTGTAGTGTAATATTTTCTCGTAAATGTTCCCCTGAAGTCTCAAAGTGATCACTTGTGAGGTGATTTGGCAATGGTGTTGGTGGAGGCGCAAGGGTGAATGATAATGGTTGTCTCCAAACATACTTTTGGTTCATCTACTTAACCATTATCTTATCTGTTTTCTCAGTTTTTTTCATCAGACTCATTGATCATGTCAACAATAACAAAAGGCTTAATTACCTACTTAGTCTCCATGTTAAGAGGTGAATTGCTGTTTAGTACCCGGTTTTAAAAGTGTAGACATTAGGTCCCAAAGTTGTGAAAATTGTATCAATTGAGTCCCTTCCGTTAAGTGGATAATAACGGAGTTAACTTTCGTCTCACGTGGCAAAGAATCTGCGTTTTTTATTCTCTCTCTTCTGCTTTTTCTGAAATCTCTCCAACTTTTTCTCTCTTCTTCTCTGTCTCTGCATCATGCATCTCTCTCTCTATATTCTTACGTTTAAACTCTTTTTAATAAATTCTACGATATTATTGCAGCATTAATAACTTTAATTCATGCATTTAACCATGCGGGTCTACCTTCATTCATTGAAAACAGCAGAAAACAAAGTAGAAAAAAACAGACCACAGAATCATCTTCATCATTCAACTCTTCCAACAACCTATTTTTCATCATTTAGTTTTCTTCAACAACTCATTTTTCATCATTCAATTAACCTATATAAACATTTTAAAAAAACATCAATTGATAAAAAATAATTACATCAATTTTGATATGAATTTTATATACTAAAAACTATTAATAAATAAACTAGTTTCTATTCATTATTCACCTTAAAATTATTTTTAGTCATCACGAAACAGAAAACCAACCCATATTATCCCTCTTCCACTACGACCCAACACATTGAACATTACAGAGGAGCCACAGAGCAATTATAAACAGGGAGCAAGATAGGGAGAAGAGGGAGTCGCAGTGGTCGCAACGTCGGCGAATGGCGGTGGCATCCCGAGCTGAAGGCGTTGGGGGAAGTAGAAACCCTTGTTCGTTGGCGAAGGGAGATGAATGGCGCAGCTGTTGTGCTGGTGACCAGGCGTGGAGAGAACCCTAGCGTTGGTCTCGTGCATGATTGTGTCGCCAGCGCTGGTTGCAAGCGTGATTAAAGAAGGCACTTGGAGACGATGAAGATGAGGATGGTGCCACACAATTTAACAACGAAGAATGCATGAAATGGTTAAACGGTAAACCAAAAGAATCTGTTGTTTATGTTTGTTTTGGGTCTATGGCAGTACTGGAGGAAGAGCAAATAAAGGAAATAGCTTATGGTTTGAGGGACAGTGAAAGTTACTTTGTGTGGACGATGAGGGCCTCGGTAGAAAATAAGCTGCCAAAAGATTTTGAAAAGAGGTCAGAGAAGGATTTTGAAAAGAGGTCAGAAAAGTTGGAGAGATTTCAGGAAAAGGCAGAAGAGAGAGAATAAAAAACGCATATTCCTTTGCCACGTGAGATGAAAGTTAACTCCGTTATTATCCACTTAACGGAAGGGACTCAATTGATACAATTTTCACAACTTTGGGACCTAATGTCTACACTTTTAAAACCGGGTACTAAACAACAATTCACCTCTTAACATGGGGACTAAGTAGGTAATTAAGCCATAACAAAATTAGACTTGAGTGTGATTTTAATAATAAATTCAAAAAATAAATGTTTTTATTGTTAAATTTAGAGATAAATTAGAATTCAATCATATATCAAACTTTGATATAGTCAAATAGTTGGATCCGATATGACTTGTACTTCAAATAATAATCTAAAATACTGTTTAATATGTAAAATAAAATTATTATAATAATGGTATTTATTCATTTTTAAGATTTGAGAATAAAAATGTTGATATATAAACGAATTTTAATTTTTTTTTTAAGTTTAGATTCTAAAAATATATTTAATAATAAATTTAAACATTTAAGTTTTTATGTAAATTTTACAGTAGATCATAATTTAAATAGATTTTCAAAAAATAACAAATTAACTTCTGGGGAATTTAACAAAAGAAACACGGATATAGAACACAAATAAAGATTAGAAAAATAAAAAATAAAAGATGGATTCACAAATATTCATATAATTTCTTTTATAATAATTTTTAAAAGTTAATATCGAAATTTAAACAATTAAATAGTTCAATTAATTAATTTAATCAAACAAATATTATTTAACTAGAAATGTATAAAAAAATCATCTAAATTTAATTTAATCAAATTATCCAATCAAAATTCATTCTATCCACAATTTAATTTCTAAACTCTGAATGTAATTTAATATCATAAAGTGCAAATTCTAAATTAGAGAAAAGAAATATAAATTTTATAATATTAAGTTATCGGTACAAAACTAATTTAAATTACATTGCCTTAATTTTATAAATTGTTGTTATGATTATTTTATTGGTAGTTTACCTCATACGCGTTTGTGTTTGTGAATGAAATTATCGATAATGATGATCGTATAGTATCTTATACGTGAGCAGATAATGTTATAGATGTTTCAAGCGTGGAGTAGTTGACTCGAGAGAGAGGATGTTGACTCGAGAGAGAAGATATGAAATAACTTTTGGATTCATTTAAAGCTATTTTTGTTTTACAAGTTAAGACAATATAACTAAACTATTTTCTTCCTTATTTTAATACTTGAAATAATGTAATTGGATAAAGTTTTCTTTAAATAGGTTTTCGCACTAGGATAAATCTTGAATTTTACCAACTTATAATAACCCATAATATATCAGAAATCGGGATGTTACAAAACTTAATTTATTACTATTGAAAGGAAATGAATAAAAAAGTGAAAATAAAGAATATGTAAATTGCATTCATTATACAATAAATTTATAAATGTGAGTATAAAATGTGTCATCAATATCCTCTTGGTTGTTGTTGGCTTTCTTCAAACCTTATTTGATATTGAGATTGATTCTTTCTATGGTTGAAAATTAAGAAATAGATGTAGGATCTCTTCGGTCTAAACTTGTATAAATCTTTTGTGTAATTCTTTCTCTTACTGTATCTCTCTAATTATGTTATTTCCATCAATTTAACTACATTTTGGCTTTTAAAATTGAAAGTGTTATAAAAAATTTCAAGAAAGAGATTTTTTTTCAGAAAAGGTTTTAAAACTAATTCACCCCTCTTGATTTAACAAGTGATCTATTTTTTTTCTTTCACACAAGAGCAAGGAAAACACAACCAAAAGGAAACATGGTCTCAATTTTGATCCAACTAGAGAATTTCTTTTATTTGGATTTTGGAGTTTAAATTTTTGCTTAATGAATATTTAAATTCTTGGTGAGTAATACAAGGTAATTAGGTTAAATTTCCATTTAATTTTAGAAGCATTTGAATTAAACATAGATTTAAGTTAGGTGACACTTTTGGCTCTAAAATAACCACTTATTTTTGTTATAATAAACTCTGAATGATATTGAATGAAAGTTTAAATTCTAGAGCATTTTCTAAAGTTTTTTTTTGATAAAAAGAGAGTTTACTTTGCTTGGATCCTATCTTATTTCATATAAAATGATGACTCATTTCAACACTTATCTTATATTCAAGTAAAGAAAAGCCTTAAGCACCTATTGGCTACCTTAGGTTCCCATTAGACATGGTTGAATTTATAACTAGTCAAAGATCAATCATAATCCAACCAATAACCCCAATTTTAGAACTTCTTACACTTGTAGCACGCCCATTGACATTCCCTTTTTAATCTTCTTTAAGCTTTCACCATTTAACATCCAAAAGAGCCATTGTTTGTTCTTTTTCATACTTTCTTGTTTTACATTTAAATTTGTTAAGTCCAAAAATGTCTTGCTCATTAGTCTTTAGATATATTTTCTTATAACCATTCCATTTTCTACTCCAACTTAGAGGAGACACCTAAGGAAGTGTAGGATAATGATAATAAAAGATAGTTGTTTTCAACGTGTTATTTAAAATGTACATTATAGTGTTTGTAATAACTTCGTTAGTTTAATAATAACGTTTATTGCGGAAAGTTCTTGTATGAAGAAATAAAAACACAACTGCAGGTTATATAAGAGAAGCATTTAGACAAGAGAGAAATAACAAATGCACATATATTTTTATATTGGTTCACTCTATCTGAGCTAGGTCCAGTCTTCTCCGAAGAGGGTTTCACTATCATCTTCAACAAGATTACAACTAAGTATTCGCACCACTCTTGGTCTTCTCAATCAGTGAATAACCTCCTGTTATCCTAGACTGGATGAGTATTCTCACCACTTCTAGTTTTCTCAATCAACGAATAACCTCCTATTGTCCTATATTAGACGAGTATTCGCACCACTCTTGACACTAAGCAACCTTGCCTAGATTTTGTTAACCCAACCGAGTTCAACAAGTGTTTTAATTATCTTTAGAATTACAATCAATGATAGCTTACAAGTCGTTCAAACTATTACTCTCGTAGAGAGGATGCCATTACAATACAAAGCAACCTAAACACTCGTAGGTGTTTCTCTCTTTTCTTTTTCTCTTTTTCTTACAATTAGTAAGCAAGTATTACAATGAAGCTCAAGAGTATTGTTTTTCTTCTTTTCTCTTCTTTTCTTTTTCTGCGAAGATATTATCTTTTTCTAAGCTTTTTCTGTGCTTTTCTTTTGAACGCTTCTCAGAGGATGAATATTTTCATTGTATGTTATCCTCTTGATTCTTCATATGAATGATCTTATATTTAAAGGCTATTGGATAAGTGTCCATTAGACTAAGCTTTTGGCCTTGATTCTTGTGTATTCTCTTTCTTTGTGTACAACAGTTGTTGCTTAAAGTCAACTTATCAAACTAGGCATGTTTTTTCAATACTTTGCTTGAGGTAGGTTGTACTTTCTTTTAGACACCACTTCAAGTTAAGAACATTCTGTGAATATCTCTTTTGTTTCTAACGTTCACTTATGATATTTTAATTTGAAGCTTGTGGATGCGTGTAAAATAGGTTATCTACAAATAATAAAGTAGATTGTGCATGCAGCAAATATGTATTTTCTCTTATCACTTTTGTTGTTTTTGAACGTTGAGTATTTAATGTCATTAAATGCTTGCTCAAAACAACAAAGCATTTTTCAATTTTCTACCGTTAAGGTAGCGTTAACAATTTAGCTTTTCTTCTAAAGATACAAAGCTTTGAGTAAAAACTTCATTGTTGGAAGAAGTAATAGTTTAGTTCATGGTATCGTTTAGACTAATGTAAACGCTTTTTGTGATTTTACCTTTTTAGAGCAACAATGTTTAACATTGTTTGTGTTTTCTTTGGTGTTTTAAGTTTTAGTCTTTTAGAGTGTTTTTGTCAACGACATTGTCTTAACATTGTTTTATTTTTCCAAGAGTTAAACTGAATACCCCTTGGCTATAGTAAGATTTACACGTTCAACCTCAACTCTTTTAGATGATTTGACTTAACAGTCGTTTAACATAGCGTTTAGGTGTTTTGACTTAGTTGTTTTTTCGTTTCCTAAAATCCTAAGTGTTTTCTTTTGTTGGGGATTTTGAACTAAAGTCTTATGTTCCTTTCTATGGTATTTTCTAGATTATTATTTCGTTTAATATTATTTGGTTAAATTTCAAAACATGAGAGCGTTTAGACGTATAAACGATTTTGTCTTAACATAATTTTCTTCAAATTTTTATGTAATGTGTTTAGATAAGGTAATTTAATAAAGTAATTCATTTATTTGATGATTTTAAAGTTTTTAAGTGTAAAATAGGTTGTTTAAATGAAGAAATTAAAAGAAATTTGGATTACTTCTTCGAAATAAAAAATTTGAAAATAAGATATTTTAATTAATCAGTCCAATCAAAATATTTAGAAAATGGAGAGAATTCAATTACAGACTATTTAAATATTATGTATTTCAATTTTTTAGAATTGTAGAAAAATTCATAAGATGGTATGCATGCACACAATGTATTAAGTTAACATTGTTAACAAAAAATAATTATAAATTTATATTGAATAGTAGAAAATCTTTCCAATTTTTTTCAAAACCAATTCAAGCATCTCTTGGTTTAGCCAAACCATCAATTATTTTCTAACATACTTAATGTATCTTATATCAAGCATTAACTTTGGCGGTTAGTGCTAATTAGACAAAGCTTTGCAAAAACTTTTAGAAAAGAAAAATTCTAAAATGGAGTTCAATCCCTTTTTTGACTTTGTTTCCTTGAGTGCTAGTGATTAGTCTCTTTATTCTAAGAGTATGACTTAATCTTTAAGTAGTATTGATTTTAATTGATTTCTCTCCTATTAATTTTATTTATGTGAAACATGTAACAATCATTTTACATATTCATAAATTCTTATGATGGAAAGAGATAAATTTAGTTGTTGAATCAATTGAGAAAGAAACTTAGGTTTTAAATTATGAGAGTAATTTAATTCTTCAAGGAATCAATAAATTAACAAAGAACTTAATGAATTTGACTAATCATAACTACTCCAATCCTTAAAATAAATTCAATTAGATAATATTCGAATAAAGAACCATAGTGCTATCTTAGATTAATTTACCTTGAAAGAGAACCTAAAGAACAATTAGATAAAGAGATTAAGTCAATATAAGGTTTTGTGCCAAAACTCAATCTTAAAATTAAAAGTATTGTTATATCGATTTATCCAAATGATATTGTTTCTTATTTTATTTCTTAATTTTTCTTATTAAATTCTTTGTTTCACTATCTATATTAGGAATGACAAGATTGACCAGCTCGACCTGTTTTGACTCATCCTCCTAGTCCACTAAATTTGGCCAATTTGGGCTAACCTGACTTCACAAAACAAGTTGAAAAGTTGAAATTGACAAGTTGGCTCATCAATTTATTTTTTATTATTTTTCATATGTTAAAACTTTGTCTCCAAAACCCCATTACCAAAGCATTGAAGTGAGAAAAAAAGCACAAGAAACTTCCATAATTTGAAATGCAAAACCATAATTCAAAAAACTCTCATTCCCAATTGAATTTAACTACAACTCATTCAAATTGAAATCAAATTTGAAATGTAGAACCATAATTTGACCTAACGACAACTCAATTAGGAATTATTGAAATCAAATGAGACTATTCAATAATCTTCCATAATTCTCAAACTCCCCAATTTCTAACCCTAATTCCTAAATTACAACCAACATAAGAAGGATTTAGTGACAAATTTGTTGAAGACAAAGACAAGATGCTAAGGAGAATTTTCGTTGTGCGCCTCGTCTCCTAATCTCCTTCTTCCTCACGTTGAGTGATGTATGACATTACATGTCTCCTCTCTCGATCTCACGTGGTGTGGTGGTCGCTACTGGTGGCCTTTTTGTGTGGTGGTGGTCATTGCTCACAACGTTTTTGTGCGGTGGTGATGGCTCACGATGTTTCGTACAATGACGGTGTGTTTCATGCGGCGGTTGTGGTAATGTGGTGTGAGTGACTCCATGAGTGTGTGTGTGGTGGTGGTGGGCTTTGTTTTGATTTGTTTTTTCACATATAATAATATGTTTATAATATTGTCTATGAGATGAGATGAGAGAGCACAACACACACTACACACAAAAAAACATCAACATACCTTTTTTTTTTCTTTAAAGTAAGTTGCAGGTAGTCTGTCTTAACTTGTGGGTTAGTCCTCTAGATTGATGAGTTGGGCAGACTAAATTGCTTTTGACTAATGAGTTGAAGTCTTTTCTTCGACTCATCTTTTTTAGCGAACAGGAAGGCTTACTCATCCAGTCTAACACATTTTTCATCCATAATCTATACATTCAATTTAATTTTTATTTTTTTTAATTCATATTAAATTATGATATTAACAAAGTTAAGTTAAACATATGATCTTGTCAATTTGATGACAACAGTGCACTCTCGATTTTCACATATCAAAAGACTTCTTAATCAAGTAGAAACTCATACTAAAATTATATAGATACTAAATTTATACTTATGAGAATCAAATTGAATTTTATCGTAATATTCTCGTACAGAAACTTATTAAATTGGTTTGGACATCCCTCCCATGTTTGCACCATTCAATAAGTTTTAATAAGTTATATCATTCCAAGAATCAAAACTTCTGTCCACTCTCTATGAATTATTCCTCCAAAAACCTTTCAAACCAAAAACTCACTTAAAATATAGGGTTCTATTTTTTCTTTTTATTCTTTTGTTTCTTGAAACTTGAGGGTAATATTCATCCTTCCTTGCAAACCTTAGAAAGCCTCCATCACTTGTGAAAAATCATATCCAAAAACTGATAATAACCAAATAAACTTTAAGATTGTTTTATTTTAAAATAATTGTCCATGACTTCGCTTACATTTAACTTATTAAAATAATATAGCACAAAAAAAAAATTCAACTATCTTGATTATAAATGGATCAATACATGAATCTCTAAATTGTTGAAAAGGTGAAATAATTAAGTAGAGGATCTCAACTGGTACTCTATATAAATTAACATGTCTTGGACACATTGTGAGATTTTTTCATCAAATCAAAAAATGTCTAAGTTGCTTAGAAGTAATCATCTTTTAGTATTGGAAAATGATACTTGAACAACTATTTTTGACAACATTTAGACACGCGCACACGTGTCAAAATCTGAGTGGTCCAGTTGGAAAAATTAAATGAAAATGGACCACTCAGATTTTGACACGTGTGCGCGTGTCTAAATGTTGTCAAAAATGGTTGTTCAAGTGTCATTTTCCTTTAGTATTTTAGTGGTTTGATATCTTTCTCTAATATGACATCAGCATAATATGTGCTTTCTACATATTATGGTTGAATTTCTTGAAAAAGGATATGCCTGATATAACTCATTAGTTATAATTGTAAATTTGTTTGAATAGTGATTTATCTCTATTATATTCTTTGGATATTCAATCACCAATTATTAACTAAAAAACCAGATATTTGGCTTATCCATGACAAACATTTTACTTAATCAAGTAATATAATATGTTAGAAAACATTTTTTTTTAATTTTCAAGTAAATATTCAATTAGGAGTTGCAAAACATTTACTCATATTGTGGTAAAATTACATCTAACTAAGAGAACTTCACATTTATTTAATCTTTTCAATATTTTTATTCTCTAACCTAATCCAAATAATATTATTTCTTACTTATTTTTACTCTCTTTCTCTTTATTTTTTTCATTTCTCATTCTCTCACTTTTCATCTCCTCTCATCCAAACATAGACATAATTAAAATGTCCATACAGAGATACTTACTTACATGCACAAATTTGCATGCATATGTACTATTTCTTTAATTCAAATATCTAAAGAATCATAAATTACTATATCAACACTTAGGAGAAATATAGAATAAGTATAATAGAAATGTTCAATAACAATAATAACAAATAAAATAAAATAGATTATAAATAATAATTAAATAGTTTATAGTGATATTCCTTCTAATACTATTTTTAATTTAATCTATAAATGATTTGAATAAAATTAGTTTGTATTTGTTTAAATTAATTTATAACGATTTAAAACAATTTGAACAATTTATATTTATTGATTGCTGATAATAAAATGGTTGAGAGGCTTGGTTCAAAATATTTTCAACTTTGTAAAAATATTATTACTGATATTTGATTTGTGTTATTTTAAGTGGCTAGTATAATAAATATTAGTTTTTGTTAACTCTGTATTAGCACAATTTCTTCTAATGGTGACATTATTGTAATATTTAAGAAATATTATGAAAATAATATTTTAATTGAATTTTATTTACACATTACTTAACATAAGAATGAAAATTCAAGAACTTCGTCCAAGTAAAACAAAATCAAAAGGCAAAACCTTATAATTGAAATCATGAAGAAATCAGCTATATATACAATATTATACAAAGTAGTGAATTAAATAATATAACTATTTACCCTCCAAAACTTTAAATTGTGTGAAAAACAAACAAAAATTTGGCTGAAGTCTTCCAACACTTCACTATTGTGCTGAAATAAATAATAATTCATGCTATTTCATTTCTAAAAAGCAAAAAATGGAATAAATATATGTTATTTTACATCAAATCAACTTATAAAGTAAATTATTATAAATAAAATAATTTGGCAGCATTTTGAAATAAATTGAATTTATATCATAATGTGAAAAGTCACATTTGTCAGTAATAAAATTTTAAAATAGCCATAAATATGTACATTCTTTTATGATATAATATAAAATATTATGTTTTGATATTATAATATTTCAAAGAATTAAGATGTGATCTAATTTAATGAATTAAAAATGAAAGTAATCTAAATTAAATAGTTTTAGATTAGATAATTTTGGTTTGAAATCAATCTATTAAGTAATATATATATATATATATATATATATATATATATATATATATATATATATATATATATATAAAGTCAATTGAATATTTTTTGGTTCAAACATATTTGGTGTAATCTACATACTATCCCATGAAATATTATGGTTATCCAGCCCAAATTGAACACTTAGTGACTTTTTATAGCAAAATTTTGGTCAATTATGATATAAAATAATCAATAGTGAAGTTTACAAAATTATTTAATACATAATTATTGAAAAGCAATAACAATCATTAAATATTTAAAATAAGCATAATATCATTGTCGAATGGAAACCGGGTGTAGCCCGTGAAAGCCAATTCTCGGGTAGAGTCGTGTGGAGGCAAGACACCAAAGTCTCCAAAACTTAACAGGTTGATCCGGTTACTGTGATCAATACATTGGTACCCTCTTCTTTAGTTTCCAAGAGCCGCTATCTCTCTGCTTTTGCTAGTGGTACTGTCTTAGCTTTGATTCTCTTTTCTCTGTTTTGTTCTGTTTCGCTTGTAAGTTCCTCTGTTAGGCTTTCGCCCTTCTAAAGGTATTCCTCTCCTTCAATAAAACCTTCTTTTATTTTATTTAGGGTTGAATTTATCGGCTTCGATTTCTGGTTGGAAGATTTGCAAAGTTCAAACTTTGCATGCGGTTTTATTTTTTGTCTTTTTTTGTGGATTGTGATTTTGAAGAGTTTGAAAATAAAGGTTTAGTCAGGGGAGTATATTGCATGAAGAGTCAAAAGGGTATTCGCCGTTTTTAGGCTTTTCAATATTTTTTCTGTATGTAATTTTGTTTACTGTGTTCTCGAAGCATGCCAAGTGAAGGAAATCATGTACTATTATAATACATAACTTGAGGATCTTGCATGTGCTTCCATCTTGTTGATTGATATATCATTTTTTTTATGATTAACTCTGTCTGATCTCTGAAATTTATAGGAAAAGACAATTTCATGTGCATGTGTGATAATCTTTTTGTTGTTACAAAACACATGCATAAATTTCTCTAAGATGGACTACTAGGTAAATATGCATGTGTGGTTAACATCCTTTAACTCTATAGTTTGTGTGTGAATTGTGATCTTGCTACAAATATATGATTTTATGAGTTAACCCTATAGTGTGTTGGTGTGTGAAACTATGTTGTTGCTACAAAAACTCAAACACATGAATTTCTATATGGTGGAAACCTTGGTAGATATTTAACATTTTATAAGCATCATTTAATCCCATTATAGGGTTTATTTATTTACACTGATTTTTGTGGGGTCCTGTTTTATGTGTTGCTAATTTTGTTAATTATCTGCTTGAAGTTTTATCTGTCTCTTGTCCCTTCTTATTGGTAATTTTATCATTCCCTTGTTTGATTGCTGGAGATTTAGTGGTACAGGAACTTAAACAATGAAGAATGCCAAGGGCAAGGGGGCAGTGAAGGTCTCAAAAGAAGCACTGAAGCCTGTTGATGACCGGTTAGTTCTTGTATCATTACAGTGAAATTAGTTGAGGCATTCTGACTTTTCATATAACTATTTGTCTTCTTGTCCATCAGGGTGTTGACTTTCTGGGGCAATGATTTATATATAAACAGTTTATTAATGTCTGATTATGCATACTTGATGGTTCATCCAGCTGTGACAGGAATAGTGTAGTGATAGAACATATATCTCTGTTGTTTTCAGAAAGGTTGGAAAGAGGAAGGCTCCTAGTAAGCCTGACAAGGGCAGTGCACCAAAGGCAAAGAAGGAGAAGAAGGCCAAGAAAGACCCAAACAAGCCTAAAAGACCACCCAGTGCTTTCTTTGTGTTCCTGTATGTATCTGTCTTTACTCTTTCTTTTTTGTGTTACTTAGAAAAATATTCCAATCATTCCTGGTCTGTGATAGTGAGGAGTTCAGACAGACCTTTAAGGCTGAGAATCCAAATGTGAAGGCTGTATCTGCTGTAAGTAGCTTGTTAAATTGCTTCACGTTCAATTATGATATACCCTTTTTTTAATAAACATCTAAATTGTTTGCTGCACTCTTTCATTGAAGGTTGGGAAAGCTGGAGGAGAGAAATGGAAATCTTTATCCAGTGCTGTAAGCTGTTAAATTGTGATAAATAATGCACATTTTTTCACTTTTTTTTTATATTGATTTACGCATCTTTGTCGTGATTTTAGATGCATTCAGATACAAGTTTATGTTTAAGTAGATATAGTTCGTTATTTGTAAGCTAATGACGCTTGAATTGAATTCGAGTATATCAATTCACATGCACTAAATGAACTCATTCTATTGAAAAAGGGATTTATTTTTTTAAAATTGATGTTGACTCCTCTTTTTCGAATGAAAAGGAAAAAGCTCCATATGAAGCCAAGGCTGCAAAAAGGAAAGCTGAGTATGAAAAACTCATGAAAGCTTATGATAAAAAGCAGGTGAGTAACCTGTGCTAGTTGTTCTGTTTTGTGTCGTGTTTTGGTTGTCTTGCTTATATACTTTATTTTCTATAATGGTTACAGGCAAGCTCTGCAGATGATGATGAATCAGACAAGTCCAAATCTGAGGTGAACGATGAAGATGATGAAGCCAGTGCAGAGGTATATATTTTCTGTGTACTTTCTTGAACTGTGCATGATATGGAGGTTGCACATAATGAATGCTATCCATAATTTCTGCAAACGTTTTGTTCAAGATTTTAGTTCTAGAGGATGAACATGAGAGAAATAGAAAAAGGACTATGATATATTAACAATTTTTTTTAACAATTTTTTGACAATAAACTATGTGTCACTATTTTATTGGCTCGTATATTTGAAATAAACCAATCATGAGCTACTACGTAAGTGTTGTAAAAAAGTTGTCAAAAAAAAAGTTAAAAAAACATTTTTCATAGAAAAAAGTTTTGGTCAAGGAGTAAATGTAGTGAATTTAGCATGTATTTGCTTTCACGTTGCAACATTCATTTCTCTCTTCCCAAGAAACTAAATGTGACTGATAATAATCGGATTCATGATTAACGGAGTTTGAATGGTTTTGCAAACGCACTCTTAATTTAATTATTACCCAAGTTACTAACCCTTTTGACTTACCAAGAGAAGTTTGTAAAATATGGACTTCAAAGCGTGGATGGTACCTTCTGATTTACATACTGAGGTCTCTATAATGGTTTAGCTTCTCAATAAACTGAGATGAGGGGTTCCTTATTGTACAGGCGCACATAGCATAAATGCTAGTGCTGCCTTCTATGATTTGTATTGTTTTGACAGGCTTAAAACCATTCCTTCCTGTCTCTCTTTTTTGATCCAATTGTTTTCATATTTATACAGGACCATCAAGAGGAGGAAGAGGAGGAAGACGATGAAGATGAGGAAGACGAGGATGATGACTGAGATTGATGTTTAAAAACTTGGTTTATGATGTTTTGTTGGTGAGGGTGGCTATTATCTATTCTGACTGTGCATACTAGGCCACTTTTTTTATGTTTTGTGTTGGTAGAAAAGAATCTCTTCCTTTTGTTGGCTCCTTAAATTGCCTGCTACTTGAGCTTCCCTCACTTAGCTATCGTACCTAAATTGCTCTGTGCATTGTAGCCTTACATGGGTTGCTTTAAGTAATATTAATTTCTTTCTGATCAATGCATTGACATAATAAATTAGTATAAACTGAATCATCGTTTTTCTGATCAACCCTCATTACATACATGAGAAAGTTTTTGTCATTGTGATCTCATTCCGATTGTTCATCAGTGCTAGGAGCTAATGTCACTCAGAAATTGGAATGGCACGTGTATAATTTGATTGATTCGAGGTCATTTGCCGTGTTTTAGTAGTTTTTTCATGAAACATGGGGTGTGTGGAACTACAACATCACTCTCATTTAGTAAATGTTTTTACTATCTATTTTGGTTTCAATTCATTTAAAGTGTTTTTTATTTTAATTTTCATCACACAAACTGAATTTTAGTTGATATTTGATATTTGATTCATTAAGATCATATGATATATGATGTTTGTGATTTCATGTATACGTTTTAAAATAAAATATTTTTTTAAAATAAATATTATTTATATATCTTTAAATAATTATTATCAATAAAAACAGTTTTCAAAATTAAAATAAAATCGAGGATTTAAATAAAAATCCACTTAATTTAAATGACTAAAAATTTTAATTCAATATTTTTAACAGGAAACAAAATATAAAGAATAGCAATTAAACTAAACATGACGGTCCCCATTTCAAACGTCTTACTAAATATCCTTTAAAAGTCATTAAATTCTCCCTAAATTTTTTATTAAGTTTGAAAATAATCTTATATTCCAAATCAATGAAGCTACTATAATTTGTGTGGAAAGTTAGATTTGAGGCTTTTAGATTATACAGGAGGATTATCTTTGTTTAATTTTAAAACTAAAGGAACTAGATTTGTCATAAGTTAACTTGTGAAAGTAAAGTGTCCAAAAATACAGTTAATTCTTCATTTGAATAATGTCTAAGAATAAATGAAAGCACACATAAAATGAAAATTGTCTATTTAAATAGTTGTCCTTCGTCCACTCAATAATGCCGACCCTGCTAATGTCCAAACAACCCCTATTTTAGACTAATGGATGCCCAAGCAATAATTGTTGATTGAATTGGTTGTTATAATTTAATGAGGTTTGTGGTAGTGTTTGTGATGGTTTTAAATAAATTACTTTGCAATTGCGTAATGTTGCACATGACAATGCTTATCAAGAAGGTAGCAACAATTTTTCTAATAAACTATAGATGGTGGCATTAAGTATATCAAAGGACTACATTTCATCCTCGTACGTTTGTCTAATTAAATAGTAACACTTTAATCGTAGCGGATGAGTGTTCTTAACTACGCGTTTGCCGTTTGGTAAGGCTGAAAAAAAAAATTCAAATATGAAATTCAATTTATAATGTATATTATTTTAAGTCTATTTAAATATATTTATCTTAAATTTAAATTCATATATTTTTTATTTTAAGTTCAATCTATTTAGATTAAATAATTTGTTGAATTTTTGAAAATTCAAAATCAAGAACATTTAAGTCGATTTGAGATAATTGAGATCAAATCAAGCTTAGTTGGTTTAAGTTAAAAGTTGAACCGAGTGGGACCGAGTTAAAGATTTAGTTAAATTGATCCAAGACAAAAGTTGAACTAAATTGGTCCAAAATGTTGAGGTAAGTTAGTTTGGATTGAAAGTTGAGACGAGTCGACCTAAGACAAAGATTGTGTTAAATTTGCCCAAAAGGTTGAGGAGAGATAACCCAAGTCGAATGATCGTGGTTAGTCAACAAAGGACTAAGGGTTAAGCCAAGTCAGCCTGAGCCAAAGAATCGAGTGAGTCAATCAGGATTAAAGGTTGAGATGTGTTGGCCTAAGTCGAGGTGTGTCAGCCTAGGTTGAGACGTGTTGGTTCAAGTCGAAGGTCGAGGTTAAAGGTCGAAATGAATTAGCTTAGGCCGAAGGTCGAGGCTAGTTGAATCGGAAGGTCAAGACTAGTCAACTCTAGTTGAAAGTCTAAATGAGTCAACCAATACCAAAGGACGAGCCAAGTCATCTAGCCAGGTCCTAGTTGAGTTGAGATTACTCAAACCTAGGTCGAGCCAAGTTTATATGGGTGTAGGTTAAGTCAAGTCGGTTTAAGCGTAGGTTGACTCAAGTTAGCACTGGTTGAGGTTGAGGTGAGGTAGTCTAAACCCAAGTCGAACCAAGTGAACTGTGAGTTGCATTAGGTCTAGATCAAGTTGTGTCAGAATCAAGCCGAGTTCATCCAAGATAAAAGTTGAGTTGAGTTGGGTTGAATCCAGGTGGAGTTAAGTCGGCCAGGACCTAAAGCAAGTCAAGTCAAGTCCATGCCTAGTCATGTCATATGTCTAATAGATTAATTAGTTAGTATATTAACTTAATCTCACTAGATTTAATCTCATTGACAAAGTAGATTCAATCTAAATTTAATTAGATATACACTTGATTTTAAAAAAAATATAAATATAATTAATATAGTTAAAATGAATTTGAATTATAGATCCAATCTATTTTATTGAATCTAGATTAAATTTTAAAAGATATATTTCATGATCACTTTTTCCATATTTGCATATTTGTGAACGAGAGTTTGAAATGCTATAGAAATTATTTTTTAACTTGAATAATTCTGTAATGTTTATTCAAAATAAACCAAAGATTAAAATATCAAATTAATAATATAATTTATTTATTTTTATTTAAAAAGTTATTAAATATTTAAATTTTTTGTTAAATATGTAAAATGTAAAATTAAAGTAAGTTTTTAGTATGGCATAACATTCAATCACAACATAAAAGGAGAGTAAGCAAACAAACTAAAATGTTAAAAATTGTTTGAACAAAATATATTTGTTAGTAAGGATGACAACGAGTTAGATCAGGTATAGATAGTGTTTACTGGCTACTTGTATCGTCTAAAAATAATCATCTCATTATTAATTGGGTAAGCATGAAAAAAAATCCACCATTTCTTTTATTTTTGCGGGTACCTATGAATACATATATACATACACACACACACACACACACACACACATATATATATATATATATATATATATATATATATATATATATATATATATATATATATATATATATATAAATTCTAAATAAAATTATTTACAAACAAATCTTTAAAATATTAAATAAAATTTAATTTTGAAGTGTATTCAAATCAAATTATTTACTAAAATATTAATGTAACACAACTTGGAATGGGTTGTACCAAAATATAAATTTAAAAAAATTAATCTTTTTAGAAATAACTTTCATTTTATAAGTTTAAATAAAAAATAGAAATATATGAAGTCAAATTTTAAACCACTTGAATAATTAATATTTGTTTTATTAATAACTTTGTTTTTTTATCACTTGATTTAAAATAAAAAATATTAAAAGAAAATTCATTAATAATTGTTATATAATAAAAAATATAAAAATAATTACGAGTGGATAGCATCTCATAAGCAAACCAGTGATTAAATATTTGTATTATTATCTAAAAGTATTACTTAAGAATATTGATTTAGTATCCATCCAAGATTTTACTAGCAATATTATGAGTACAATTTTGTTTTCCGGTTAGGTATATCATTATAAATTAATAAAGGAAATGAAATTTTCACTTAATGGAGGTATTTAGCTCAATGTTGTTGAGAGATTTTCAAGTTATTAAAACATATGATAGGAAAAAAAAAATGTAAAATCACTAATGTAAGTTGTAAAAATATTATTCACCCCTCTACTGTTTTCTTGTGATTTCGAATAACCATTCAAGATGGCCATATTCTTACCACAATTCCTAACTAGCTTTAAATTTTTCAAGCATTGAAATAAAATTAAAAATAAAACATAATAAGATTGTAATAGAGAAAAATAGAACGAACAATACCTCCATAGAATCTAGGCTCTATTACTCCAAACAAGTAAGCGAAGAAACTCTCCTACCGGCGAAGCGTGAAGCAAACAAATTAAGAATCAATAGGCAACCATTGTAACGATAATAATTCAAAAAGTGAAAAGGTGTGGAGGATTTAGGGTTAGGAATACCGTCAAAATCTGTTTAACTTGAGATTCAACGATTTTTGAAAACTATTGAGGCCTTCAATGATTTTCGAATTTAACGGTTTTCGAAAACCGTCAAGACCTTTAACGGATTTCAAAATCCATCTAATCTCAGGCTTCCTTCACCATTTTCAAACTAATATACATTATATATATATATATATATATATATATATATATATATATATATATATATATATATATATATATATATATATATATATATATATATAAAGTGCATCCATGAAGAAATTGATAACAACCTCCTTATGCTAGGTTGAGTCAAAGCTAGAAGAAGTACATGAAGGGGTGTTTCCTTAGAGGATTGGTGCAGATATATGGTGGGGATAAGATCCAAGGTCACATAGTTAAGGTTGGACAAGGTGAAATGCTCACGGTTTTGGAGTATATGGTGATGGTGTGGTAATGTATGATGACTCCAAGAGAGGTGAGGTCAATATAATGAGGAAGGTGACTAGAGGGGCCTCTAGGGTTGCTCTAGCATTGATCTAGGAAGTGTATGACCTAAAATTGGCAGCATAACATTACATTAATCCAAGATGATTTACAAGGGTGGAGACACCTTTATATATAAGCCAAAGGTATCTCCTTCTAACCCTAAAAACATCTTTTGTAAACCTAAAAGAAAACCTAGCCACTATACATGGTGTTGGCCGAGAATTTCACACTAATAGGAGGGAGACATGTTTCAAAAATCCTCTCCAATGGTGGAGGGACATATAACCACTACCAAAAAGAAATTCTCTCCACTCCTAGAGTGTCATGTGGCCATTTCTAAAAGCAACTCTTCTCTAATGGAAGCATGACACATGACACACACTTTCACTTGGTTTGGATGTCTAACTTAAGGAAAACCCTACACTAATTAAGCCTTAATACAAGCCTAAAGAAAGCCTATACTATATGGTCGAATGTCCTTAAATCTTGTACTACTCCTTCATCTTCCATGATGGCCTAAGTGAAGCAAAGCTTTGTTTCTCCTTATAAAGATGGTTTTTCTTATATGAGCTTGACCATACTTCTAGTGATAGGATCCTTGGCTATGAGTTTTCCATCAGAAATGTAAACAAAAACCAACCTGCAGAGACAATAAAGAAGAAGAAGTGCGTGAAGAAGAATAAAAGGATGCACAAGAAAAAGTCTATGATGAAGAAGAATAACAAAGAGAGTGTAGAGGACCGACGACTAGGGTTTTAGTTCTTCATGGTGGGTGAGTGAATGAATTTATTAGGTGAGTGAAAAGGTTAAAAAATTTACCTAGGTTAAAATTTTTTTACCAAGGCCACTTGTGACATTTTTTAAAAATTTAGAGGTGCAAGAAGAACCTTGAAGATGTAGGGAGAACATAAGCCAATAAAGGAAATGACACACGTTGCCGAAGATTCTCTTGCTCCAAACAAAATACAAGGAACACATGGACCGAAAATAAAAGCCCAAACAAAATTGCTAAATACACAAAAAAAAAAGAATACTAAGTCTATACAAATCTTCTACTCTTATTTATATATTTAAAAACAAGAACATAAAATGGTCTGGCCATTGGCCCAAGCTATAGAGCCTTGGGTGATTTCCATCATAGTTCCTTTAGATTTCATGACATATAAGACCTAATATGCTCAAGAGAGAGGAAAGAAATAATTTTACCAAATTTCCACAATTTTAGGTATTTTTCCTTTTCTCCTTTTTCTCTTTGTTTTCATTTTATCTTTTCATATTTTTTTAGTGTTTTTCCATCGTGTTTTCTACTTTTGATTAATGAAAAATTAAATTTTTAAGGATGCATTCATGAAATCAAGAAAAAACAAACGGAATTGAGTTTTAAACCAATCATTTTTCGTTCCAAGTTTATTTTTATCTTCTTTAATTTCAACTATGGTCTTTGTGATATCAATTTTTCTGAAACTAGAATTCAAATTTGGAATCAATTGAATCTTGATTTAATATTTGAATATGAATCAGATTATATAGTATTAAGATTTAAATTATATAGACCAGTTTAGTTGAGTAATTGTATTAGTTAATTTTTCAAACTTGAATATGAATATTTAGAGAACTGTGATTTTCATATTGTTTGATCATCGAATCTATGGTTGATCCATTTTCCTTTTCTATAATTTTTGCATTTGATCTCTAAATTTCTTTTCCAATTTTTTGTTTTATGATTAAATATAATTTGACAAGTATCCTTTGATAATCAATCTAGGTTGTGCTTTATATTATAAAATTTAGAGCTTGGGTACCTTTGATT
Source organism: Vigna umbellata (assembly GCF_029865625.1). Taxonomy (NCBI): domain Eukaryota; kingdom Viridiplantae; phylum Streptophyta; class Magnoliopsida; order Fabales; family Fabaceae; genus Vigna; species Vigna umbellata. Next base: position 52,481,439 of record NC_142173.1, on the reverse strand, counting down.
TCTTTTGACAATGAATATTAAAGAACCAAGATAAGTGTATTAAAGATTCAACACTTGAAAAAGCTCTCCAAGATAAGAACCCATTAGAAAGAGTTTTATGCTCTCAAAACGCTCAAAATTTTCACAAATATAATTTCATTTAAATTTAAGTGTCCTTTGTACAAAGAGGGCCCTTATTTATAGGATAGGAGTTTGAACACCACTTAACAAAAATAAAACAAAAAAGAATTTTGTCTTTCTCTTGGATGCTCCCTTTGGAGATTGACTTATGGAGAAAGTTACAATCTACAACCTTACACATGATGATTAGATAGTAAGAGGCAAGCATGCGTTTAACTATCTTAACCATGAGTTAGTTAATCACAAGTGTGCCATTCTATTTCTTTACTCTACAAGTGTTTTTAATTCCTAATTTTTTTTCCTTTAAGCTCTAATGTTTTTCCCTTGTATTTCTCTATTAGTCTTTTGTAGTGTCATTCTTCTTTGTTTACCATATTCCATTATGCTAATTATGTTCCTGATGTTCTCATCACTAATTGAGTTTCGAGCTTGTTTTGTTTTATGCATTTTTTCTAAAGTTAGTCCAATCTCCCAACGATTTGTGTTTTAATTAACAAATAGGTTATTACTTTAGTAAGTCTTCTTTGGAGAAGATTCATCAAGCATGTATACTTTCTTTAAACATATTGATAGTTAATTATATATGTTATTTACAAATCTTACTCATTCACTAGATGAATCATTCTTTGTTGAATGGTTCTAGTATTTTCTTGTTCTCTTCACTTAAATGTTGTGTTGACTTGACGAAATCTTATTTGTTAAGTAAAATAATGACATCTTTTCAATTCCTTACCCAATTTCATATCTAAATCCGCCTATAATAAAGAGCCAAAATCAAAGTCAGTAAAAATATAACAATTAAATTCTTTTTATGATTAAGTCCTTTTAACTTTTTTTTTTATCAAAACCAATCAAATATGAACAATTAAGCATAAAAAAAACCATAGTAAACAAGGTAAAATAGAATCATAAAAGTGTATATAAAATATGTTGATGAACTATGAATACCTAACAAATTTAGAGAAGTGATAATGAGACACCTATTATCTTTAACTTGAGCCTCCCCCTACTTTGTTAAAAGCCAATTAAAGGACGATTTCAAAGTTGTGTACAACACGATTTAAAAGCCAATGAAGGAGCATGTGAATAATGGACAAGTTAGGGTTAACCTCATATAGGCACGTTACATCATTACAGCACGCAACATTGGTGTTAACTTTTGTTAACTGATGACATAATAATACCAATTCTTTCTGCCTAGCAATAGGGGAGATGACCAAGTCTTTCTCAAGTGAATCCAATGAATGTTTAGTATTACTTGTATCTCTCTACCCTGCATTTTAAGCAAAATCAAATCTTCATGTAGAACATAGTATAAAATCTTCAATAATACTTTATCTGAGAGATTTTTTTCTTCAATGACTGCAATAGATAATGACACTGGTGCAGTGAACAATTTTTATAATAAGCTTGGGTCAACTATGTAAAATCCAATTATAATAAGCTTGTGCCAACTAAAATCCATCAACCCAATTATAATAAGCTTGCACAAATAAATATTTATCATCAGATATGACAGATATTCATCAATCATAACCATCAAACTATGTAAAATAAATAAATACTGTTTTCCAACATTGAAAAAAGGAAGAAGAAAAATAAATACTATGTAGACATCTATCTTCTAAGATCCAACAATTATCTCATCAAATTCAAGAAATAAAATTCAAAAAAAAAAAGAACAACCACAATTGTTCGGCTTGGTGAGTATTGATTGTCCTATTGAAAGATAGGAAGGTCACTCCGGATCAGTTGATAGTGACTTGTGGTGACTTGTGCAGGAACAAGGTTACTTAAGGAAGCCTCTTCTCCAGTCTCGTTTGACATTTTCAAAAAATAACTATGCCTGAAAAATTACATCATTACAACTGCTAAGAACTCAAAATTGTAAAATTAAAAAGCCAAAAACAACTTATATCTACCATCGAGTATCAGCTGTCAATTCAGGATGGAAAGCAGTCCCTAGTATGTTCCCTTGTCTCACAGCAACAATAACCTTACTTTCTTCCTCAGCATTCTCCTGTCATGTCCAAAACAACATGTAACCAGGTGTACTCAATAGGGGAAAAAGATGTTAGGCCCATTACTGATGAAGAGCCTCAAGGCCCAACACAGGATCAAGAAAACGTGGACAGAGGAGAATTACCCAAAAGAATCCGAAGGAAACCCACACACCTCAACGACTACGTGACTAATTGATGATTTGGCAGTGTTATGGTTCTAGAAGGATTTAGGATCATAACTAACTTTATTCCTTTTGTCATTTTTACTTTTTCGCGTAGCATGTATGCTGTTATATAGAGGTATACAAATGATTGGAAAGGCAGCGAATATACAAGAAATTCTGTTTCCCTCTAGAATTCTATTATTCTCTCTGTCTGAGCATTATTTTTCTTTCTTTTCTGTGGAGATATCTTACATTTTTGGTGCTCTCGTTGAGAGAACTCTCTTCCATGGCTTCCCACTCTGACGCCATTTCTCACCTTGACAAAAAATTGGAACAGATTCTCCTTTCTCAAGCCAATTTCTCTAATACCCTTCATGATATCGACGCCCGCACTTCCCTTCTCGAATCAAAAATTTCCTCATCCCCTTCGCACTCTTCCTCACTACCTCCACGACCTCTCAAGTTCGATCTTCCCTCATTCAACGGGGAGGATGCATTGGGGTGGATCTTCAAGATCACCCAGTTTTTTGATTACCACCAGACACCACCAGATCAAAGAACCCAAATAGCATCATTCTACCTTGAGGGCCCCGCCTTAGCTTGGTATCAATGGATGCACAACAACAGTCTCCTAACCTCGTGGGAAGCTTTCCTCAGAGCCTTGGAGTTACGTTTTGCACCTTCTAAGTTTGAGGACCCCATCGCTGCTCTTTGCAAGCTTTCACAGACGCAATCCCTTCAAGAATACATCTCTGAGTTTGAATCCCTATCTAATCGGATCTCTGGGTATCCCTCTAACTTCTACCTTAGCTGTTTTATTTCCGGCCTCAAACCTCACCTCCGACGTGAAGTTACTGCTCTCCAACCTTCCGATATGCCCCAAGCAGTGGCGTTTGCGAAACTCCACGATGACAAAAACAAATTATCATCACCACCCTTTTCCAAATTCTCCCGACCACCCCCAAATCACATCACACCTACCGCTGCCACTAACCCTGAACCACTTCCCCCTCTCCTTCCAACACCCTCATCCAAATTACCTATTCGGAGACTTACGGAGGCCGAAATGCAAGCCCGCAGAGAAAAAAATCTTTGCTACAATTGCGACGAGAAGTACACGCGAGGCCATCGCTGCAAATCCCAGTTTCTTCTCCTCATAGTGGCTGATGACGAGGAGTCCACCAATCCACTCACCGATGTGGCTGATCCTCCTAATGACACTCCTTTAGAAGCGGGTCTCATCAGTTTACACTCCTTCTCGGGTCAATGGAGCCCCAAGACGTTCCGAATCAGTGGATCCATAGGCGGATTTGAGGTTCAAATCATGGTGGACAGTGGGGCAACCCATAATTTTATCCAATCCAGAGTGGCCCGTTTTCTAAATCTTTCCCTAGAACCCACACCAAACCCTTTACGTGTGATGGTTGGTAATGGGGATTTTTTACCTTGCACATCTTTCTGCCCGCAGGCCCACGTTACTATTGCATCCCTTCTTTTTCCCATGGACCTATACCCTCTTGATCTTTCTGGGACAGATCTTATTCTGGGTGTCCAGTGGCTCTCACAGATCAGCCCCTTCATCATGGACTACAATGGGCCCTTCATGAAATTTATGTGGGAAAATAAAATGGTCGAGTTAAAAGGCGAACAAAGTCCAAACCCCTCACCCATCACCGCCCATCAACTCAGACGCCTCCAACAAACAAATCGCGTCGAAGCCTTATTCCAACTTACTTTAGAACCCTCACCTAAACCTGTCACCTCATCCTCTTCTTCCACCACTGCTTCATCAACCGCAGGACTACCAACATCCACCATTTCTCAACTTCAACAACTAATCCAACAATACTCAACCCTTTTCTCTACACTCACATCACTTCCCCCTTCTCGCCAAACTGACCACACCATCAACCTCCTTCCCAATACGCCACCTATTTCCGTTCGCCCATACCGTTACCCACACTTCCACAAGGAAGAAATCGAATCTCAGGTTCAGAAAATGTTGGCATCAGGGTTCATTACACCCAGTACTAGTCCCTTTTCATCACCGGTCCTTCTCGTTAAAAAAAGGATGGCACCTGGCGTTTCTGTGTTGATTACCAGGCTCTCAATGCTTTCACCGTCAAGGACAAATTTCCCATTCCCACAGTCGACGAATTACTGGACGAACTAGGACATGCGTCTTGGTTTTCCAAGTTGGATCTCTTCTCTGGGTTTCATCAAATTTTGATGCTTCCATCCGATGCAGCAAAAACAGCATTTAGAACTCACAATGGTCATTTCGAATTCAAGGTCATGCCCTTCGGTTTGTGTAATGCTCCTTCCACCTTCCAAGCTACCATGAACGACCTTTTTCGACCACATCTTCGACGCTTCATCATCGTCTTCTTCGATGATATACTCGTCTACAGCTCCACACTGGATGATCATGTTGCTCATCTCGAGACAGCCTTCAAACTTTTATTGGATCATTGTTTCCGCCTCAAGGGTTCTAAATGTTCAATCGGTCAACAGTCCATCCAATACTTGGGCCATGTGGTGTCCTCTACAGGGGTTTGTCCAGACCCTTCTAAAATAAAGGCAGTTATCGATTGGCCCATCCCATTGAATTTGAAGTCTATCCGTGGATTTCTTGGCCTTACGGGGTTTTATCGACGTTTTGTCAAAGGATATGCCTCTATTGCCTCTGCTCTCACGGATTTGTTGAAAAAGGATAATTTTATATGGTCAGAAGCTGCTACCGAGGCCTTTAACAACCTAAAGCAAGCTCTCACTAATGCTCCGGTGTTGGCTTTGCCTCGTTTCGACTTAGCCTTCGCTATACAAACAGATGCCTCTGGAACTGGAATGGGTGCAGTCCTCTCACAGCAAGGCCACCCTATTGCTTTTTTTAGCAAACAATTCTGTCCTAAATTGAGGAATTCTTCTACTTACATCAGGGAATTGTGTGCCATCACCTCCGCAATACAAAAATGGCATCAATACTTGTTGGGTCGTCATTTCATCATTTATACTGATCAACAATCCATCAGGGACTTGCTCTCCCAAGCGGTCCTCACTCCAGATCAACAATCATATTTGGCAAAGTTGCTTGGATATGATTTTGAAATTCACTATAAACCGGGCAAAACTAATACCGTTGCTGATGCACCCTCTAGAGTACCTCCAACTCCCTCTACTCATGCCCTTTCCCTGTTTATTATTTCCATCACACAATTGGATTTTTTACAAGATCTCAAGTCTTCTCTTAGTGCAGATAAAGATTTCTTAGATTTCAAAGGAAAGCTTCTGGCATCACCACTATCCTTCCCTGGGTATTCCTTGCACGATGATTTTATACTCTTCAAAGGGAAACTATGGTTGCCTCAATCTTGTAGTATGATTCCCTTGTTGTTACATGAATTTCATTCTACTCCTTTAGCAGGCCATCCAGGGATCACTCGCACACTATCCAAACTTCAAGCAAATTTTCACTGGGAACACATGAGGAAGGATGTGCAGACTTTTGTGAGCCAATGTATCACATGCCAGCAGACTAAGATACCCACACAACGTCCACCAGGGTTGCTACAACCAATTCCTCCACCTTCTCGTTGCTGGGAGGATTTATCCTTGGATTTTATTATTGGTCTGCCACCCTATCAAGGACAGAGTACCATCCTAGATGTTGTCGATCGCTTCTCTAAAGGAGCGCATTTCGGCACATTACCACGTTCATTCTCCGCTGCCAAAGTTGCTGAATTGTTTGTACACATGGTTGGCAAGTTACACGGTCTTCCTCGTAGCATGATCTCTGATTGCGACACCATTTTTTTGAGCCAATTCTGGAGGGAGTTATTTCGCCTTAGTGGGACCAAACTGAGAATGTCCACCGCTTACCACCCTCAAACTGACGGTCAAACCGAGGTTGCCAACAAAGTGTTGCAGCAGTATTTACGTTGCTTTGTGCACCATCGTCCTTCCTCTTGGGGCAAGTTCCTTCCTTGGGCAGAATGGTGTTTTAACACCACCAAAAACGCCTCAACCGGCTTTACCCCCTTTGAAGTCATGTTCGGTCATCCTCCCCCGAGCATCCCTCATCTATTGAACATTGACACTTCTAACGCAGCAGTTCAGTTTGAGATTTCATCTAGGGATGCCATTATCAAAAAATTGCATTCCAATCTAAAGAGGGCTCAAGAGGCTATGAAACGGTGGGCAGACTTGCATCGTCGGGATCTCCAATTTTCAATTGGGGATTGGGTTTACGTGCGCCTCCGTCCACGTCGACAACACTCAGTTACGGGTCCATACCTTGGTAAACTGCAGAAAAGGTTTTTTGGACCATTCAAAATTTTGGAGAAAATAGGTGAAGTGGCCTATAAACTGGACCTCCCTGCTTCAGCACAAATTCAAAATGTTTTCCATGTTAGCCTCCTCCGACCACATCATGGGCCAACTCCCTCACCACCGCCCCTGAACCTTCCTCCAGATATTGTGGACAACCAACCCATCCTTATCCCTGCAACTATTTTGGATTGGAAGATGTCCGAGGATCAAGACAACTCCCAACAATTGGTACTCATACACTGGCAGGGTTTACCTCTTGAAGAGGCTAGCTGGGAACTTTGGTCCCAAATCCAGGCTCAATTTCACCTTGAGGACAAGGTGCCTCTTCAAGAGGAAGGAGATGTTAGGCCCATTACTGATGAAGAGCCTCAAGGCCCAACACAGGATCAAGAAAACGTGGACAGAGGAGAATTACCCAAAAGAATCCGAAGGAAACCCACACACCTCAACGACTACGTGACTAATTGATGATTTGGCAGTGTTATGGTTCTAGAAGGATTTAGGATCATAACTAACTTTATTCCTTTTGTCATTTTTACTTTTTCGCGTAGCATGTATGCTGTTATATAGAGGTATACAAATGATTGGAAAGGCAGCGAATATACAAGAAATTCTGTTTCCCTCTAGAATTCTATTATTCTCTCTGTCTGAGCATTATTTTTCTTTCTTTTCTGTGGAGATATCTTACAAAAGACCAAGACATTAATAATAAGAAAGTTGATTAATTTCCCGAGCCAATTGGAAGGCATTGTTAGCATTAAACTTCTTTAAGGAAAATAAGAGCTGTTAGTTTATAGTATGAAAGATTGTTTGAGATTAGCAGAAATAACAATCTTGTCAAGCAAAGAGCTAGAGATTATGTCAATGTTAAATAAAATCATATTGTTAGACCATTTCTTTTTCAAATGCTTAGAGGTTTTGAAACCATAACATTACAAGATTGCTTCCTATATATCACCTGCATCAAGTATTAAGGCCTCTTAAGCAAACAAGTTAAACGTATGGTGGTCAAAATCAAATAGCCAGAGCAAAACTTCAGCAGTTATTGTATCACACCAATTGGCAGAGAAAAATTTCTATTTCATGATAGTTACACTTCAACCTCAAAATTAAATATTATAGTCATCTTACGAATGTTGCAAATGTCACTCAGCTAGCAGTTTATGATGACAATTTTTTTTAATGATAAAATATGGATCAGCAATAACATACAATGCTGAAAGGCACTGATGCATCTGCTATACATGTTACTATAGTACTAAATCTAATGATAAGGTATATGAGTAGTTCATTCAGGATAGGAAAATGAAACCAACATATTGGTTTGGAAATTAAGTATCTGATAAGGAACACTGTTATGAGCAGTTTTCGCTAAAGGAGACTGTTCCAATGAGAATAAGCATACAAATAGGTAAATGCAAAGAAGTCAGGATCGTTGGAAGTCTCATGTCGACTAGAGATAAGGCCAATTTCAATTATATAAGTGAGTGTAAACCTCATCTTACACGCCAGTTTTGTAGGGTTGAGTTAGGCTTAAAGTCAATTTCTTAAAATGATTAGAGCTATGGTTAGAACCTATCCTAACGATATTTGTTGTTTGTTGAACATACTATTCCACCCGCTATCGAGCCGTTATCCAACTACCCATTAATGTTTAGTCTCACGCTCAAAATGTATATACTTCGGCGTGAGGGGAATATGTTGGAAGTCCTACATCAACTAGAGATGAGGCAAATTTCAAGTATATAAGTGAGTGCAAACCTCACCTTCAAAACCGGTTTTTTGGAGTTAAGTTAGGCTTAAAATCCACTTCTTAAAAATGATCATCGAATAATAGTGTTCCAAATTCAAAAGAATTGAACATTTATATACCTATCACTTCTATCTATCAATGATTTCCTTTCATTTATCTACTCCTTTCTTCTTTTAGTTTACCCTTCAAAATCTTGGATTTGCTCACATGAGAGTTTAATCCCAAACTAAGCCACTGAACGAAAAGGAACTTAGAAACAACATGGTACAGGTTTGAATATGTTCCAGAGTCAAACCTCCCAAGCTTAAAATTCAACCATCCTCAAAATACCAGTTTCATAAACAGAATTATACACCTTATATCCCGCCAATAACATCACCAACAGAAGTCCTAAATATAAATTATCAACAATGTCTATTTGATCTTTACTAACTCTTGCATTTCTTTTGCCACTCTATTCATTATATACATGACCCTTTTAAATTCTAATGGATCTGGAATGAAAAACAACTAACAACCAAAAAGGATTGACAAATGCTCAATAACTAACCTTTTTTTCTTCGGTAGAAGTGTCAGAACTTAATAATTTATCAGAAGATACGGGATAATCAGCCAACACTAGAACTTCTGGCCCTGCTTCAAGAATTGCCGGTGCACGAATAAAAACTCCACGAAATGTTTCAGGACCACCTTCCTGGGAGGCAAGCTGTGGCACTGAAAGCTCTGCCTCAAAGCTTTGAATCTAAACAAACTTGTATGTTAATTTCATTTAGTTTTATGCATCACATAGCCATATTACATGGATCTTTAAAAATTATAATGGTAAAATTGCTAAATGTTTTAAAACAACAGAAGCTGTTTTTGCAAAACAAACTATTCCAAAAGTTCTGAACATTTGCAATAATTTAGATTTTGACACTTCAAGTTAATAAGAAACTTGACTCAAGAAGGAAATAGGAACAGGGAAGGAAGAGAGTTGTAACGCTTCACTAAGATATGTATTAGTGCCCTTATGGTTTAATCACTGACAATGACAATAGAGAACCGAAGAGTTCTCTGTTGGCACCATTAAGAAAAATCACATGTTCAATGTTATGCCATTTAAAGAATAACCCTATCCTTTTACTCCCACACACAAAAAGAGTGCTAAGTTGAAATTATCACGTCCAGCAATTGATATACGTTTTGTTTCATTGATATAATATATCTTAAAATGAATTGTTCTTGCATTACCTGGCTTCCAAAGAAATTTCTATGCACTGTACAATCAAGTCCCCCGACCAAATCTTGTCCACCACTCTTCTGTCCTGAAATTATGTTTGTCATTAGAATACTTTAAACAACTACCTATTTTTCATGTGAGAACAATAAATTAAAATTTAAGATACCTAGTCTTGTCTAAAATTCAACACAAGGGAAGAAAGGAGAAGACAGAAACTACACACCTATAGCTTTGTTTGCCAAGAATATAAGCCCTGCACAGGTTCCCCAAACAGGCTTTCCCAATTTTACAAACTCTCTCAAAGCAGGAAACTAAAAAAATAAAAACATCCAACATAAATCACCAACACCAGAATCACCACTTGCTTCCAAGAGCATAAAGTTTAAACAGTAGAGGGTATAAAGATCAGCACTATCTAAAATTCAGTCTTTCATAGTCACAAAAACATAAAATCTGGTTCTCTTTACATCATTCATCTTTGTCTATCACCTTTACCCATACCAAAGTTACAAAACTCTCAATAACCTTAAACACAGTACCAAATTCACTGCACCACGTGTCAGATACTAGATTCTCTTTTATAGCATGTCTTGCAATAATAATTAAAAATACATTAACCACATACCTACATGAACCGTGTTCATGTAACCGTACTAAATACCTGATAGCATGGACTCATGAAAACTATATAAAACAAAATTAAAAGGCAGAACGGAATACAATTCAAAAATCCTTAATTGTGTTGCAGTTTATCATCATCAAAAAGTTTTTATCACAGTTTTACAACATTAGGAATTCTTCTAAGACGCCAGCATAAGATCCTAAAACATAACTTTTATGCACCTGTAAGGACTGAAAATTATAGTTTTCTAAAGGATATTGATTCATGAATCGGTGAATTATATTTTGAATTGTGAATTGTAATTTTGTATCAGAATTCTCTTTTAAAAATTTAAGCCCACATGACTTTTTTATTTTTTTTTGGTAATAAGTAAAAAGGTAAAAGTATCATAATCGAGTGAATCGTATCGGTGATTCCAAATTACATAGATTCATTATCATAACAGAAGATACAAATTCATTTAAGGTTCATCTTGTGATACGAAAGAGTAGGTAGCCAAAATGTATCGAATGCAAGATTCGAATAACTCTTTTGTCGTGTAGAGAGTAAAAGATGACCACAAGTATAGGACCAAATGAACAGTTAGACCACCACATTACAACAGAAACATAAAAAATTGCCCATATAAATTCCATTTAAAACAAGAACAGATGCAGAGAAATACATAAAAAATTGCTATAGTTGTCCCCATTATTAGTTTTCATCCCTATACAAGAAAACCAAGTTTTAGCTATAGTTACAAAAACAGTTTTCTTGGAAGTTTTTCATCCCCACCAAAACGTTTTTAAACAGTTCTACATTAATACAAATTCTTCTATGACATGCACATCAGAGACCAAACTTAATTTTGTCCCATAAGAACTAAAGTCACAGTTTTTTGTGGTATAGAGACTAAAATTTACCTAAACCAAAGGCAAGAGTAGGAGCAAGCGAATAATTTAACCTAACAATTAAAAAGCGTTTAGAAAGAGACCAAGTTATGATACTCAGCGAGCTTAGCCATGGTGGTGCTTTCTCCACCGGGGATGATGAGGGATGAAACGGTGTGAAGCTGCTCCGGTTTTCGAATCTCCACACCTTTCACCCCTAACCTTCTAAGAGCTGCAACCACAAGAGAATGAAGATGAGACCAAAACTTTGAATAAATGGAAAATGAAAAATGAAAAGGAAGATGAACGTGCCAGCTATGTGCTCGTTGAATGATCCTTGTAGCGCGAGAACGCCAACGACGGCCATGTGCGGAGAGTGGAGAAACAAAGGTAGCAACGCTCGGAGGTAGACGAAAAGGTATTTAGATTCTTAGATTATAACGTTTTGTAGAAACATGTTTTGTTTTGTTTTGGTTTTGGTTTTAGTCCTGTCGTTTGGGGGTTAATGCACTGTGTTCACTACTTTCCCTGGCAACTTGTTCAGCTATGGCCCAATCTTAGGTTTAGTTAGCGCCGTGAAACTAAGCATCGTTGGAGCCTCTTATATCCTTTCTTTTCAAGAATAAATAAATAAAAAATGAGGGAGTGAGGAAATTCTAAAATTTGTATTGGCAATAGCAAAATAACATAAAAATAAGGAAAATATGGGTTGAATATCTTTTGCTTTTTTCCTCATGGTAAATTTTGGTTCTAGTTTGTTGAAAGAAAAAACGTCTTTGTTCTTGTGATTTTTTTTTTAAAATAATCGTAGTGGTATAATTTGTATTTAAATATGATATTTGTATATAATCGTTAACTATAAAAAAATTTTAACAAGAAAAAAATTTCAGGTGATTTATATTTTAAAGTTGTCCATATTATATTTCTAAAACGCAATTTATTATGTACTAGTAAAAAACATTTAAAAAAAAATTGTCGAACTATAAAGGAAAAAGTTTAATCATTTCGGAGGTTTTTATTTGTGCAAATTCGTGTTAATTAGGTTCACGTATTTTCAAAAAGCTCAATTGGGTCCCTTTTATGTAAAATTGAGTCAATTATGATCTTGCCGTTAATTGTTGTGAATGGTGTTAAATTTGTTGTATGGTGGCATGGTGAGCTCGCATTTAATAACCACCTAACATAGTAAGAGGTCATTACATCGATTTATTTTAAGTAAGAATGGAAAACAATTTGGATTTCATTAAATCCCTCAATCTAAAGCTCAAAATCCCTAATTGAAAAGGGTGCTTTAGGTGATCGAGCTTGTAGTTGTGCGACGCGGGTGGGTGTGGTGGTGATCGAGCTTGTACTTGTTCTTCTTTGAAGAGGATGTCTAAGGAGCATTCTTGCTGTTTGTCGACATGCGATGTCTGGCAAAAGGAAAACCCTATTGTTTGTTCATCGATTTGCCATTGTGGACAAAGATCTGTGGTGACAACTGCAAAAACTATGAAGAATCGAGGCAAGCAATTTTGGGGATGCTCCAAGTATAAGGTATGTTAGTTTCAACCTAATTAATTTGTGGTACTGTTTTTGAGAACATGACATCGTCGTTGATTGTTGTCTTTACATAATAGTGGTGAAGACACTGGTTGCAACTTCTTCAAATGGTGCACTGATGTTCGGTTTGACGAAAGGGGTAGCTACGTGAAGAGCGAAGGAAACAAAGAAGTGAAGAAATGGAGACTACTAGGAAAATGATAGTTAATTTATAGAAATTTGTGTTCATTGTTCAAAAGTGGATGAAGGTGTTGATATTGTTGGTTTTTGTTTTATGTGTAATAGAGATAATTTTAGTTTCAATGTTGATGAGAATTGGATGATTTGTTGTAACTTTGTTGTAGGTTTGTTCTATTTTAATCAAATGAAGACTTGTTTCGTAAGTGAAAAACTCAGGATTATGTGTTTATGACTAAGTAATTGAGTTGTGCTTATGGAATATGATATTTGTTTATGGCTAAGAATGGGATGATTGAAATTTCACTTTAATAAATTAGTTACATAATTAATGGAGTAATGCAATTTGAATACAGTCAACCTAACTTTAATCTAATATGTTGTAATGGTAATGTTGTTTGATGTTGATGAGGACCAAACCAAACTTTAATCTGACAATGAACCAAATATCTACTATTGTCACAATGAACTAAAGGCGGTGAGGATGAGGCTAATTATATATTAATTTGGAGGCAAGTAAGTCAGAAAAGAATATATAAAAATGGAAACATATAGAAATGACCATTTGGAGGAAATCCCTGGCTATTCATTAAGTTCATAACAAGAAGAAAATGCTATAGAGGCAAGTATTCATTAACACAATGGTCAAATTGATCCTTTTACATTTGGCATTCCAATATCAAACATTTGGAATTCATACATTCTGAAAGCAAAGATAACATTCCATAAACATTAATAAAGTGCTGAAATTGTTCAGATGAGTAAAAGGTTACAAAAATATTTGACAGACATTACAATTTTCCAATTTTGTCACAGAAACATTACAATTGTTCAAAGCAGTGAGATAAACATTACAATTCCCCTCCTATGCTTGACCCTCATTTAATGATGGCATGATCGGTTCATTTGCTAGGTTACTTTGTTGTGTTTAGTTAGGGTTCACAACACGTTATTAGGTTGATTTCTGGCAAGAAGTTATGGAATCCAATATTTAGTTAACTAGGACTCCTTATTAAGTCTAGTCTTGATTTTAGGACAAATGACCTCAGACAATGATTTACTTTTTGTTCTATTTGTTGTCCATCTCTTCATCAAGTAAAGTCGAATCTCCTCCAACATGCTTATGATTGGCTTAGACCTTGTATGCACCATAACACTGTTGAATGCCTCTGACATGTTGTTTAGCAATGTATCACATTTAGATGTGATGGCAAACCTTGATCATGACCAGTATCTACATTGCAACAGGTTATGAAATATTAGTATCAAAGTCTACCACTATTAAAGGTATGAATTGCATCAGACTATGGATGGCAATGGGTCGGGTCGGGCACGGATAGTGCCTACTCGCAACCCGACCTGCCGGATAAAACTGTCCCCGTTTAGAAAATACCCGCAGGTATTTTAAAACCTGCGGGTACTCGCAGGTATTTTAAAACATGCGGGTACCCGCAAAAAAATATTTTATACATTTTTAAAATAAAATTTAAATAAAATTACAATATATATATATATATATAATATAAATTAAAATTAAATATAAATTAAAATTTAATTTTAATTAAATTTAACCTAATAAAATATAATTTTATTTTATTTTTAATTAAATTTAATTAAAAATTTTATAAACTAATTTTTTTTATTATTTTTGCTGGTAACGGGTATCTGTAGGTTGGGTAGTATACTACCCGTACTCGACCCGTTTAGAAGCGAGTATTAAAATACCCGTTACCTATTACCTACGGGTATTAAATATCCGTGGATAGTAACTACCCGCTGCGGATACCCATGCCCGCAAATTTTTTGGTCATCCCTACATCAGACACAACATATAATGAAAAACAAACCTGTGAGAAATTTTGATTAAGTATTTAAAAGCCTCATTTGTTGACCTCTTTTATTTTTCTCATTTCGGTTTCCCATGTTTGTGGATGGGTTGTTGTAGCTACCTTCCACATCAACTACTTTAGCACCCATACATTTGACCCTAATTCTCTTATCATTTTTAAGATATCTTATATTTCTATCATTTTCTACTACTGCATACATTTTTATGGCATCCAAAAAATCTTGCTTGTAAGCAAAATAAGTGCCCAAATCCCACTTGTAATCCACAGTTGTTTTAGGCATACAAAATGTTACCAACTTGCCATAACTCTCTTCTTCATCATCATCTCCATCACTTTTTGCTCCACTAACTAATTGTTCGGACTCCCAATCATCATTGGACAGACCTCTATCATTTATGCCATCATCAAGATCACTATTGGACATCTGAGTCCATGATGGTCCACCATATTGCACATCAACTTCAATATCACCAAAGCAATTTCCAACTCCATGTCCTACCTCATCTTTTATATCATAGTCAACCAGGTGTTCTGTACAGTCATCATTAACATCAAGATTGCCATCAACATTGACATCCCCACCACTAGAACTCCAACTACGAACATCAGCACCATGTCCTTCACACTCACCCACATCATACTTTATTTCAATTTCACCTTGAACAACATCATCACCCTCACATCTTTCTTCTGAAACAGGAACACTTTCTTCACAGTCACCCTCCTCACCATGGCCATGGACTTCACCTCTCTCAACTTGCACATCATTCACCTCACCTATTATTTCAGTCTGTTGTTCACATTCACCATTACCTTGCTATTGACACTGACCATCACCTTCCTCTTCACAGTCACCATCAGCTTGCTCTTGACAGTCATCACCACCTATACTTATATTCTCACCACAAAGGCTTTAACCTATTATCTAAGATAGAACCCCCCTACAGAATACGACAAGTTCTTAAACCCATCATATCCATGTCCTTTTACTACACTGACTACAAGGAAGTAGCTCCACATGTCTGGGTCAAAAGACAAAGTTGTACTGTCCTCCTCATACTTAAGTGGCCCATCATTTAAGAACTGTCCTCCATGGTGGAAAACAACTTGAAACTGATCCTCCATGTACAATAGTATAACAATATTTATCCTATAAAATAATAACAGGGGCAACAACGACAAAAATTATACAAAATTAAAACCACGACAACGAAACATGGGGGCCAACGACAACAAAAGTTAAACAAAATTAAAAGCACAAGAAACAAACATGGGGGACCACATTGCAACAGCCATTTAAAGCACAACTTCAAAAACGCACTCTAACAACACGTTAAACATGGGGGACCAGATTACAATTAACAAGGAAACAAGAATGAGCATGCAACATTGTCGAAAAACCATAAAAGGATAAAATATACAAACAATTAAACCCAAAACGGATTTACTAACCTCAACACGTGATTCACCTCCAACAAACTTCGCGAAAGCCTTTCACGTGATTCACCACCAACAACTAGCTGATTCCATAGAAAAACCACTGATAGATGACGCCAATTTCCTAGAACGAAACTTTATCTAAACCTAATTTCTCACTAAAACCTAATGTTCCCCAATTGCGAAACCATAACAACGAACCCACGAACCCTATTTTCCCCAATTTTCCCTAATTTCGCACACACTCAATATCTAACCCCAAAATACCAAACTCAACCCTAATACCTTTTAATTTCATTTCCAGAAATCAATTTTGTGTTCTGTTTTTTATTAAATTTACCATATTTTAAACTTTTTTAAATTTAAAATCAAATAAATCCACGTAATGACATCTTAATGTGCCATGTGGTTATTAAATGCTACCTCACCATGCCATCAGACAATAAATTTAATGATGTCAACAACAATTAATGACAAGGTCATAATTGACTCAATTTTACATAAAAAGGGAGTCAATTGATTAAACCAAAAACTGGTTTCTTGAACAATTAGACGTTAATAATGCTTTTTTACATGGTGATCTGCATGAAGAAGTTTACATGCACTTACCCCTTGGTATGACAGCTTCTCATCCCAATAAAGTCTGTAAATTAAAAAAAAATCATTATATGGGTTGAAACAAGCTAGCCGACAATGGTATGCCAAGCTCACCACAACTTTATTAGCTTTTAAATTCACACAATCTTCAGCTGACCATTCTCTCTTCAAAAAGAAAACAGGGGCATCTTTTACTGCATTATTAATCTATGTTGATGACATAGTTCTTGCAGGCAATGATTCTAATGAAATTGAATCTATTAAGGCACACTTGGATCATGAATTTAGCATTAAAAATCTTGGGAAACTTCATTACTTTTTAGGTCTTGAAATATCCTGCTCTTCTACTGGGATTGTGGTTAATCAAAGAAAATATGCTCTTGAATTGCTGGAAGAGAATGGTATCCTTGCTGCCAAACCTATATCCACTCCTATGGAACCTTCTACCAAATTCAATAGCTCTTAGGCAATCCTTTATCTGATCCACAACCTTATCGCAGATTAGTTGGTCAGTTGATGTATCTTACAACCACCAGACCAGACTTAGCTTTTGTTACTCAACAACTGAGTCAATATGTTTCTCAGCCAATGGATACTCATCATAGTGCTGCCATGAGAGTTCTTCGCTACATTAAAGGTTCTCCTGCTAAAGGTCTTCACTTTCTTGCCAACTCATCTCTAATGCCTTCCAATTTTGCTGATTCTGATTGGGGTAGTTGTATTGAAACCCGAAAATTTGTTACTGGGTATTGTGTCTTTTTGGGCTCTTCCTTAATTTTTTGGAAAACTAAGAAGCAAACAATTGTATCTCGTTCTTCCTCTGAAGCTGAATATAGGGCTCTTGCATCTTTGAGTTGTGAACTGCAATGGCTTCATTTCTTGCTCACTGATTTGCAAGTTCCTCCCACTGCTCCTATTTCAGTTTTTTGTGATAATCAATCCGCTATATACCTGGCTCGCAATCCAACTTTTCATGAATGGACAAAGCATATAAAGATTGACTGTCATGTCATTCGCGAGAAAATTCAAAGTGGTCTTCTTCATTTGCTGCGCATTTCTTCTTATGCTCAATTGGCTGATATTAGAGCTGTCAAAACGGGTAACCCGGTCCGACCCAACCCGACCCACCACGGGTTGGTCACTTAGCGAGCCAACCCAACCCCGCTCATTTATTAGCGAGCCGAAAAAATTTGAACCCGACCCGATCCACCACGGGTTGGTGGATTAAACGGGTTGGCTCATTGGCTCACTTAATTAACTTCTTTTTCACTCTCTTCTTCCGAGATTCTTATAATAACATGTTACTTTGATCGATCAAATTGAAACAGTAATAATATGATCAATTAATATAAAAGAAAATGAAACAAAAGAAATATATTATTATAAATATTTTAAGCTATCAAGCATAAAATTTTTCCAATTTAGTTTAATGAGACATACGTAATTACATATAGCCGTTAACAAAAATATATAGCACAAGATAAAACTGTCATGCTTGTAGATAAGTCTAAAAACAAGATAAAACAAATGATATATTCTTGAATTATCCAATCTATAATATTATCCATCTATTAAATTGGAGTCCTGAATGAATAAATCCATAGGATTATGCTCTCTTGAAGCATCTTCTTCTTTATCTCCATCTACAATACAATAAAAAATAGTGTTAACTAATGATATTGAAACACAAAGTAATAAATAATTAAAGACATATGAGAATAACAATAATGTTACTTGTTAGTTCAAAACCATGCAACCAGTTTTGAGTTAAAATAAGTGCCTCAACATTCTCTGGAAGAATGGATGAACGATATTTGGTTAGCACACGAGAACCAAGACTAAAGGCAGACTCACTAGCAACTGTAGTGATTGGAATGCTAAGAACATCACAAGCCATCTTAGACAAGTTTGGATAACAATCTTGACGATCCCTCCAATAACTTAATACATCCAACTTATCAAAAAACTTTGGATCAAGATTTCCTTCATCTAAATAAAGATCTAATTCAAACCTTCCAGTGTCATTAACATGTTGGCTCAAATAATCAACATATTCCTAAGACATCATGAAACAAAGTTAATATGTCATTAGTCACAAGTAATAAATAAAATATACATAATAAAATAAAGCAAATATAAGAATTAAAGACTTACATCAAATACATCCATCACTGGCTCATCATTAGTAAAAGAAGGTTGTTGTGTTGGAGGAGCAACTTGAGAACTTGAAGTATTTGACTCATTTGAATTTAATTTGACATATTCTTCAAACAACTTATACATGTTATCCTTTAAAACATTAATTTTTTCTTCACAAGTAGAAGGATTAATCTTTCTATAACAAAATCAATAGCTTCAAACTTCATCCGTGGATCAAGAATAGCCCCAATAGCAAGAATGTCACAATATTGATCCCAATATTTACTAAACTTGTTCATCATACTCAATGACATATCTTTAATCGTCATATCATCACTTTTTATATTTTCTCGTAACAAACATTCAATTTTCCAAACTTGCATGAAGTAACGATTAGAAGTTGGATAAGAAGAACCTAAAATCAAATTAGTCATTACATAAAACGGCTTCAAGAACTCACACATTTTTCAGCCTTTTTCCACTCATCATTTGACGGACAATGAAAATAATTTCTGTCACGGATAGCCAAACTTCCAAAGGCGCGTCGATATCGAATTGCACTCTCAAGCATAAGATAGGTAGAATTCCATCTAGTAGGAACATCCATTTTCAAACCTACTTTGGTATCAATATCCCTCACTTGAATAACACATTCTTTAAATGCAATTTTCTTGCCTCTGATCCTCTCACATATTTTATGCTCTCTCTAATCTTTTGCAAAGCATCAGAAGCCACCTTTAATCCCTCTTGCACAATAATATTCAAGACATGTGCACTACACCTTATATGAAAGTAATCACCATTACATATCAAACTATTTTGCAATTTCAATTGCTCACTCAAAATTTTTTGCAACACCTCATTGGCACTAGCATTGTCGAGTGTAATAGAAAAAATCTTCCTATCTATTTCCCAATCAAGCAAGAGAGCAAATATTTTTTGTGCCAAATCATGACCTGTATTTGGAGGTTCCATTTTACAAAAAGGCAATAATCTTACTATTCAACCTCCAACTAGCATCAACAAAATAAGCAGTCAAACAAATAAACCCTTCTTGATTTATAGAAGTCCAACAATCAGATGTCAAACAAATTCTACTATGAGATTTACACATTGCAAGTTTAACCCTCTCTTTGTGTTCATGAAATTTCTTTGAAATATTAGACACAGCTGTATTCCTACTTGGAACTCTTACTGCTGGATTTAGTTATAGAAGTAATTCTTTAATCCATTTATATTCAACAAAATTATATGGAAGTCCATGTTGAATAATAGCCATTGAAATAAGGTCATCTACAACTTTTTGGTCAATTTATCTAGATCTTAATTTCCCAGCATGATCAATTATCATTTTCCCTATGTCATTGTCTTTTAATTTCTTTAGGACTGAACACTTTGTCAAATGACGCAACATTGTTGAGGTCCCTATTTTCATACCACCAGCAACATACTCTGTTCCACATGCGTTGCATTTTACCTTTTCTTTACCATCTTTAATACAAATTTTCGTAAAATGATCCCAAACTTTTGAAGTACTTAACCTAGGTCTCTTACTTTCTCTATCAAAATCTTTATCCTCATTCTCAATGTCTTCTATGTTAGGTGGCGAACCATCTTTCAAATGATCATGAACACTTTCATCATTTACTGTTTCAGATTTCATTTTGTTCTGTAATAATTATACAATATTATTAATATAATGATCACAACAAAAGATACACACAATATTTTTAAACAACAATTTATTCCACATTAAATTCAATGATCAAATAGGTAAAGAAACAAAAGGGTTTAAAAACCCTTAGTTTAGGGGTATGCGAGTTTGGAATGAGAAAAGGAAAAGAAATATTCATGTGGAGCCAATAATGATTCTTTGGTAGTTGATTAGATGTGTGGGGACAAAAGGGTTTTATTGTTTCATTTTTATGCATGATGGAGGGGTCTTACGTAACAAATGGTAGGGAGGATATTTCATTCAAAGAATGAAACCAAATAAAAAATGAAATCGTGACCTTCTAGACTTAGGACTGGACTGCTATGACCGTAGGGTTATCATTGCTCCAAAATCAAAATATCTCAAGCACTAAGCTCCTGGAATCAATGCACAGTTCATTCTCAAAATAAAGCACCCCTCACATTACATTTTATTATGGCAAAAACATGACCAAACGAAATTTGAAAGCTATAAAAATATAAACCGTTTCTTACCTGAGATATTTGAGAGGACAACAAGGGTTTCACGATGGGGAAGGAGAGAGTCTGCTGCAAGGCTCTGCTAAGACGAATTTTTTGCTGCACTAAGGGGAAAGACTGCGTCGAGTGAAGGGAGCGTAAGGGTAGGGGAACTTAAGGTTTTATTTGCAGAGGAGAACTTGTGAAAAGACTATATATTACTAAGTAAAAGTTATACATCTTGAATAATTAATTTAATTAATTTAATTTTAATAAAAAAATAGAATTTAAATAATTAATTTAATTAATTTGATTTAATTAAAAAAAAATAGGTGGATTGGTGAGCCAACCCGACCCACCACGGGTTCAACCCATGTGAGCCGGGTTGTTAGTGAGCCGGGTCAAAATTGGCTTGCATAAAAAATTCGACATGTTTTTCCAGCCCAACCCGGCTCAAACCCGTGGTGAGCCGGGTTGGCTCACGGGTTTCAACCCATTTTGACGGCTCTAGCTGATATGTTCACTAAGGCTCTTCATCCCAAAGTTTTCACACAATGCATATCCAATCTTGGACTATTCGATGTTCATAGTCCCGCTTGAGGGAGGGTATTACCAAATAATTAATCATGTTTATTACAATTTGTTATGTTTTTGTCTTTTTCCTCCATGTGAACAGTTTTGCACACTTTTTCTTTCCTGAACAGTTTCGTACAGTTTGTTATAACACCCGTCTAGTTTGTTACACATAGATGATTTTCTTCATCCTTACATATACGGGGCTTTGCCTTTCCTGTAATGAGAATGATGGAATCAATGAAAGATTCATTCTGAGAACAGCCACTTCCAATTCCAGTGCAGATTTGGGAAGACTTAGCCATAGATTTTATCACAGACCTTCCACTCTCTAAAGGCTTTACAGTAATACTGGTGGTGGTTGACATGCTATCGAAGTATGCTCACTTCTTCACTATGAAAAAGGATTATTCTAGCAAGCAAGTGGCAGAGGGGTTCGTTAAGAATATAGTTAAATTGTATGAGTTCCCTAAATTATTGTGTCAGATAGAGACAACGTTTTCACCAATCAATTTTTGGCAGCACATGTTCAAACTCAGTGGAACCACCATTAAACTAACCACTCCATATCACCCTTAGACGGATGGCTAATTTGAGACTCTATATAGATGTGTATCTTAGATGCTTAACTTATGACTCTCCTAAGAAATGGGCAACATTATTACCATGGCAGAATTTTGGACACCCTTTAAAGCAGTTTATGAAAGAGATCCACCTAAGCGTACCCGGTATATGATTTACCAAACAGATCTTGTGTCAATCCAAGAACGATTGCTCACCAGGGACATCGCATTTAACAATCTAAAACATAATTTACTTAAAGCACAAGGCCACATGAAGAAATATGTAGATCAAAAGAAGAGACAACTAGATTTCAAGATTGGTGACACGATTTTAGTCAAGTTGCAACCTTATAGACAACCCTCACTAGCTTTGAGAAAAGATTACAAACTCAGTCTAAGGTACTATGAACCCTTTCCCATCATTGAAAGAATTGGCTTGGTTTCTTATAAACTAACTCCAAGGTGAAGGATTTCCATTGGCTAGGGGAACAATATATCAGGCACTTAGGGAGAGAGAAAAAGGACGTTGTTGTAAATCTTCTCTTCTCTGCCAATTCTGTTTCCTTTCTGTCCTCGCGATTCTGTTATTTTGCTGTATTGTTTTTTTTGCTGTAAGCTTGATTCTCAAACTTTCCAACTCTTCTTAATGAATATATCATGATGAGGTATTTCATTATACATTAAATTGCCAATTCTCTTTTGGTGAAATTGGAACACATCACATGGCTGTGGTGAACTAACTCTGATGAACAAACTTAGATGAACAAGCAATCCTTTAATTTAATTTTCAATGGATAATAAGTTATTATTTCACTATGAAGTCAACATGTATTTACATTTGGAATCATTCCTGAACAAACTGACGATCAAATGCAGAATGGAATTTGAAGTAAAAATTATCTATGACTAAAGGAAAATCAGAAGTGCTGAGAATAACACATCAGTACGGGTTCTGGCTCCATGAGAGGCAATTTATCAATGTACATCAGCAACCTAATTAAATTCTTCAGCTGCTCACGCAGATTCAAAGTAATCGGGTAAAAACCATTAGCGCTGAGGATAAGACATTAGCGAAGGATCTGACACAATCAGAGGCAACTTGTCAACATATGCAAATAGTCTTTTTAGATTTTCCTTGTTGATTGAAGCCAAGTCATTTATTTCATTGCTGTTCAAGTAGATCCAAAGGTCACCAGAATTTACTCTTTGAAGACTATCCCGACAGAAAGGGCAAGATTGAGATCTTGAATGCCTAAAAAGTAACAAAAACTTAATCTTTGAAATGTAAGCAATGTCAGCAAGCAGCACGGTCAAAGAGTTAATCGCATTTCAAAAAGATCATTTAGAATGACTTAAGCGTTATATTTCTTATCACTTAAAAAATCTTATTAGGATGAATCTATTCATACCACCAATAGAATAGACGATAAATCTTTTCTACTTCTTCACTGATGCTAGATCATTTATTTATATTGTTTCTATACTAAGCCAAATATATATAGAATCAGTCCAGTTCTGTTGTACCCTACAACTACATGTTCTTGGTATCAATCAATATCTATTAAATTGCAATTCAAGATGTTTAAGACCATAAACTGTCGTAATTTTTTTTATTACTATTTACCATTAGAACTTTAAATATATACTACTATTATTTGCCTTCCAAAGAAAAATGACTCAAGTTTGCGAAAGGTTTGGGAAAAAAATGTGGGAACCATATCATAATGTAACAGAAATTACAATGTGCTCACCAGTCCCTGAAGCATTTCATACACAAAGTGTGGTTGCAATTGGGCAAGACAACCTTGTTGTTCATCTCCATGCAAATACCGCATTCTTCTTCTCTCTCAATATCAATTTCAGATAGTTTTCCTTTTCTTACTATATCTTTGTGCATGTACTTTTTAGCAAATAAATCTTTCTGTTTTCTTTCTTCTACATCAGTGACTCCTCTGTGGAGTTGAAGTAAAGAGGGAAAGATCACACCTGTTGTTAAAGAGTATAAGTAAAAACAATTATATCTGGAGTTTGAGCCACTTTTCTAGAGGAAAACAAAACCATCCAAGTGTTTCTTAAAGATATGACATGATTTCAAATTTGACTTTTCTTTTCAGGTTAAAAAGGAGTTTTACTTCCTGGTGAGGGGAAGGGATGACAAAAAGCAGTCAATATTGAATTCAATCCCAAGAACAGACATTGTGTCCATAAGCTAAAGCTAAACCTTAAGGGGACTTTGTGCAACATAGGCTAAAGCTGTCTGACCAACATTCACTTACCATAGAAATCCTTCAGACTGGTTTTTCTCTCATAAATGGACATGGTTGTCTTCCCATCCTCATATACCTGGGACAATTTCATCACTTTATTACATGCTTCAACAAAAATGGAAGCATTTGTCAAGACTATCATATTTGATTGTGGATTACAAGTTTATTTGAGAAGCATGAGGGGTAGGAATTTTACCTTGTATATGAGAACTCTAAGCAATCCCAAGGCTCCAGCAAGATGACAGTCAGTCCACTGAACCAGAAAAAGAAAGAATTGAGCAGCTGGACTATAAGACAATCTCATCTGTAAGCAGGCTCCATCACTTTCTCTTGGATAATCAGAAGCACTGTGCAGAAACAAGGTTGCACAATGAATAGGTTAAAAACAAATACGTAAAAAATCTATGTTCTAGGAAAAGAGAAATATTATTGAAAAGAGAACATTAACATCTAACACCCCCAATTCATGCCCGAACTTCACACTCAAAACGTATCTCGTTTTGATGAGTCACATGAACAAGTTTCACACATTAGTATTCCTAACAGAAATTGATGTCTTCAACAAGAAAATAGAACTATAATTGAAGTTACAATTGAAAACAGCAACTTAGAGAGCCTATACAAAAGCATACGTAACAGCGTAAGTTCATTTGTTTAGAAAAAGTGAAAGGTAATGTACACTTGAATTTTGTATAGAAAGTAACAACTGGAAAACAATAAAATAATGGAGATGCACTTGAAATCTTAATGGGGGCAATTTATCCTTGAATTTTTGCCGAAAGCACCTACCCCATGCTTAGCAAAAACTTCGGGGCCATGTTTGGAAAGACTAGTTTAGAAACTATGTTTTAAGTTTTTGGCTTATAAGCTAGCTAACAGCTGATCGGTTATAAATTTTGAATTGATAAATATAAAATGACATTATAAATAAATTTTTATTTTTAGAAAAATGTATATTATGATGCAATTGTAATTTTAGACTTGCAAAAATAATTAATTTTTTATTAAACTTTTCAGTATTTTTATTTCGGTTTTTAAAAATTATATATATTTTCCCAATGTGGAGAATCATTTTATTCAAACTAATTGGTATAATAAGTATTAGCTAATTTTTTTTATTTAAAAAAATTATTTTAAGTTGAACTACATAAAAATTGAAAAAAATACTACATCAAGTATTAAGCATACAATATTTTAAACTTGACAACATCCTATTAATATACACGACAATTCCTAAACGATAGAAAAATATATTGAAATATAAAATATAGTAATAAAAAATTTAAATAAATTACAAACTGCTAAGTTATAAATTATAAACTCTTAAGATAAAATACATTAAAATGTTTTACCAAATATTTTTTAATTACTTAAACTAGTTTATAAGCTATTTGGATAATATCTTACTTTACCTTAACACACAATTTCACCATTAAAGAAAAAAAAAATTGAAATGACATATAACACTTAAATGGACGTTCGTTGCCAGTTTTGAATCTCAAAAATGACAAAAGCAGAACATACTTGATAAAGGAGTTGAAATAAATAAAGATATATAAAGCCAACCAAAGGAGCCTCCTTAATACTTTTTATATACACTATTCAATCATTTCCAAACTTTCCTTTCTTCACCCATAGTAGACTCAGTGTGAATTCTTTACAGAATGAACTTTCAAAATTAGTTTAGCATTTGGTTGAAATTTAATTTAAATAATAAAAAACATAAAAGAGTCAATTTAGTCCCGAAATTGCATCTCCGCGTTGTATTAGTTGGTAAAATTGTTAAGAATTTAAACAACAAAACTGAACATCTTATAAAAAAAATTCATAAATTCATTGTTTAACACAGATTTTGATATAGATTAACCTCATTAACGTTGTGTTTATCTGTTAATTCTTTATTAAGAATTTAAGTCACAGTTAGAACACTCTATTGTTTTATTGTTTTAAAATTTTGAGTATTGTTTTATTATTTTAAAATTTGAGTTGAAGACCATGTAATTCTTCATCTAAATTGTTGTATGCATAACTATCCCTTCTAAAAAGTCACCAAAAACCAATATACTAACGCTAAAAAACCTCTAATATTATTTAGAGTTGGTTTTGTTTAAATATCTCACATTAACTTTTCCTTTTCTATTTTGTTTAAATATCTTAAAAAATGAATTAATTTCAAGAACTTAAATGACATTCTAAACAATTAGCCATCTATCTGATCTGTTTTTTTTTTTTTTCTAATTTCAAGCATTAAATTCATAATTTACTAAGGAGATACGTAAATGACACGCACACTCGCTATTTTTCAAATTAGAACAAACCAGAGTCCATACCTACACACCAACAAATTATCTAAAAAAAACTAAAAACAGAAGAAAAAAATATGCACAAATTCCATATCTCACATCCAATTATTCGCAGGTTCACTTCTATTTGTTTTCAATTGGGACGTTATCCCCTAATATTTCCTAAAATAGCTCTAATTTAAGAGAAAGCTAGAATTACCAACTCAACGGTCCCTAATTTCTGAAACTAATCAAACACCGAAACAGTTCAATTTCAGAAACAAAAACAAAATCAAAACTATTAGTAAATATTATTGCAGAGAGTGAAGGATGAAGTGAATTACAGAGTATTGGCAAAGAGAATGTCGGCTTCAAGAGCTTTGAGGGAATCCTTGAAGGACTTTCGCATCTCTGATACGCTATCACTGTTCCCTCTTCTTCTCCTCCTTTCTCACGAGAGAGCAATTAACTCATTCAATGAGAAATAGGACGTGACGACGAAACACGTCCTCAAAAACTTGAACCCGTTCCTCTTAAAAAAGAAGGTGGTAGAAGAAATTAACGGAAGCGAATTTAAGAGGAAGAGAGGGCGGAGCGAGCGAAAGAGGAAAAAGGTTCGAGGGTTTTGGCTTGAAGCACACGTAATCCGTTTATATATATCTCATCTTCACCATTATTTTATTATTATCTGTGATCACCAAATTAAAAATCCTAGATTTCAAGAGGATATGATTAGAGTTCTAATCAAGTTGAATTTTAAGCACGCTATTAATACAGATTATTTCATATTTGTTATGTGCAAAGTTTTTCTTATTTGTTTTACTTATAATTATTATTTATAAAAAATATTAGATTACTCTTAACTTTGTATAAAATAAAATATTGACTGGAAAATTAAACTCAACAAATTTACTTATAAAAAAAATAAAGCGTGAACCGAATGTATTAAGGTATTTATCTTAGAATTAAAAAACTTTTTTTCTTGCAACAAGAGTCTGAAATTAGTAGTTTTTCTTAAATAAAAAAAGTACAAAGATTTATGTTAGAATTAAACATTTTTTTTCTTCCAAGACGAGTCTGAAATTAGTAGTTTTTCTTTAATATTTTTAAATTTAACGTTTAATAAAACGTGGTCATATACTAATTTTAATAGTGTGAGATGTATATTTAAAAATATTATATATATATATATATATATATATATATATATATATATATATATATATATTTAAAATAGGTGTTTCAATTCTAAGTTCATCGTTAAAAACATTTCGAAAAATAAAAGTATTTAAACTCTCGACTTCGTAAAACTATTGAGTATAATAGTTTATTATAATTGTCTTCATTTTCAATCAAATGCAATTATCCTTGAATATAAAAAGGTATTGATCTCAAATTCATGTGAATACAAAAATAATTCATAATTTACTTAAAAAGTATTAAAATGTTAATTTGACACGCATTAAATTTTTCTTTGAGCTGCGTAATCAAATGAATAAAGGAAAAAATTAAATAAAATTACAAATGATTAAAAAAATTAGGGAACAGGAACTTTAGGAAAATAATTTTAAAATCAATGATTTTTTAGAATATAAAAGAAAAATATTCGAACTAAGCCTAGTTTAATCTGTGATACATTGATAATTTGGGAATAAAAGATAATGTGAAATGTTTGAAAAATTGAGTTAAATATTTGGATAGTAGATTTGATAGGAAATTACGGAAGTGACACTATGGTTGACGTGGTGGGTATTTAAGGAAGAAATAAATGCGTCGCTGACATAGTGTTCAGTATAGCTTGCATATGGTTCTCTTTCTATTCCTCCCTCTGTGAAAAAGTAGTTTGTTATGATAAAGAGCAAGCACGAAGTGGGCCCATGTTCTTCACTGACATAGTTACTAGATTGAATAATCGATTAAAAATAAAACAGGAAAAATGAAAATAATAAAAGCATAGTCCAGGTGGTATATGATTTCAATACACCTGTCATATTCTAGACGGTTTTAATATATAATGACAAATTAGTTTTAATATTTATCAATTATTATAATTTGATTTTGTATTATTTATAAATTAAAATCATATATATTTATATTCTAGATATTATTAAATATAGAATATTTTTTAGTTAAAATTGAACTAAATGAAGATTATAATAAAGATATTCACGTGTGATAAATGATAGTCATTTATTATGAGATGAGATGGAAAGTTTTATTGTGAAGTAATATATATATACATACATATATATATATATATATATATATATATATATATATATATAAAATTTTACTCTGTAATCCACCTTTTTAATTTTGATATCGAAAGAGTTTTACATTTCAGGAGTTTTAAATTTCACCACATTTGATGATTTAGATATAGACGCTTCACTAAGTGATTAATAATTGAATAGTTTATATTAGACTCTTCTTAGGTTGTGTGTCTTTTTTATGGATGATTATAATAATACTATTAATACTTATTTGTGAGGATGGATGTACAAATGTGTAATCCCTAAATCCTAAATATTAATTCGTTTAGTTTTTGTGATTTGTAATGATTTGAAAGAAGGGATTTGTTGGATTATGGTTTTATCCATAAGTGTATTACATAAGAGATACGTGAGAAATGTATCATAGAGAATTTAGTAAAAAATAAAACTAACCTTGTCTTCAATTTGATAGTATTTCATGTGAGAGGCTTTAAAATCAATTACGGAAAAAAGAGAATTAATTCTTGCCTATGTTAAAAAAAACGATTTTGGGTGATTGTGATGTTTATGGAATTGATTATAAGATGTTTTGATGGGTTAGAAATTGATTTTGCATTTATTTGTGTTAGTTTTAAAATCGATTCTAGGTGATTCAAATATGCTGAAATCGATTATGGTGAGGGACAAATCGGTTATGTGTTTGTTATTAGAGGTTGGAATTGATTCTCAAAAAATTTGTTGAAAGTGAAATTGATTCCATGATCTTTTAAATAATTTGAAATTGGTTCCAGTATGTGTGTGGGTACATGAGAATGGAATGAGTGAGAAAGAAGGAAACTAGTTTGGCTCTTCTTCTTGAGTGCTTTTGTTGGTGTTAGTCCCAAGCAGGTTGTCTTCTCCACTCTCCTTCATTAGATGCTACTCAATTCCTCAAATTCCAACTCTTGGAACATCAAGGGGCGTTATAGTAATTTGCATCCCACACACCTCAATCTCAAGAATATGAGAGAAAGGAGAAAGAGATGGAACAAAAACTAAGGAAGAAA
The DNA here is from genome assembly GCF_029865625.1 of Vigna umbellata. Lineage (NCBI taxonomy): Eukaryota > Viridiplantae > Streptophyta > Magnoliopsida > Fabales > Fabaceae > Vigna > Vigna umbellata. The sequence goes on along the minus strand of NC_142173.1, from coordinate 52,451,499 downwards.
AAAGGTGTTGTATGTTTTTATGTGTTGTCTATGAAATAATATAATACTGATATTATTATAATTCCATTATTTACTAATTTAATTTTGTTGAAGGTATCAAATTACATAGTAATTATAATTTGGATAGATTAAATTTATTTAGAGAAAAATTCTAACTTCATAACGTTATTTCAATTACAACTTTAAATAAACCAAGATTAATAATATTAATAGTAATTGTTTCGTTTATGATGACAAATCTCATAGTCATGGTCAAACACTTTCAAGAATAGTGGAAGTCATCTTTGAAGATGTTGCGGACTACCTTTGGAGCCATCACGGAGCATAGTTTGAAGAGTAGTATAGGTTGTTTAGGCCATTGTATTCAACCATATAATTTAGGTTTGTTTAAGGCTTGTATTAAAGCCTAATTAGTATAGGATTTTTCCTTAAGCTAGACATCCAAATCATTTGGAAAGTATGCGTCATGTGTCATGTGTCATGTGTCATGCTTCCATTGAAAATGATTTAACTTTAGTAGTGGCTACATGACACTCTAAGAATGAAGATGATTGTCTTTATGAGTGGCCACATGTTCTCCCCTCATTAGAGAGGATTTGTGGACACTTTTCCACTCCTTATAAGGCCTTATTTTCGACCAATGAGTGCAAAGGTGGGAAATCATGCTCTTAGGGTTTTTAGGAGACGCCCTTGCCTATACATAGAGATGTCTCCTCTCTTGTAATCATCTTGGAAGTTTATTAAGGTTATGCTGCTCAAATTTGGCCATACATTTCCTAGATCAAGACCAGAGCAACCCTAGAGGTCCCTCTAGTCACCTTCCTCCTTAAGTTGGCCTCACCTTTCTTGGAACCACCAAACACTACACCACCACCACCATATCTCTTAGAGGTCGTGAGCTTCTACACCATCCACATCTTAGCTCATAATCTTTGAACCATTTACCACCACATTTCTGCACATCCATGCTAGGAAACACCCCTCCATGTACATCTTTTAACTTAGGCCCAACTTAGCATAAAAAGGTTGTCATCATGTGGTATCAAGAGCCTTGGTTCTTCAAGAGCTATGTTTCCTTGGTTCCCCTATCTATATTTATTGTTTTTAAGTATTTTTGTTGTTCTTTCTTTTCATAGTTTTGTTAACATTTTTGTTGTTTTTATGGTTCTACTTTACTCTACTCTTTGAACTATTCATCTTTTCCACTAGGTTTTACATGTGTTTTTGTGGTTTGATGTACCTTTTCGGTTTTTGAGTCATTCTCCACTGTTTCATTTGGTTATATGTGTGTGTTTGGTGTCATTTTAATTTTTGAATCCATTCATGTTGTCTAGAGTTATGTTTAGTCCTTTACATGTCTTTTTCTCCAAGTGTAACCTTGAAAAAAATCAACAAAAATACATGTTTGACTATTTTTCAAAACCGAATCATTTGAGTACCTTTGAGTGCTTTATCTTTGCATATTTTAGTTCATACTTGTTAGTTCATCAACAAGTTCATAGAGTTAACTTTCATACATATCATTTTTAGTTTCTTATACCATATTATGATTATAGTAAGATTTTTCTACCATTTCGTATGTGTGACCTTATAAACTTCTAAAAGCACATTTGAAATCAGATTTGTGGTGTGTAGTATTTTCTTTTATGTTTTTGAAAATTTCAAGAAAATGAAAAGACAAAAGAGAAAAAAGAAAAGTAGACAAAGGTACAAAAAGCAAAAGTAAAAAACATTTCTTTAGGGATTTTTTGTTTTTGTGATCATTTCAGAGCATTTCTTTAGGGATTTCTTTTTTTGTGCTTAACCTTTATTCTGAGCCATTTAATTACTTGTTTGTCTCCTTATTAATCATGGTTTTGTCACCTCAATGTTCCAATTGAAATAATCTTGTTAATTTTGACTTTTTCTTGCTTTTATCCTTGGCAATCTTGTGATTTTGGTGGTGTTGACCTCTCATGGTGTAGGTTTTTATCCTTGAGGCAACCCAACATCTTGGAGGTAGCATCTTAGGTGAAGAAGGCCTTGTGGAGAGCTCGAAATCTTGGTTGAAAAAAAGAAGACAAGAGAGTATACACTTGGTGAGGAAGAGATATTTGATTGTATTTTGTTTGCATTGTAAAATTGTCTTTGCTTTCTATTTTGGTTTGTATATTTCAGTTTGTTAAGGTTTGTCCTAACAATAACATTGAACACTTATTCTTTAAACGTTATTTATAATTTGTGGGTAAGAGGGAACCAAAGTTCCTTCTAATTCATCATTAGGCTCCATGGTGTAAATTTAATTGCTTTCCTTAATTATGGTAACTGAGTATGTGTCTACTTTTATTTCAATTTTAGTTCCTTTTGAGAATTATGGTGTAAAAGTACTAAGGTAAAATTTGGCTAGGAAAGGCTTGGTTATTAAGCAATCATTTGTGGTTCACCTCCCTTTCTTAGAAGTGAACTTTGACATCTTTTACTTCCTTAAGTCTCCTAGGGAACTTCTCTTGAAATTCTAAGTATTTATTTGTGCATTGCATATTTTAAAAAACTTTTAGAATGTCTAAATCGACTCATATGAAATTGGTAGTGACTATAGTGAAGAGGTCAAACCCACTTTGAAAAACTTGGCCAAAGAACTAAAGTCATTAAAAATTTGGCAAAAGCAAGTGTTTATTTTGAAAGAAAAAGAAAAGATGAAAAGAGAATAATATCTTGCTAAATTGTAGGAGGAACTTAGAGTTGTCAATGCTAAATAAGAAAGAGCACAAGAAGAAATAAGAAAGAGTAGAAGTAGAAGTCGCACTAGGAGGAGTTCAAGGACTCAACTTAAATTACACATACTCTCTCACACCGTGAGGTAGATAGTAGGATTCTTAACCAATACTATCAACCTCGACCAAATAGGATGAGAAGAGAGTTTGAAAGAGAGAACCCTCCTAGAGAGATTAGAGTGGATTTTCCTCATTTCCATATAAAGGAAGATGTAAAGGCATATCTAGATTGAGAGATGAAGGTAGAACAACTTTTTGAATGTCACCAAGTTAGTGAACAAAGATTTTGTAGTCTTAGCAATAAATGTGTATTAAATGCAACCAACCTACCACAATACCTCAATCTGTATTTATAGATGTTGAGATTGTTGATAGGGGGAGCACTGGTTTAGCTGCACCCACAATCTCAGTAATATCTGAGTTTTTTATGATGACAACGCATAATTAATAACACATGTGTATTATGTGTTACATGTTCTATGCTTACATGTTATATGCAGATATGAGAACATAATTGTGTTGTTACTATGTTGTTCATTACATTTCACTTTGTTATATATGTGAATTTGAAAATAAGAGTGATTTATTATTCTCAATCATGAAAAATACATTCTCATATCCTTTATTTGTAATAATATAATTCTCCTAAAAAGGGAAATAGGGAAATTAGGAAAACAAAATAAAATAAAAGATTATATATCTATTTCCTCTAATTAGGAAGATTCTAAAGATATTTTCTCAAATTACAACACTCCCCCTCAAGTTGGTAAATGAATATCAATAATTCCCAACTTGCCTACAAGATCTTGAAATCTACTCGGAAGAAGCCCTTTTGTAAAAATATCTACTATTTGAAGTTCTGTAGGAACATGAGTTGTAATCACAAATCCTCTATCAAGATTATCTTTGATGAAATGTTTGTCAATTTCAATGTGTTTAGTTTTGTCATGTTGTATTGGATTATGGGTTATGCTCATAGCAGACTTATTGTCACAGTGTAGTTGCACCGGGTTCTCCACTTTGACTTTAAGATTATCCAAAATGATTTTCATTCAGAGTCCTTCACACATTCCTTGAGCAAAGTCGAAATTCAGCTTCTGCACTAGAACGAGATACTCTATCTTGTTTTTTGCTTCTCCCTGTTACTAGACCATCTCCAAGAAATACACAATACCTAGAAGTAGATTTTCTGTCAGTAATAGAACTTGCATAGTCAGCATCAGTATATATCTTCATAGTCAATGTGTCTTCCCTTTTGAATAATAACCCCTTTCCTGGACTTGACTTCAAGTATTGGAGAATTTTGTCAACTGCTTGCATGTGTCTCTCTCTCGGATCATGCATAAATTGGCTCACTACACTCACAGCATAAGCAATGTATGGTCTTGTGTGTGATAGATAAATCAATTTTCCTACCAATCTCTGATATTGGGCCTTCTCTATAGGAGCACTTTCTTCACTTCTAATTAGGGGAATTCTGTGATTCTGTTCTATACAAACTGTTGATGTTCTACATCCCAGCTTTATTGTTTCTTTGAGGAGATCAAGTACATATTTCCTTTGGGAGATGAAAATTCCGTTCTTGGAGTAGACAACCTCTATTCCAAGAAAATATTTGAGTTTTCCTAGGTCTTTCATTTCAAACTGAGCTGCCAATTTATCTTTTAATGCCAATTTTTATATTTCATCATCTCCTGCAATAATCATATCATCCACATAAACAAGTAATAGAATGAGTTTACCTGTAGAAGAGTGCTTTATGAATAGAGTATGATCTCCTTGACTTTGTCTGTATCCCAAGGAAACCATTGCTTTTGTAAATCTTCCAAACCATGCCCTAGGGGATTGCTTAAGACCATACAATGCTTTCTTTAGGAGGCATACCTTGTTTCTTTCATTTTTCACTTCAAAACTTGGGGGAATTTCCATGTACACTTCCTCATCTAGATTTCCATGAAGAAAGACATTCTTCACATCTAGCTGGTGTAAGTCCCATCCAAAATGGGCAGCCAAAGAGAGAATAACTCGAACTGTATTCATCTTTGCCACTGGGGCAAATGTCTCCTCATAGTCAATCCCATATGTTTGGGTATATCCTTTTGCCACCAATCTAGCTTTATATCTTTCTATTGTCTCATCTGCCTTATGTTTCACTGTGAATATCCATCTATACCCTACTGCCTTCTTATCTCTTGGCTTATCAACAATCTCCCAAGTTGAATTTCTTTCTAATGCACTCATCTCTTCTTTCATGGCTTGATTCCAATGTTCAATTTTCATGGCCTCCTGGATTGAGGTAGGAATTTCTGTGGCATCAATGGCAGTAATAAAAGTTCTATGCTTATCAAAGAGATTGTTAGTGCAAACATACTGAGAAATAGGATATTTAGCACATGATCTTCTTCCCTTTCTCAATGGAATGGGTAAATCCTCAGTAATACTTACCTCCTCCTCATTGATATCTTCAAGGATCCTCACCTTCGGATTAGACAATTTTTCTTGCTCAAGAGTCGAAGTGGGTTGTTTTCTTCTTTCATATTTTTTTGCCCAAAAATTTGTCTTCTTCCTCTTCTTCCTTACTGTGGACTATGGTAGCTTCATTGCTCAGGTCTTGGGCATCCTGCAAAGACACACATGGTAATGACAAGAAGGAGAGTTTGAAGCATGTTTCCTTGGTATGTCCAGATCTTTTACAGTATGAACAATAGTCCCCATGAGTACCTTTTTCAAATGTCTTTCCCCCAGCATTTGTTCCCTTGTGGACTCTCTTTCCAGTTGTCATGGCATAGCCTGTGTTGGAGATCCCTCCATTTAGCATGACAGTTCTCCGAGTTTCTTCTCCTCTTACCATAAAAAAACTTCTGACAGGGATGCTAATTTTTCTCTTCCAAAAATCTAAACCCGAATTGGGTCGTACTCATGATTCAGGCCCTGTAGAAATTTAAAGATTATTCCCCTTTCAATGAATTCAGCAAGAGCGGCGACATCTGTTTTACACATCTTTATTGTTTGGTTCTGATCGAATTTCATCCAAAGACCACTCAGGATTCCGTGATATTCTGATACGGAAAGGGAGCCCTATTTGTATTAAATATCATGTTCTTAATGTCATAGTAAGCAGCAAGATCCTTTTTTAAAGAAAAAAAGAATGAAACATATAATTTCTCCTTATGTCAGGAATCATGGATTGCCGCATCCAAGTCATAATTAATGAATCTTTATTGTCCCAAATTGAGAAATAAGTGTCGTCTGTTCCTAGTCCTCCTCCATCTATGTGATCAAGTTTTGAACGACCCTTGAGAACCCTTCGAATAAATTGGCTCCATTGTAAGTAATTCGGACCATCCAACCGATCGGTACCTCCTATATATGGTAGGTCATTAGGTACCCCCAAAGGAATCCTTTTTACTTCAGACATCCCATAGAACGAAACTAGGAGTGTCCGATGACCTTTTTCGAGATGACGTCAGCGTGTGGGTCACACCGTGAAGAGGAGCAAAATCTTCAATCTCAGATCTGCTCAAATATAGGCCAAACGCGTCGTCACCGACCTCAGGAACAAACTCAGGAGGCTCCGGCGACCCTGTCTGTGGGTCTCACCGGAGATGGGCGCGTGGGCTACACGCGCCGGTGACAGTGGAGGTGCGTAGTGGCGCGTGACGGCTCCTCTCTCGGAGCGACTTTCGGCATTGTGATCGCTGGTGTTGGGCGCACCTTTCTGCCCTATCAACGACCCCAACCAGCAACGACGACAACGACGGTGGTCGGACAACGGCGGCGGTACGACTATTGCAGCGGAACAAGGCCCCAAGATCGGGAGCTCTGACACCAAGTTGAAAATAAGAGTGATTTATTATTCTCAATCATGAAAAATACATTCTCATATCCTCTACTTGTAATAATCTAATTCTTCTAAAAAGGGAAATAGGGAAACTAGAAAAACAAAATAAAATAAAAGATTATATATCTATTTCCTCTAATTAGGAATATTCTAAAGATATTTTCTCTAATTACAACATGTGATTTTATACATGAATGCATGTCACATGTTTTTGGATGAGAAAAACCTTAAGCACTAATGTTGAATTTTAATTGTGTAGCAAAACAACAGGTTTAAGTCGATTACATTATGGGATGAATCGATTAAAACTCGTGTCTTTGCACAAACTTTTTTCAAGTGTGCTGTGAGAGTTTTTCAAAGAGAAAAGTTTTCAAAACTTGGCTTAACATTGTTGCATAATCGATTGCATGCAATTTGTATTCGATTAAGTTTGTTCATGTTTTGAAATCTGTTAATGCTTGATATAACTGTCACAACGACTATATTTTTAATTGTGTTGACCAAGCATTAAATGTTATTCGACTGCATTAATTGTGAATTCAATTAATTGTTTTGACTGCTACTAACTGTTATAACTGAATTGGTGTATTCGACTGCATTAGTAGCGTTAGCCTATTTACGGTCCTATTGGTATGAGAAATTGAGTCATTCTATTTTAATAATAGATTTCAGAATGGGCTTCGGATTAGCGTCAGCCTAATTACGATCCTATTGGTAATGATCATGTTTTAGCTTAAGTTAATCATCATTAATCCTAATTGTCGTTTAAGGTTGATTATTCGGTTCGTGTTATCCAATCAATCGGTCTAAGGGGTGTTACCAACTGGTTGGGTCGTTTGATCCTAGGTTAACTGGAGGACCACACGTTACAACAACAAGAATAATACTATAATTCATATTAATAAATCCAATATTAATATAATAAATAATAAATAATACTTATAAATCCAATACTTATAAATTCTAATTTTATTTTCCAATTTCTATTTTTTTATCATAAATAACAAATTCAATTTTTTTAATAGGATTTATTACACCCATGACATCATTCTCAAACTCTCACAAACATTTTCTTCAAATCCTTTCATCCATCCACTCAAATCTTTTAATTCAAAGAACACCACCACAACCACTCTCTATCTCTTCAAATTCATTTACTCACTTTTTCTCAAATCTTTTCCTCAATCCAAACACTACCTTAATATTGAGTTATTACTTCAATAAAAGTAATGTTGTAAAGGAAAATAAAGCAGCAGTGTGTTAAAACATAAACAGAAGACTATTCTTTCAAAACCACCCCTACTTGTAGGAGCGTTTTCCAAAAATGTCGAAAATGTATACAATTGCATTTATTATTTCTAACTTCTAGTCTTAGTTATTTTGTTTTGTTTATGCATTAAAAATCCCCTAAATCATTCCTAAGTTGACCCATGTACTGCATTAGTTGTGGGGGAAGTTAAGTACTACTATTTATCATGGTTGTTGTGTGAAAAGAGAAGAAAAATTAATGTTACATGAAACAAATGTTTCTCAATGATCAAGCTTAATAAATGATAAAAAATAATAGATGTTCAAAGTTGGTTCAAAGCTACTCAACAACCAGAAAAGGGATTGCAAATGCTACTTTATTCAAGCACCTACTTAGAGACATACTTTAGAGAAGAAGACAAGGAGACAAGTGATTGCCTACAAGTGTTGAAACTCTACAAAATTTTATTTATGCGTAAAAGCTTTGTATGAATACTTTATTTTTGTTCAATATCTTTAGCAAACTAGTAGGCAATGCTTAACATTGTAAACATCAAAAGACACAACCACCCTCTAATGAATGAAACTTATGGTTTGTGAATAACATAAACATTTTCTTTGTCTTAAGTCTAGAATGGTTTGTTGTTGAAAAACTACTTTGTGGGTTAGCCAAGAGTAACTACGTTCCGAAATAATACTTGGTAGTGTTAGCCATGAGTGACTAAGTGTCAAACAATACTCGCTAGGTTAGACAAGTTACTATGTGATAACACATATTTTGTACACATATTTATATCTTTATTATACTGTTCCTGTGGGGATTCTAAGTGTGAGTCCAAGTCCCACATTGGATAGAAATGAGAAAGTATAGCACTATATAAAGGTGAAAGACCCATTAACCCATTGTCTTAAGGTTTTGGTTAGAGAGTGATGTTAATCCCTTATGTGGTTGGGCTCAGATCTCATTGGTATTTGTGTCTCCCCGGTGAACCTCTTCCTCGATAGACCCAACAATGGTATCAGAGTCGATGGTTCGTCTTGGTGACCACCTCAAGCGAGTACAATGGTCCCTATATCGAAAGTCTTCTTGGCGAAGGGTTCCAAGTAAGCGTGTTTCGTTAAGATGAACAGCGGTACGAAGGGGTACTCGTGGTTGTGGTTGGTTGGGAATGCTTCCGTTGGAGGGTGAGTGTACCCATGTGAAATGACTCACCCTTGAGGGGGAGATTGTTGGGATTCCATGTATGAGTCGAAGTCCCACATTGGATAGAAATGAGAAAGTATAGCACTATGTAAAGGTGTAAGACCCATTAATACATTACCTTAAGGTTTTGGGTAGAGAGTGGTGTCGATCTCTTATGTGGTTGGACTTTGTGTCTCTCCGGTGAACTTCCTCCTCGATAGACCCAACAATTGTACTTTCCATTTGCTTTATTTTGATTTTTAGTTAATTTTATCTCATTAATAATACATTGAGTTCCTTAGTAATAAATGCTTTAATTTTGTATTTTTAGCTAATTTGACCTTTAACCATTATTTTAGTTTTAAGCTTTTTTTAGATATTATTTTTTACTTATTCCAATTTTATTGGATTCTAAATTTTTAGTGTTTCAAAATAGACAAATGGATTATTGGATTTGGACTCCTTTGTCAAGTTTTTATAATTTTTTGAAGTTAAGGCAAATTTGTTGTAAATGGACCCTCCATAATTTGCATGTTTTAAATTGGGTTTCTAGATCTAATTCAGTCCATGATTCTTTAGAGTTTGTAACATTAGAGTTTAAGTTTAGAGCCTATTTTAAGAGTTTATTTTGCTCAACATAAGAGTTTGTAACATTAGATTTTCCCTTTCTCTTAGTCATTTTTTTATATTCATTTTACATATTATTGTAGCATTTTTATTATTCATTAATGGAGAACCAAACTCCTAAGGATTCTTATATGGACCATTTGTCAATTGGAGTTTGTTCTTCTCTTTAATTTTAGTTTTGTTTTTTGTAATATCCATTAATTATGTTTTTAAATTCAGAATTTGAATTGGGAATTGATTGAATCTTAATTTGATAATTAAATACAATTTTGATTGAATGACGTTAAAGTTTAATTGGTATAAATCGGTTTAGTGGATTGGTTAAATCCATTAATGATTGAAACTTGGGTATAATCTTTAGAGAATTATGATTTTTGAATTTTTTGATTGATTGAATTTGTGGATTGATTTGTCTTAATTATTATTTATTTCAACTTTGTATTTGTTATTCAATTACGTTTATAGGTTTTTAATCCTAAAACCCCTAATCTTATTCTTTTATTAAGAAAATGTTAAAGATATAATACAATTCAATATCTGTCCTTAGGCAATCAACCTAGGTTGTGCTTTATACTACATATTTATATAATTACATAACTTTTAGAATCCTAGTATCTTTACGACAATAAAATATCACTACGTTTTAAAATAATACACATAGGTCAATGAGAAGTGGCCACAAACTAGAATAATACTCATTTCTACTTTATAATAGTAGTCTGCCTAGTGGAACTTGACAAGCTAATCAAGAATTGGACTTAATATACGTTATTAGATGAACTAGTATAAAAATACTAAGTAATTATTTATTTCTTAATCTTTTACATGCTTAGTTTGCATAAACTAAAAAATAGCCTCTATGAAAATGAATTTCAAATGCTCTCTTATAGATCATACAAACTATTACTTGACTACTTGTATCAAACAATATTTTGCAAAAAATTAAAAGGATTTTGAAAGACAATGCAACTTTCTCTTCTTGTGTTTTTTCTATTGTCTATATCTAGTATTAGAAGACCTTGACCTTTAAAGGTTGAGCATTTGACAACATTTGAAGGAAAAGATCTCATATGGTAGGAATGAAATCAAATAAATTGATCACATAAATACGTTTTTCTTTCTCGACTTCTAGCCTTCTAAGAGAAGACTTTCCATATAAAGAAATCATAAGGAAATGTATGTCAAGCTCACACACTATTGACAATGATAAATCATTACATGTGGGATATAAAAATTTTATACCTAAAAGAAGATTGGGAAAAAGACTTCAATCAAATTGCAATTGAACAATATATCCTCTCAAAAAATGAGTATAAAAAAGTGTGCATATCGAAAACAAACAAGATGATATAGGACTCCTTAATTATTAATTAGGAGTAAAATGAAAATGTATAACTTAGAAAAGCACCCATAAGACACTACAAGTTTTTCACCGTAAAAGATGATGAAAATGTATATGATATATTTGAAAGAATGGATATTCTAAAGCTTTCTAACAAAGCTTCTCCAAAACCCAAATCAATTTAAACATGTCCAAAGTATTAATTATTATATTTTACAACAAATTATAAAGTAATTTATTTTAAGACATCTACATTTTCCACATCCATGTATATATATAATTACATGATTCATATTCTCATGTAGAAATTGTTTTCTACTCATTATACCTCTATACACACGTCTAATTTATTTTATTTTTTGGATATAATAAATACATATAAATTAAGAAATTTAAAATATTTAAAAATCTACCTCTTTGTCGACTTCATCAAGCAAGTCTTGATGAAAATATGCTAACAAGAATTAGAATAATAAAATAGAAAAACAATCCTATACTTTTTTCATTTTTAATCTAACATTTTTTAAAATAGAAAAAATACTACACTAATAAAATAAGTAAATAAATAAATATAATCGAATAATTATATTATCTTATTACATTCCTCAACACTAAAGTTGGTCAAAGTGATAATAAAAATTAACATTAAATATATAAGTTACAATTAAGGGAGGGGATTTGAATTGTTTTATTCATCTCTCTGCATTTATCTATTAGTAGATTAACTTATCATCATTCCGTGAACAATTATTAATCCTAAACATCACATTCTTTCTTAATTCTGATTAGAGAAACCTTTGGGCACTATGTGTGCAAGTGTGGTGGCTCATTTTTTCAATCAGTAATAATTTCTTAATCCACATGTGTCAAAATGATTGACCATTAAAACTTTTAAATTTAATAACCAATAGTAATCTACTACTATAAAATTTGGCACTAAAGTAAAGTCAATAGTTGAACAAGTGATAATTTAAAATAATTTTTTAGACAATGACATTCCAAATCCATATTAATCAATCATGAAATAAATAAAGGAAGAGCAATTGTATGCATATGACCTTATGTTACACTTTAAATTAAATTCACCTTAAACTTTTTATTATTAGAACTCAATGTTTTAGTATTCGTTTACGCTAAACACGAAAACTTAATGCCATAAACAACATTATTATGTTATTAATTTAGCTGGCATATATGCTTTCTTTTCAAAATCTATTTTCACATCCTTCACGTTACTAAAAGATAAATAGTGGGTCCAGTTTAACAACTATTAACATATTTTATTTTTAATATAATATAAAAATATATAGTAAAAAAGCTATAATTTTATTAATTTTGTTTCAATTCCACTCAGATAATTAAATACATGTTTAATTTTTTATAATTGTTATACATATTTATTAAAACAAAAATTACTATTAATATACAATTAATCTTAGAGTCTTAATACTTCTTAAATTTAAAATTCTTATCACTTCTTTAATATTTATGTTAACATAGTGTAAATAAAACTAACAGAACTACATTTGGTGTATTAAGAATGGAAAGTTTTTCTCTTATTCTATTTAGAAATGAAATATACTAATAACTATTTACCCTTATTAAAATAATGTTTAACAAAAAATTAATTTTCATTCTTAGGTTTAGATCCTTCTCAATGTAAAATGCTCTCTGCTGCAACAATATTTGGTTCTGTCATTGGAGTTGGGAATTTTCTTCAATTGACTCGTTGATGAATAAGATTTGTGTTATTTATCTTTCACATTATCACATAAAATTAAAGGTGTTGCTTCCTTCACCATCACACCTTTCTCTCTCCATCTCCCATTTACTATTTTGCCCCTAAGTAAAATTTTATTTTTAGGATTATTTTTTAATTTTACCAATTCACAACCTATTCCACTAATAACATTTTCTACTGTCCCGTACATGAGTAAAATATTTTTCTTTCATTTTAACATTATATTTCTTCCTCTCTTTCTTTTACAAGTTGCAAAGGTTGGTGGTGGTGGAAAGAATTATCAAGCAGTCTCTCTCTCGTGGTGTAGTGTCGCTCTCGTAGTGTAGTGTGTGGAGTGGTGCAGTGTGTGTTGTTTCCTCAAGCTGCGTATTCAAATAAACCTTCAAATAAAACCCTAAATAAAAAACGTAACCTTTAAGACATGCTTCAACGGATGTCAAAATCCTTCAACGGATGTCAAAATCCTTCAACGGATGTCAACATCCGTTTAAGGTAAAACGGATGTTGACATCCGTTTTTCCTTAAACAGATGTTGACATCCGTTGAAGGATGTCACCTCCGTTTAAAAGTTACGTTTTTTATTTTAGGATTTTTTTTATTAGTTTATTCTTTATTTTGGAAATATTTTAATAATTTAATTTAAATGTTTTCATTTATTATTTTTTAATATATTTTTAATGTATTTTAATAATGTAAAGAAAATGAAGAAGAAAGAAACGGAGGAGGAGAAGTGAAACAGAGAAGACAAATTGGGTTGTAAAGTAAAACGAAAGACAAATTATTAAACGAAAATGAGAGATGGAAAGATTGGGTGCAGGAGTAAAGTAGGAGAACTAGATTTGAAATAAATTAAAATAGTAAAAGTAAAAAATTTTAATCTAAGGATATAATTGGAATTAAAATAAATTGGAGAGGTGGAGGGAGAAAGGTGTGGTGGTGGAGGGATCAACACCCTAAAATTAAACATACCATGTTCGGCCCAAAACTTAAAACATGGGTTGTTGCCTGTCTCATGGGCCAATTTCTATTTGGGAGCTACAACATGGCTCTTAGCCATTTTATACTTTTTTTTTCCATATTTTTTTTAAATGTTAAAATTTTAACACGTTTTGGAAATTAATTTTTAAAAATATTAACGTTTTAAACATTTTTCAAAACATAAATTTTAAGGAAAATGATAAATCAGACAAACAGGACAAAATTTCTTTCAGAATAACAGTTTTTTTTATAATTTCTTTTTTCAAAATAGTATACAATTTTTTTCATGGAAAAGTTGTTAAGATTTTAAGAAGAATGATAAAAATAATTTTTAATAGCTTAATAATTTGTGTGATGTTATTATATGTACGACAACTTTTTTTCTTACATTTATAGTTACCTTAAAACATATAGTGTTTTGTAATGTTACAAAATTTTATCTCATATTATAAAGAAAGTTGTTAAGCATTGTGATAGATTTACGAGTTTCAATCAGCGTAGAAAAGTGACATTTTACATCAAGTCTTAATCGTATATTAGTTTCATATATCATATATGTTTTTTAAAATTGCATAAAAGGAATTCAATATATGAGACATTTTACATTGATTGGTTGCTTTAGAACTGATGGAGAGTGTAAACTATTATATCAATTGTTAAATGAATTGATGTAATAAAGAACATCAGTTTTAAAGTAATGTATTATTAGACATACATATTAGATTATTTCTTTCTATGTATAATATGTTCATATGTTATATTGATTCATTTAACAACGATTGTAATAGGCCACTTGCTGATTCTAAAGTAACCAATGTAATATATGACATCATAATTAAAAGATTGTCATCACACTTTATTTTGTGACACCCGGACACTGACGAGGGTGGGGAGTGGTCGCCGGTGCAAGAGGCACGAAGTGCAAGGGGTACAAACAAGGAGCGGCTCCTGACAGGCTTCCAGTAGAAGGGATACATGAATGAATCGAACATACCATAAGAACTTCATGGTTAAACGTGCTTAGCCTGGAGTAATTTAGGGATTGGTGACTTTCTAGGAAAGTTTCTCAATTCAAAATACTTTCAATTTGAATTTATTTTTACAATTTTTATTATGTGTAATTTCCACATAGCATCATGTAATAAATCATTCCTTATTTCAATTTTTAATATTAAATATTTTTAATTTCAATTGCTTAAAAAAATTAAGAAGTAACTTGACTAATACTAAAAATAGTTCAATAATTAATATTTTTTACAAAATTGGGATAATTAAAAAAGATAAAATAAAATTAAAGATGATTAACAAAGTTATTAAAACATAAAGATTGGGTGAAACAATTTTGAAAGTGAGGAGTAGACGAGTAAAGTCTAAAGTGTTGACCAAAAGAGTCCGAACAAAAGAAACTTCACCAAACGAGTACATTTAATAGACGAGTAAAATCATTAGATAAGTAAAGTTATCAAACAAGTCAAAGTTGATAAGTCATAAAATTGAATAAGATACACCAATTTGAATGTTGAATAGGAAGATTAAATCAACAAGTACAATATCAAGATTTATTACGGTGAAAATAATAATTATAAGAAAACTGATTGATTGATGATTTAATTGAAGAAGAAGAATATACGAAGAATATCTAAGTTCATTGAAGATTGCGAATGTGGAAGAATATCTTATATGATTTAAATTAATCATGAGCAAGGAAATATTATGAAGATTAAAAATTACATGAAGAATATCTTGAAGATTATATTAAAAGTCACAATGGTAATATGAATCGAAGAATGAAGAAGTTCATATTAAAGAACGAAGAAATTCAAATTGAAGAAATATAACAAAGGAAATAATAAATATTTCAAACACTATGATGCTTATCAAAATTTTCATTATAGATGAAGATATTGAAGTAAAGGAAAAATATTCAGAGAAAAAAACAAATCAAGAATCATATTCTACAACGTGATTGTAAATACGAAGACCTAGATGAAGAAAAAAAGAGGACTAGTTAAATAGAGATAGAACAATAACGAGAAATTCTATGTTATCAAAAGAATATTCATATACACATTGAGATTATAGAGTCAAAGCTTTGTGAGAGATACCAGGTTGTGTGATTAATCGTTATAAAATCATTCACATTAAGTATACCCTATGAGCTTTAATTGTGATCTCTTAATTTGAGAGTTATTCTTATTATTTCTTTTTTAGAGTTATGAATGTTAGAGAAAGCGAGAAATATACTTGAAGAGGTTTATACTTGTAACTTGTTGATACTTGTGATACTTAGAGAAGTTGATGCTCGTGATACTTAGAGATGTTGATACTCATGATACTTAGAATGATTGATACTCGTTGTAATCTAAAGAGAGTGATACTTGTTCTAATCGAGTATGTTGATTTATTGATTATCTTAAGTGTGTTGCTTAAGAGACTAGATGTAACTTCAATGTGGGGGTGAACCAATATAAATTTGTGTGCATAATCTCCTCATTATACTCTTAACTTGATTATTTTACATCTTTAAGTGTGGAATGGTTGATACTCATTGTAATATAAAGAGGGTGTGATACTTGCTCTAATCAATTATTTTGATTTATGAAATATCTTAAGTATGTTGCTTAAGAGACTAGAAGTAACTTAGTGTGTGGGGAGACACAAGGCAATTAGCTTCCTTTACATGAAAAATGACCAAACAAATCTAAAACCCTCAAAACACCTTTAGAAGCTCAAAAGCTGTATCTACCCTATGAACAACAAACATGATCAGGACACAATATTAAAACCATTAATCAGCAAAGATTCTTAAAGAAGACTCAAACATCAGATGCTTTCCCAAATGATTCACATGCAAAGGAAGACTCAACCGATCAAAAAAAGAGATAGAAAGTCAACTTACTTTATTGAGAAAACTAATTGGATAGAAGTTGAGAATTCACCTCAAGAATCACTCTAGTAATCTCCGATCTTTAAACAGATGAACCGGTGGTTAAAAACTCCGTAAAAAGGTGAAAAAGCTATAGAAAAAAGAAGTTTAGATAGATTAAGTGATTTAAGACAATGAAACTCGTTTATAAAAATTCTATTTATACTTTAAAATTTTAATATTAAAATAATTAAATCTCATTATTTAAAACATACTATCAATTCTAAGACATGATTTTCTATCTTCCTATCTTAACTATAAGTAAAATTAGGTTTCCAACAATTTATTAAACATAACGTATTTTTTAAAATGAATTGAATTAAATGTTTAGAACCATCAATAATATATTAAAACAAATATGTAGTTAAAGTTATGCTTGAATTAGTATTGAATACTTATGTTAAATTATACATTCTTTTACAAAAATAGATATTATTTAATATTTGATAAATTAAAATTTTTAATTTAGAATTTCAAAATCATAAGAGTAATATTTCTAAAAAAATGTTTTATTTTAAATCTGTGTAACTAAATACTATTATTATTATTATTAATTTATATTTAAATAGTTAAATTATATTAATTAGAGATTAGTTAAAACCATAAACTAAATAGTGCAGAATATCGCTTACTAATTTTTCAAATCATGATTGCTTTGACCCCGTAAATTTGATTCAATGTATTATAATTATTTTTCTATCTTCATAAAATATTGGAATTATTCACTGTGGAAACTTGGATACATACGAATATAATACAAGTTTGCAAAGAATGAAATTGACTAGTTAGATAAGTTAGGTTGGTCTACCATTAATTGTTCAAACAGATAATGCAGGCAAAGAGAAAATGTTTTATTTTGAGCTGTTTGGAGTAAAAGACAAAAAATAATTTAGTTTGTGTCTCCTTTCCTTAAAGTTTCTTAAAATATGTTAGCTGTAATGTGCCTATGTTATGTCTAACTAAAATAAAGAATACAAGAGTTATAGTTTTGGTATTCTTCTCTCATTGGATGTAATTAAGTACAAATAATTGTGTTTAAGTAAATAAAATAAGTTCATCGCATTTTAAGAAATATACTTAGAAATAAATAAAATTTAAATTAAGTTTTAATTATTTTATATAAGGTTGGCATTTCTATTTGATTTCTTCGAAATTTTAATTTTATTAAATATTTCAAATATTTTTATTTTCATTTTAGTACTTTACTGATTGATTTTATTGATAGTGGAGATTAGATCGCTGTTCATGCTTTTCTCTCCAATAGTCTTTGACCAACTAGTCAATATTTCAAAGAGAATGAACGAGTTTAAAGATATTACAGAGAAAATAAAAAGCGTATTCATAAGTTGAATATAAGAAAGCAAAAATAATATTATGTAATTCTGTTAATGAAAAAAAATCAAATAACAAAATAGTTTACCGAAAATAAAAATTATCTTCAATATTGAATAAAACATTATTTTTTTTTTATAAATACTCAATTTAGATACTCAAATTTATGATATATTTAAAATTTAATTAAATTACGATTTCAGAATACAAATGCATATTTTTATTTTGCATGTATTTAACAAATACTTTCAATTTCATAGGAAGTTTTCTTTTCATTTCCTTTTCCTTTTATTATTTTGATCTCAGAAAGATATGACCACGTGTTTCACAGAAATCTTTCAAGACTTTTATTGTCAGAAGAAAAAGGTATATATATATAGAGAGAAATTTTTTAGTATGAGTAAAAATTAAATATGTTTAATGGGAGAAAAAAAATAAATTAGTTAATTAATTCATAGTAATTGATTTTAAAAAATAATAAATACATTTTCATTGGAATAATTTATTTTGTTAGTTTTGCAAAACATGGTAGTTTCATGACTGAGGAATGAAAGAATAAGAGAGTCTACGATGAGATTAATGCTAGTCATTATCATTTGAAATTTATTTTTTGTAATTATTACACTTTATTGCATTATATATGTAAACCCCACTTCTTTATACAAATAAAATTGTTTCACATTTTTCCTTAATGAAAAAGAGAAAAATATCGAACGAAAGATAAGCAAACATTTTTTTATTTTAAAAGCTTTTATTTTTATCGGAATTAACATTGATATTTTGATAAAAAAAAAAACTAAAAAAGAGATTATATTGTTTTTTAAAGAAAACCCTTTAAATATACTTTTCAGTCATTTAAAATAAGTATGTTTTAATTTTGGTTGCAATGCTTTTACGAAAATCAACAAAAAATTGTTGGTACCAAAATCTTATTGGAAATAAAAATATTTTTAAATTTTTTAATTACAAAACAGAAATTGTAAAAGAAATAAGAAGACAAAAAATATACAAAAAAAAAAAATAAAGGAAACAAAATTATTAATCAAATACATTAATTGAGAATTTTCAATACAAAATTCTATTTGTGATTTCTTATTAAATGGACCCCGATAAAAGTAAAAATGTTGTCCTTCTAAATAATTAGTATGCCCCACCTATAATTCACTTATAATTATTGTATTTAAAAAATAACAATGTGTGTGAACGTTGTGGCAATAGTAAATTATGTGATCATTCTGACCAAGCATGAATTGTTTAGACTAGCTTGATGATTAATTAAACGTATTAATTATTAATTAATTAAACATAAAAAGTATTAATTATTAATTAATTATACCTTGAAAATTGATTGTGTAGGTGAGCTGCTTGAAACCCCGCAAATGTACATTCCGGTTCAACTGTTGCTGTCTTTGGTTTTACCAAAATATTGTTCATATACAAAGGGTTTCCATTCAAATAATAAAATTAATTATAAAATCAAAATTAATTATAAAATCAAAATTCTTCTTAAAATCACATCATTCCCAACTATGTCAATTTTATCTCTAATTTAGTTGCTGTTCAAAAATTTAAATATTTCTCTAATTTTCCATTTATGTCATTATATGTTACATTTCCTTTTTCTATTTTTTTCCTTAAATCAATAAAAAATATTTTTTTATGAAAATATAGAACGGATGTGGTAAATAATTCAAAATTCATAATCTTCAAAACCACAAAATTTCTTGTATAAAAATCAGTTGCATAAAGCTTCATCTCATGACTACCGCAGAAGAAATGTGGTTAATCTAATACTTCTTCGATGTATGTGCATGAGTGTTTGTGTGAGTCACTATTTCTTTTCCCTTACGACTTCTAAGGGCCATGAGTCCTTTTTGATGACGATAACGCCATTGAACAATAACTTCAGTAAAAAAATAATAAAAAATTAATAGTAATTGGAACATTCATACATATAAAATTTTCTCATAATTATCATTGTTCAAAATAATACAACAAATGAAGGAAGAGTGAAAATGGTACAATAGAAATCAACTTAAAATTATCAAACATATATATGGACTCAATTACCATCCATCATCATGTTACATAACTTATTCCATCGACGATGAGGGACATTCCTATTAACCTTTTTGTGTATACAGGGTTTAAAAATCATATCATTACTGTCATTCTATCCAAACCATAATGAAGTTCATTGTCACTACCAATAATGGGGAATCTTTCTTTCAAAACACCAAAGGTTCTTTCAATAAAATTTCTCAATGAAGAATAACGATGATTGAACAATTCTCATGCATTTTTGGTCTTCTATGTGTGAATTCTTTAAGGTGATATCTTACACCTCTATATGGAGTTAAAACTGTTCTTTTCAACATAAATCCAATATCCATAAGGTAGTACTTTCCTAAAACATTATACATACACCATTAATATGAGTCAATAACCTACAAAGAACAACCCAATGAACACACTGACCTTTAGGTATAACAAACATATCATCTTATGCAAGAGCTTCTTTCAATATTCTTGGATATGATGTTGCGCCTTTCCAACTAGCTAAAACATATGTGAATTTCATATCAAAATCACACGTGATAAACACATTTTGAGTTCACCAGTCCTTTCTTCCTCGAAACTTGGGAGCATATGATTTTGGGACCCTTACTCGTACATGAGTTCGATCTATGGCCCCTAAACTATCCTAATTCATACAAAATGTAAGTCATCATAAAGGTGGAATCATTTTTGGGGTTATCACAAGGTTAAATATTTAGTATTTAAACCTACCTTAAAGTATTGATAAAATCAATTGTTGTTTACAAAATATGGATGAACTTGCAATCCTGACGACTGAATTAAAAGTTCATACCCCAAACTTAAAATTCCATCCAACACATTGTGAAAGTGTTTGCTAACAATTGACCCAGATTGATGAAAAAAAAACGACACTTTGGTTCTTGACATTATGGCCAATTATATGAAGAAATTTAGTAACTTTTTCCTCTACTGTTGACTAAATTGCATCCTTTATAAGATTTATGTAATTAGGGGTCTTAGAAAAAAGGTAGTCTTGTGACTTTGGTGTTTTTGTTTGGAAATTAATGTTATTGAGTGTACACCTTTGTTAGAACATAACTGTTATATTATTTTATTTATATTTTGGCCTAGGGGCAAAAAGAAATTTTACACTTTATTAATTAGGCGTAGAAATTAAAATAGAGGGTGTAGAAAGAAAAGGTATGAAAATTAAATAATATGAAAATTTAATTAAAAAGATATTATATAATCTTTTAAAAGATTTAGTTGTTGTTATTTTAAAAAGTGGTTGAGAGAAAATATGAGATATAATCTTGGTGGATTTAGAGATTAAAAGAGACATTATTATTAGAAAATCATTATTGAATATTGTTAGATATTTTAAAAGATATATTGAGATATTATTAAATATTATTATTAGCTAATAAGAATAATAATAATAATAATAATATATATTATTGATACACTCATTATAATAAATTAGAATAAATATATTAAGATAGAATATATTATCTAGGGACTTATCAAGATTAATTAAGTTAAAGATAAATCTATTTTACCTTATCTATGTCTTTTATTTTAGTTGGTTGTTATTACTTCTTATGGGCTTTTATTATAAATAGAGTATTGTATGTATATTTCACATATAGCTATAACTATATTAGACACCTCTTATAGAAACTCTGACCATTAGAAAAACAAGAAAAACTTTGAAAGTGAGAGAAAAGGAGAAAGAGTGAACATGAGGGTGCAACTGCATTGAAGATCTTTGGACATAGAGAAAGTCTTAGGATTGACCAAGGTATGGGGAAACTTACCTTTGTTTGTTGTATGCTATGTATGTTTGATTATATGGAATGGTAATCCTTATTTTGATGCATGTGTACATTATTATGGTTATAATTATCTGTTGTTATTGTTGGGTAAGGGTTTGTGTATGCATGATGATAGGTTTTATATCATGTTTGTGTTGGATTTTTCCCTTTGAAAGTATGTATGTTTTGTTGAGTTATCCCCTAGTTGGTATTGATGCTAAGAGGGAATAAAGTTATGATGCTTGAGGGTTTTATCATGAAAATATATGTTATAAAGATGGTATGATAATCATATGTAGAATATTTGGTTGTTTAGGTTATGATCTGCATAATGATGGGTTGTTGATGATTCAAGTGATGTAATGAGTGTATTAGGGTCTGTTAATAAGGGTATATGAGGTCTGAATACATGCGTGATGTGTTGGGTAAGTTTACTCATGGTTTAGGATTGATGTATGTATGTTTGAACACTTGAATTTTGTTCAGGATATGTTTTGATTCGGCAATAATCGATTATCACTAGTAATAATCGATTATTTGTGCATTGGTTTTGAGTGTTTTTTTGGGAATATTCAATTATCTAGGATGATAATCGATTATCCTTTCATGTGTGATGAATATGGGAATTTAAAGATCCAGGGCCACTAAAATAATCAATTATCTTAAGTAATAATTTATTATCACAATGTATTTTTTGTAAATGTGAACCTCTAAGGAATAATCGATTATCACTTATGATAATCAACTATCCAGTGTATTTTTGTTAAAAATGGCGAATTTGATGGAGAATGGACGTGGATCAACCTTTAGGAGCTGTGAAATGGAATGATATTTAGAGAATGATATTAGTGGTTATGTTTAGGGTCAGGTTTGACTTGTGGTTGAGATTGGAGCATGAGTGAGTGATGGAGTGTACTTGAATGTGTAGTTGATAAGCACAAAAGTGGAGGATAGGTTTACTTATTGTACCTAGTAAATCCCGAGTTTATCTGCGGATAAGTGCTCCCTTTGGCATTGATTTTTTAAAAGAGAGGGATATTCTCTTTGGCAAATAACTATGGAAAAGAGAATGGTGTTCGAGTATTGAATTGTCCTTGTGTGAGGGTGATGGTGTTTTCCTCGTCCTTCTGTGGCAGAAATATATGTTCCTTAGCTAGATTGTGGGACTACTCGAGCATATCTGTAGGGAAGGAAATAGATGATTTGTAGAGGAGGCTACAAATGGCTTGTAGGGAAGACTATAGATGGGTGAGGTAGGGTGCATGAGTGAGACTGATTCTTTCCACTATGATATTTATGGTTATATGAAGGCTCAAGGAGGTGGTCATGATGAGGTTATTCATGATGGTGGTCCATGTGTTGATGATCATAATGACGCTGATGTTGTATTACGATGTTAGTGATGATATCATGTGGTGTTGTTATCATAGGTGTTGTTGAGAGCATAGACGATTAATCTATGTTTATGATGTTCCTAATAACATTGAGGATCGATGATCAAGAGTCGAGTAATTTAAGATGATTGGATTGTTTTGTGTTATAGAATAAGGGATTCTATTATTAATACTTCTATGTATGAGGTGTTTGATTATTGTTGATATAATCAATATGTTTATATCTTATTATTATGATTCTTTTATTGGTAGCTTACCCTATACGTGTTTGTATTTGTGAATGATATTATCTGTCATTATCGTATAATGTGTTATACGTGAGCAGGTTCTAGAGGCATGATAGATTCGTGAGATGACGGGGAAAGTATGTGAACCACATTTACAAAAGGACTAATTGAGGATATTTAGGGTTAAAACCTTGGAAGAAATTTTGAAATTTAGTAATAAATGGGGCACAAAAATTTTCAAGCCATTAATATCTTAAGCTACAAAACTTTGATTGGGGTGTTTCCAAAACGACATGAAAGATCACGTTTTAAACTACAAATTAGGTTCAAGAAACACTAGATTTGGATGTGTAGAACACAAGTTATGAATATGAGATAAATTAGGTAGAAATTGAGATTCTATAAATCGAGAAGGAGAAAACACAACAAAGAAACAAAGATAAAAAAAAGGAAAGAATTGAAGTACTTGAAAAACACTAGAAGGGGGGTTGAATAGTGTTAATGGAAAACTTTTCGCAACCCTTCTAATATAGCACGTTATCGAGCTTTTGAAGTTTTTCTTTTTAAGTGCCTAGATGCTCGACTTGATAAATATGTATAAACGTTTTGATGTGTTATTCAGAATAAATATTACAACGTTTAGTAAGAACTTCCTGTGTGAAAAATAATCTTTTAGCTTGGAAGATTCTTATGTTTGAAAAATAAAACACGATTGCAACTTTTTACAAGAGGATAAAAGAGATAATTGAACAAGAGATTTTATTTTGGTTCACTCCAACTAAGCTACATCCAGTCTCCTCCACAAAGGGTTCCGCTATAATCTTCACACGATTACAAATGAATATTAACACTACTCCTAGTACTCAACAACCCCACCGAGATTTCCTTTGAGTATTCGCACCACTCCTGGTACTCAGCAACCCTACCGAGATTTTCTTTGAGTATTAGCACCACTCTTTGTACTCATTAACCTTAGTCGAGATTTTCTTTGAGTGTGTGTACCACTCTTGGTACTTAGCAACCTTGCCAAGATTCCTCAACTCAAACATAATTTAGCTGTAATTAGTATTTTAATTCTCTTCAGAATTACAATTAACGATTGCTTATACGATGTTTAGACTATATCTCTCGTATAGAGGATTTTATTACAATATAAAACAGTCTAAATACTTGCAAGTGTTTCTCTCTTCTTTCTTACAACAGTAAGCAATATGACAATGAAGTGTGAGAGTATCTCTTTCTCTTTTTCTCTTATCTTTTCTTCTCTTCTTTCTTCTTTAGCTCAGATGTATTCTTTTTCTTCAGCTCTTTCTCTTTTTCTTCTTAGGATGAATATTTCGTTGTAAGCTTTGCTTTTCTATCCTCTTGATTTTCATTTCGAGAGATCTTCTATTTATAAGCTTCATGAATATTTGTACGTTAAACTGAGCTTGTAGCCTTGATACTCGTGCTTTCTCTTTCTTCTTCATACAACAACCGTTGGGTAAGTCAACTTGTCAAAGCATATATGTTTTTTCATAAATTTACTTGAAGTAGGTTGTATTATCTTTTTAGGTATGACTTCAACTGAAGAACATTATGTGAATATCTCCTTTGTCTCTAACATCCACTTTTTGATATTTGATTTGTATCACTGTGGATGCGTGTAGAATAGTTTATCCGCAAGATTAGAGTAAATTGTGCATGTAGCAGATACGTCTTTTCTTATCATTTTTGTTGTTTTTAAACGTTGAACATTTAATGTCATTTAATGTTTGCTCAAAATAACAAAGTATTTTTTGAATTTCTACCGTTAGGTAGCATTTTGCTATTAAACTCTTTTCTGAAGATACCAAGCGTATATAGTTACTTCATGTTAGACAATGTACTTGTTAAGCTCATGGTATCGTTTAGTCAAGCAAACACTTATTTTGTTTTTGTCTCTTGTTTAGCTTGTTTAAGATTTCTTTCGTATTTTAATTTTTATGTCTTTTAAGATGTTTTTTCAAAGACATTGTCTCGACCTGTTCTATTTTCGAGAGCTACACTGAATACCTTTTTAAGGTATGATGAGCATCAAGCGTTTGACTTCAACTCTCTTAGATGCTTTAGGCATAACAATGTTTAACCATGCATCTGAGTGTTTTGACCTAGATATTTTTCTTTTTCCTAAGAACCTAAGTGTTTTCTTAAGTTTTTCTATGTTGGGGATTCTGGTTCTAGGTTTTGTGTGTTTGGGTTTAGGCTCTAAGTCTTATGTTTTCATCCTAAGTTATTTTTGTTTTATTATTCCGTTTTAATGTTATTTGATTAAACTTCAAAACATGAGAGCATTTAGACGTATAGACGATTTTATCTTTAACAAGAATCATTCTTCCACAAGAGGTAACACATAAAGGATGGAAAGTCCTTTTATACAGCCAAGGATTCTTGAATCATTCAAGAACTTAGGATAATCATCTTACTAAGATAGAATGGATAAAACCCTAATTTTTTTTCGCATAAAAATCTGCCTTGTCCATTTTGATGAAAATAGTTAAGCCGATAAGGGCTGATGTCTAAGTTTCCAAATTGGGCCCTCATTACAATTTGAAAATACAGTCAAACTAAAGCCCATTAATTGATTGACATAAAGACATAATTTGGTTAGCCAAGTTTACAAAGATTAGGCTATTTTAAAAATAAACTAATAACTTGTAAAGTAAAACAAAAAAAAATGGTGTTTTAGTTCTCCTCCATTTGGGCCATAATGCAATTTACCATTGCTTTTTCTTCTTGAAATTTGGGCTTGTATTAAATTATTATGGACAACACTTGTTGAGAACTTCCTTTGATTTCCTTCCTCTGAACCTTATCATAGGTTCTCGAAGTCTTTCAAGTGGATCCTTATTGTTGCTCATGATCACGTCCAATTATTTGTTAGATTCACATCAGAAATATTTAGGTTTCTTTAAAAAGTTATATTGGTATAGACTTTTGAAACAATATAATTGTAGTTGTTTTATTTCCTTAGTCATTTTAATTACTTTTGGAATAACGTAATTGGACAAGGCTTTTGGAATTATTATGTTTTGAATAAATTATGCATGTTTAAAAGTTAAGGTTTTTGAAAAATTCATTTTCGTGCTATAAGAAAGTTTATAAAGATTCGATTTTTGTAAACCAGTGACATCTCATAATTTGTAAAACAGTTGCTCTTAGCCACTATCAAAGGTTAACATATGCCTCTGGTCCCATACTAATAATGTCACGACATCGATTAGTATGGACAAGATAAGACATCAACTACTTTTTGGGAAGGTTTTCTTCTAAAACAAAATTGCTAACACTACTTGATGTACTCAAATACATATTAAATATATTCAAGGCATGTGTAACAATGCATAACATTGTTAGTGCAGCCAATACAATGCGCATTTGTAATTGTCGATGAATGTGTGTGACTATATTGAACTTCACCTCCACCACATCATTTAGTACATCTTCACCATCCAAATATGACACATCTAATTCTTCTTTCATCTATTGACTTAAACAAATATAAAGACTATTATGCAACAATGTTAAGCATAGTTTTGAAAAACTTTCTCTTTGAAAACTCTCATAGCACATTTGAAAATAGTTTGTGCAAAGACACGAGTTTTAATCAATTCACCCCATAATAAAGTCGACTTAAAATTGTTGTTTTGCCACACATTTAAAGTTCAACATAAGTGCTTGTGGTTTTCCTTTACAACATCATATGTCATGCATTCACATATAAAAACACATATGTAACATAGTGAAATGCAAAGAACAACACAAACATGCTCTCATATATGCTTAAACAGATTTAACAGAGTGATCAAAAGCATATAACATGTAAACATGGAACATGTAACACAAAATATACATGTGTTATTAATTATGTGTTGTCATCATAAAAAACTCAAATATTATTAAGATTGTGGGTTAAGCTAAACCTTTGCTCCCCTATCAACAATCTCTCCCTTTTTTTATGATGCATAACCATGATTAATAAACAACCATGTCGCACAAATCAATACAGATTATCAACCAATTAACAATCATCATAATTCTCCCCTTTGGAATTAGCAAAAAAGGTAAGCAAACAGTGGTTGATATACAAATAATCAGTAACATAGAGATGCATCAGATATATCAAAAACAGATTATGATGCTCCCCCTAACAATATTATTCACATGATTTAGGATTTTCTCCCCCTTAAATGAATACATGTGAAATAGATCAATGATATGTAATGATCCCTCTGTCATTATGCATGTTTCAATCTCAAAACACAAATGCACAATGCAGTAATCAGATTATATATCAGAGCATATAAAAGCATGTTTCAAAATTATATCAAAGTAAATGTAAAACAGTAATAACAGATCATAATTGATACAATTTCAATCATTAAACACAGTCTATTCTCTTATCATCTCAGAGCAAAGATACAACGGATAAGCACTAAGATATAAGCAGAATAAGCATTCACAGAATATAAAGCAAGGTTTAAAGATAACAGATATTCCAAACTTTGGAATCTTTAACTGTCTTTGCAGATTTTAAAGAATTTTCAAGTTCTTTTTCAATCTTCATTATCCTCTACTAGATTATCAATTCTATATTCATAGTCTCTTCTCTCAGAGGATAATCACTTTACCTTATACTGGACTCGCATGGCTTCTGCATGAATCTCCTGAAATGCATCCAACAACATGTAGTACTTGACCTCTATTGGTTCATTCTCAAATTCATTATCACTATCATCAACAGAGTGTGCAGAGTCTGCCATGAAACATAAACTTGAATCCTCTTCAACAATACAATCATCATCACTTAAAGAATCTCCATCACTATTTTCCCAGACTATGTATGCTTTCCTTTGCTTTCTGCTCTTGTCTTGACGATACTTGGTGATTTCTTTCTGGTTGTTCTTCAAGTCTGGACAGTCAGGCTTGATATGACCATCATTTCCGCATTCATAACATTGTAAAGCTTTGGTTCTTGAACTCTTCTTTCCTCCTCTTGAAAAGCTTGCATTTTTAGTTGTAGAATTTTTATTCTTCATGAATCTGTTAAATTTTCTCAACATCATATTCATGATTTATTTTTCTGATACTTCTACATCTGATTCAACATCATATTCAGCCTTCTTGGAGGATTTCTTGCTTGTGGCTTTGAGAGCAATCAATTTCTTTTCTTCAATTTCTTCTTCCTCTCTCAACCTTCCGAGTTCTAATTCATGCTCCCTAAGCTTGCCAAAAAGGGTTGCCATATTCATGTTAGTTAAATCTCTAGATTCTGAAATAGTAGTTACCTTTGGCTGCCAGCTTCTGTTTAGTACAAAATAGATTTTTTAAGTCTGTTATTTTGAGCTTCTTAAATCTGTTTTAGAACAGACTTATTAGATTC
Organism: Vigna umbellata; assembly: GCF_029865625.1. Lineage (NCBI taxonomy): Eukaryota > Viridiplantae > Streptophyta > Magnoliopsida > Fabales > Fabaceae > Vigna > Vigna umbellata. Next base: position 52,422,652 of record NC_142173.1, on the reverse strand, counting down.
GGGAGACTTAAATTTTAAATTTATTATTAAGTAACAGACTTAAATCTTAACTCTGTTGTGAATCAACAGACTTAAATTTTTCACCAAAAATTTCACCCAAAATTTCAAATCTAATCATATATTCCATTGGCACCTCTTCAAGAAGTTAACTTGTTACTCCAATCAACCACAAAAAAATTCATCTTTCAGTTCTCCAATTTAATTTATCTTCACAACCAAAGAAATACAACAATAACACATAAATCAAATCACATCCTTTATAGAACATAATACAAATCAGAAACATGGGAAGAGAAATTGGAGGTATTAATAACCACTCCCAAAAAATCCTAAAATCGCAAAAATTCTTAACCCTAAAAATTACTATCACAGAAAGATTAAAATCTAAAACCATAAAAAGAAAGGTAGCGGCAGCAGCGATGAGAGGTAGCGACGGTGCGAAAGGCAGCGACAACGCGAGAGGCAGTGGCGGTAACGACAACGTGAGAGGTAGTGGCAACGCGAGAGACAATGGTGGCAGCGACAACACAAAAGGCAGCGGTGGCAGCACAACGCGAGTGGCAATAGCGACAACACAACGCAAGAGGAGGCAGAGACGACAGCACAATGTTAGAGGCGGCAGCGCGACAACGTGAGAGGCCACGACAGCAGTTGTAATGCGAGAGGCCATGGTGACAACGACGAGGAAGGGGGAGTCGAGACATGGCCTACGAGGCAGTGACTATGACATGCGTGCCCTTGGAGGAAGAGACAAGGAGATCTATGAAGAAAGTGGAGAAAGAAGAGTTATGTGATCTATGAAGAAAAAATAACCCCTTTTAGGTTAGACCTGGATCTGATATTAAACTAGGATCTCTTTTCATTCAAAAAAATTTAAAATAATAATTTAAGTCTGTTTGAATTTTAACAAATGTAAAATTAAAATTTAAGTCTATTATGAGATTGACATATTTAAGATATGGACTTTTATTTATAAAAGTGTCACCGCACATTTATTAAGTCTATTATTTTGAAAACAGACTTAAACTAAGAGACTTAAAAGGTTGTTTTTGTACTAGTGTTTCACTGTAATTTCATTATGAATTATGGGGTTAAGTTTAATTAATGAATTTGATTTTCTTGATTATTGATTTGAGTTATCCTTTTCATCTCTCAATTATATTAAAAACAATGATCTTTGCATCATAAGGTGTTTGAATTTACATGCATATTAATCATGAGTTCAAGGGTTTCTAGGTTTGATTGAAAATTTACTTTGCTTGAATTCACGAACTTTCATATTATTAAACATGTTGTTACTAATTGGGAATGTACTTTGATTGGTGGAAAGAATTTCAACTATAATAATTAATTGATAATTTACTTTGATTAATTAACTTTTAATTTGGTTAAGAGATTTAAGAATAGACATGATTAAACACAATAGGATTTGGTTGAGAATGTGCTTTAGTTGAATTTATTGTGAATAATCTAGAAAGGTCTTACATTTGATTAAGAATCTATTTTAGTTAATTGTATGATCGTCATCAAATTAATTAAGAATGTACTTTAATTAATTTGAAACTCGAACAATAATCAATTGAACAATGATATGTGGATAATCGATAATGAATATATCTTGGAAAAGCAGTGGAATTAGTCTATTTCATTATAATTGTTTCAAAGTTTCTTGGAATTAGCCTATTTCATTATAATTGTTTCAAAGTTTCTTATTTGTTCTTCAATTAAACTGACGACCTTCTTCAACATTAAATTTATTAGGATAGATTTTCATTCTTATTTTTAAAGCATTGCACAACATTTATTAGCCTTTTGAAAATTTTCATAAAAGTCAAATATTGAAAATCAATTCCATATTTGTTAGGAACGACCAAGGATTACTTTAATAATTCTATCTACTTTTATACTAGGAACTAGGCAATACTGAAGTTGTCTTGTAAAATTGTATTAACTTGATATCTTCAACCATATCATATCACTCGTGGTCTTCAAGGGGTCAAATTTTTTAAATCAAACCGTGTTGGTCAGGAATCTTTTTGTGCTTGGTGTGAATGTTCATCAGAAATATCAGCATATATGGCCAAAGCTAAGCACTAAACAACAGCTCTATGTGATTTGTTATTAATTCCCTTCAAATCTCTACGCATTAAAAATATATCGCACAAATCATTCCTTTTCATTTCCTTTAAAGCGAAGATCAACGATACGAACACTTTTTTATTAAATAGTTAACACAATTAAGTAGCAATAATTGATTTTTCGCTGTCCCCAAACACGTGCTATAAAGAAAACACACCCACATGTGTTAGCCTATCTCTCCCCGAGAAAACCTCCAAATCCTTATATATAGTTTTGTTTGGTCGTCAAGTTTTATCATAACTTTGCTCTATTGCATGTGCTTGAAACACACAAAAATCACTGAAAAGCTCAGGGGAAGATATGGCAGGTCAAGCGTTTGCAACTGAGAACTTCAATCCAAATGATACCAAGGGAAAGACCATCACTTGCAAAGGTACTAAATTAACACCAACTATAGTATATTATTCAGATCTCATCTTTTTCAATTCTCAGATAATGCAACCCAAATTTTCACCATAACCTAATATTATTATTGATCTTTATCAATTTTCATCACGAAGCTGCTGTGGCATATGGTCCTGGAGAACCCTTTGTGGTCGAACGTGTTCTTGTTCATCCTCCTCAGAAAATGGAGGTTCGAATCAAGATCCTCTTCACTTCAATCTGTCATACTGATCTCAGTGCTTGGAAAGGCGAGGTATATACATGCATAGATATAATATCTATATCTATATATCTATACAGTAGTCAACCCATAAATCATCTAATATTGTTTATTGATGCTTGTCATTTTCCTTCTCTTACCAAAGAACGAGGCTGCACGATTTTATCCTCGAATTTTCGGGCACGAAGCTTCTGGGTAGGTCACAAGAACACAATGGAGAAGTTTAATAGTAGATGATATGAAAATGAATTTACAGTGTGATTATGATTGTGTTGATGAATTTGTAGGATTGTGGAGAGTGTGGGAGAAGGTGTGACTGAGATGAAAGAAGGAGATTTGGTGGTACCAATATTCAATGGGGAATGTGGGGATTGCAAATACTGCAAGAGTGAGAAGACCAACAAGTGTGAGAGATTTGGCGTGAGTATTATGAAGAAGGAGATGGATTGTGGTGGCACAAGGTTTTCTACAATGGATAGAAAACCCATCTTCCATTTTTTGAACACTTCAACTTTCACAGAGTACACAGTGCTGGATTCAGCATGCGTCGTCAAGATTCACGCTAATGGCGATTGGAACTTCAACCCCTTCATCAAAACACTCACATTGCTTAGTTGTGGTGTCTCTACGGGTAAGAAACCAACTTTCGTCAAATTCACTTTATATGAAATGCCATCCAAATTCACGTATGTTTCAAAATTAATTGAATTAAATTTTTTTTAACAATTTTTTTTAACAATTTTTGACAATACATTATACATCATTATTTTATTAGTTCATAATCAATTATAAAGGAATTATAAAAAAAAAAAGTTGTTAAAAAAACATTTTCCTAAATTTTTAGAGTCATATCTAATCTATTAAAATAGATATGAAGCTAAAATCATGTTTAAATTAATAATTATGTTAAATTATTTTTCTTTCACAAAAGTAATATTATTTAAAAGTTGATAAATTAAACTTTTAAATTTATAATTTCAAAGTCATATTAAGAGTAATATTACTAAAAAAATATGTTATTTTAAATCTACGTAAAAAAATATTTAAATTATGTCAATTAGAGATTAGTTAAAACCCTAAACTAAATAGTTCAGAATATCACTTACTAATTTTTCAAATCTATGACTGCTTTGAACCGTAAATTTGATTCAAGAATGATGTCTTATAATTATTTATTTCTTTTAAAATATTAAAATTATTCACTATGAAAACTTGGACACATATGAATTTAATACAAGGCTTGGAAACAACGAAATTGACTAGTTAGATAATTTAAGTTGTTAGACAATGAATTGTTCAAACAGATAGCCAATACGAAAAGGTTTAATGATTGACTTGTTTGGAGTAAAAGACAAATTAATTTAGTTTGTTTCTCATTTTCTTAAATTTTCTAAGAATATGTAATATGCCTATGTTATGCCTAACTAAAATAAAGTATATATATATATATATATATATATATATATATATATATATATATATATATACACACACACACACACAAGACTTATGGTTTTTGTTTTCTTCTCTGCTTGGATTTAAGTAGAAATAATTATGTTTAAGAAGATATTAGCTAGGTAACTATCAATGGGTTAGTTGAGGTTATTAAGCTTGGTCAACCTTAATCTTTTTTATCTTATCAAAACAAAAACCTTAATATATTTACAAACAAACAGATTTGGCCGACTTAGTATATAATCTAAAAGTTATTATTTCGGTTCAACCCATCACAAATTAACAAGTAAAATATATACAAGTGAGTTAATCTGCATTTTAAACTATATATTTAAAAATAAATAAAAATTTAAATTAAGTTTGAGCTATCTTATACAAGTTAGGTATTTTTCTTTGATTTATTTAACATTTTATTTTATTAAGTGCTTAAAATATTTTTATCCTCATTTAAATACTTTACTAATTAATTTTATTGTTATTTGATTTATTTTCATGTTTCCAACTCTCCCGCATCAATTTACGCTTTTCTCTCGAATACTTTTTACCAACTAGTCAATTCATTATCTCAAGAAAGGAATGAGTTTAAAGATATTAGAGAGAAAAAATAAAGAGTACATTGATGAGTTGAATATAAGAAGACAATCATAATACTTATGTTATTTTATTGATTGCGAAAGGCAAATAACAAAACAGTTTAATGAAAATGAAAAATATTTTCAATATTTAATTAAAACATGAATTTTTAATAAACACTCATTTTATATATTTATGATATATTTACAACTTGATTAAGTTATAAATTTTAAAATAAAATACATACTTTTATTTTTTCATATATTTAACCAATATTTCGATTTCGTAGGAAGTTTCCTTTTCCTTTTATTATTTTGTTCACACATGAAGAGTATATGACCACATGTTTCACACAAATCTTTCAAGACTTTCATTGGCAGAAGGAAGAAAAAGGTATAGAGAGATAGAAAATTTTTAAAATAAGTAAAAACTAAATATGCTTAATGAAAGAAAACAAAATAATAAATTAGTTAAATTTGTTCACATAATTTATTTTTAAAATAATAAATACGTCTTTTATTCCTATAATTTATCTTGTTAGTCTTGCGAAACAATAACAAAACAGGTTACGTCATTTTAGTTGACTAATGAAAGAAATACGATTTTCGATATGATCTATGCTAACCATTACCATTAGAAAAAGAAAATTTATTTCACATTAAAAATAATCATTTGACAATCCAATGTAGAGTAAGATAGCCATAAAAAATGAATTTTGTATGTGTAAAAAATGAAAAATAATAAATAATAATATAAAACAAATCTAAATACTTTTTAAATATCAATATATCACTAGCCATTATCATTTGAATTTTTTTCTTTCATAATTATTCACTTTATTGCATTTTATATGCAAACCCACTTCATATAAAAATAATATTGTTTCACGTTGATTTTAGCGTAAAATTTCACTTGTTCTAAACCAAAAAAGAAAAAAAATATTGAACAAAAGATAATCAAATTTTTTAGAAACCTTTATTTTTATCGGAAGTAACGTTGATATTTTAATAAGAAAAAGTGGATTATATTGTTTACAGAAAACCTTTAAATATACTTTTAAGTCATTTAAAATAAGCACGTTTTAATTTTGGCTGCAATGCTTTTATGAAAATCAATAAAAACATTTTGGGATAAAAATTTTATTGGAAGAAAAATATTTTAACTTTTTAATTATAAAACTGAAATCGTAAAAAAGAAAGACAAAACTTTTACAAAAAAAGAAGTTAAAGGAAACAATATTATTAATCAAAATCAAATATTGAAAATATAACAGCACAATGATTGAGAATTTTCAATACAAAATTCTATCTAATGATTCCTTTGGACCAGATAAAGCTATAAATCTGGTCCTTCTAAATAATTAGTATGTCCCTACCTACCGTTCACTTGTAATTATTATATTTAAGGTTTAAATTATATTTTGATTTTTATCCTTTTCGAGTTTGTTTGATGTAATTTTTCTTTTCGTGTTTAATAAAATTTTTAAATTTTTTTCAATTTTAATTAATTTAATTCTTTTTATAACGATGTTTAAATTACCACCAAAATATATATCACATATCAATTCATAATATTTTTTGTTTTTTCTAAAATTTTTCTTAATTAGAAAAGAAAAAGTGTACTAACAATACCACGTATGCCTTGACAAATGGATGCTTTTTTTTTTTTTATAAAAAAATTAAGAAAAAAATAAAAAATAATTTAATTTTTTTAACAAAAAGAAAAACACGTGATATCTGTTGATATTTCGTTAATAATTTAAATACAGTTACTAAAAACTACTAAATTAAATAAAACTAATAAAAATTAGAATTTAATTAAACATAAAATAAATCGCATTGAATAAATTTAATGAATATAAAAATCAAAATATTATTTAAGTCTAAATTTGATAAATAAATATATGTGAATGTAACAATGGTAAATTATGGGATCACTCTGAGCAAGCATGAATTATTTGGACCAACTTGATTATTAATTAAAGATAAAAAGCATTAATTATTAACTAATTATGCTTAAAAATTAATTGTGTAGGTGTGGGAGCTGCTTGGAACACAGCAAATGTACATTCTGGTTCAACTGTAGCTGTCTTTGGTTTAGGCGCTGTGGGTCTTGCTGTAAGTCAAAAATATTTTTCATTAATTCTCCACAGTTTTACCAAACTATTGTTCATATACAAGGGTTGCCATCAAAATCATAAAATTAAATTAACAATCAAAATTAAACACACGCTCAAAATTCTACCTAAAAACAAAAACATTATTCTTTAAACACGTCATTCTCAATTATCCCAATTTTATAAATAATTTAATAACTCTTCAAAATTTTTGAATATTTCTTTTAAAAAGTAAATTTTAAGTTTAATTTAATTCTGCAAAATTTTAAGATAAGATCTGGATTCAAATATATATTCTAAATTAATCACATATATAATCTAATTTAAGTGAATTTTAAATCTAACTTAAATTCATAAAAAATCAGCTTAAATTAAAAAATATATGTAATTAATATATTTGAGTATTAATTTTCTGTCTTTGTGAAATTAAATTAGACTTAAAATTTAATTTTTAACTTCGTATTAGAAACATATTAAAAACACATTTTCCTTTCTTTTTTTTTAATTGATGTCAATCAGTATATGTCACTTTTCCTTTTTCTCTTTTCTTTCTCAAATCAATAAGAAAATAATTTGTATTGAGAAAAGACCCACATCTTAAATCAGGTTGCAGAGGGTGCACGAGCCAGAGGTGCATCCAAAATAATAGGAGTGGATATCAACCCTGAGAAATTCATCAAAGGTAATTTTCTTTTTATGTATCTTTTGTTTCGTTTTTCTATTTTAAAATTATTTCAATTTTATAAAATTAATTTATAAGATAAAATTTACATTCTATTATATAATAAAATTAATTTAATTTAATTTTATGTGTAATAGTTTCAAATATTTAAAAGTTAATATTTAAGATAATTTAAATATATTTTTTAATTTTTCAATAAATATTTTAAGAATAAAACAATGATGAAATTCCAGTCTTTAAAAACAGTTTTTGATTATGGAATTATTGTTTCTTTAAGCTTTCCATTATAAATGATCAATTTTTTCTTTAGATCTTATTTGAAAACTTATATTCTTATTACGTCTAATAATTTTACATTATTTAAAATTATTCTTATATTAACTGATTTTGAAAATTATTAAAAATAATAAAACCTAAAATACTTGACATGAACTTGTTCTTGTTTTAGTGTAAGTGTAATAACATATATGATACGTTTCATGAAAGGCCGTGCGATGGGCATCACTGACTTCATCAATCCCAGGGAAGATGAGAAGCCAGTATATGAGGTTAGAATTATCTTTTCCATCTCTATTTATTTCATTTAAATAAAAAAGAAAATAAGTAGTTGAGTTTCTAATATTCGTACTTTCAAAAATTAAATTATACGGTTTTGGTTATATATTTTGAAATTAATAAATGATTTAAAAATATTTTTAATTTCAAATCTACTTTCGAACGTTGCCATTAAATTAAACTATATATTTTCTATTTTAAATATCATGTCAAATATCCTTTTAATAAATAACACTTAAAGGTTATTTTACAATTCACTATAATATTGCATAAATTATCATAAAAATATATTTAATAACATTCCAAATTTTCAATAGTATTAACACTGTCATTTAATATTATTATAGGATTCATTACATATTTAATAAACTATAACACTTAAACATAGTACATAGATAAAAGTGTTTTAAGAAACCAAATGCAGCCACAAGTTTGTTAGAAAAGGTATATAAATATATTTTCATATATATATATATATATATATATATATATATATATATGTATATATATATATATATATATAATTGCTAACTTATATAACCTTTTTAAAGTTTACTAAATTTTAGTCAATAAAAATATTCCATTCTAAGTTTAAAAGTTAAAGATATTTGAATAATTTCTGACTTTTTTATTTTTTTATTTTAAATTAAAAGTAAAAATTGTTAAAATATCTTTGTGTTTAAAATATGTATTTTTTTATGAATAAGAATATTTTTGTCAACTAAAATTTGATACACTTTAAGAGGTTACGTAAGTTAGCAAACCTCGTGTGTATATATATACATATATATGTATTATATATGTATATATATATAACCAACAAAAGAAGAAACCTAATATAAGTCTTTACTTCATCTTCACCACCTAAAAGCTTATCCAAAGAGGGTTCCTCGTCTGCTTACATCATAAAGATGATCATTGCAAAAAAGGAGAACAAACAAACACAAAACACAGAGAAAAGGATAAGCTAATGTTATCAAAAAATACACCTGTAATCATTTACAACTATCAACTTATAATTTAATCATCAACAATTAACAATTTCTATAAAGATTCAATTATTTTATTCTATAGCGACCATCTGGAAACATATATTGATATCAAACTATAGGGGTCCTACACTCGGAGGTGGTACAACAACAACTCATCCACATCAATTACCACACTCCAAGGTTAATTCGTCAAACATTTATGGCCAAAAAATGACCATTAGACTAAGGACCTCATACTACTCTCCACGACATAACTATCCTTTTCTTTTTGGACTGGAAGTTATTAAGAGCATCGGAATAACCCCTAATCACTAGCATCCTCTATCAATACATATACTTCACACTAACAACTTAAGGATTTCTCCTTGAAATCATTATAACATCATATGTTATTTCACACCCACAAGTCATTTCATATCAACTTCAAATCAAAACTCATATTTGGAACATCCATTTAACCTTGAAATACTTGGAAAACACTAGAAAGGGGGTTGAATAGTGCTATAGAAAACCTTTTCTCCAAAAAGGTAGTTTAACAACCTTGTTAAAGATTATGCAATTTATATAAGTTGTTAAACACTTGAGTTATAAAGTTTTGTTCAAACTACAAGTTCTGAAATAAATATTTTTCAATTGTCTAGTTAAATCTGCGGTAGTGTTTTGAGAAAGATAACTCTTAATAAGAATAGTGTTTGGTGATAAGAGATTTCATAAACGGTTGAGTTAATGAGCAATTGTAGAATTTATAAGAAAAACATTTAGCAAGACTGAAGTAATAAATACACAGTTATTTTATACTAGTTCACTCCACCGAGCCACATCAAGTTCTCCTTTAAGACCTCTTAGAGGGTTTAACTATAATCTTCAACAAAATTACAACTAAGTATTCACACCACTCCTAGTATCACCTAGTCAATCCCAGTAACCCGCGTTACTCTGACTAGAACCAAGTATCACCAACTCCTGATTGTATAGTATTTTTCACCAGTCCTTGTATCCCTAGACAATTCTGGTATCTTTCTAATACATGGTATAGTTGAGTTTCACCCACTCTTAGTTTCCACTAGACAAACTTGTCTAGCTACCGTTTAACCCCACTGAGTTAAGCGTTAAGTGTTTGTATTCTCTTCAAAATGTGAAATCAATCGGATTGCTTACAATTCATTAGACGATTACTCTCATATAAAGGATGTGTTTACAATACAATTCAATCTAAAAGACTGTTATAGTTTTCTCTCTTCTACAATTGTAAGCTTATGATTTTATGAAGCTTAGGAGTATTTTCTTTTCTTTTTGAGCTTACTTTTCTTCTCAGATGATTTCTTTCGTATTCGTGTGCTTATTCTCTTGCTCTTCTCTTCAAGAATCTTCAATTTATAGGCTTCAAGAAAATATCCGTTAGATAGTACTTGTTTTGATCTTCGAATCTTCTTAGCCTTTTCGTAGGTATCAGCCGTAGTTTAAAGTCAACTTGTCAAAGTAAGCAAGCTTTTTCAATAATTTATCAAAAGTAGGTTGTACGAACTCTTTGGAACGACTTTGGATAGAGAGAACATTTTGTGAATGTCTTCTTTGTCTCTAACGTCCACTTCGAACTTGTATATGATAGAGTAAGTGGATGCTTGACATAGGTAATCTACACAGAGTAAAGTAGATATGCATGTAGCAAATATGTCTGTTTTCTTATCAGTTCTGTTGTTTTGAAACCTTGTGCATTTAATGCTCTATAATGCACTTAGAACAACTATAAGCTTTTCAAATTTTCTATTGTTCAAGCAAGATTTGATCGTTTAAGCATTGTAGTAGAGATACCAAGCATTTCATAAAAGTTCCATCTTGGATGAAAACATCATTTGGTAAAAGGTATCATTTAGCCTATGCAAGGTTTTTTCTAACAGTGCTTTGTTTAGTGATTATTCGTTCGGTTCAGGAGTGTGTTTAGTAAGATGTCTTTCAACACATGTTTTTGGAACAATGTTTATATCTTTATTGTGTACCAAAAACATCATTTTGTACATTATAGCGAGAGTTCATCTAGTATTGTTTAGAAAAGTATAACACGAGCACGTTTAGCAAGACTCTCATATAGCATACTATTAAGATGTCGGCAAGTGTACCGAATCGTATCAAGTAATATAAAATGGTAAGACCAAGTATCGTATCCCAAAGGACTCACGACACTAAACAGTTATGTGAATACTCAACTAATTAAGACTTTTAAAGAACAACTTATGGGTTTTGAATGCAAATGCAATAAAAATAAACATGAATGCAATTTGATCAATTGAGGCTAAACACTAGAATGGATGAATGAAGTTGAAAATATGAGATGAATATGTTGTTGGGGTTTAGATTTCACCTAATCACTCTCATGCATACAAGAATTCATCTTCTTCATTAATGTCAATGTCACTTTCTAAAATACTTAAAACCCGATTCCTCGGCGAAGAAAGTCTATCCTTAATTATTAGTTCATACAATTCCTAGCATTCCTAATAATTAATTATGAAGATCAGAAGCTTAAGACAACCAGAACTCATACCCCATTCCTGAGCAATACTGCTTTTGGGAATAATTCTCCAAAACATGGATTGTAAGAAACCTTCGGGTACTCAAGCAAATCATACACCATGCTAATGAATGAGTTAAACAAAGCAAGCATCACGCGAAGAAGAATTACCCTAACAATTAATTAAAGAAGCATAAATAATTAAGAATCAATTCAAAATACATGAGAGTTCAAGATGTTACATCTCTCTCCAACAACAAATAAAGTTTAGTTCCTCATCATCATGGAGAAACTAGATGAACAATGAAAGAATGAAAGAGAGAGAAAAACCCTAGAAAGAGAAGAGGAGAGTTGTCACATCCCCAAATCTACCCTCAAGGAAAAGGAGAGCTGTCACATCCCCAAATCTACCCCCAAGGGGTGAAAAGTGTGTTTCTGTGCTCAAGCCATCAAAAGATACAATCCCTAGGACGTCCAAGTCCTTAAATAGAACATAAAAATAACAGAAAACAGGTCCAAGCCCACGAAACTGGCGCTCAACGCCCTAAGTGGGGCGCTCAGGCGTGGTATGGGTCAAATCTGGTGCATAGTGCCCTAGAAGGGCGCCCAGGCGTGGTGGGGGAAGAAAACTGGCACTCAGGGGCGCTCAACCCTGGCGATAACATTCCAAAACTCACTTTTTTTGTTGTTTTGCTTGTTTTTATGGCTGATTCAGCTCCATATAACTCTATATATTGTTGGAGATTCTTCTAGGCACATTATTAGCTACAAAATAAAGGGAATTTAGTGATAAAATTATAAAGTATAACCTCTACTCACTTATTCTCAAAACTAAAGCAAAAAACAAGAGTTCAAGCAAGTTTTTAAGTCAAAAAGGGTGCATTTAGTATCAAAATTATATCACAGATAACAGTATTTTCAACCGTTATCACATACTGACACATTTTGTGAGGAAATTGTTTGGTAGTGCGTCTACTCATATATTATTGTGTTTACTAAAGCTTTTCTTTAAGCATTTAAATTTCATAAAGCTTTTTCATAAAACGCGTATCTTCAAACTATATTATTTTCCCAAGGATGACACTTTGTCATATGCTCATTTCGTTTATTGTTATTTGTTAAACTTCAAAACATATGAGAACGTTTAGAAAGTTCAATCTTATAGACGATCTTGTCTTAATAAACCATTACTAAATTTTCAATAAAAGTAATGTAAACATTCACACATCACATCTTAACAAACATACCTTAAAAAGTGTACCAAAAATAATTACAAGGAACTTATATGCCAAATCAAAGAATTGAAAGACCCTAAAAGCAAGAGGAATGTCAAAAAGAGAATATTAACCAAAACACATGGCGTTGAGTGACACATCCTTGCCATTGAGCGTCATTCTTCTCACAACGTTGGTGCCTGAGCACCATCTACGTGCAATTGAGCACCAAACCTTGCAGCTTTCTTCCACTTGGAAGCCGCTAAGCTATCGTTGGGCGCCATACCAGAGTTTACAAAACTAAAAAATTGATCTAAATGCACTCAATATCTTTCCAAATGATCATACTAGTATTCTTGGCACAAAAATTGATTTGAAAGAAAGTTTTTAGCTTAGAGGGAATACCAATTTTCTCACTTGTTCAAGAATTTAGTCCATCAACTTAAACTAACTACTCCAAATCACCATTAACAAATTTCATATATTACAAACCAGATTTTTGTGAACTATGTGGCTAAAGAAGTCTTAATTGACTCAAACCAGACTCCAAAACCCAATTTCCCTCCTAAAACACATTCCTATAGAATTTCACTTGTCAAAACCCCAAATTAGACAAAAAATCAACCCATGATTTCTGCTTTTACTTCTTCAAAAATTCACCACTGCTTTTAACCAAGTATGTGTCAGAACGATGCAGTAGAATGACTAACGTGAACAAATAAACCAAAAGGGAGGTGAATGGGTTTCCTCTCGCAAATGTGTGCCTTTTTATAATTTTCTCTTAATTTTAACTACCTTAGTGAATAACTAAAACAATAATAAAGAGTGAGGGAAGAGAGAAAATTGAAAATATAATTTTACATTGGTTCAAATCACAAGGATCCTACGTCCAATTGCTAATTCCAAACAGAGAATAACTATTTACTATCACAGAACCAATAAACTATTACAATCACAAAAAAAAAAACAAGTAACCCACTTCTTTTAAAGCCCACAAGGGATGAACACTTCTTTCGAATGCTTCACGAAGGTTGAACATATCTTTTGAATCTTCACAAAGAATGACAGGCTTCACTCAGCAACAACAACAAAACTCAATCACACTCTCAGTGAAAGTTTACGCCTTTGCCAACACCAAGTTCGCAAAGGCAAAGCACAAGAGTTACACAAACCCTGGATTACACTTTTCACAGTTTAAGTAAGCAAATATGTGTTAGAATGAGATTCTAAAACCTCTTTTTGAAGACCTCACTTTTTGAAGACCTCCCTCAAGGACACCTCCAAAAATTCGTTGTCAGCTTTTTCTCGCGTGATAATTGATTATCCACTTGTGGTAATCGATTATGCATTTAATGAATGCACAACGACCAAAAACATGCTAAAAAAATTTAACAGCTAGCTGTACTTAATCGATTATGGTAAGTCATAATCGATTGTGGATAATCGATTATCATACTCTAGCAATCGATTATTCTAGAGTCAAAATTTAGTTTTTAGCAACCTTTAAAAACCGTTCTATGATAATCGATTATCTTAAGTAGCTAATCGATTATTATAGAGCTTTTTGACTCCAAAAGGAATTTTAAAGCATAACTTACATGGAATCAACAACATATAAAGCCCTATACCTAAAACTACTCATTACAAAAGCTTTAACATATAAAACAAGTCTTCATGAAAATCTTCTTGCAAAACGAGCACTTGAGACTTGATTCGGGCCATCATAAAACCTTTTATACTTCATGATTTTGCTAACCGTATGACCTCAAACATAACCACTCAAGTGACAAAAACAGATAGCATTCAAAAGGCATTCACAATAATAGTTTTCTATTTTCAGGTAACACGCATTTACATCAATTTCAAGAAATCACACTACCACATCATGAGATTAACTTCATAACTCCATCAATTTTTGTAATTAAAGCACACTTATTTAGATTTAACAAATCTTCTTCAGCCTTGTAAACAAACATATAGTTTCTCTTACCTATTGGAAAACTCTAACAACTTTAATAGATCAAAACTACTAATTCAGCTCAAAGAACTCTTTCTACACCTACATACAACGAAAACATGATCAAGATACATTGTTACAACCACCGATCAACAAAGAACATATTAGAATACTAGGAAGGCACATGCGACAAGAATGCTCACATACATGGAAGGAAACATACAACTCAAGAAAAGAGTAAAAACTAACTTACTCTTTTAAGGAAACTAATCGAATGTAAAGGAATACCTTATTGTTGTGATCACATAGGTACTTTCTAATCTTAAAAAAGATAACTCATGAGTTAGAACTTGAAGAGAGAAGAAAAATGATACTTGATGAACGAGTTCTAGAGAAATGATATGTGTTTAAAGTAATAAGACTTCTTAACAAAATTTATATTTATACCTTTTTGTTTTAATGTTAAATAACATGGTCTCATTAGTTAAACACTTTATCAACTCTTAAAACTTTATTTTTTAGATTCTTACATATTTCACATAAATATAGAAATAAAATAAGTATATAATTTAATTTAGAGATAAAATGTAATTTTTAAAATAGTTTAAGAAAAAAATAATATATTTAATTTTTAATAAATTTAGTCAACCAATTTAAAAATATTTAATTTATATCTATTTCTTCAATATAAAAAATGATTAGTAAATTTAATCATATTGTTACATAATTCATTATAAAATATAAAACTTTATTTTTTATATAAAAACATTTTACCTGGGCAATATATTTTTTACATAAAACATAGAAATAAAATAAACATACAATTTAATTTAGATACACAATGTATTTTATAAAAATAATTTGAGAAAAAAAAAACATAATTTTTAATAACTTTAGTCATTCAATTTTAAAAATATATATAATTTATATCTCTTTCTTTATATCGATAAAAAGAAAAATCTATCATTGATTAGTAAATTTAATCCTGAAGAAAGTTTAATTTTTTAAAAGGAAGAGGCCAACATTATATGGGATAAAACCACATATTTTCCTTAAAAAGATATAATCTTTATTTTGTATTCTCACAAGAAAAATGTATATATATTTTCCTTAAAAAGATATAATCTTTATTTTGTATTCTCACAAGCAAAATGCATATTATTTATGGCAGAGGATCAGAGACATGACTGATGGGGGCGTGCACTATAGTTTTGAATGTGCTGGAAATTTGAATGTTCTAAGGGATGCCTTCTTGTCAGCTCATGAGGTATATGTATATATCTTCATTCACATAATTTTATGGTTCGATATTTTAATATATGATTATAAGATTTTATATTGAATTGGAAAAACCATTGCTGTCTCAAAGCTAGCATTCCGTATTATTGCGAAAAATTGCAAAAATGTGATTGATGTGGCTTTTGAAATCTTGATATAGGAATTTTTTTTAAGGTAATGTATTTGTTTAGAAATTTATTTTATTAAAACTTTTAAGACATAAAATAAGAATAAAATGAAAGGAAATTCTCTACTAATTAAAACTAGTATAGCTATAAATTAAAATAAAATAAAAGTTTGGGAAAATTATACAAAAAAAATTACAAATTAATTTATAATGCTTAAGAGTTTCACATTGAATAAGATAAACTTCTAGATATGATATTTAAGTTTAGCATTCACCTAATGGACTAATTTTATTTTATGTGAAAATTATTTTTTTAATGATTTAAATATGACAAAAAGGTTATCTCAAAACACGTTTATATTATCTATAAAAGGTTGAAGCTAAAAACTTCAAATATTTACAATGATTGTTATATCATGGAATTAATTTTCATTTATATTATTTGATTTTTTTTTGTGAGATGCTTTTAAAGAATGAGTAATAATTGACTCACTTTTAATATGTTGAATGGTTATTTTATTGTTCTTACCAGATTTCTTATGAATAGATATTTAATATTGATATCTTAACTTCAACTTTTACTTTTATTATTCTTATTTATAAATATAGTAAATATCACCACAAAGTTATTACAATATAGTGTAAACTTGACCATACATAAGTTGTAATTGAAGTATATGAATACTTTTAAAGTATTTTTGTGTAAGATATTTTTGGACATTGACTCAATTTAAGTTTATCACCATTCATAATAGAAATTCCACTTAGTGAACATTTTTTCATCTTAATCCTCTTTTGAAACTTTATAGATGTAGATCTCTCGAAATAAACTCAATATACCTTCATATCCTTTTTTTTGGATCTTAATGTTTATAATGTCTCTTTGATATCCTTCGTATAAAAGTTGAGATAAACTATTTCACCTTCTATAGCATATCATTCTTTGCAAGTAAAATACCATCTACATACAAAATAAGGAAACAAATATTACTCCTACTGAATTTGGTACATACACATTAATTCATTATGTTATCTTTCAAACTAAATGAAGATATAAACTCATGAAATTTTAAATATCATTATTGGGAGGATTGTTTTAATCTTATATAGAGTTATTAAGCTTGTAAATTAAATGTTCAACATTATAAAAAAGAATCATTCAAGTTTATTAGTATTATGACGAGATCTTTCAATATTTACAAGAAAATATAATATTAATGAGATTCGAGTTTAATTAACATAAAAAATTGACATAATTTCTAATTTAAAATCTTATGAGAATGAGTTATGAATATTCTTCTTTATTTATCTCATAAAAGTTAAACTTACACTTAAATTTCTAACAATTTATAATATTATTTGCTAATAAACGACAAGAAAAAGACCATGAGCTATAATTCGTTATTCTCTTGTATTTGGTAACGCAGGGTTGGGGGTTGACTGTGGTATTAGGGGTTCATACATCACCACAACTGCTTCCAATCCACCCAATGGATCTGTTCGAGGGTCGGAGAATTGTAGGATCGGTTTTTGGAGGCTTCAAAGGGAAGACTCAGTTACCACATTTTGCCAAAGAATGCATGGATGGAGTAAGGACTACGATTCTCTCAATTTACCTCTCTTTTTCACACTTCATTTCTTTACTATTTTTTCCAAAAAGGAATACATCATATCACCTTTTAAAACAAAATAATGAAATTTAAAGTATGATAAGAAAGTTATATCACTTTTTGTAGCTTTAAATTTACTTAAATATATATAAATTTTTTAGGTTAAATTATCCACTCCATCTTTAAAGTTTTAGTAATCATCTGTTAAAACTACATGTCTTTTATATAATAAATATATAAAAGTAAAGTTTAGCCTGTAATTTAGCACAAGAGAATTTTTCTTTCCAGAATATAAGCTGCTCCCTCCATTCTTTCATAACAAAAGTTTAAGGTTATTATACACTATTAAGAAAAATAGTAAATATATTACTTTCAAAAACAAATTCAATGAAATAGGCTTACCTTTTCTAACTTTTAATTATAAAGAAAGAATTAATTTAAGGATCAAATGTGTATATAATGTGAAATTGAAATTTTTTTCATCTTAAAATTTGATACATTTTGATTTTTAAACTTACAAAAATGAATGAATATAGTCATTTTAATTCAATAATATTAAATTTTTTTATTTATTAATCAGTATTTCAGGATGATATTTGAGCTGATGCATGACATATGATATAAACAACTCAAACTTCATCCTATAATCCTATTAATACTTAAAAAAATCTAATACAATTGGATTAAAGAATTATATTTATTTATTTTTAAATTTTAAAAATCAAACTATATTAAAGTTTGAAATAGACACTAATACTAATTTTGCATTAAAGTTTAGGACTAAAAATATATTTAATTTTTAATTTAAAAACTTATTTACTTTCGAATTGAATTATAAACAAAATTAAATACTTTTATTAAAATTAAAATAATAATTAAATTAATTTAATATTCTTATTTAAATTAGAAGAAACAATAATATTTTTAAATAGCAATTAACCTAACGAAATTTGATTATATTTAAGTAAAATAAATATGACCTTGTTGTATATTTAAGTCTAGAGGATTGCTTTATTAAAATATATATGAGAAAATTAATTAATTTGAACCCTTTTAGCAGAGGAAATATGATTTTATCATTCAATTATAATCTGGCACAGAAAACTCACTAAGTACTAAAATTTAAGGGAATCTATTTATTTTCATTCAATCATTTTAAAGTATCATAGAAACTTATACTTCTTTTTGTAAGAATACAGAAAAGATTAACTGCTACTGCACTTTTTTATTTTTTCGCAACGGTTGATAAATTCACATGTACAAAAGCACTGCATGAAACAACTTTATTTTCTCCAATAACTGTTGTAATAATTGTAGTTAAGGACTTGATGAACATTTCTATGGTGTGAACTTAGGTGGTGAAATTAGATGGTTTTATCACTCATGAGCTTCCACTGGAGGAGATAAACGAGGCCTTTGATCTTTTGATTGCCGGAAAGTCTCTAAGATGTCTTCTACGCTTCTAAAAATTCTGTTTCCACTATTTCTTTATAATTCAAGAATGTTTTATAAGTGATAAAATCATATGAGCGTAATTTAAAACTCAAAATAAGCTCTATTAAAGACTCCTTTTCTCATTGGTGTGTTGAGAAAATTTCGTTTGTATTTCCCCTCTTATATATTCTTAAAACTTTTTATATTCACAATAAAATATATGGCATTCTATATAATTTTTTAGTAAATAAGTTTGATTTTTTTTTTCAAATTATAGTGTGATAGAAGACACATAGATAGTGAAAGTTTAGCACACATTTTAACACCAGAAAATAATTAGGAACCTCATCTTTGTCTCAAAAATGTGAAGGATTGACGACAGATTTTTATTCATCGACTCACATGAACCAGATATGAAATGGGAATTGACGTTTATATGAACTATAACAAGTTAATTCAAATAGAAAATTATGGAGAAGAAGTAAATGAAATACACATCACTTTGGATGAAACATAAGATACAGTTAATAATTGAATGTCTAGTATATTCATACAAGACTCACAAGAAAAAAAAAAACACTCTGAAGAGGCAAATATTCAAAAACTCATTAAACTTTTCGTAACGTGGAGAAGGATTTAAAGTCTGCAAAAAACCCTCCTCAAAAGAATTTTTATTTTTCCAATATAAATGATTGTGTAGAAGAAATTAACAATGACAACTGTTTCGGTTGTAATTGGTGTAAGAGTCGATCGTCCTTCCTTGCTTTACTCCCTTTTCTTCGTCCAATCATTTCTGAAAACGCAATCCACTCCGATGAGTGATTGACCTGCATAAAACACTCTGACGCTCAAGTCAGATATGTTTACTAAACAGGTCATTATTTTATTAGGATAGTAAAAGATGTTTGTACTTGGACATCAATTGTATGTTTATAGGGCTTGTGGCACCAAGTCCATTGATTAGTCATTAGTACAATATATTTTTAGGTCATATTACCTATTAATTATTCATTAATATCATATATTCGCATCTGATACGACTATTAAACTTATTAATTGGCCATTAATGTTTTCCAACCTATTTGCTGAGTATGGTTCTGTTCGACCGATCGGTGGTCTGTTGCCTACCAACTTCCCTTGAATGGATCGTCACCTACATATAGTACATAAGCCCCTCAAGCCACAAGCAGCTAGGTATAGCTTCGAAGGGGTTTTAAATGGGTCGAGAGGTGGACTCTAGGAGCTTTCGATGAAAATCACTCAACGACATTCTCTGGAAGCTCTCTGTGGAAGGTGGGTTGAGGTAGATTTGTTTTATAGAATCACCGAGGAGCTTTTCGTTCGTGTCGAGGTAAACTCACGCTCGAGTTACCGAGGAGCTTTTTGCGCATGTCTAGGTAAACTCGCATTCGAGTTACCGAGCGGCTTTTCGTTTGTGTCGAGGTAAACTCATGTTCGAGTTACCGAGCAGCTTTTCGCTCATGTTGAGGTGAAATCGCGTTCGAGTTACCGAGCATCTTTTCGTTCATGTCGAGGTAAACTCACGTTCGAGTTACCGAGCGGCTTTTCGTTCATGTCGAGGTAAACTCGCGTTCGAGTTACCGAGCAGCTTTTTGCTCATGTTGAGGTAAACTCGCGTTCGAGTTACCGAGCGACTTTTCGTTCGTGTCGAGGTAAACTCACGTTCAAGTTACCAAGCAGCTTTTCCCTCATGTCGACGTAAACTTGCGTTCGAGTTAACGAGCGACTTTTTGTTCATGTCAAGGTAAACTCGCGATCGAGTTACCAAGCAACTTTTCGTTCGTGTCGAGGTAAACTCGTGTTCGAGTTACCCTTTCGGTGGTTTGTGCGTAGGGTCATGTCACCTGCACTAAAGAGAAAATAGCAATTTGAATCCGAAAGGTCAGAAAAATGTAACCAATCAAATTAATATCATAATAATTTAGGTTATGAAGCCGGATGGCTTGATAGGTGAGTCCGTTCGGTCCTCGGCTAAACGTTTGAAGGACAAAAATGAGGAATTTGTGTTAAGGCGTGTCATGGATGAGTTGTAGGTGCTTTACTATCTTGTGACCTGCAAAATAGATGAGGACATTGACTATGATGATGTAAACAAGCACCGCTCGAAATACGCAGAACAAGGGTAGAGGTGCTCAGTTGATGCTCGCACGAGAGCCAAGCGATTGAAAGATGACAAGGCTGAACGTAGGTGGTCCAACTGACCGAGTGGGAAGGGATTGAACCTTCCTGACAAGGTTGAACGTAAGTCTGAACCTTCCTCTACAAGATATTTTTACTCACAAAAATATGAGTTAAACAATAAACACTCCAATATTTTATAATTCATAAATTATAATAAAAAGTCATTAGAACCTGACAAGGTTGAACCTATGTCTGAACCTTCCTGCACATAATATTTTATAATATATAATTTAAACTTAAGAGTCATTAGAACCTGATAAGGTTGAACATAGGTCTGAATCTTCTTGCAAATAATATTTAATAATTTAAATTAAGGGTCATTAGAACCTGACAAGGTTAAAGATAGGTCTGAACTTTCCTGCACATAATATTTAATAATTTAAAATTAAGAGTCATTAGAACCTGACAAGGTTGAACGTAGGTCTAAACCTTCCTGCACATAATATTTTATACTTTATAATTTAAAATTAAGAGTCATTAGAACCTGATAAGGTTGAAAGTAGGTCTGAACCTTCCTGCACATAATATTTAATAATTTAAAATTAATAGTCATTAGAACTTGATAAGGTTGAAAGTAAGTCTGAACCTTCTTGCACATTATATTTAATAACTTAAAATTAAAATTAAGGTTTATCAGAACGTGACAAGGTTGAACGTAGGTTTGAACCTTCTTGTAGATAATATTTTATAATTTAAAATTAAGAGTCATTAGAACCTGATAAGGTTGAGAGTAGGTCTGAACCTTCCTGAACATAATATTTAATAATTTAAAATTAAGAGTCATTAAAACCTATAAGGTTGAAAGTAGGTTTGAACCTTCCTATGCAAGATATTTTTATTCACAAAAATATGAGTTAAGCAAAAGAAAGTACACTCTTCAATATTTTATAATTTATAAGTTATAATAAAAAGTCATTAGAACTTGATAAAGTTGAATGTAGGACTGAGCCTTCCTGTGCAAGATATTTTTACTTACAAAAATATGAGTTAAACAAAATGAAGTAAATGCTAAAAACAAAATACATTCCTTTAGAAATTATTATGGAATATTTTACTCTTTGTTGCAAAACCTGGTATTGATCTGGCGTAGCGATGTCGAGACCGAGCACACGTTTGGTTCCTCGTGGTTTCATGGGGATGCCGCTCGGCCCCACGGTGGACGCCAAAATGTTTCGGTTGGAATTGGTGAGAAGGTCGGTCGTCCTTCCTTGCTCTACTCCCTTTCGTTCGTCCAATCCTTTCTAAGAACACAATCCACTCCGATGGGTGGTTGACTTGCAAATAGAGCTATCAAAATGGGCTACCCGACCCGGCCCACCACGGGTTGCTCACTTAGTGAGCCAACCCAACCCGACTCATTTATTAGCGAGCCAGAAAAATTCGAACTCGGCCTGACCCACCACGGGTTGGCGGATAAACGAGTTGGCTCACTGACTCACTTAATTACATTTTTATTAAAATAAAAAAAATATTACAAACTTTCTATAATTCAAATCTAAACAAATTTCATTCCCAAATTTCACTCAAAACATGGGTGTTTAATTAATTTTGAATATATGAAACTTAAATAATTTTTTCAAGCAAAAACAAAATAATAAATATTTTTTTATAAAATTAAAATTAAATTTTAATAAAATAAAATTAGGTAGGTGGATTGGTGGGCCAACCCGGTCCACCACGGGTTCAACCTGCATTAGCCGGGTTTAAATGAGCGGGGTTGAAATCTGACCCGCATAAAAACAATACAATTTTTTCAAACCCAACCCGGCTCAAACCCGTGGTGGGCCGGGTTGGCCCGCGGGTTGTGACCCATTTTGACAGCTCTACTTGTAGAAGACACTCTGACACTCAAGTCAGATATGTTTCCTAAAGAGGTCACTATTTTATTAAGATAGTAAAAGATGTTTGTACGTGAACATCAATTGTATGTTTATAGGGCTTGTGACAGCCAAGTCCATTGATTATTCATTAGTGCAGTATATTTTTAGGTCATATTACCTCTTAATTATTCATTAATACCATATATTCACATCTGATACGACTATTAAACTTATTAATTGGCCATTAATGCTTTCCAACCTGTCTGCTGAGTATGGCTCCGTTCGACCGGTCGGTGGTCTGTTGCCTACCAACTTCCACTTAACCGATCGTCACCTGCATATAGTACAACAACAAAAATAAGACACCTTGTGATTGTGTTTAAGTGTGATGCCTTTAATCTTTTCATACAAATGGAAGAACCAAAGTCTAGTTAACCATGACACCATGTTATATGGAGGAAAGTCACTGATCATCTCCCATCTTAAAGTAGTTTTCATTATAAATTTTTGTCTAAAAGGCATCATAAAGTTTGTGTAGAAAGAAATGTATTGAAGATAATACTTCTACAAAATTATGAATAATCTCTAGCTTTCTTTGTTAATAGACAATGCTTTTTAGGGGTTATTTATTGAATTGTTGTCTATTAATTGACAATATTTCTAAGAAAACATTATCTAGGATCACTTATAGACTACATTTTTTACAAAAAAAGCGCTCTCTATCATATCACCAATAAATAATGTTTTTTTTAAAAAGTGTTCTCTATCAAGTCATCAATAGACAATATCTATTATAAAAAGTAATCTCTATTACATAATCAATAAACGACACTTTTTTAAAAAAGTGTTGTTTATCAAGTCACTAAGCATGGCAGACCTAAGCTAAAGTTCATATAGGTAAGGAGGATGTGAAGACCTAACATATAACTTTATAATTGTAAATATTATATTAGATTTAATTTTGGGTTTTTTATTTTGGGCCCAATAGCATAGGGTTTTCTTTGGGTCATGTATTTGGACTTTGTTAGGTTTTAGACCTAGAATGTAGTTTGGGCCTAGAAGAAGTAGGCTTGAGAAGAGGAGACAAATTAACCTAGTTTGGGGCACTAGCTTAGAGAGCAAGCTAGGGTTAATGCTTCCCTCTTATGTGCATACAATCATGGAACATGTGACATGCTTATATGGCAAGTCACACTTGTGGCATGACTCTTTTTAGCTCCAAAATTCAATTTGTTAGACTGGTTTTCCCTTCCATTTTTGGAGAAACCTTGCTCTCCTTTTCTCTTATACATATACGAGTCTAGACCATGGAAAATAATTCATGAATATAGTAAAGTTATGCTATTGAGATGACTCTAAAATACTCTCTTTTGGGAATCAACATAGGCTAGAGTTCCCTTAGTGGCCTCCTCTAGCCTCCTTCCTTGAGTCTTGGCCTATCCTTACTTGAGAGCTTCTTTAAAACACCATCACCGAAGCTTATCCTCTCATTTCTACATTGCTTTTGTGCTTTCATCACTGCATGGATTCCTTCATAGCATGCGCATGGAATCCTAGCTTGAAGATGGACTCATAAGGTTCTTAATGCAAGTTTTGTCGCATGCTTAGTCCAAAGGACTGGATAAGGTTTGTAAGGCTTAGATAGACACTACATGAGGAATCTGTGTGTTTTGGCCTTAGAGGATAGGAAAAGTAGCATTCATAAGATATTAGAGTATTGAGTAATCTTAGAACAAGAAGGATCTAAGCGAGGTTATTTGAGAATTTTGTTTTAATCATTTTGCATATTGGAAATGTTGTTTGGTTGGTGTGCTTATGTGTTGTAATATTTTTCTTTATTTCTATGTTTTTGTTCTTCAAGTTTCTATTTTCAATACAAAATTTGTTTTTATTTCTATTTTTATTATTCTTGCCTTCTCCATGCAATTCTTGGATTGACGTCTTCTGGTCTTAATTATTTGATATTCTTGGATTTATCTTTAAGGTCTCATGAAACTTTAACCAATTTATTTCCACACCTCCATAAGATCAACTTAGTTGTAGTTACACTAACACACCATAAAATATCCAAAGAACATTTATGCAATCAAAAAGCTATTTTTATCATGTTTTTATATCTCATGCTTAATAAACCCAATTATAATAAATACTAATTAAAATATTATTTTATAGTACAAAACCCCATTAAGAATCCAATAATAAACGCTAAATGAGAGCATAAATATGTATTCATTAAAGTGTTAAAACCATATACCAAATGAAGTAATATAGACAGTTGTCATTGATGTATAAACATGATTTCTTCGAGGTATGTATCAAGAGATGTATTGTTTATATCCAATTGTTTGACCTTCCATTGTGATGTATTTCAACTATGAATATTATTCAAATTGTACTAACCTTGACAACTGGATTGAAGGTTTCTTCTTAGTTTAATTCAGTTATTTGTTGAAACCCCTTGCAACAATAATCTTATCTTTCTCCTTTCAATTGAGACATATGCTTTATACTTGGTCTTGAACACCCATTTAGAGGTAGTGATGCTCTCTTGGCCTTGATATTGTACTAGGAGCCAGATTTGATTTGACATGAGGGCCTTATATTCGTTGTCCATAGCTTCTTTCCACTGTAGTCTTGTGATTGGTTCTTTAACATTTTCTGACTCATTTTCATTTGTCAAAGTTACAATTAATCCAACATATTATTTCTATGGCTTGTAAACTCCAACCTTACTCATGGTCCAATGATTGTTGATTGTTCTGTTTGGTTCAACAATGTCTTGATGAGTTCCAATAGTTAAATTAAAAAATAATATCCACTTAAATAATAAATTAGAAAGATAATTATTTTAATTTAAATAAATATTACTTATTAAAACTGCAAAACAAATGAGGCGAATTGTTGGTAAAAGAGAAGATGATGAGGATTAATATGTTTTGATGATGATAAAATCAAGTCTAAGAACTCAAATATTCAAAATATATTGAAAGAATTGTAGTTTATTATGTTTAGAAATTAAATTTTTGTAAAAAGTCTTATTATGAACAAATGTGTGTAGAACTTAGTTTAGAGAGTTACAAAGCAGTCTTGCACAAGATCATTCAGGAAAATTTTAAATGTTTAAAATATGCTTTAGGATAATCGATTAACTACCGTGATAATCGATTATCCAAATGAATTCAAATATTTTAGAAAAGTCTGTGATAATCGATTATCACTTTTGGTAATCAATTATAACATAGAGAAAACAATTTTTAGAAAAATCTTTTTGATATTAACAAGTAAACATAGTATCTCTTAATCCGAAACCAATATAAAATTACTATGCAAATCTCTTATCCTTTTCTTTTTAGTTTTCTTGTTATTATTTAAAAGTAAATAATTTTAATTGTAAAGTCAAAGGAATTTTCTTTTAAAAAAAACACGAATTTATTAAGAAAACCAATTCATCCATTCTTAATTTTGTCCAAATACAATTATTCTGTTACGTGATTCTAACATGAATCACTTTATATAATAATATAATGTATTATATATATATATATATATATATATATATATATATATATATATATAAATATATAATATAATATGTTAATGTAAATATGATCTATATTTTGAAAAAACAAAATCATATTTAAACTTTACTTAATGAAATATTTATTTTTTCTGGGAGATAATATCACACTCTTACTTGCTTTAAATAAATATATTCTAGTGACTTTTTATTCTAATTTTGTTATAAAAATAATTATATTCATTTTTCTTTTAAAAATGTTTATCACTAATATTTTAATAGAATTTTATTTTATCATCTATTAATTTAAGAGTTATACATAATTATATTTACAATTCATTTGAAAATTAATTCTTATTTATTAACCATTTTAGTGAGTTAAGCTTAATTAAAAATATTATATAAATATTTTAAGGTTTGAGATACATAAACATAAATACTAAATGTTAGGAAATAATAATTTTTTAAAATCTTTATTAATTTTTCAAATTAGTGTTTAAAAATCAAATCATGTACTAAAGTAATTTTTTATTTAATATTCTTTTTTAATAGTATTCAACTACTATAAAAATCATCACACATAGAATATAAAGAGCATTTAACTCAAACAAATATATAAAATTTTATTATAGTTATCCCAAATATAGCTAAAAACCAAAACATATATACAAGGATCTACTATTAGGAGTGTTATTACACAAAATCCAAAAAACATAATAGAGTCTTTCAAAAACTTGCATAAATACAAAACGAACATCTTACACTATGATTCAACACCATTGCCTTCCTACTCTGACTTTATTAGACATCCTCATCTGCTCACACCATTATGGTGATCATTGCAAATAAGAAAGACAAACATACAAGCAAGCATAAATGAAAGGGTAATCTAATGTACCAAAAAGAACATTCATATAATATGCATATAGATAATAACACAGATAACATTCAAGTAAACAAGATCCTAAGACAACCAATCAATCATTCATGCTTTACTTGAGATACATGCATTGATATAAGACTCTAGCGAGTTATGCACTTATGGTGACTTCTACTGCTCTGTAGAGCCATTGCTAATGGGTTTTACCCTCCCACATACAAGGTTAGTCTATTAACGCCTTAGGCCAAGGTAAAGATCCTAGACTAGGACCTCCTACTCCTCCCACCACATACCTCATCCTTCTCTACTTGAGATTGGCTGGTTATTAGAGTATCAAGATAACTCAAACGAAATACATACATCAATACATACATTATTGAAACAATTACAGGATCGTTTAGTAAAGAGAAGAAAGAATAATATAAGAAATTTTACACTTGTTCGCTCCAACTGAGCTACGTCCAATGTCCTTTAGAGAGGGTTCCACTGTAATCTTCACACAATTAAAAATGAGTATTAGCACCACTCTTGGTACTTAGCTAACTCGCCATGATTTCCTTTGCATATTTGCACCACTCTTGGTACTCAGCACCCTACCGATATTTCCTTGAGTATTTGAACCACTGCTGGTACTAGACTATCGCGCCTAGATTTCTCAACTCAAAAGAGTTCAGTTGTAAGTATTTTAATTCTCTTCATAATTGCAATCAACAATTGCTTACAAGAAGTTTAGACTAAATCTCTCTACGAGAGAATTTGATTACAATATAATGCAGTCTAAATTCTCTCTATAATCTTACAGATGTGAGAGATTTGATGCTTAATCTCGAGAGTATCTCTTTCTCTTTTCTCTTCTCTTCTCTTCTCTTTTCTTCAGCTCATATGTATTCTTTTGTTTGAGTTTGTTCTCTCTTCTTCTCTTTTGGATGGATATATCGTTATAAGCTTTGTGCACTTTGGCTATCTTCTATTCTATCCTCTTGATTTTCTTCTTGAGAGATCTTTTATTTATAGGCTTCATGAATATTTTTCCATTAGACTGCGTTTGTAGTTCGTAGCTTTGATACTTGTGTTTTCTCTTTCTTCTTTTTCTTAGCAGTAGTTGTGTAAGTTAACTTTGTTAAAGCAGACATGTTTTTTCAATCTTTTGCTTGAAGTACGTTGTACGATCTTTTTAGACTTTGCTTCAAGTAAGGAACATTCCGTTAATATCTCTTTTGTCTCTAACGTCCATATTTGATATTTGATTTGTAGCACTATGGATACATGTAGAATAGCTTATCTGCAAAATTAGAGTAAATTGTGTGTGCAGCAGATGAGACTTTTTTTATCACTTTTGTTGGTTTTGAATGTTGAGCATTTAATGTCATTTAATGTTTGCTCAAAACAACAAAGTGTTTTTTGATTTCTTACCGTTAGGTAGCATTTAACATTTAAGCTCTTTTAGTTTGAAGATACTAAACGTATAGATACTTTCTCACAAGATGACGTGTCTATTTCGCTCATGTTATCATCTTAATCCAAGTGAATTTTTTTTTTGGCTTTTGTCTCTTTGTAGACAGATAGCATTTAGCTTGCTTAAGCTTTCTGATGTGTTTTAGCAATTATGTCTTTTAATTGTTTTAGTCGAAGACATTATCTCGACCTGTTGTTGTTTTCGAGAGAAGTCAAATACCTACTTCAAGTATTTTAAACATTGAGTGTTTGGCTCAGTTCTCTCTCGGACGTTTTTAAACAAAACATCGTCTAGTCATGCGTCTAGTTCTCCTAGCCTAATATTTTTATATTTCTTTGGACCCAAGTGTTTTTCTCTGATTTCTATGTTTGGGATTCAGGTTCCAGTTTTTGTTTGTTTGGGGTTTTGAGTTTATGTCTTTACCCTAGGTTGCTTTCTCATCATTAATCTATTTTAATGTTATTTGGTTAAATTTCAAAATAGAGATCGATTGTTCGTATAAACGATTTTGACTTTAACAATAGAGTTATAGAGAAAAACTTTTTAGAAAAATAACGTGTTTTAAATAATAAAATTCATTTATAGAAATTTTATTTATACGTTAAATTTTTAATATTTAAAAATAACTGAGTCTCTCACTAGAAATGATTTTCTAAGCTTACATTTTTCAAATTTAAGATACAGTGATTATTTTTCTTGATTTAAAGACAAACACTGTATTATAATTTCCATAAAATTGGTTCCTAGACATTTCATCTAGCTATGTAAATGTAGTAGAGTTACAAGTAATAAAAAATAAAAGATGTGATTGGAATAACAATTTTTCTTTAGCAAATTCAAGGAAAGAAATTTTACAATAAATATTTTATTTTTTACCATTATCTCTCTCAAGCACATTACTAAATTTATTTAACTCAATTTTCTCTGCATTGTGAGAATTGTAAAAGCATAAGTAGGAGTAGAGTAGTCCTTCTCAGATTGTGCCTTATCTCGTATTCAAAAGTAAAAGGCGTTACACATTGATATAGTGGTGGATCTGATTAGGATAAGCACTTCCTAAATTTTATTTGGAAAATTCTAGCATCTAAATGCATGTTTGGCCCACCAAAATCTTAAATGATTAAATATGTTTTTTCTTGTTAAATTATAAAAAAAATTATTTTATCCCTATACTAAATTATTTCCATGCTATGATTCTTATAATTGCTTATTCGTTGATACTGTCATCAATACCTTATTTTCAACATACTATTCTGTGATGAATTTGATGCGAGAGACACTAAATAAAAGACAAAGCCAAGTTATTTATTGTCACTAACAAAAAAATTCATCTCACAAATGTGTATTTAGAAAAGGATGTCAAAATGCAGTTTAGCAAAATCCCTCTAAAAAAATACAGCTAAAATACTTTTAGTAGAAAAATAAAAATTATAGCATTATGTGTCCTACAAAATTTACAACATGAAATATATATATATAATGATTAGTATATGAGAAGAGTTTAATATGAGTTAATTTTTATATCAATTTGACACTTATTTTGATTTGATTTTGTTAAATATTTGTAGAAATTATCCTAATTTTATTTTTTTTACAGATTTTGATGAATACAGGGAGTCATAGAAGAAAATTGAAGAAAATAGAAGAATTCTAAACAAATTCTTTATATTTATTATGAGGAGCTAAATATCTTAAGTGTTGAAATGAGATGTAAACATTTGGAACTATCGTATTTGGTATTATTTTATTTATAAATGGTTACTTTTAATTAGATATTTATGAATTAATTTATGTTTATTGTTGGATGAACTGATCACTCGTCTTATTTTATTTGCTTGAGATTGAATGAAAATTGATTCCAAGTTGTGGTCCAATCAATTCTCCTATGGCTTTAAGATGCTAAGAACAAATATAAGCCTATAGTTTGCTATATAGTTTTGACCTTAATACAAGTGATCTTTTCAAGCTGTCACTAAGAAATCATATTAAAGTTTAGTTATCTTAAACTTTAGGTGTCAAGAATGAACCTAAAGTTATATTGATGGAAGAGGCTCCAAGGAGAGGCTGATTGAAGTTGCGCGAACACGAACCAGACCTCCTCGAAGCTTCTCCGACAAAGAAAGATGCATCGGAATGTGACGATCTTGAGAGAGAATGAGAAACAGAGAGCGAACAAACCAAATCTATGAACAAATTCAAGAAAACCCTAAGATCTATGGTTTGTTCGGTGGAAACACCCTGATCACGAAGAGAGATTACGAAATTGAAGAATAAACCCTAGAATGGAGAAGGAACTCATTTTTGGGCTGATTAATCGGATGAAACATGAGTTTAATTGGTGAGAATGGTTTTAATCAATTCAAAATAGGTTTTAATAGGCTAAAATGGAGAAAATGGTGCAAAGAAGGGGAAACCTAAATGGAAGATGAAGATGTTCGGTCAAATGGAAGAAGAGTGAATGAGGATGATAAATCTGTGAAGAAATGAAATGCTTACCGTGATGAAACGGATGGCTCGTGAGGATGAGCACTCGAGAGAGAGAGAAATGCTCTCGAGGAAGACGCGAGAATGAAATGAAGCGCTGATGGAGTATGCTGACGATGCTTCAAGAGAGAATTTGTGGCTATAGGAGCTCTAACACGTGCCTGAAGTGGATTGGAGGAATGGTGATTCTACGTGGATGATGAGAGAGAAGCACAAATGGAAATGGAGAAATGAAAGAATAGGGGGTGTGCTTGGAAGGTGGCTAGAGGAAGTCTTTGGACTCTCTAGCCTGACTTTCAAGAGAGAATAGTTTCTGATTCAGAAAATTCAATTCTCATTATTCTCAAAAGTCTCAAATACAAGAGAGGAGTTGTATATTTATAGTATTCCATGCTCCTTGTAAGCTGATATACGTATACAATAAATTGTAAAAATACAGAAAGAGAACACTGTGGAAAGTACATCAAGTTGAATTCCATCATATATTCAAAGTGAACTCCCACGACATGATTTTTTGCAACTCCATATTTAATAACATAACTATTAGAAGAGAGAGACAAAGTAATGAAGTCCAACTTCAACATGTTTTCATCAGCTGGAAGCCAATCATTTTCAAATCTAGACTCTTCTACAACATATTTTGCTTTGTTTTAATAGATCAACTCTGATTTACAATCTATGCCATCCATTTATGATTTTATTCACTATCAAACTAATTAGAACATTGTGTTTTCTATTAAATTCACGTAAATGCAACACTTGTTATACTACACACTATCCAGTATACTTCTGATATATTTGGTTGATGCGTGGGTGAACCAACTGTATAAACTCATAAATGTTGAAAATTTGGCATCAAAACAAAAAAGCAATTCGCGCAAATTCTAATTGCTGAAACATTGATCTTGAAAATTTTACCAGGAAAAGAAGAATTTGGATTTTCTACTGTATTTATTATACAAAGTTTCTGTTGTGCCTTTAAAACATACTGATGTACCCTTATTTTAATGTTTTAAAATATATTAAAAACTTTTTAATATATCAATAGTGTACTTTTAAAACCTAGCAGAAAAACACTAATAAAACAAGCAGAGAATGTGAACTGAGAAAAGAATGGGTCAACAATATGAATCATTGCCATTGACTATTGAGGTTTCTTTTTGTTGCGGTTTTCCTCGGTAATTGTTTGAAATTCTTTCTCACTGGCAGCAATTAGGCGTTTGACAATGTCATATGTAGTAAGCCTGATGCTGCAGACATAAACATGGACTGGATCAGGTCTTTAATCATAACAATGTGCTTGATATGT
This sequence comes from Vigna umbellata, assembly GCF_029865625.1. Taxonomy (NCBI): domain Eukaryota; kingdom Viridiplantae; phylum Streptophyta; class Magnoliopsida; order Fabales; family Fabaceae; genus Vigna; species Vigna umbellata. The sequence continues at coordinate 52,389,739 of NC_142173.1, read as the reverse complement.
CACAAGAATGGAACAAAGATTCAGCAGAAGGAATTTCATGAGGCGCATTGTGAAGATTGAAAACTTATTAGAAATAGAAGATCACAAGTACCTGCTATTTGGTAGGTTTTTCAAAGCATTTGGCACAAATCCCCGATACAAGCCAATAACTCCATCCCTTTCCACAATACCTGCATCAATGAAGTAATGACTTTAATAACAGTATAAAACTACTAAAGCATTAAAACTGCAAAAATCCCCATCATTTAAATAAATTCTCGTAAATCAAACCACCATCTAATTTGTATTTTTTATCTTTCTTCTTTCCCACACCATTGACCAGCCATCTATCACAGAAAGAATTTTCTGTATAGACACATATATACAGGGTGGCAAATGCATCTGTTAGTGCCATGGCTAAATGAGCAATGTCTTGTGAAACTAATTCTGGGATTAGGATTATGGATGTCTCAACTTCTGCTGTTTAGTAGATAAGTTTTCTTGTATGGCCTTGGAGCCATGGTTGATAAAAAAAGAGAGATAAATAGTCGATTCAGTAAGACAAGTATTGTTATATTTCATTTTAGTATAATAAGAGAACAAATTACAATTTTAGTACAAAAACATGAGTTCTATTAATTTTGTTTGAACTCCTCTAATGACTAAGGTAATTGAACATGTGTTTGATGTTTAGTAATTATAACAAATGTTTATTGAAGAAAAAATTAACGTGAATATCCAATTAATGTTGAAGAAAACATTTGTTTTTATTTTCTAAATTTAAAATCCTTCATAGTTTCTTTAATATTGATTGCATATTAATGTTAATTTTCCCTTTAATAAACACAGTGACAATTATTAAAGACCAAACACATGTTCAATTCCCTAAACCATTAACGGAGTTCAACCAAAATTAAGGAAATTAATTCTTTTGTACTAAGACTGTAATTTTTTGTTTTATTGTGCTAAATATTTTCAGCAACCTATGTTGGTAGAATGAATTTGCCTAACTAAAGATGGCATGTAATCCACGCATGAGGTAATGATAATACTGAAGAAGATTTATGTTATGCATAACAATGGTGATTATTTGGATGCTGATAAGAAAAACTCATAAATATGGTTATTATAGTTATATATTTGTCATGTGAGTGAGTATAGCATGCTGATGCTAAAAGGTAAATCGAGAAGTCCTAACCTGAAATGGCATCTAATACAGTCTTATAAGGAGTACCCTTCAATTGCATTTGTCTTCGCACTGTGTCCAAAGGATAGCATGTGAGTGTGGCAAGAGATGATGAAATAACAGCAGTGAGTAAAGAAGTTTCAGTTCTCCTCTGATATTTCTCTGGCAATGACTTCTTTAATCTATTGTCCATAGAAGGTCACAATAATTTAATGTTAATGTCTTTCCAATATCCAATGTTCTTAAAAGACAAAAAGATCACTAATGAACTCACAAATCAAAAACACAGAAATTCACTGCAATATATGGAGCAATTCCAATGAGAGAAGGCCCAAGACCATAGTAAAAAGATGCAAATCCTTCCTCTCTTAGCATGCTCAAGGCAACCTAGAAAAAACACAATATGCTTCATTTACAGAGGAACATCTTGTGAAAATATTTCACAGACAAGTGTATATACCTCTGACATTGTTCGATAACCAGGTTCAACAGCTAATCGTAATCTTAGGACATCTAACGGGTAAGTGATCTACATATAAATATACGACGTTAGATACATACATTGAAAATTAAAAAGTTGTTCATAAGTGTTTAACAAGGTTTAATCCCTTGCATGAAACAAAATAACATTACAAAAGCAGTTGCATATCATACAAGGTCGGGCATCATAATGAATTACTCACAAAAGTTGATGTCATGCCAGCAAAAGCACCTGCTGCAAGTCTTCCCACCACAGAGAGCTCACCATCCTTTCCCTTGAATATTTTCTATGAATCAACAAGGTATAACTTAGACATCAACATGAAATAATGGGTTTATAAGAAATTCATGAAAGATAATTAACAGTTAACCTTGTAAATTTCATAAGCAAAAAGCTGGACAGCACTGTAAGGTATAACTCGAATCACCTGGAACATTAGAAGTAGAGACACTAAAACAAATGAAAAGACTAGCTAACAGAATAAGAAGATATACATACAAAAATACTAATTACCGATAAATTGGTTCCTAATTATAAAGACCTGGGGGAGATTGCCCTTCCAATAACCTCTAATGCCTTCTTCCTTCCCTATTACAGTCATAGCCTGTAAATCATGACAATGTAAGCCCCAACAAAAATTTCACTGATATTATTTCAAATCATTCACGAGAGAGTGCAATGCATCTAATAAGTACAACACCGTGATTATCAGGGAAAGACCACTAAAATATGCATTTCGTAAGAGACATATATTTTGAATCAGAAAAGGTGATTAATCGTAGGGATTCAACAAAGCTATACAATGACCGCAACTGCATAACACAATCCTCAGCCTTATAACCAAGCTTGGGACCAGCTCATGCAAAGATTAGCAACTGAGCATTACACAGGAAGGTAATTAATTAGAAACTTAAGAAGTCCTTCTATCAATAAGTTGGAAGCCATCACACAGACACAATTTGAACATTTCCTTTATAATAAAACAGCTACGTTTGAAAATTATAGAGTTTCAATGGAAAAGGAGAGAAGAAGACATTGAACAATTTGAAATCTGCGAACTGTTCATATTTAACTGAGCTCAAGTAGTTTTGTAGTATCATAACCACAAGCCTATTCAATAAGATTTTTAAAACAATATAAGAATCCTAAAATATTCCAATATCTACAATCATCATGCTTTCAAGAGGAAACAACCTAAACAAACACCACAAATTACCAACCATTTAACCAAAACAAACAAATAGATCTCATTAAGCATTTACAAAAGCACCAATTATAAAATCACACTGTCACACTTTTCAAATATGGACTTCCACTAGTTGATAACAACACAAAATATTTTATCAACAGTGGCCAAAGAATAAGCCAGCTACTCCACGTTTTGTTGCTCTCAGAATAATTTTTTCACAACTTTGCTTCCCGTTTTCAAATTTGCTTTAGAAAATCTTTTTATGGTTGAATTTCTACTAATAAAATAATCCCCGAAGGAGACATGACCCCATTCTCCAAAGTTGACATGATACCGAAACTCATTAACAAGAGAAGCACTAATATAAAATTAGAACAAGGATTCATGGTGAACCAAACATGTAATTTTAAATTATATCACAAATTCATGCGCCTCATAAAATTCAACAAATAGTGACATAAATTAATATTAGTATGTGTTTGTATATATAAGTGCATGTGTGTGTATATATGTGTGTGTCTGTGTGTACGTATATATATGTTTGTGTAAACAGAACCAAACATGGAAAAAGAAGTTCCGATTACTCAATACCTCAATGAAACCAATCGCTCTCTTGACACTTTCTTGTCCAACTCGCACGCCGTGAGTCTGCAAAATGCGCAGTGTTGAATTGACCGAACTTTCAGACACTAACTTATCCGCGAAAACGGCGATAGAAGAAAAAAATGAAACGAGTGCGGACCTGCATGAGAAGCTTGATGCGGTCGAGCGGGGCGGTGACCGATTTCGCGGCGGCGCCGGCGAGAGCGCCAGCGAGGAACAGAGCGGCGTCTCTAGGCACCAATGCCCCCACCGCGAGCGGGTGCTGCAGCAGCTGAGCCACAGTCGGCGAGAATTCCCTGTCGAATTTCCTTTCTGCCACTGACACGCTCGCGAAATTACAGCGTGTGCCACTGCCGGGTGCGAGGCGGAGAACGGCGACGCCATCTCGGAGCGGAGTAACGACGTCGTTGCGGGAGGATTTGAGGTCCGGGATTTTGTGCCACGTCAGCGTGGCTCTCTCCTCCGATTCTACCATGTCGGGAATTTGAAACGTTGTCTAGTGTCGGGAATGAGAGATGCAAAGGAGGATATACTAGTTTGGTGCGAAGAGAGAGAAAAGTTGGAGCCAATTTAAAGTACGAATGAATGAAAGAAGAAAGATAGAAGCAAACTCGTTTTCTACGTTGGTTTCCATTTCCGTGTTTTTTAATTATACTAATTTTTATTTTCTTTTAAGACATTATACTATTTTTTTCGTACTTTATTTGTATTGTTATTGAGAATGGAATTATACAGAAAACGAGATGCACTGTTTTTGTTTGGATTAAGGAAAGTAGGATTGATATTCAAATTGAAAGATGATTTATGGATATTAAAAAGGAGTATCGACACTTAATATACACTTAGAAATAGAGTAAAAATTATAAATTTATAAGTTATATGATGTGACGAGAGAAGTAAAAAAGAATATATATATATATATATATATATATATATAATAAGTGTAAATAAAATGATACTGTATATCTATTATTGCTCAATCAAATTAGACAAGAGATGAAAGTTTGTTTTGGATTTAATTTAGGGTGATTGAAGAAAAAACTAATTTAGTATAAAATATAAATTAAAATTAAAAAAATAATTAATTATAAAGTAAATGTTTTATAAAATTGAAAATAATAATGCTAAAAGTTTATAATTAATATATTTAGATTTAATTGTAAGTTATGTAAAAAAAACTTACCTACAAAAATAAAAAAGTAAATTAATAAAAAATTTCAAATTAAAAAATCCGAGTGAGGATTAAATTAGAAAGAAAATTTAATAGATACAATTATAACTAGTTTGATTTTTTATCTCACAACACTTAATTTTATTCGTTACCTTATATTCATAAAGTTTTATTTCTATTTTCTAAAATTAGGAAAAATTATGAGGGATAACTAAAAGGTTTAATCATTCGCAAGGTCCCCTTTGGGGTGAAAATCTCAAATAGGTCCCTTAGTTTTCTCTCGTCTCAATTAGATCATTATTTTTGTAAAATTGTTTCAATTAGACCCTTGCTATTAAACTGGGCCAATAATGTTAGTGTTACATTCATGTGACATGCTAATGTTGGTGTTTTAAATGACGTAGCTCACATATTGTGTTAGTTATGTGGATTTAAGTTGTTTTGAAATAAAAAAAAGTTAAGAAAAGTTCGTACAATGAATAATTTATGAATCCCTAATTGCTTCAATCCTTAATAAAAGAGGAATGTAGATGTTTTTCGTTGTGCTTGTTCAAAGGTGTTCGCTGTTCTTGAATCCCTAATAAAATGGTATTTGATATTGGTTGTTAGGTTGTTCGTTTGTTGAAAAAGTGTTGATCTTCATTGATATAGTTATTTGATGTTCTTGGTGGATGTTGGTTGATGTAGTTTTCCGTTCCTTTTTAGCGTTGTGGTTGAAGTAATACAAGTTTGAAGATGTCCATTCATGTTCGTCTTCCACATGTAATGGGTGACGGAAGCAAAATGCTAATCTCGTTTGTGGTGGTGGCAGAGGATCTAGGATTGATGGTGTATCACTCATTTGCCTTTGTGGAGAGAAATATGGTTTAAGAACTGCTAGAACTCCTAAGAACAGAGGGAAGCAATTTTGGAGCTTCCCTAAGTACAAGGTAAAAGAACATGGATGTTAAGGTATTTGTGTTATTGTTTTTTAAAGGCTTAAATACTTACTTAGTCCCCGTGTTAATAGCTGAATTTCTGTTTAATACCCGGTTTTAAAAATGAAGACATTAGGTCCCTATGTTATGAAAAGTGTATGACTTTAGTCCTGTCCGTTAAGTTGGTAGTAACGGTGTTAACTCCGCGCTGACGTGGCTACGCTTCTTTTCTCTCTCCTCTGCTCTTCCTGACACCTTCTGATTTGGACATTGGTTCTTTTGTTTTGTTGTGAAGCAAAAGGCAGAGTGTGTTCTGCATTATTTCTAGTATAAATATTATTATTATATATATATCTATTATTTCTAATTTTATTATATTTTTATAAAATTAAATTAAAGTTATTATTACAATTTATTTTATTACTTGATTACTTTTTTTCTAGTATAAATATTAACTATATTTGCCGTTTTTTATTGTATTTCTTGTTTAAATTATTAATTATTAATTAAAATTATTATTATTAGTATACTTAATATTTAGTAATATATAAATCAATTTTAATCTATAACAGTAATTACTTTGAATTAAATTTTATTTGAATGGAATTATTATTAAATACATACCTATGATTTTCAATTTTATTATATTCTTTTTAAGAGTATCTATTATTAAACACATATCTATTATTTCCAATTCACGTAATTTTATGAAATATTATTATTAAATGATTTAAAGTATATTATTTATAGATAAATTATTACTATATTTATTATTATTATAGTATACCTATAAAAATACCACAATGTGTTAATATTGTTTTTCTTTTAATTAATTTTGATAGTTTTGTTTATTATATATGTTTGAAGTTTGAACATTTGATGTTTAAAATTGTTCAAGATTCTCCAAAACCTAATGCTACGTGTCATCTTTAGATATTGTCAAATGTCAATATAGCATCCAACCACTTATTAATATTTTAAGTATGTTAAAATTTATTTTTTAAATAATTTAGGTATTTTTATTGTTGTGTTTGTTTTAAATTTAAAAAATTACTTTTTTAGATAGTTTGAAGTGTATTATTTATAGATAAATAAATAAATAGATAGGTAGAATCATCGGCATTAATTATTTTTCTTAAAATTAATAAAGATTATTATAAAAATAATCAAATTGAATTATTTTTAAAACTTAAAGAATTAATGTCGAAGAAAATAAAAGATTAAACTAAACGAAATCCTGGCTTTCGTTTGGAATGGAAGGATCGAAATAAAAACAGCAACATATATTAAACATCAAAACAATATTAAGTCATTCCATTTTACTTTATTAAAATAAAATAATATGGCAGAAAATACGAATATAATAATGCAGAACACACTCTGCCTTTTGCTTCACAACAAAATAAAAGAACCAATGTCCAAATCAGAAGGTATCAGGAAGAGCAGAGGAGAGAGAAAAGAAGCGTAGCCACGTCAGCGCGGAATTAACACCGTTACTACCAACTTAACGGACAGGACTAAAGTCATACACTTTTCATAACATAGGGACCTAATGTCTTCATTTTTAAAACCGGGTATTAAACAGAAATTCAGCTATTAACACGGGTACTAAGTAAGTATTTAAGCCTTTTTTAAAATAGACCATTGTTGGATGTAATTAGTGTTTTTTTGTTATAGAATGGTAATGAAGATGGTGGTTGTTATTACTTCAGATGTTGCATTGATGATGAGATTAAGGAAAGAGATACAAATGTGAAGTGCGAAGGAGAGACTGACTCTTTCGTGAACAGAGAAGAAATGTAAGGTGGATGGAAGATTATAAGTGATTTGGAAAAATCAGTTAAGATTTTGCAAAATTAGATTAAGTTATTGATTATGTTCTTTGTTTGATGAACATAATTGTAGTTTCAATATGGATGACAAATCCATTATGTATTGTAGTAGTGTTTTTCATTGTACTTAGGATGCAATGAATGTATGTTAAACTGTGTTTTAGTACGCATGAAGCTTAGTGTTGTATAACTAACATTGGTATTTTACCTAGTCAATGAAAGTTATTAAGTGTGTAAGTTTCTATTGTTTGTTACTTTCGGTTTAATCTAACAAGGGAAAGCAATTCAAATAAGTGTATGATAAATTGTTATGTATATTTACTAATGTACAAAACATAAGACTTTAAGTTAAAGAAAACAATCATTTAAATAAATTTAGACATATTTGACCTCCTGAATGTTTATAATATTTACAACACTTTTATATACTTTTATACCCTTATGTTCAAGCATCTATTGATAAACTAAAGAAAGTTTGGCCAACTAGAACTGTTGTCATATTGACATTGTCAACTTTACTTAAAACTATTGTAAAGTTAAAGCTAAAAATAAGAAGTTTGAATATAATGACTTGGGCAAGCAACCAATGTTGATTCAGCCCATCAAATGTTAGTTCTAATAATAATAAGCATAAATACTGTCCATAAAGGAATTGACCAAAGTTTAACATATCAAGCAAGGACATGAGCGTTTATCATATTGTGCTTAGAATATGGGAGAAGACTGTTATGGCTTTTATAGTACAAAGCTGCTGAAAAATAATGAAACTTCACTTCCTTTTGAACCATTACAAAGTCCTACAAACATGATCAACTAACATGAAATTCATTTCACATTCAAATTATAGTTTTACATATTAAATACCCCTGACACCTTTAGCATCAAACATGAAATAATCTTCTAAACCAATCAAGCCTACAAACATCTTTCATCAGGATATGCTGAGAGGGGACAAAGTAGATTATAGATAAATGTTGTTCACGTGATAAGATAACTAAAATCAACATTGTTTGAGCAAATAAATAGAACATCCATGATAGCAGCAACAACATTGATGTGATGACAAATAACAGCCTTGATAGTAGCAACAACATTACCAGGGAAAATAATTAGAACAAAGCAAACATAATCAAAAACCAAACCAGACTTAATAAGACATACATCAAAAACCAAATCAGAATAATCAATTAAGTTTTGTACCTAACAAGACATCTTAAAAGTAAGAAATAAGTTTTGTATATGTCTCTAGCCTTCAACTATTACATAATGACATTTCTAGCCTTCATGATTTTGGAATTCCTATACCTTTATAGGCTTCAACTTCACCCTGATGTGATATTTCAAAAAATTGTGTTGATGGCGTAACTAGTTTAGATGATGGAGTAGCTTGGTGTGCTTCCTCGCAATGTACAACACCTTCTTGGGTTGCTTTAGGGCAATGACTTTTGTTGTGCCCAAGTTCCCTACAATAGGAAACATATGTAATAGGCAACATTTGGTCATTGGCATCTCGTCCAACAACCATTAACAACTCCCCACCGTACTTCCCTTTCAAGAAAGCTCCATCTAATCCAATTATTGGTCTGCATGAAACAAAGTTGTCTTTGCATGCCTTCAAACATGTGTAAAATCTCTTGAAAATTACTTCACCCTCATTATCCTCAACCTTTACTTTCGCTATTGATTTTGGATTTCTTGCATGCAACTCATGGGCATAATCATATATCCATTTATAGTGTTCCTTGAAGGACCCATCAATCTAATATGAAGCAATTCTTTTGGCCTATAAGTCATACACCTAATATACCAATGTTTCATTTTCTTTGAATTTTTTCACGAATATCCACACCCTTGACTTTTGGATTGTTTCTTATTGTTTTCTCTAATTTCTTGCTCAACCACTTGGCATCAAGTAACCGAAGGTTGAACTCCCTACTGCAGGTATGTTACTCTACAATAACTCTTAACGACCATGTACTGATTGCCTCCATATAACCACAATATAACATCCATGAGCATTTTCCTTTTGCACCCACACACTTAAGCTTCAATCTTTTCTTATCATTTTTTACAAATTTAATATTTCTTCCATTATCCAACGCATAACTTTTGATAGCTTCTAAAATGTCTTGTTTTTCATCAGAATATGTCCCAACTTCCTATTTAAAATCAACCATACTTTTTTACATAGAAAATGTTTCAAACTTCCCATAACCCTCTATATCATTAAGTTCTTCATCATTATCTGGTCCACTAACTAATTCTTCAAATTGTCAGTCATCATCTGACAAACCTCTTTCATTCCCCCAACTTACATTATGATCAAACTTGTTGTCCAATGTCTCATACGAATATGGTCCACCAAATTCATGTGACAGACTTTGGGTACTACTAAACCATTATGCATCTATATCACAATCAACACTAACATCAACTAGCCCCTCCAACTACTCACTATTTCCATCAAGACTACGATGGTTAGGAGACGAACTCCAACTACGAACATCAACTTCCTCCTCCATAACTGATGGACGTTCACATTCATGCACCTCTTGTTGTATGTCAACCTCACGTTCAACTTGGCCATCAAAATGAGCCTTTTGTTTTGACAAAGTACCAACTTCTTCAACTCCATGCCCCTTTTCATGTATGTGAGGCTTACCTTGCACTTCACCATCAAAATGAGCTCTCTCTTCTGACATAGGACAATGTTCTTCAACTCCATGCACCTCTTCTTGTATATCAGGAAAACCTTCCACTTCACCATCATAATCACCCTTCTCTTAAGTTCCAGTCTCACCTTCACATTCAACACCAGCTTTACCTACACATTGACTTTTCTCATGCAACAAAGGTTGAAATTCTCCTTCATCATTAGAAATATATTTCAGCATGTGTATGACTTGGGGTTCATTAACAGCGTGTACCACAAATACATGAACGTGATCATTTAGCCTAGCTAAGTTAACCATATGCATGGCACTAGTGTCATCACACAAAGGCTCCAACCTGTCTTCCAACTATGAACCCCCTCTTATAGAGTACCACATAGCTTTAAATCCAACATATCTTAAACCTTTGACTACACTTACAACCACGAAGTAACTTTAAATATCTGGGTCAAAGGATAACGTAGAAGTGATGAGTCGATATTTCTTGAATTATATTTAGTTTATTGCACTTAAATAAACCAGGGAATTGTGTTTAATTGTTTGTTATTTCCCCGTTTTCCGAATTCTGCTTAATTTGGTCGGAAATTTATAATTGTGCTAATTTGGGTTTTCTGAGCTGATTAAGTGCATTTTTTGAAGTGCAGGAAAATTTCGAAAATACATTTTGGGACATCAGGAAGAATGCCAAATAAATTCAAGACTCTCCACACAGTCATTTTAGAATTAATTAAATTGTAATTCAGTAGTTTAGAATTTTTGTATCAACTTTTATATTTTGGGTCAATTTTTGGTAAATTAGATTAGACCCAAAATTAGAAATTAATGACTTGGCACCCTAGGGTTTTATTTGTGTGGACCCTACCCTAAAACAAAGTGACACACGGCCCTTAGAAAAGGCAGCCGCCACTTGCCACTTGTTTTTCGGAGGCTTGGCTTTTGAATGTTTCTTGGAGAGTTTAGAGAGTTTTTACGCTGGTTTCTCATTGAATAAAAGAGGATTTAGCACTTTGCATCGAAGTTTTATTTATTCCAGCACACGTTTTATTTTCCATTTGAACACTTGGCCACTAGGAATGGAGGAAGAACAATTTTTTTTTATGCACGGTTATTCATAAAGGAAAGATCTCGTTTTTTTTAATACTCCAGGAGGTCTCGGTTTGTTTTTTTCCAGGCACGAATGTTTTCATTTTTTTAGAGAATAGGATGGTGATTAATTATGGGAGAATGGTCACAGCATGTCCAGCTTGGAGCAGCGTGTGTGCACGGTGATTTTATCAACAAGGCTTATTTCATCTTTTAGGAAAAGTGTGCACGGGAAAAGGATGGGATTCCAGCAGCTCAACTTTCCTTGTCACACTACTGCACGGAGAGATGAAGCACTTGGTGTCACGGCTAGTTGGATGGAATAAGCAAGCAGCAGTGGTGTCACGTTTTGAGTGAAGGGAAGAACTTTCATTTTGTTTCCTTGAAGAAGCTGAAACGGTGATTGAGAGTTAAAGAAGTGTGCGGATTCACGGTGATTAAATTGGAAAGAGAGCACTTATTTTTGCTTAGGGAATTGTGGGAAGCGAGTCCAGCCGCCACCTAGGAAAGAAGATAGAATTCATTTCACAAGAAAGGAGCACGTGGAGTTGGAGAATGATGACACGGCTGGAAGGTGCACACGGGAATCAGCCTTTAAGATTTTCATTGTTTTAGAGATTAGGTTCATTTTTAATTGGAGAAAGTAGGAAGGCACACGGAAGCAGCTCACGGGTTGGTGATTCTTGGATGCAGAGGCAGAATGAAATGGAGATTGAGAGGTGAACTGGTGTGCACGTGGACGTGTGAGGGGAACAGATGAAGAGGTGATTAGATGGGAGTAGTGTAATGTGCACGGTGATTGAGAAATGAAGAATAGATGGGGTGTTGTCACGGTAGTAGGGTCACGGCTGGAAGAAAAGAGAATGGTTTTTCTTCTTTGAGAATGAAGAAGTAGATTAGGTGGGTAGGTGTACGGTGATAATTTGGAGAGAAGAAATTTTATTCATATGCTTTGGAGAATGAAGCACATGCAATGTTCATCACGGGAATAGGAGAGTGGTTTGATGAATGGAAAAGGTGCTGATTCACCTTTCAATTTAGATAAAGCTCGGTGATTTCAAGAAGGGAAGTGGTGTCACGTTTCGGTTCCACCCACATGGCACTAGCTCTCGGTTTCTTTTTGTTTCAGCAGTAGGGGAATTGATTTTTTTTGTTTAAAGGTTTGAAGCATTGATTAAAGGAAGAGGAGAAATCATTTTGATGGAGGAGGCCACGGTGAAAGAGTTTTAGAGGACAAGGGTGATTTAATTTGGAGCGACACATCCAGCTTTAAAATTGGTGTTTTAATTCTCAGTTTGCATTTAATTGTTTAGCTCAATGTTACACTTTTAATTTGGTTTAAGCATTTTTCATTTTAATGTTCTCTCTTTTTCTTGGTTGTGATATTTTAGTTATGATGTTAGCTTAAGTGATCAACTGTTTTAATCCTGTGTTTACATCCGTGTTTATGTTCCTGTTTTGATTTAGTTCACTTGCATTCATAAAAAAATCACAAACCCCCCCCACTATGTGTTGACCTGAGACTGAACCACAATTGGTCCTTGAGAGATGACCTAGGAGTCACTTCCTAGTACTATACTGCATTCTTTTATGCACAAATTTTGTGGGAGGCGTGACCCTCTCATCAAGAAGTCTCCCCTCATACTTAAGCATCTCATCATTAACGAACTTTCCTCCATGGTGGAAAACAACCTCAATATCATTGTTCATTACGCACAACAATATATATATATATATATATATATATATATATATATATATATATATTTATAGACCTATAATATAATCACATCAACATTCTACTTTGCCAAAACAAAACACTACAACATATGACAATAAAAGAGCACAACAAAAAGCACAACATTTACTGACCTTCGTTGCAATTCAGCTCTAGTGACCACGTGATGGATACCTTGCGACTCACGATTCCACCGAAAGAAGTTCCCACAACTCAATGACTAATTGATGGATACCTCGTGACTCTGTCAATGTCAAGTGCGAATGAACCCTAATTTCCTAAAATGAATCCCCATTTTTTGAAATTGATTCCCAATTTTTATGAACCCTAAACTCTCAATTTCTTTTCCAATCCCTAATTCAAAGAAAGTAGTGATTTTAATTCACTTTTTCAAATTTCGTTAATTAAAAAAAAAGGAAAAATACACGTTAGAATCACCTACACTAAATAATAAACTCCACGTCATCACCAACATCAACATGCTACGTGAACGCAACACTAACACTGTTGGCCAATATAACGACAAGGGTCTAATTGAAAAAATTTTGCAAAAATAAAGATCCAATTGAGATGAAAAAAAAAACTAAGAGACCTATTTGTGATGACTTAGACTCAAACCCAATAAACAACCATAAGCCCATCACCAATGAAGTCATGCACAATAAAAAAGAGTTAACATCTATAAAGCCTTGTCAACACGGACCCTTAATTTAAGAGGACCTAGAAGACATGTCCAAGCCACCCACTTTGAAGAAATATCTCAATTGGAGCTTAAAGATGTTGACTTCCGGATTGGGCCGCGCTTAGCCTAATCCCCCTGCCACTCTGCGTCCGCGGGAAGCATTTTTAGAAGCAGCACGCTCCAACTCGCCAACTGGCCTTCTAGACTCATCTACAACATGCTCCACGTGTTGAATACATCGCCTTTGATCCATTGTTTGTGGTTGATCATCAGTTGTTGTTGTATGCTTCATTTGTAAAACACTTTTGAATGAATATAGAGAATTGTTGCTGAATCATGTTCAGACTTCTCTGTTCAAAGGTCACCTTGTTGTGCTTATCACAAACTCCCTCTAGCTTCCTTCCTTTGATGGATGACCGCCTAAGCTAGAGCCATATCTCCTCAAGCACTTCACATCATTCCTTCATCGATTGCCTTCATTAACTTCCACATAATTCCGTTGTTTCTGCCATCATTTCTACTGCCTCCATGAGATGCATAGCTTCCAGTGTTTCCGAAACACTATACCGCATCCAACCACCGCTTCACCTAATCTTCCACTGCTTCCCAAACACTACACCGCATATAGCCACTGCTTCACCCATTCTTCCGCTATTTCTCCAAGTTGTTTAGCTCCTTGCATGTTTCATCCTTTCAAGCACGATCTCCAGATGCCTTTGGACGAGTCGTCAATTTGAGATTTGAGATTCCCAACGAACTCTCGAATGATTAAACTAAGTAAAAGCTATAAAATAACAAAAAACTAAAATAATTTTAAATTAATTACATTGATATATTTTAGGTTTAATGTCTCAATAGGTTCCTATTTTCACCCAGAATTTCAAATAGGTCCCTTTCTTTTTCGGCACCTCAATTGAGTCCTTATTTTTGTAAAATTGAATCAAATAGGACCTTTCCATCAAATTGAAATGACGCCGTCATTATTTTCACCCAGAAATAAAGCATATTCTTCTTAACGGCGTCATTTCAATTTGACGGAAAGGTCCTATTTGATTCAATTTTACAAAAATAAGGACTCAATTGAGATGTCGAAAAAGAAAGCGACCTATTTGAAATTCTGGGTGAAAATAGGAACCTATTGAGACATTAAACCTATATTTTATTTCAATATATTTTTAGGTTCTTATCTAAGAAAGAAGTGAATTAGTTTGAGTATGGATGACTATGGTCAGATAGAACATGGATATTATATATCCGACTTACAATAGAAAAATCAATCTCTTACTTGTTTTAATAATTGTTAGATATTTATTTAAAAAATATTCATTGATATTTTAAAATCTGTGGATTATATTCACAATATTTTAATAAATATATTTTATAAATTTTTAAAACAAAATCTAAATAAAATTATAAATATAATATAAATTAAATAAAAATTTAATTTTAATTAAATTAAATTTAATAAAATATAAATTAAATTTTAATTTTAATTTTTGAAATAATGTATATTGTCAGACCTCGAAAAACGCATCCCAAAACCCTCTGCTCAAATTCATTTAAAACGCACCCAAAACCCTCTACGCAGACGCCAAGTGTCAAGCGTCGAAGATTCGAAAATCAGATAGTGGAATGTAGGTGTCAGGAGACGAGCGGACGTTCGTTTTAAACAAAACTAATTTTTCTGAAAACCGCGTCATACTCTCTGCATGCACTCATCTTCTCCAAAATTCTGATCTTTCGAATTCTCCTTCTTCTCTCTAAGAGTTCTATCTTTTCTCT
This sequence comes from Vigna umbellata, assembly GCF_029865625.1. Classification (NCBI taxonomy): domain Eukaryota; kingdom Viridiplantae; phylum Streptophyta; class Magnoliopsida; order Fabales; family Fabaceae; genus Vigna; species Vigna umbellata. Next base: position 52,374,424 of record NC_142173.1, on the reverse strand, counting down.
AAAGAAACTCACCCTTTCTCTTCTCCGATCATCATTCAGAGACCGTAGAAGCGCTTCCGGCGTCTCAAGCTTCACTTTGAACCGAACAGTTCTGGATTCTGAAACTGGTAAGTTTCTCGTCTTTATCTGTTTGTTCGTATGAACATGCAAGCCAAGCTCTGGTTGCATGCAGTCACCTTATCTGAACCAATCTTGGTTTTCTGTAACTTGTTTTATTTGAAGAGTTTGGTTGAGCATTGAGGGTAGAAGAAATCTTATTTCTGCGAACTGAGTTTAGTCTGAAGGACGTACGTTCACACTAGAGGTAAGGGAAGCTTATCTAATTTAATGTTGTTGAACGCTTGTTGAAAATGAATGCATGTTGCTGAATGGGTGAATGTATGTATCAAGTATGAATACTGACATGATGGTTGATATGAATGGATTTCATGAACGTTCGTTTATTTAATGAGTGAAAATGAAATATGATTGAAAATGAAATATGATTGAGTTATGTATGATGTATGAGTTATATGAGATTTATGTGATATGAATTGTATGAAGTATGAAAGTTGAAGATGATAGGAATGTATAAAGTTAAGAACATATATATATGATTGTTGGAAAGAAATAATTATGGTATGAAAATTTCACTATGATAAAGTACGTTCGTCACTGAATGGTCATTGACCGTTCGGTTTTCCTGTTGAACATAGTTGAAATGGGATTCTTTCATTTGGAAAGAATTCTAGTTAAGGATGAACGCGCTCTTGTAATAAGGCTATGTTTGAGCGTTCGTCCAAGCGTAGATGCCCCTGAGTGTTAGGTGAGGAATTGAGAATCTTGTAAACATATAGTTGGATACTTAGTCATTCTTAAACCCCATCTCCATCATCTCGTATTATATTTATTACTATCAATATTTCTATTATGAGTTTAAAGTAGTAATGGGTCTCAACCCAAGTTCTCGTAATGAGTGTCGCTCGGTCTTATACCGAACGCTCGTAATCGTTTTTAATTTATTAAACTTGATGAAACAACGTTCGTCCAAATTCAGTAAATCCTTTTTACCGTGTTCGGTGATTGACGGGCATTAGGTTCTTGTATATGATTGATTCTAAACTATGGTTATTTAACGTTCTGATGTGTCTACGTTCATTTGATCCGGTCTAGAGCCTTCGTACTTACTCTATTCTTTGAGTGAGGGTCTGAATTCAAGAGAGTCAGTTCATTTAACTGATTCACAATGTCAATAACGTTTGTTACATTATATATATATTTTACCCAGGATAATTCTTGAATCTAAAAGTAATTCTCTTGGTCTTATTCTATTCTGGGGCTGGAGACCTATCTGTATCGTCTCAAGTGTTCGTCCTCGTTCTGGGTGAGGATTGAACGTTCGGTTTCTGGTGTCTTTATAAATCTTTGAACAAAGATGAATTTGAGAAACGTGATAATGAAGGATCGAATTGAAAATGATTATGAATGAAATGATGTGAAGTTGAACGAGCGTTCCGGGGAAGAACGACTCATGGATGAATATTGATATCGTAAAGTATGAATGTGGACAAAGCTTAGCTGGCGATTCATCCTGATGTTCCGTGAGTACTCGTCCTCACGTAGAGGAGGGTAGGTCATGCGTGGGAACGACAGGAGGTCCTAGTCCTTAGGGGTACTTTGGACGGAACGGACTAACCTCGGGTGGCAGCTAATGAGAATTCCAGTTACTACATCACCTGGGTGCACGAACGTCGTAGCTACACATAATTCATACAGTCCGGACAGTCGATCTAGTATCAAGGTTTGATTAAATTATTTATTGGAATGTGTTTGAATGTGCTTGCATATGAAAATGTATGTTATTACTTGAATCAAATTACATAAGCTTATCCTGTGTTTTTCCTTGTGTTGTCCTGTCTGTAAGTTCGTTTTGTCGTTGCAATGATCATCCGTGTGGATGTGAGCAGATGGAAGCGCGCTACTTGAAGAGGCGTTGGAAGAAGAAATTTTGGAAGATGTGAATCTGGTAGAAGTTGAAGTAAAGACCGAACCATAGAGCATTTAGTTTTGTAATTAGCAGTTTAGCATGAAGTGACCGTTCGGTCACTTCCTTTCCTTTTTGATTCTGACCGATCGGTACTTTGGCTTTTGTAAGCCGTTCGGTCATGTTTCCTTTATTTTTAGTACAATTTACTTTTAAAACTTATGTAAGGCCGTTCGATCGCAAGCATACGTTGTTTAGAGTAAGACTGAACTGTTTTATTATTAAATGTAATTATTCTATTATATGGTTATTACTATATTTTTAGGATATTACATATATTGGCACGTATAAATAATATAATATTTCATTTAATCTATTTATAAATGAGTATTAAAATATTGATTACTAACTATTGATAATCTTCACAAATATCAACTATTTATCGATTATATATATAAAAAGTTTTGTCATCTTTTAAGATTTATATTTTAATATTCATATATTAAATTACATTAATGTGTAACTTTATATATATATATATATATATATATATATATATATATATATTCACAAATACCAACTATTTATTTATACGTATAAAAAGTTTTATATTTTTTAAGATTTATATTTTAATATTAATATATTAAATTACATTAAAATATGGAATAAGAAGTGCATGATTAATAATAACTTTAAAATTATATAATTCATGTAATTATTTCAAGCATTTATTTCAAATCATTGTCCATTTTGATAAAATAGCATTAATTGCTTTAATTAATAATCCTTTATGATTATTATTGATTTTATTAATTAAACCAGGTCAGTTTAAAATTTATATTACAAAATTCTTTAAAATTTTTATTTTTATTTAGTTTATTCACTTATTAGTAGAAACATGTTTTATACATGTATGTCAATTTCTTTTTTATTCTAGTAAAAATTTATATGTTATAAGATATATTTTATTTAAAACGTGGAAAATCAAATGTAAAATGAATATCGAAGAAGTGCATGATTAATAATAACTTTAAAATTATCAATTCATGTAAGTATTTCAAGCATTTATTTCAAATCAATGTCCATTTTTATAAAATAGCATTGATGGCTATAATTATTGATCAGTTATGATTATTTTCGATTTTATTAATTAAACCAGGTCAGTTTAAAATTTATATTACAAAATTCCTTAAAATTTTTACTTTTATCTAATTTATTCACTTATTAGTGGAAACATTTTTTAGACATGTATGTCAATTTCTTTTTTTTTCTAGTAAAAGTTTATTAAGTTATAAGATATATTTTATTTAAAATAATTATAAAAAAAAAATAATTATATAAATTAAATAATTTATTAAGAGGATAAAATAAAAAATAATTATTTTAATTTACAAAATAATTAAATTTAGATTAACCGTTATTTAAAGGAAAAAAATGGATTAATGAAAAAATGATAAAAAATTAGATTAACAATTAATTAATGGATTAAAATATAGATCCATTTTAACTAGATCAAATAAATCTAGATGTTTTTCAATTGAAATTAGATTAAAATTATTTTGGATCTATTTTATTAACGAGATTAAATGAGAATAAATTAAGTGAGATTGATTTAATATACTTGATTATAAGGTTTATTACTTGTCTGACTCGGCTCAACCCTTCGGCTTAGGTTAACTTTGTTCAACCTTAGGTTTAAGCTGATTTTGTTCGACCTTAAAATTAGGCTGATTGATACAACCTTAGATTTTGATCAACTTGACTCAATTTTCGGTTAGAATCAACATGTGTCAACCTTCTAAAGAAGTTAACTTAGGTCAATCTTTAATTAGGACCAACTTACTTGACCGATCAGACTCAACCTTCGATCAAAACTAACTTGTGTCAACTTAGGTTGATCATAACAATGCAATCTAATAGTTGTAAGCATATCGGAGATAGCTGATTTTGGCTAATGTTAACAATTCTCTTTAAGCAAATCCCTGATGCAGGATGCTGAGGCATGGCTTGAGTATTTTGAATCAAAAGCCACAGAACAACAAGAAGCAGCTAAAAATGGAACTCCAAAGCCAGATGCAAGTATTGCAAGTAAAGGTCACCTCTTTAAATGTCGAAGACAATCAACTCCAAGTGCAATAAATTTACACTCTCTTGTAATAGTTCAATCCTCTTTAAATGCCAATCCTCTAACAGTGCCAATTGTTTTCTTCTATATGTCACACACCTTCAATTCTAGTGCATTAATAAGACGATCATTAGCATCCGAGAAGACATGACACTGAAATTTTTTATAAAATTATACATATTCTTTATAATCATGCTTTTGCCAATTAAATTAGAAAATTTATAAACACGATGATAATTTAAAGGAACAAAAAGAGTAACATTATTTTATTTGAATTATAATTTCTGAAAGTACAGGAACATTATAGATTGGAAATATTTTAGTGACACAACGACAACGTTACACATCATGCTTATTGATCGGTGTTCTTTGTACTAAAAAGGCATGCCCCAATAACAATGCAGCATAGGAAGATCACAAGGCCTTTCAAGTAGTGAGAAGTTCCATCCTACAAAGATTTACATGGAAGAAATATTGAATCAAGATATACACACTAGTACACTAAGAGGATACTGCATCGGTTATTTTTGCTTTTAGGCACCGGTTCTACAACCGAGGCATATACCGGCGAGGTAAAAAGATTAAATTTTATGCCTCGGTTATAGACCGGGATAAAATGAGACAAGAATATGCCTCGGTTCTTAGATAACCGAGGCAGTAGAGTGTATTTTTTTTTATTTTTCGTACTGACTCTCGTTCACGGTTCATTGTTCATTCATTTCTTAGTCATTCTCTCATTCACGGTTCATTTCTCAGTCATTCTCAGTTCATTCATTTCTCAGTTCATTCTTCCAATTTCAGCTCCCAAAATTTCTTTCAATTTCAGCTCAAAAATTTAAAACAAAGAAGAAAACTGTAACAGGAATCAATCAGTCCATACTCAATCAGCAACACAGTATCATCAATGTCCAAAACCAGAGAAGCAAAATGCACAAAGCAAAGGGCATACCCAAATCAATGTCCAAAGCCTTCTTCCCTTCCCTTTCCTTTCTCAGTTCTAATCAATCTATTTCCCTCTCCTCTCTCAGATCCCACTCGCAGTCCAACAATCACCCATGGAATCCACCTGCGCCGCCGCAAGACCCTCCGCATGTTCCTCGCCCGACGCCGATTCCATCCCCCGCCGCAAGATCCCGCGCCCCTCCCCGAGGCCCGCGTCCGCCACAAGCTCAAAGACCTCTTCGTCTCCTCACCTCCGCCACCCCTTAACGAAGACAAAACAATCTTCCATCAGCAACAACAGCAAAGAAAAGAAGAAGAAGAAGAAGAAAACAAAGATCTACCTGTCGAACTCATCCCTAACCGCCCTGACCCTCCGCCTCCGCACCGGATCTCCCTTCCGGGGCACTCCGCCACAGCTCTCCGCCCGGTATCCTTCGTCTTCCGCTACCGGTTGCTGAGAAGAGCGTGGCGCCGCAAGATCCCCCGCTCCTCCCCTCGCCGCAGCCACGTCCTCGCCGCAGCCTCGTCCTCGCCGCCGCCGCGTCCTCGCCGCCGCGCGTCCTCGCCGCCGCGCGTCCTCGCGTCCACTGTCGTCGACGTTGTAGGAGAAGAGGAAGGAAGAAGGAGGTGGTCGCAGCAGGAGAAGAGAAGAGAAGAGGGGAAGAGGAGGAGAATTTTGGGGAAAACTTTTGATAAATCTCAGATTTAAGGCTCAGTCGAAGCCAATATGCCCCGGTTCTATTTTCAACCGAGTCCGTATGTGCCAATATGCCCCGGTTCTATTTTCAACCGAGTCCGTATGTTTCGCATGTGAGGATTAGGCCTCGGTTCAGTCTGGAAACCGAATCAGTATCTTTTTTAGACACCGGTTATCTAATAACCGAGGCATATAATGCTTTTAAAATTACCAGAGTGCCACCGCGTTTTGATAGACTTCGGTTCCGTAGAAACCGAGGCATAATGTCCGAGTTTAAGACGTCATTTTTTACTAGTGACACCAAAAAGTGTGATTTTCTATTCTATTCTATCAAACTTAAATGGTGGTTATTAGTGTTATTATTGCCAAAGCAACAGAACTTGTCTTTAGAAGGTTGAAGTTGAGGTTCATTTGTATTCCCAGAATCCAAGCAACAGTCACAAAGGGGAGCCTATTGTAATCACGTTTGGTTAATGACAACTTTTATTGATCAACTATAAAAAAGGGGAAACATTCATTTTTCTTCAAGGTTAATGCTTACCACAAACATGCTGATTCGAATTACAGAACCCAAAGAAGCAGCCGAGGAAATGTCTGCAGTAAGATCATTAGGTTAGTCCGAGGAAGTTAAATCACATGTCCAAGTATAAAACAATATCTCATTTAAACACGTAAGAATGCAGGCAAATGTTGGAATCAGAACTTGACACTGTCATCTGTTGTTGACCTGAGTTGTTAGAGTTGTGAAGTTGAAGGATTTGCTCTTGATATGACCGAGCGCACCCATCTTCCTCTTAGTTCTAGATCATTTGGAATGATGGAATCAGAACTTAACGCTATCAATTCATCACAACTCTGGTAAGCACTGTTGGATGTAAATGGTTGATGCTTCAATGAACCTTCAGCAGCTTCAGCGGTGTATTGGGCATCAAGTTGTCCTATCTCATATAATCGTCCTTTGTTTTTTTCACCCATGCGATCCACCCAACGTTGTGCAATATTGATATCTTTATCATCCATATTTGTTTGGAATGCATCATTAGAAGGCCATGATCCTTTCTCGGGTTTTACCTCTGAGAGTCTACTGGAAAATTGTCTCTGTTTAAGTATGCAAAGTGTTAGTAAAAGTCTAAAAAGAACAAAATAATACAAGTTTAAAATTTGCAGAATAGTTTGCTTACATGTGTCCACGACCTCTCAGGAACAAACGGACTAATTTCATTATGTAGAGGAATTTGCTGAAACACCTCGCCAACATGAAGAGTCCGTTGCAGTTCACTTAATTGTTGTCCAGTAGAGATGATAGGGTAAGAACTTGGCACTGTGGTTGATTTTTGTGCAAAGACGTTTCGGTAAGGCAAAGGGAACCGTATTGGTCTTTGTGGTTTATTAACAAAGACGTTGTTGGAGTGAAAATTTGGCGGTGTTGACATTTGTTGTTGAGCAGAGACGTTGTTGGAGTTTGAAGAAATAGAAAACTTTGATTGACGTGTGGGATTTGGAATGGAGGCGTCACTGCTTGGCCTTCCCAAAGAAGAATTGGAAGATGAGCCGTGGTGGGAAATTCCAGAGGAAAAAGCAGAGCTTGGGTTTGAGGTGCTTGATTTTGAGCTCGACATCTTTGTATGCTGCTTTCTCAGAATTCGTAGTGGTTGGAACTTGCTTGTTTTACGAACAGGGATATAAAGCCCTAACATTTCTGCAATTTTAATGGAGTCGTAAAATGCATCATGCACGTTGATCGATTCAAAGTCAACGGAAATGTCACTGTTTGTGCTCTCATAATTTTTCTCTATTAAGAAGAACAACTTGTGTAAGTGTTAAGGCCAAACACGTTATCAGATAAATATAATACAAAAGTTACGTCGAAGCTTCATCATCATGCAAGAAAATCAAGGTGTTTTCTTTTAATATGGAAATTTGGTGAATGCTTCAAGCCACATATGCTTGTCTAATTATTTTTTTTTACAAATATTTTGTTTTACAAATATTATCTCTTTAAATAGAAATTTTCGTATTCCTACATAACACACACACACATATATAATTCAATAAAAATATTAATAATATAAAGATATAAATTATATATTTTACAAATATTATAGTTTCCTTTAAAAACTGACTCCATCATAAATTAAAATAAAAAATATTACATTAATTTTATAAAATAAAAGAGTTTTGTGGGGGATATGATTTATGCATTACAATATAATATCTATGGTGAATAAAAAAATGTAATGGCTATATAAATTTTGTGTTCTTTTTGGTAATAATAAATAACAGCAAGCTTTGATCTCTTACAAATTTTAATTGGTTTAGTTAATTTTTGTTCATACTCTGACCAATCGGTCAAGTCCCAATATCAATTTATTCACGCAAAGGGTCTGACTTCTTCAAATGGGAGTCTGGATTATGCTGGCTAAATCTAAGTTCGTTTAATATTATTATCAGTTGCTATTATCTTTTTAGTTGTTTTATTAATTATTATCCTTTCCCAGTCATCATCTAGATTTATGGGTAACTAAATTTTAGGTTTAATACTGTTGGTCTCAATTTTTGTCAACTTTATTCGAAATGTTCTTCATTTTTTTAGAATGTTCAATGTAGTTTCTTTATATCGTAATTTATGTTCAATTTAGTCCTTTTTGCAAACGACGTTTAAATCACAGTTGCCTCAGTGGTATTAATTTGATAGGTTCAACGACAACATATCAGTACCACTATTTTTATTATTGTTTTTTCACTCGTATCGTGATAACCAATATTTTGGAAACTTTTTCAAAATTTCAAACTTTTTCCTATATAATATTCAATCATTCTGACATGTATGTATCCGTTTATACTCCATAGCCATTGGATAAATAATTTTTTTTGCATCATAATTACAAGTGGGTAGTGTATTTCTATCTAGCAATATTTTATTCAACAACGACAATAATTTTGTGAAACTCTTATCAGTTGAACTGCTAACAACCATATGAACTTAGTTGAACCGACATACAAATGAGCTTTTGCATCAGTGGACATCGTTTTATATACATGTGCTTGGGCAAAAGCTTCTACTCCAACATCACAAATTATGTCTTCTAATTTTTCTTCTTCTAATCGATCTTCCATTGTAGAATCAAATACATTTTCAGTTAGGTACATAGTTGGAAACTCTATTAATTCAACATGCCATATCCATGTTGTATAACTTCGTAGGAAACCATCACGAATAAGATGTTCCTTAATTTCGGTTGCACTCAACTACCTCCCATTCAAACAGTAGACACAAGGACATCGAAAGTTGACTTCATCATCACTTATACCCTCATTACGTTGCGCAAATTGTATAAATTCTTCTACCCTTCTCTCGTATTTATGCGAGGTGAATTAACATACGCATATTTACTGAAATTGTTTATACAATTTTAATAATCTTGAATGATCACTTTGATCATTTTTGTATTCAAGGTTTGACATTATCCCATTCAAGAAGATTCACTTTTTTTATTATTGAACATATAAATTTTAAACAACATATTTAAATTTTACGAAAATTTTCAAGTATTTCACATTGGTCTTCAAGTTACACTGATTATAAATCATAATCAAATATGCACCCGAAGGTCAATATAAAACACAACTGCAAATTTTCATAAAATTTAAGACATGTATATTAAAATTTATATATATTAATAAACTATGAAAAATTATTACTCTTCTTAAATTGTCCAATATCTATAAATTTGTAAAAAAGTACATTTGTTCCAAAAAAAAATTAGAGATAGTAAATAATTTTTGTATTGAATCTCAAACGGGAAACTAAGGTTAATTCAATACAACAATATATCCAAGCAAATAAATAATTACATAAGACAACATACCATATATGAAAAAGGTACTAAATAATTATACCATATTAAAATAATTTTTAAGAATAGGAACCTGGATCGTGAAAGCCGATCAACAATGAAGAATGTCCGCGTTTTAAAAGCTATAAACTCTCATGACAAAAATATAATATCTGGACAAAAACAAACAACGTATTAATTAGTCACATGATTCATAACCTTAAGGTTTATTTCATGAGCAAACCAACCAATTTAATATAATTCAAAATTTTATTTTCCTAATTTCCATATCCTAATTCAAAACAATTCATATATATTATAATTCTTATTATATTTTTTGTTTGGTTTCCATTTCTTATATCAAAGACAATTTGGCTTTAATTTTTATTGTAAGTAATATTATGAACCAATTTATATTATCATAAAATTTTTAGAATTTTTAATATTATAAAATTTCATATTAAACTTTATTTATTTATTACAGACAAAACAGATTTTCTCGAGGATGTAGGAAAATGTAGAAGCTCATTGTTTACAATCAAATGGGATATCATAAGTTGGACACCTGATGGTTATGTTGTAAGTACATTCCTTTTCGGGTCACCTATTAATATCAGAAGCAAATAATATTTACAGTTAGACATGGTCATAAACGCTTTTGTCCCTTTTTCTCTCTTCTAGTTAGGCTTATATTTTGTGATGAATATGCAAGTTCGCATTAGTTCCATCTCATGTTATATTTCAGTTCTTACTTGGATAATGTATCTTGCTTAAAAGGTCCAGAAGCAAAATCATTTTGTTCACCGAGAAATGAAAGCAATGTGATCTCTATCACCCTTCAGTGTTAATTGAAATTCATATGGCATCTGCATCATACTTGGTAGAGACCGAACGGTTAAAATTCAGCACCGTTCAGTCCATCCACCCACTCAGGTCAAAGATTGGACCGCAATTGAGTCAGCGTTTAATATATTATTGGGCCAGGGATCCAACAGATGGTAAAATAATCAAGAATATATAATTAAAGATATTGATAAGCAGGTTATAAACAACCAATCAGAATTTTAGGTAAGTCTATTTATATTTTATTCTGTTTATATTTTATTGAGCTTATATCAGCTTAAGATCCATCAAACAACTTATAAATAGAGAACCAGGGCCACAAGCCAGGTACGTTCCATTCACGTTCGACTGACACTTCTAAATACTCAATAGTGATAATCATTCACTAAATATTCAATCAAGAGCCGAGGCTCTTAAAATCACATGCCTAACTTGAGCGTTAGAGTATCTTTTACAGGTACCTCCCCCCTGGAGCATGAAAGCAATCGATCGGCAAAGACTGACGTGACCGAACAGCCCAAACAGAAATCAATCGAGTGGTCAGACTATGGAAGTCGAGCGGTCTAAGCGAAAGGAGCAGGTGAAGCACGTGATTCAAGCGTCAAAAAGGTTAGTGTCTCGGTCCCACAAAACATTTTGGCGCCCACCGTGGGGCTGAGGGGCATCCCTTATAACCACAAGGAACCGAACAACGATGTAGTCTCACCATCAACGTCAACAAGCTTCTAGGACTTTACAGATAATTATTTTGATATAGATTCATTTTGTTACTTAATTTATATGATTTAAATTAAATATCTTAATTCAATATTACAATATTATTCAAGATTTATTAAAGGTCCAATAATGCACTCACCACTTAGCCAAATTTGGCATCAAGTGTTCAACCGTGCAGCAGCTTAGTCATTCGACCTTACTGGTATTCAGCCGTTCGGTTTAAAAGTACAGGTGACAGGACCATGCAGACCGCTCGTCCAAGAGGAGGGCAAAAATCGAGCGGTGATAAAAGTTCTCAACGAACTGTCACACTCGTAAACAAAATGCAGGGACGTTATCTGAAAATCACTTGGTCAAAACCGATCGGTGATAAAAGTTCTCAACGAATTGTTACTTTCGTAAACAAAACCCAAAGACGTTATCTGAAAAACACATGGTCCAAACCGAGCGGTGGGGAACGTTCTCAGCGAATGTTCACTCTCGTCCTAAACCGAGCGATGAGGTTCTATACGGTCTCATTCTCATCCTAAACTGAGCAGTGTTGGACATCCCCAAGGACTAACACTCTCGTCCACTAGGAAGTTCCAAAACGAACTCCTAGGTCAAAAAATCGAGCGGTGGGGAACGTTCTCAATGAACGCTCACTCTCGTCCTAAACCGAGCGGCGGAGAACGTTCTCAGGGAACGCTCACTTTCGTCCTAAACCGAGCGATGAGGATCTATACGGTATCACCCTCGTCCTAAACCAAGCGGTGAGGTTCTATACGGTCTCACTCTCGTCCTAAACCAAGGATGGAGACTGCACCCAAGCATGGGCCAAGGACAAGCTGGGCCTTCAAACAGACCACCACAGCAACAATACCAACCACACCCTTCTTTATTAGATAGGACTTCTAAATTGGAGGACGCTCTCCAACAATTCATTCAAGTGTCCATCTCCAAACAAAAACGTACCGAAACCTCCATCAGGAATTTGGAGATTCAAGTTGGCCAACTTATCAAGAATCTAGAAGAAAAGTCTGAGAAGAGTTTTGGAGCAAATACGGAGGCTAATCCAAAGGAGGAATGTAATGTAATATTCACTAGAAGTGGAGAAGAGGTTGGAAGAAAAGAAGAAGAAAAGGAAAAGCCAAAAGAAGAAGAGAAGGAAAATAATGAAGAGGAGGATCAAGAAGCAAAAGAAGTAGAAGAAGAGATTGTTGGAGGAGAAGAAGGAAATAAGAAGTAAGAAAAAGAGAAAAATCAAAAAGAAAAAGAGATTGTGAAACACCCTCCTTATCCCAAAATCCCCTCTAAAAAAGAGAAGGAGAAACAATTGGCTCGGTTCAAGCAAATTTTCAACCAACTTGAGACCACCATGCACTGCAGCAAATTCCCACTTATGCAAAATAAATTAAACAATTCCTCAGCAAGAAGAAGAAGTATTTAGATGAGGAAACAATTGAAGTGCAGGGAAATTGCAGTGTCATCATGCAGAAGACTTTTCCTAAAAAATTTAAAGATCCGGAAAGTTTCACCATTCCTTGCACCATTGGAAACCATGATATAGGGAAGACTCTTATTGATTTAGGGGCTAACATCAACCTGATGCCTCTCTCTATGCTTAAAAATATTGGTGGTCTTGAAGCCAAACCAACAAGAATGATGCTTCAGTTGGCGGATAGATCTATCAAATATCTATTTGGTGTAGTTGAAGATGTGATAATAAAAATTGATAAGCTCCAATTCCCGATGGACTTTGTAGTGATGAACATGAAGGAAGATGCGGAGATACCACTCATCCTTGGAAGACCTTTCATGAAGACAACTAAGGTTGTCATTCATATGGAGGAGGGAATACTGAAATTAAAAGACCAAGATAGAGAGGTAACATTTAACGTCTTCAAAGCTGAGCAACAAATTCGAGAAAAATAGGCTAGTCTTAAAGCCATAGATGAACTTTTATCAGTGACTAGTCTAACAGGGCAAGCTGCCAAGTTGGTCCAGAAGAGCCTTAAGTGTCTCTCCCCAAAAGTGAAGGAAGAGAAAGAAGATAATGAAGATGAATTAGTTCACCAAGGCTCTATTATGGAAAATGATGAACCCAAACTTGGCAAACCAGTTAAGCTCAAGAGCAGGGTCTGGGTTATCAAGGCTATCAAAGCAAATGAAGTTCTCGAAATCGAGGCTCCATATTCAAGAAGAGTCAAGTTGGTGACAAGAAAGCTGCTTAGAACATGTTGGCGTCATGAAAGGAAGAAGCACACCAACATCAAAAACCAAACTTAAACGCTTCATTTGTCAAGCTAATGACGTTAAACAAGCGCTTACTGGGAGGCAACCCAGCTTTCTAACCCTTCCTTTGTGTTATTTTGTTGTTTGAGTATGATTTGAGCATCTTGATTTTGCTTTCGAATGTGTTAGTAATTTGGTTATTTTGAAGCATGTTAGTGTGTTTTGTAGCCTATGTGAGTTTAATAGTGTGATAGTGTAATGTTGAGTGTTGTGGTAACTTGTTTTGGAGAACTGTGAAAGCTTTGGAAGTATGCACTTAAATTTTCATTTTTTGAATTAAAAGTCACTTATTGGGGATTTGAGCAAGTTTGTATAGTGAAAACAAAGTGTTTTGGGCTGGTTTGAGAGCTAAGAAGTGTCAAATTCAGAAAATCATAGAGTGAGTTGTCAAATTCTGCACTTTGCTCAAATCTGTAGAACTCAAGCCCATCCCCCTCCGACTAGGGGCGCCCAACGCGAGTTATGCTGATATTATGCTGGGTCGCGCCCGGCGCCCTCCACCAAGGGGCGCCCAGCGCTAACTCTACAAGCCCAAATCTGACTTAGGCCAAGTGCACAGTAGTGGTCCATTTTTTCTCCTTTTCTAACCCTAATCCAACGCCCCAGCGCGTCTCTCTCTCCCGTCGTCGTTCCTCTCGCCGCCACCGTGCCTCTCAATCTCAACTCCTCTCACCGTCGCTGCACACCCCACAACCTTTGCTATCTCGATCTCTATCTCACCCACTCTACCTCTTGGCACCGCCACTCAACCTAGCCACTAAACCCTAGTTTTCATCTCTCACGGTCACCCATTCTCACCCACTAAATCAACTCTCTCACGACACTCATCACTCACGGCCACACTCTCAAACCACAAAAGAACCCCCAATCGTGTAAACCAACTTTGCTTCTCCAAATCAAGTAGGTTTCAATTTCTGTTTTTATTGCATTTTAGTTCTGATTTGTTGTTTGAAATAGAGTTAGGATTGTTTAATTGAACTGTTCTTGAGTGATTGTGAAACCGTTGCAGCAAGGAAACAAGCCACTGCATCAAAATCTGTGTTCTGCAGAACTCGTGCCCGGCGCCCTCTGCTGAGGGGTGCCCGGGCGCGACCAGTTCGGCCAATGAGTGGCCTGCAACATTATTTTCATTCTGTTTTTTAATTTCTCTGATTCGTACATGCTTTTCTTGTTTTTCTTTTTGTTCCACTTTGTTGTGTGCCTTATTAAGCCCTAACTGACCACCCTTTTGCATAGGTGTTGCAATTCAATATCCATTGTTGTTTTCTTACACCTAACAACCTTTGTTAACTCTCTTTTGTGTAGAAATGGCCTCTGCTTCTGGATCCAAGAGGATTAAAACAACAGCTGCAAATACTACAAAGGGGCAGGCGAGAAAGCAAAAGCTGCCACCAGCCACTTTTCTTTCCAAGAAACACCAGAAGAATTTTGATGCGGCTCAAAACCGTAGGCTACTTATGAAAAGGGTGGTTGATCAATTACCTCTGGAGGCACCAGAGTTTGCAGAAGAGGTATGGCGTCGGCATTGGAGCATACTTACCACCTTTCCCGCTCCGGCTAACATTGTAGTAGTCAGGGAATTCTACGCCAATGCTCGAATTTATTCTGATGAGGAAGAGTCGTTCATGAGTTACGTTAGGGGGAGGCAGGTCCCTTTTGATGCAGATACTATCAACTCTTTCCTCAACACCCAGTGGCCAGGGGGCGATATATCATGTCAGTATTCTGAAGCCCTAAAGACTGAATTTGAGGGAATTGATTTCCAGGAGGTTGAGCGTACTTTATGTCTTCCAAGGGGCCAATTTCAGAGAAACAGACAAGGACAACCACTTCATATTAAGCGGTCTTTTCTCACCCCTCTCTCCAAATACTGGGTGGCATTCATACATGCCAACATATCTCCGTGCTCCCATGTTTCTAACCTCACCTTTAGCAGGGCCATCCTTCTTTTCTTTATCCTCTAAGGGCAGCCGATTAATGTAGGTCAGATCATCGGCCATGAAATCAACGATTGTGCTCAGTCTATAATTTCCAAAGCTCCTCTCGGGCACCCGTCATTGATTTCTCATCTTTGTGAGCTTGCTGGGGTTGACATTTCCAATCCACCATTTGAGAGGCTGCGGAAAACAATTGACAGGTTATATTACTTGCAATATTGCCTAATCGATGAGGAGGGTCAACCCATTCCTGCCCCCCAATAGCCGCGTAACCATTCTGACCATCCTATTCAACCTGATCAACCTGGCCCACATGACCCTTACCACATGTTTGATATGATGATGGCCTTGATTGATGCTAAGTTGGATGCTGTCAACCGGATTGGTCAAGCTCACGCTGACATGATGAGGCATGTATATGCCTCCTCCCACCCAGGCTTCATGACTCCAGAAGATTATGCTGCTAGAGTAGCTTAGCCTGGGGACCAAGCCCACTCCAGTGGAGGCGGTGGCACATCTTCCGGAGCACAGGCAATGGAGGAGGACCAATCTGATGATGGAGAAGAAGAGGAGGAATCTGATGATGAGGAGACAAAAGATAGTGATTCTTGAGGCTGAAGGATCAGACATTACAAACTGTGGAAACTATTTAAAATTCTGTTATGCTTTAATTTCAGTTTTTAATTTCTAGTTAACTCTGTTTTTTTAATTTTGAACTTGGCTGAATGAATAATCTGATGAAAATGTTTTGATATCGAGATTGCATGTGATGTTAGAAATCTTTTATGCTTGCTCTTTCTTTGTGATATATTGAGAGAATAGGATTGAGATGTGAATTTAGATTGTGGTTGCTCTCGATTAGGTGAAATTATGCTTGGCTTTTCTTGTGACCAATATGCATGGCATTGTGTTTATTTGAGCCATTTCACTCTTTTTGCTTGAGGACAAGCAAAGTTTCAAGTTTGAGGTTGTGATAACGATATTTTTTACCATTATTTGTGATTCAATTTTCTTACCAAATCGACTCTTTTGAAGCTTGAAACATGTTTAATCCTCTCTTTTAGCTAAGTTTGTGAATAAGTTTAGCTTAGGCTTCACATAGAAGTTTTTTATCACTAATTCCTCAATTTGTAGGCAATTTGCGTGCTTTGGAGGAGTATTTTAACTACCAAGAGTGGGAGCCGAGGAAACGCTAAAAAAGCAAGTGTTTTGAAGGAGCATGGAAAGTACCTCGCGCCTGGGCGCCCTAGAAAAGGGGGGGTTGGGCGCAACTTTCTACGAACACTTCACGCCCGGGCGCCCCACAAGGGGGGCTGGGCGCAACTTTCTGCAAAGACCTCGCGCCCGGGCGCCCCTCAAAGGGGGGCTGGGCGCCACTTTTTGCGCAGGTCTCGCGCCCGGGCGCCCAAGACAGGGCGCTGGGCGCCAGTCCCCAGCACAGACTTCGCGCCTAGGCGCCCTAGAGAAAGGGGGCTGGGCGCGACTTTTGCTGACTTGGAACCCTAGACCTATTTAAGGCTTCTGTGAACAGAGGGTGGTATCTTCTTGGCGGCTGAAGCTAGAACGACCATTCTTGGACCTCTGGGAGCTGGTTTTGGGCAGCGAGAACTCTCCATTCTTCCTCCTTGGGTCTCCATCTCTTCCATTTTGCTCCATTGTAATCTCAAGCTCTCCATGACTATGGAGAGCTAAATTCATTTTGTTGGGGAATGATGTAACTACGAAACTTTCATGTAAATGCACTTGTGTTCAATGAATTTAAGCTTCTTTCATTTATTGTGAGTGTTTATTTCCTTCTCTTAAAGCTTGCTATGACTTGATCAACCATAGCATGAATCTTAGGGTTGCTTGATATTGGGAAGTATTATGTGAACCTTGAATTGGATTAAACACCTAAAGGAAATTGTGTCTAGGGATAGAGCTTGGCCCTTTAGTTGTCTTAAACCACTATTCTTAATGTATATGAACTTTCTAGGTTACCAAGGAATTGGAACTTAACAAGTGAGTCTAGGCTCTCTCTACCAAGGGATTGGGTTTGAGTATTGTAGGCAGGTTGACATGAGCAATTAAATGAAGAAGTAGTAATGTGCATTTGCATGGGAGTGTAGTAATTACAATCATTCTCCAACATCTCCATTCCATATTGTATCATCCTTCATTAATCAACTTTCAAGTGTTTTGTCTCCAAGAAGTTCAATTTATCACGTATATATTAAGTTAAATTTCATTACACTAAAACCATAAAGGGAATAATATTCTTTAGTCTAAATTAGTTAGATAAGTATACGATTGTAGAGTGTCATACGAGTTCCTTGGGATACGATATCCGGTCTTACCAGTTTATTACTTAGAACGATTTGGTACACTTGCCAAAGAGTTAACACCCTCTCTACTTGAGAATGAGTGACCATTAGAATGTCAGGATGAACTCCAAGACCGAGCTTCCTATATTCATTCTTACAATACTCGAAACCACCACTAAGAAGTTCCTCCTTGGAACTATTTTCCATACCTTTGAAACCAATGAGACCACTTCACATTCACATTGAATCACAAGATATATCATCTTTAATCATACATAACTTTAAGAATACACCATCATTGAATACTATAGATATTTTTACACCATCCTCAAAGTCAAAACATAGCTTAAAGTTATCGAAAAACAAAGATATTCAAAACATGATTTTGACTAGTCGCTCAACAGACACCAGCTCACTGTGCGAAAACAAAAACAGTGGGTTCTGCTCACTCACATCGAGCTCAGCGGGGAGTTCACAAAGCTAGAAGTGTTCTGCTTGCTCAGTTGAGAGTTCACTCAGTAAGACTACACAATTCTACAGCATTAAATCTGCAGAATTTGCACCCCTCAACTCCTCATGACCTATCCTATGCATTTTTTTCCAACTTCTAACACCCCTATATTGTATTCCAGACTCAAATATACCTAAATAAATGTTTCTAAACCAACCTAAGCACATTTAAAACTCATTTAACACAAGATTTCAAACTACAATTTATCAAAACCTCACTTTTGAGACCCAAATTGAATTCAAACAATTATGGTTTATTTTCAAACAACTTAGGAACTGCAACAAGTCCCAAATGACTTACTAACACCCTCCAAAATGACCATTTAAACACAGAACCCACAATTCAAATTCTTACTACTCCAACCCTCAAAAGAAGTGACAAATCATCTCATAACAGACCTCAACTTCCTCAAACCACTTTATCATCCTTCTTTCACCATTTCACTACCTTAGACCTCCTTTTTCCTTCAAAACACTACTAAACTTCAACTATAAACTTCATTTTCACTATAGCTCAGATTTCAATCCCCAATATACATCCAACAATATAACCTAGACGAACCTACAAAACACCAAATTGAAAACGAACAGAGTCCTTAGAACTGTAGATGAATCACGTGTAAGAGAGGCATGATTACACATGCAACAATATTAAATTTCTCTAAAACAGATTTAGGAACGAAAGAGGAAAAAGAAGTCGAAACTTACTTGCTCTATTGAAGAAACTGATAGAGTAAACGTAGACCTCGTTGTTGTGGTCCATTAGGTACCTCTTGATCAAAGAGATGACTCAAGAGTTAGAACTCTTAGAGAGAATGTAGATAACTCTAGAAAAGTGGTTTCTAGACATATGGTACATTTTAAAATTCTCATTTATAACAAATTATTTATAATAAAACCGTTTAATATTAAAATAATCGAGTCCCACTATTTTTAGACTACCACCATTTCTAAAAATACCCTTTTTTGAGGTTTTATAATATAATAATATTAAATCTGATTTAATATATTTAAATATATTAAATTATATTAAAATATTAAATTAAATTAAATAATTATTAAAATTTTAGTAAAAAAATTTAAAAATATTTTATTAATCGGTCCGATCATCAATTTTTTTTTGAAATTTTGTTTTCTATTTAGAATTTAATAATAATTTAAATTAATTTAATATTTTAAAATAATTTAATATATTTATCTAATTTTAAATTTTTATTTTTATTTTTATTTTTTTTCACTTTTATTGTTATCACTCTTATTTTATTTATTTTAATTTTAATTTTTTAATAAAATTATTATAAAAATATAAATTATATTTTAGAAATTATTAATATATAAAATACTATAAATAATATTAAAATTTTAAATTAAATTAAATAATTATTAAATTTCAAATGGAAAACAAAATTTTAAAAATTTTGTTTATGAGATATCTGTTAACATATTTTTATATCCGATAATTAAATTTTTTTAATTAAATATAATTAAATCAAATTTTATTTTAATTATCTTATTTCTTTTAATATAACTCTTATTATAGTATGAATTATATTTTATTTATTATGAAAATATAAAAATATATTAAATAATATTAAAATTTGAATTAAACAAAATAAAAATGAAATTTGAAATAAAAAAATATTTTAAAAGGTTATTTATCGGATATCGCAATTCTTTAATATGTATTACCGATTTTGGATATGAGATAAACAAATTCTTTTAAAACTTTCTTTTTATTTAATATTTAATAATTATTTAATTTATTTTAATATATAATATAGTTTAATATATTTAAATATATTAAATCAGATTTTATAGGTTTATTTTTTATTTTCTATTTTCATTATTATTACTTTTATTTTAATTATTTTTAATATAACTATTATAATAATAGAAATTATATTTTAATAATTTTTAAGATATAAATTTATATTAAATAATAAAAAAAATTAAATTAAATTAGATTATCATTAAATTTTAAATCTAAAAATGAAATTTAAAAGAATTTATAAATTGAACTTCGAAATGCATATGTGTAAACTGATTTAAATAATTAAGAAAGAGAAAAAATTAAAAAAGTTATTAAGATTAAAAGTGAATTTTTTTAAAAGTTGGAGGTGCATTGAAATCTTGGAGGTGCAAGGTGAAACACCCATTGCATAAATGTAATATGAACCCAATCCAAATAAAAATTAACATGCATCACTTTTAATAGAAAACCTTCAGACATTACATTAATAAATATTTTTTCTTATATAACATTTAACTTTATTATTTCTACCTAATTTAAGATTTAAATTCACATTTAAATTATTTACAACACCTTCTTATGCGACCGCATATTCCAAATAACAATTCTCATTTTATTTCATTATGATGTCACAATTATGCAATGGAAATCTAGAAAAAGAAAATCCTTTGAAGAGAACTATATACAGAAACAACCAAAGAGATTGAAAGATACTGCATGCAGAACTTGTTCATCTCTTTGGTTTGGAATGACAAATGAACAAATAACAAATGCATTGAATCTTGTTGAAAGTTTGGATGCTCCAACTCTTTATCTCAGACACCAAAAACACCCACAAATGCCTGCAATCAAATGCTCATAGCTAATTTCATAGACTCTTTGAATGCACCCAAAAAGATTATATCTGGATGTATATAGACAACATGGATTTACCATTTAAACGCTGAAAACTGCTTCCCTTGTTGATTTGAGCATTATGCTGGAAGCATTATTTTTGTCTGGGAAAACGAGTGACAAAACTTTATACATGAATTATAATTTCAGACAGTACATAAATACATAGATTGAAAATATTTCTTAAGCTTACCGGAAGGTGTTCTTTGTACGAAAAAGCATGTCCCAATGATAATGTAGCACAGAAATAGCACAAGGCCTTTCATGTAGTGAGAAGTTCCATCCTTCAATGGAAGATATGTTTAATCAATGATTCTGCTGTACCAACATAAATGATGATACATAATTTATGTAATTAGTATACCTGTAATGTGAAGGCTGTGGTTATTATTGCCAAAGCAAGTGAACCTGTTTCTAAGAGGTTGAAGCTGAGGTCCATTTCAATTCCCAGAATCCAAGCAACAATCACACAAAGGGGAACCTACATTGTAGTAATAACATTTGTTTAGTGACATTTTTTATTTATCCAACTAAATATTCATTGTTTTCAAGGCGTATATGCTTACCACAAACATGCTAATTTGAGTTGCAGAACCCAGACAAACACCCAAAGAAATGTCCTGCAGTAAAATCATTATGTTAGTCTCAGGAAATTAAACTAGATTTTAAATTATAAAACAATATCCATTTAAACACATAAGAATGTGGACAAATGATTAGAATCATAGTTTCAAGCAATTTATGTAATAAATGAAAAGTATCAAAATTTCATAAAACTTTATACCAGTTTGTTCTTGAAAGCAAATATGATTGCTCCAGCATGTTCTGCTGCATTACCAACTATTGGAAGCAAGATTATGCTGAGGAAGCTAACAGACAAACCCCATGAATTAGATGCATCCTGTTCAATTTCACATATTTTTCATCACTACCAGCTGATATTATAACAGATTATGATACTCAGACACCAAAACAGTAATAAGAAAACACATTCACATTAATCGCAGGTTGAATTTGTTATATTAATTTTCATAACAAAATGTGTGAATTTACAATTTGTAAAATAAACTGATGTATTGTTATCAAAATATTATAACTTATTTTCATCTCTCAGAAAAGCAAAAAAAAGTCAATTACCTCAATTGTTTCCACCACATATTCAGAAAGCACTGCAATGATCACAGTGATCCCAACCAGCCAAACACACCCACTCCAGAATCCTATCACTGCTGCATCTGAATCAGTGTCACCCTCTTCTTCATTTTGCTGCAAGATGCATGATGACAATTACTATTTACATATTGGCATGAAGAAAAATCAACATTAGCTTCATCATTTCAAAATGAAAGAAAGCTTACATCGTGGTTTTGAAATAGTTGTCTGTGAGTCCAAAGCTGGAACACAAGGTAGGCAAAATAGGCTATCACCATAATAATGCTAGCAGCTCTTGACAACTGCAGAGATGATTCTGCAGTGACACCTTCTGAGACAGCAGCATAATGGAACAGCATTGGCAACAAGTGACAATGCAATGCCACAAACATCATAAGCAAGTTCATATCTGCTTGTCTCTGCAAGAAACATTGCAAAACAATCAACTCTCTCGTCATTGTTTAATCTCAAAAGAAGATAGGCAATTCATGTATACAAGTTTGGCTTAATTTCTGGTCCTTTTATTAAATATCATCCCTCAATTATTTTTATTCCTCAATTCAGTTTCCATTGTATTTAGGTTTCATTCATTAAATTGGTATGGACACTGTTTGGAATATGACAACTATAGACTTCTCCAAATCTTTATTCTCTTTGTTTCTGTTTACCCCATCCGGCTGTCTTTGAAAAGAATGTTAAGTAGTTTATTCTCTTTGTTTCTATTCACCTCATCAGACTGTCTTCCAACAGAGTAGAAACAGTTGTTGTAAATAGAAAATTAAACTTACTCATTCATATTTTAAACAGTATTAATATCAATTTAATGGAATGAATTCCACTAACTCTTATTAAATAAAATAAAAATTAAATTAAGAAAAAAAAATTGAGGAATCTTCAAATATTAGAAAAAAAAAACTATTAAACCTAAAATTTTTGAATAGATTGAAAAGTCTTACTCTATCATATTTCTGCTCCTCTCTAAGGTTTACAAGACCTCCACAGAATAGAGAGGTTCCAAGAACCAGAAGAAGATTAGAAATTACAGAACCCAGAAGAGAATATTTGACCAAAGCAATGTTATTATGGCTAAGGGCAAAAATTGCTATAATGAGCTCTGTACTATTCCCACATGTTGCATTCATAAGTCCTCCCACTGTACAAAAAAGAACATAAAAGTAAGACTTAAATATCATGACGATCAATTATATACTCTTACATTTTATAAAAGTTTTTTTTATTGAGAAAATATTGGCTAGAAAAGATCAATAATTTATGGAAAAAAAAAAAGAATGATAGACTATTGTAATTTTGTTTTTTTTATGATTATAAAGTGACATTCATATTTAGTCCAAATTAAAGAAAACATGATAGTACACTGACACTGAAAAACCTTAAAAGAAAGAACATGTTCTTGTAGAACATACAGTTATGGATATTCCCCACTTACCTGTGGGACCAGTGTAGCAAGCAATTTGTCTGCAAATTTTGAAGTACCCAATACCAAGGTAGTGAATGAAAGGAGTATCAGTAAACAAACGTTAAAAGGGTAAAGAAAAATTTACAGAATAATAAAAAAATATTAATGTAGAATCATGTTATGGTTTTCTTACTCTGTCAAGAAACTGAGTCTTTCAGCAAGTGGGGTAAGCCCCAATAAACTCAATGCAAAAACCCAAGGCTGTAGACAACAAAAGAAAGTGATTATTATTGATAATGCAATCTCTGAATAGGACACTTTTCTATAAAAGAAACAAAAATTATGCGTTTGTCTATATTATCACCACATAGATACTTCAATTATTTTTCTCCTTCAAACAAAAAAGTACTCTAAATCATGAACACATTGGGATCTTTGACGTACATACAAAACTAATTATTAAAAGTAGTAAAAAAAAACTTTTAATGAATATCTATCTATATATATATAAATAAATAAGTATTAAAGGATTACCTTCGTTAAAATCTTTCAAATAATAATATAAATTATTTTTAAAGTAGTATATAAGGAGAGCGGTCATTATCCTTACAAGGATGATTTGAGTGAATATAATCATAGGCTAAAAAAGTATATACGTAAAATAATTTTATTAAAAAGGACATGTAGCACAAGTGAAGGAAGATGAGTGATAAAAATACATTTGATTGAAATTAAAAAAAAAAATTGACTTTCAATCCATGTGTGGTTTTAAGCTTTGAACTCCTGTACCTTTCCTGTACCTTTCCTGTACCTTTTGTACCGACGAGACAAGAATTACATATCTGGAGAGTCAATTCATGAAACTTGAATTATCTTTAACCCTTTTAATTTATAAAAAGGAATAATTCATAAAACTTAACTAAATCTATTGAAATGTAATGATGTAATTAATAATTCAAGAATATACACTGATTTATTCACATTCTACATTAAAAAAATGGAGTTGAAATAATCAGTGTTCATGTCCATTCATGCATTGCTTTTGTTTCTTTTCAACCATACATGAGACAGAAGAAGCATTTGTTGTTCAAGAGAGATTAAGGAGTGTTGGAACATCATGCTAATTTCATAGGAAACATATGTTTAAATTTTATAATTTATAAAACATACAATGTTGTTCACTTACACAGATGATAATAATTCAGACTCATCAGGTGAAAAATGGTGTGTGTACAGAAAAACCAGAAGAGAACTCACTCTTCCAAATCCATAACTTTGAGCAACAATGGCAATTGGAACAGCTGGTAAGAGAATAGAGAGTTTGGTTCCCAAAACAACCTCTTGAATGTTCACCAACATGTCTTTTAGAGGACCAAAATTAACCTTAGACACAAGAGTTAGGTCAGATTTTTTGCGCAGTGAAGAAGACGACATGTTATGTGCTGTTCTTCCATGTCTCATCTCCTTGTTCAACAACCCCTTCATGTTTGCACCACCATTCTCCATCACCTCCATTTTCAATACCTGAAAACTTTGTACTTCTAAATAACAAGAAAATTAAAAGTTGAATGAATGAAAAATATTTTATGTGAAGACAAGGTGGCACCTAACCGAGTGAGTGAATGAGAGTATGTGATGATAGTTAGCCACAACAGAAGAGAAATATTATAAATAAGCATGTCGGGTTGTCAGCACAGCAGGTTGGTGCACTTTCCACGAAGCTTCCTAATTTTTTTTTATTATATTTATTTAAGGAAAGAAAAAAATGTAATAACTAAATTCTTAATCTTTTAATATTGGAATAAATATATCATTTACTATATGTGCTTATTAATTGGTTAACAAAGTTTCCCTATATTAATCCCTATTGGTTTTTAGACATTGGATTGAATTTGATGTTGTTAAATTTTAGCATGTAGTAAATAGTGAGACCTTTCTTATGACTTTAGTATTATTTTTATTCTATATGGATATATATTTTATTTTTATTTATCTTTAAAAGTAATTTTTAATATTTTTTATTTATTTTAGTTTATATATCTAAATTCATTTTTTTTAAATTTATAATTTTAATCTCTATCATTTCATTATAAAAATAAGTAATATATATATATATATATATATATATATATTATTTATATATAATTAATTCTCTTTTTACAAACATTAATGATTTAATCTATTGAAAACAAATGCCCTTAGGTACAAATAGTGCACTTTGCACGTTAGTCTATTTTAAAAAAATCTTATATATTATTATAAAAAGTACTGTGCACAAAATGCGTCAAAATTTTAGAAAAATATATCCTATTTGTTACGTAGACATCAAAATTTATGTAAAAATTTGCAATTATGATATGACCAATGTAATACATGGAAAAAGTGAACCATAATTGTAAAAAGGGCTTGATATAAAACTATTTAGGGCATATGTAAAAATAGATACATATGTAGCCTTTATTTCTTAAAAATAATAGCAGTATGCTTATGTATTGGAAAATAGATTTTTTTTTCTAATCAAGACATAAAATGATTGTTTGAATAGCCTAGTTGGCAACCACATGTTCACTTAAGGTATACATAGGAAATACGTAAAATACAACAGTAAAGTAAAATAATAAATGGATAAAACTAATTCAATAAATTATTATTTTTATAAAAAAAATTATTTGTATGTATGCGTAGTCTTTTCATATTATAGGCATCTTCTAACCTCAGTATCAATTACGCACACCTCTAACTGAAAGCACAAAAATGTAGTACTTCTGACTGGCAGGTTTAAGGTATACCCACATGTTTTATAATGAAAAAATCTAAATGAATATGTTAATGCATTATTGAATAAATAAAGAAAAAGTAAATAAGAAAAAAAGTATAAGAAAGACAGTAAAACTAAAAATTATTTAACTAAACTTTAAAATTTGTTTTTAATATTATTTTATTTAAATTATTATTATTATTAAATTTAAGATTTCAAAAGAAAAATAAATAATCAAAGCTTCACAATAAGAGTTACATGTTTAAAAATACAGAAAATTGTGTTTTAGAATTAATAGTATGTTTAAAAATGTTAGAAAAGTAGCTTTTAACAAATTATGTTATGTTATGCTTCTGTTTTTGTGTAATTTGTCATGTTTTTCTTTCTGTTTTAACAAATTATCTCATGTGTGTAATCGATTATTTGAACTCTTATGCCTATAATTGCTACTTCTAACAGTCTTAACAAATTAGGCTATTTGTGTAATGGATTAGATTATTCTTTTTGTTTTAATCGATTATTAAACTTATGTAATCGATTATATTAACATTTAGCCATATTATTCATCCATTAGTCATCCTTAATAGAATGTGCTATTTATATAACAAATTATGGCTTCCTCTCAGTTTTAATTGATTATGTAACTTATATAATCGACTATAAGAAAGTGATTTGTCCTTGTTTAGCTTTCTAAGTGTTCTAATAAAATCTAACAGATTATTACACTTATGTAATCAATTATGTTGATAGGGGGAGCAATGTGATAGCTGAACTCAATCTCTGTTATGTTGTTTTTTATGGTGACTGTTAAGACTCTAGCAAGTGTACCAAATCGTATCAAGTAATATAAAATGGTAAGACCAAGTACGTATCCCAAAGGACTCACGGCCTAAACAGTTATGTGATTTCTTGATTAAATAGAACTTGAAAACAAACTCTTTTAGGTTTAGAATGCAAATACCGAAAAGTAAATATGCATGCAATTTGATCAATTGGACAAAAGTGCAAAGATGAACGGGTTTGATATTATGGAATGAATATGTTGTTGGGGTTAGATTTCACCTTGTTTACTCTTATATATATGCGAATTCTACTTCTTTATTAATGTCAATGTCACTCTCTGAAATACTTAAAACCTGATTCCTCGGCGAAGAAAGTTTATCCTTAACTATTAGTTCATACGATTCTTAGCATTCCTAATAATTAATTATGAAGAACAGGAGCTTAAAACAACCAAAACTCATACCCCCATTCCTGAGCAATACTACTTCTGGGAATAATTCTCCATATCATGAATTGTAATCTACCTTCCGGTACTCATGCAAATCATACATCATGCTAAAGAATGAGTTAAATGAAGCAAGCATTACGCAAAGAAGAATTATCCTAACAATTAATTAAAGAAGCATATAATATCAAGAATCAATTCAATACATGAGAGTTCACAAAGGTTACATCATCCCCAACAACAAATAGAGTTTAGTTCACCATTGACATGGAAAACTAGATGAACAAAGGAAAAAGAATGAAAGATAGCTACAAATTGAAGATAAAAGCTTATGCATCCAAATCCTCCTTCAAGGGAGTGAAAAGTGTGTTTCTGAGCCTATTCCGTCCAAAGATACAAACCCTAGGACGTGCCAGTTCTTAAATAGAACATAAAAATAACAGAAAACGGGTCCAAGCCCACAAGACTGGCGCTCAACGCCCCCCTTATGGCGCTCAGCGGTGTGTGGGTCAAAAGTTGCGCTCAAGGTCAACTTAGAAGGGCGCCCAGGCGTGGTGCGGGAAGAAAACTGGCGCTCAGCGCCCTTTTTCTACGCTCAACGCCCTTTTTCTGCATTCTAGTTGACTTGTTTGCACTCTGGTTGACTTTTCTACACTATGGTTGAGTTTTCTGCATTCTTGTTGACGTTTCTGCATTCCAACTATTTGGTACTTTAACTCTTCTTTCAAATCATTCCAATAGCCTACAAAATCAAGGGAATTTAGTGATAAAATCATCAAGTATAACCTCAACTCTCTTATTCACAAAACTAAAGCAAAAACATGAGTTAAAACAAGTTTCTAAGTCAAAAAGGGTGCTTTTAGTATCAAAATTAAGTAGCAAATAACGGTAAATTCAACCGTTATCAGTGACAACACATTAATAGCAACAACACATGAACGTTATCATGTCACAACAGAAAATTGTTTCTATCTTGTGTTAAACAATGTGGAATATGTACATGCTTATTGTGATAAATGCATATATGTGGAATATGTGGACATATTGTGTTGGTTATGCATACTATTGTGATTATATCTGTATGCACATTGTATGTTTCTGTGTAATGAAAACCACAAGCACAAAAGTATATCTGCATGACATAATCGATTATAATGTTGTGGTAATCAATTAAGGTCATCAGAGAGTTTATGTTTTTAATTGTGGCAAAACAACTAGTTTGAATCGATTATATTAGTTGTTAAATCGATTAAAACTTGTGTGTTTGCATATATCTTTTTCAAATGTGCTGTGATGAGTTTTTGAGAAGAAATGTTTTCAAAATCTGTTTAAGTGTTAAGCTTAATCAATTACATATGTTGTGTATTCAATTAAGTCTGTTATGTTTTGAAAACTGATTTCATGCTAGTCATAACTACTTCAACGGTCATATTTTTAAATATGTTTTACTAACATTTATGGCAAATCAATTACATTAATTGAGCATTCTATTAAGAGTTGAGTTTTTTGTAATGTCGTTACATTTGTTTTAATGTAATCGATTACATAAGTAACGTAATCAATTGTTTTGCGTCTGAACTGATAAAAACTATATATTGACGCACTGCTGGCAATACTGTAACTTTTGATCAATTGTAAATTGTCATATATGATATTCTCGTGAGAAAAGTTTTTACAGGTTGCACATATGCTCCAAGAATCAAGAACGTGAAGAATTTAAAGAATTTTGAGGCATTTTCGTGGACTACATTGGCTGATCACATTAACACTACTATAGGTGTATCTGTTTTGATCATAAGAAGTCTCTGCAATCTTCATTTTGTGGTTGATTGGAAGGGTGGGTGGATGTAGGCATTGAGGCCGAATCAGGATAAAAACTGTGTTTGTTTTTCTCTCCTTATCTATTTACATTTTCATTGCATACATACATTGCATACCTCATAATTTCTAACAATTGGCACCAGATCTGGTTTTTAAAAGTTATTTGAAAAAGAAATTGATTACCCTTTTTGTATAATTGATTATTCGATCCTAAAATGGCTTTTGTTTCTCAAACTTTTGCTGAAGGTGCATCTACAAACCGACCACCTCTATTTGCGGGTGAAAATAACCCTTTTTGAAAAATTAGAATGAGGATCTTTCTTGAGTCAGTGGACAAAGGTGTATGGGATTTTGTTCTTAATAGTCCCTTTGAACCCACCAAATTGATTGATGGAAAACCTATTTTGAAAATTTTTTCTGAGTGGAGTCAAGAGGAAAATAGAAGAGCACAGTATGATATTAAGGCTAGAAATGTTATATCCTTTACTCTTACTATTGATGATTTTTTCAAGGTATCTACTTGCAAGAGTGTCAAAGAGATGTGGGAAGTACTTGAAGTAACACGTGAATGTACGGATGAAGTAAAGAGAGCAAGAAAGAATTCCTTAGTGCAAGAATACGGGATGTTCCGAATGAAAACAGGAGAGACAATCTACGATGTGCATAAGAGGTTCACACATATTGTAAATCACTTGATAGCTCTCGGTAAGGTCTTTGAGAAGGAGGAGATCAATATCAAGATTTTAAAGAGTCTCAATAGGAGTTGGCAACCAAAGGTAACAACCATTTCTAAGTCCAGAGATTTAACTACTATGAATATGGCTACACTTTTTGGTAAGCTTAGGGAACACGAGCTGGAGCTAGGGAGATTGAAGGAAGAAGAGGAGACTTAGAAGAAACAGTCTATTGCCCTCAAAGCTACTAGCAAGAAGACCTCTAGAAGGATTGAGTCAGATGAAGACTCTGAAGCAGACATTTCTAAAAAGGAAGTTATGAACATGATGGTAAAGAAATTTACTAAGCTTATGAAAAATAGAAATGCTGCAACTAACTTTGTAGGAAACTCAAAAGGAGGAAGAAGAAATGAAAAGATCACTACTGTCACTTGCTATGAGTGTGGGAAGGAAGGACACATCAAGCTGGATTGTCCAGACTTGAAGATCAACCAAAAGGCTGATGTAAAATACGTTCAAGATAAGAGGAGGAGCAAACAGAGAAAAGCTTATATTGTCTGTGAAAATAATGACAAGGACTCATGCATTGATGATGATCAGAGTCTAGAGGAAGAGACAAATTTGTGTCTCATGGCTGGTTTTGTATGTTCTGAAAGCAGCAACAATAATTTCGAGAATGAGTCAATCGAGGTCAAATATGATCTTCTGCTAGACGCATTTTAGGAGTTGCATGGAGAGGCAATGAAACTGCAGTACAAGGATAATCAATTAAACTCTGAAAGAAAAGACTTTGAATATCAAATCAATAACCTTGTGGATGATAATGATAAGCTTAAAAATGAACTTGATCTTGTTTTGCAATATGCTAATAATGTTAAAACTGAAATTAAGATTGTAGAAAAAGATTGTGAAAATTGCAATACTCATGCTGAAAAAATAGAATACCTGACCAACACATTAGCTAAATTTACTCTTGGTAGAGATAATTTAGAAGTTGTGTTGAGGTCAGAGGGTAGAGCTATAAATAGGCAAGGAAGTTTAAATTCCCCTCCAAAATTAAATTTGTTGTATTTTAAGCCCCAATCTAAGAAATTTGTCACTCTTACTTTCTCTACAACTCTGAAATCTTACTCTCTTAATACACTTTGCAACCCGTCTATACAAAGTACTAGAATATGGCATCCTGATCTTCACAAAAGAAAAGAGTCAGGACCTTGGCAAGAAGAACATGTTTCGATGTGCAAATCTTGATGGTTGGATTAGTGATGATAGTGCGCAAGTCAATTTTGTCGACAACTGGAAAATGAGGAAAATAATTCCTCAGAAATACACAAAGCTGAATTTCTTGAGAAGAGAAGGATTTAATTTTCAAAGCTCGCTTAGTAGGCAAGGGCTGAAAAAATTTGTAGAAAGGGTAGATCCTTGGTATCCAGAGTTTGTCAAAGTATTCTACTCAAATCTAAAGATTAGTGATGGAGCACTTTGTTCCAGAGTAAAAGGAATAGACATAAAGTTGACAAATATAGTTTGGACAGAAATTGTCGATTTTTGACTAAGAGGTGAGTAATGCCATTTGGGCATGGAAGGTTTCAACAAGTTCATTGTATATCAAGATTGTTTAAGGAATCCAGATGAGGTAAGGAATTACTCCTACTACAGAACAGGCGGAATGAAGAAAGATGATCGTCTGTGTGCCTTCATCATCTCTTGGATTCTGATGCTAAGGGGAAGCAATCATGCACAGGCAACAACTGAGGACTTGTTCCTTCTATATGCTCTCAAAGAAAATATCTAAACAGATTGGGCAGCTATTGTGTTTGAAAACATCTTAAAAGTCACAAAGCTTGAGTTTGCAAGCTTGCCTTAATGTGTATTCATCTCCAAAGTGCTGATACATTTTGGTGTGGAGTGTGTGAACAAATCATGTGAATCATACGGGAAAAGTAATATGATTGAAAAATCTGCACTACACCATATGGGACTCCAGCATGGTCTAGATGGGTGGCTGTTTAAGGACGAGCATGCTGGGGAAGAAGAAGAAGCTGCAAATGCATCATCAGCACCATATAGACCTCGCTCTGAATTCGAAAAGCACATGGTGAGGCAGATGCACTCTTTATCCGTCCTATGTCAAACCATTTGTCAAGATGTCAATGATATAAAAGAAAACTTGTAGATGAATGCATCGAATGATGAAGATGAAGAGGATGAAGAGTGTGAAGAAGAGAGTGAGGCAGATAAAAGTAATGATGACATGTTGATCTATAAGATGAAGAAAAAATAAACATAAGAAAAGAGTGTAGAAGTAGATAAATTTGAATTAAAATCTTTTGTGTTCTATTTTTGTTTGTTTTCTTTGTTTTCTATTTTATTTTGTAATCAGTGGCTCTTAAGTCATCT
Source organism: Vigna umbellata (assembly GCF_029865625.1). Taxonomy (NCBI): domain Eukaryota; kingdom Viridiplantae; phylum Streptophyta; class Magnoliopsida; order Fabales; family Fabaceae; genus Vigna; species Vigna umbellata. The sequence continues at coordinate 52,342,183 of NC_142173.1, read as the reverse complement.
TTTGATTTCTGGTTATACCCATCTTTTGAATATTAATGAAATTATCTTTTGGTATGAAATATGTGAATGGTGATTGATTGAATGAATTGGCTGAGTTAATTAAATCTGATTATATCACTTGTATGATTGCAATTGAACATTTCAATGTTACATCATTACATTGCATATTCATACTTAATTTATGATAATGGTTATTTCACATTTATACTACATGAGGACTAATGCTCAGTTTAGTTGAGATGAAAAGATTATGTAGGAGTGCTGATTGATAACTACGATGAAAGGGATATTTCAAAATGCACTACGGAACCAAATCGATTAAGGGAGATTCATAATCGATTAAATTTCGTCAACTGGTTTGAAATTTCTAAACTGCTGAAACATTTACTTTAAACCATGACTTCTGATTTCATGTGTGTTTACTCATCATAAATCTCATTGTTTGAAATCCGTTGTGAATCTGGTATGAGTTTATGGATGATAACACCAAGATGTTTTGTATCAAGCTCTATCTAAAATGCTCTGATATTTGTAATATACTTTTGATACACTGATTGAAGATGTTTGAATGATACATACTCTATTATATCCCTATCATGCAACTCTGATACTGAAATTTGATATGCATATCGATAGGGGGAGTATTGTATTTTGTTACATGTTTTGATCACATGTTAAAAAGGGGAAGAAACTAAAATCATGTGAATATTGCTGACAGGGGGAGCATCATATTTTTCTGATAATATGTGTTGATGCATCTCTATGTAAATCAATATCTCTATGTTTCAATTACATTTTGCTATAAATCCTTTTTTTGTTAATGCCCAAAGGGGGAGAAATAATTGAATATTGAATGAGATAGTTGCATGTGTATGACATATATGTGTCAATATGTCTATGTTTGAAACCGTGTGAAACAATTTTTTGAATGTGTATTCTACCTCTTGGTTGTTTTATTATTCATAGTTGTGCATCATTAAAAAAAGGAGGAGATTGTTGATAGGGGGAGCAATGTGATAGCTGGACCAAATCCATGTTATGTTGTTTTTTATGATGACAACACATTAATAGCAACACATGAATGTTATCATGTCACAACAAAAAGTGTTTCTGTGTTGTGTTAAACATATGTGGAATATGTACATGCTTACTGTGATAAATGCATATAATGTGTCAATTGCATATGTTGGACATACTGTGTTGGTTATGCATATTATTGTGATTATGATGTGATTATATTTGTATGCACACTATATGATTCTGTGTAATGAAAACCATAAGCACAAAAGTATATCTACATGACATAATCGATTACAATGTTGTGGTAATCAATTAAGGTCATCAGACAACTTATGTTTTTAACCGTGGCAAATAGCTAGTTTGAATCGATTACATTAGTTGTTAAATCAATTAAAACTCGTGTGTTTGCATATATCTTTTTCAAATGTGTTGTGATGAGTTTTTGAGAAAAAAAGGTTTCAAAATCTGTTTAAAGTGTTAAGCTTAATAGATTACCTATGTTGTGTAATCAATTAAGTCTATTATGTTTTGAAAACTGATTTCATGATAGTCATAACTACTTTAACGGTCATATTTTTAAATATGTTTGACTAACATTTATTGCAAATCGATTACATTAATTGAACATTCAATTAAGAGTTGAGTTTGTTGGAATGTTGTTACATCTATTTTAATGTAACCGATTGCATAAGTAACATAATCGATTGTTTTGCGTCTTAACTGATAAAAACTATGTATTGACGCACTGTTGGCAATACTGTAACTTTTGATCAATTGTAAACTTTCATATATGATATTCTCGTGAGAAGAGATTTTACAGGTTGCACATACGCTCCAAGAATCAAGAACTTGAAGAATTTGAAGAATCTTGAGGCATTCTTGAGAGGCATTTTTGTGGACTACATTGGCTGATCACATTAGCACTACTACAGGTGTATCTGTTTTGATCAGAAGAAGTATCTGCAATCTTTGATTTTTTGTTTCCCTGGACGTGCGCGTAAGGAAGAAGAGTGAGAAGCTCTTGGACTTTGAGAGGGGATTCTCAAAGGGTTTCATCAACAAGGACAAGCGGTTCTCTGTGTGTAGGTGTATTTTGTTTCTATATCTGATTGAGAGTTTGGAAGGTCTTTGCATTTGAGAGAGCTTTGAAAAACCTTTGTTGTAATACTCTGATCAATATAGTGAAATACTCTTCAATCCGTGGTTGATTGGAAGGGTAACTAGATGTAGGCATTGAGGCCGAACCAGCATAAAAACGGTGTTTGTTGTTCTCTCCTTATCTCTTTACATTTTCATTGCATACATACTTTGCTTACCGCGCAAGAAAGATTTCAAGATCATTCTATTTCTGCAAAAAGATTTTGGAAGTGAACGATTTTATAAAGATGTAAAGAAGTTAAGCTCCCATATGAACAATCTCCCCCTTTTTTTATGATGACCAACAAAAAACTATGTTTTTCATTTACTCTCCCCCTTTGGACATTACCAAAAAATGACAGAACAATCAATTATAATGGAATTCACATGTGTTAAACATCCAAATAACTTACAAACCAATGAAGTATGTGATGCTCCCCTTATCGAAAGGAGTTAAAGCACTATAGAATAGTGTGAGCAATTTTATGAAGTATGCCAGGATAAGGAATAACTCAAAATTATTATTCCAACTTGATGTATCAGAGTAATTTTACATGTATCAAATTAGAATTTTCTTAAGACACATGATATAGCAATGTTATCAAATACATTTTTCAATACTCGTATCTAGTATAAAATGTAGATTTATGCATGGAGTATATAATAGCATAAAAATCATCTGTTATGCACTAGAAAATATGATCCATGGCAGCAGATATATGTAGCAAAATGTATATGCTTAAGTTGGATCAATATGATGCGTATAACTTCTATATATGATGGATTTCAATGTTAATGTGTACTAGATCCAACATATAATGTGTATTGAATTCAAAACAGATATTTAATGACAACTTAAATTTGTGCAGCAGACCAAAAATATAGTTAGATGCTCATAAAAACAGAATTTGTCACCTAACCGATTACATTATGGGTTTAATAGATTAAAATATGTAGAAATGGTCTTTTAACCGATTATACCATCTGTTTAATTTGTTAAAAATGTGCATTTTGGTCTGAACAAAGCATAATGATGTCTGAGTCTATTTCACTCAAGTTTTGACCTGCAGAAACATCTTTCATTATATTAAACAATGTTAGTAGCTCAAGAACAAGTATGTACAGGAGTTTATGCTACTATGCATGAACATTAAATAACAGTGAACATTGAGTCATATCACTAAGTGCTAAATAACAGATTTACCATTCTATAACAGAACAAACTTAATAGTTGAATATATTTAAGCAAGCACCAATAAGTTCATTCAATCATACATGATAGTCAGTATCAATAGAACTTTTAAGCATTAAACATATATCCATATTATTCACCAATAGAATTAAAAATTTAAGACATTGTTCAAAACAGAGTATTTCTGATAAAAGACATATCCTAAACAAAAGTGTTTAAGCTGAAAGCCTTATGGCTTGAGTTACAAAAATAGCAAACAAAACAAATTATTAAAGAGACTATATAGTTAGATTAGTTGTCATTTTCTTCGTCTTCATCTCCTTCTTCACCATCTTCTTCTCCATCATCTTCTTCCATTTCCTATCCTTCTTGATCCTTATTTTCATTCTCTTCTTCTTCATCTTCACTCTCATTATCCTCATTATGAGCCTCATCACCTTCATCATAATCATTATTGTCCAGATTTTTCATACCCAATTTTCATTGTATAACTCCAATCTCCTTATCAATCTTGTCAAACCTTGATTGATATATTGCATGATGGTTTGTTAAAGAGTGAATCTGCCTAACCATATATTTTCAAATTCATTCTTGGGTCTAAATGGATCAACAGCAGGGGTTGCAATGTTAACATCTTTTGCTTCTTTTTGGCTTTCATCTTTAAACACCTAACCATTTTCACTATTTCTTAAACCCATATAATGGAGTGTTGTCTTGTTAACCATGTTCTTTTTGTCATAGCACAGGGATGCTTCATCAGTTAAGTCAACATTGAAGTGCACAGGGACATTGGAAATGAATATTGCATACGATAAACTAGAAACATCTAGCCTAGTTACCTTTATCATGTTATCTGAAATTAAAGTTGTCCAATCAGTTTGCATATTCTTTTTCAACGCGTGAATGAGACATATGTCTTCAGTGGTTAAATGCACACAGTCTATCATCACGTTTCATGCCCCCAGTCCTATACAGTGAATAATCTCTAGGTTGTCTAGGATTTCTTAGACAGGCTTGATAGATAGAAAATTTATGTAAACCTTCAATTCCTAGGTGTGTCTTTTCACCCCCTAGGCAAACTCCTGCTATGGAGGTCCAGACATCTTCACTTAGTTTTATATTCACCCCCTTTAACCCTAGAACAAAGGGTACCTTCACTTATTTTTCAGATTTGCATAGAAAACTCTTACCAGATTAGGGTACCAGGTTCTTGTAAGCTCAACAAAGGGTACCGGTCTTGAAAAATAAACCTTTATCTACATAAGAAGTTGAGGTTGAGATATTTGTGAGGAATGATCTTCCTTAATCTCCAGTAATTGATGAAATTTGTTTATGCCTCTTCATTGTTAATCCATCCATCTAGAGATGCAGGGCGAGTCTTGCGAGCAACCCTTTTTATTCTCTTAGGCTTAGAAGAAGAAGCCATGGGTGTTTACAAAATAAGGGATGAATTGATATATGTAGAAGAGAGTGGAGGATTGAAAAGGAAATGACTGGACAGATAGAGAGAATCACGAGTTTGAGCAATAGAGAAAGAGAAGAAAATTTTAACAGATTAAGGTTTCTTCCTAATTGATTAAGAGAATAAGGAAGCCAATTTCAAATTAAAAAATAAACAACTCTCTGAAGCTGATTTAACCGATTATTTTTTAACGTAATTGATTGTATCAGTTCTAGAGCACAATTACAGCAAAATAGAGAAAATAGCCTAATCGAATAGACTACTTATATGACTGATTAAAATGCGCATAAACTATTATTTTGCATATTTTCATTCAATCTTTTCATGTCAAGCAACAAACACCCATCACACACATCAAAATGTCTATGCAAAATGGGAATTATGCATGTTTTACCAATACCAAGGCTTGTTACCAAGTTTGATGGCCTCAAGGTGTTATAAGCACTTGAATTGTGTGTTATATTTCAGCTTTGTGCTTTTCCTTGAGCAAATCCATTTCCAAATCATCTGAGTTACCTACAAAATAGTTAAATAATTTGGGTGCAGGTACCCAAATGAATTTTGGGCCTTTAATGTTAGTTGGTTGTGGTGATTCCTTAGGAATCCACCTCAATTTTCCATTAGGCACTCCAACATTCTTGTAATAGCAAGATTTTGATGTATGACCAATATGATTGCAATAGAAACAAGCAATAGACGAAGGTTTACTAATGTTAGTGAATTTTCTAGCATTCATTTTACTGATCTTACCTGTATAACCTATTCTTTGCTTATTAAGTACACTCCTTTATGATCCTAACAAGGCTTCAAGATTAGAAATACCTAAAGTGAATTTTGACAGTGTGTTCATTATGTACTTAATTCTTTCTAACTCTATTGGACAGTTCTCACACTGTTGAACACTTACTTTACTTTCTTTTGTGCTCTACCTAGATGCATTTTTCAAGCTTTTTAGTTCAGATTTTAGGCTTTCATTTTCTTTGTGCAGATTTTCTATTCTATCTTCTAGGCATCTCTTTTCACTCTTAAACCTATTAATTTCGTATTGTATTTTCATAGCCTCTTCATGTAATTCCTGAAAGGCAACAAGTAATTGATAATACTTGTCCTTTATGCTCTCATCTTCAAAACTACTAGCACTTCTTTTTTAACATATTAAGCCTACCATCAAGCACATATTGGTTTCCTTTTCAATGCTCTCATCTAAATCACTTGAGGAGAAACTCGAAGCACTGCTTTCCCAAGCTATATAGGGCTTTTTCTTCCCGTTATTTCTTCCATCTTGACTGCTTTTATCTTCCAGCTTTTGTTTCATTTTGGTTACTGGATATTCAGGCTTGATGCATCCAACTTTACCACATTCATAATAAGTTGGTGCAGCAGTTGATTTTCCTTTCCTTTTATTGGTCATTATATTTCCTGCAAGGTCAAAATTAGTTTTGTTTTTGAACTTCCTGAATTTAGAGAACCTTTTTACCATAAGATTCATTGCTTTAAAATCAGAATTTTTAGCTTCAAAATCATGTTCTGCATCATGTCTCCTTAAGCTTGCCTTGCTCGCTGTTTTTGCAACTGTCTCGAAAGAAATTGTGTTCTTTTGCTCTCCTTCTTCTTCTTCTTCTTTCAATCTTCATAATTCAAGCTCATGTTCTCTTAATTTTCTAAATAAGGTGGCCATATTCATGGTGATCAAATCTCTGGATTCAGATATTGCATAGAGCTTTGGTTGCCAACTCCTATTCAAACTATTTAGAATCTTGAAGTTTAGTTCTTCCTTATCAAAGGTTTTTTCCAGAGCAAGAAGATAGTTTACAATGTGAGTGAATCTCTTTTGTACATCATATATTGTCTCACCACTCTTCATCGTAAACATTTCATATTCTTCGATTAAAGAATTCTTCCTAACTTTCTTCACCTCATATGTACCTTCATGTGTTACCTCTAACACATCTCATATCTCTTTTGCAGTTGTACACATAGATATTCTTTAAACCTCATCAATAGTAAGTGCATAAGAGATAATGTTTTTGGCTCTAACATCATAAGGAGCTATTCTATTTTAATCAGGAGTCTATTCAAAAAAAATCCTTAATCATGGTTTTTCCATTCTAGACTTTGATTGGTTCAAAGGGTCTATTTATCATGGCATCCCATACTCCTTTGTCTACTGATTCCAAGAAGATTTTCATTCTGATTTTCTAAAAGGGATAATTCTCTCTCGCAAATAAAGGTGGCCTATTTGTGGAAGCCCCTTCTCTGAAAGTTTGAGATATAGTGTTTACCAGGATCTGTTTAATCGATTAAAATTCGATAACCTTGCTCTAGTGCAAATTGTTAGAAATGAGAGGCCTAATATCTCAATCTAAGAGGGGGGTGAATTCAATTTTACCCTTTTTAAAATCTTTTTCAAATCTTTATGAGTTCTTGGATCTTCAAATCAATAATCAAATAATTATGACTTGACTAAGTAAAGAAGGAAAAGAGAAAGATCAAGACACAACAATCTATACTGGTTCAGCTATCACAAGTCTACATCCAGTCCTCCTTCAACAACCTTAGTAGAAGGGAATCTACTATACTGATTAAGTTTACAAGAATACAATGACAACCCTCAAATGCACTCCTGACACCACTCAAACCAAAATAGTAAACACAAGAGATGAACAGACTCAATCTCTTGCAAATCACAAGAGCAATCCCAACTCTCAAATTTGGCTATCCTCACACAGGTATTCAATACACATATTGATGATGAAGCTGATCTTCAACACACTCTTCAAACTGCAGATGGAATCAAATTCAATGAAGTCCAATGTCTTGAAGTAAACCTTAATCTGTTAACATGCACCTTCATATATTAATTAGATGGATATCAACCATCTTTCGGTGAGCAGTTTGTCAAGTGTTCTTTTTAGAAATCTTCCTTAACTATTTGCTTGTGAGATGATAGGGTTCAGTAAAGCTCTTCCTTAATTGTTTATGTCCATCGAGGGGGTTCGGGTAGAAGTCTTTCTTGACTGATGCAATAAAGGGTACAGTAAGGGATTCGTTTAACTATCTTTTGATAAGCGGTTTGACAAGGGTTCTTTTTAGTTTTTTTCTTAATCCTTCGCTTATGAGACAATAAGGGTTTGCTAGAACTCTTTTTTAACTGTTAGTGTCCATTGACAATGGTTTGGGTACAACTCTACCTTGACCGATGGGGAAAAGGACACACTAGCGATTCACTTAGGTGAACTTTTCCTTAAATTGTGTGTTTAGTGCGATAGGGGTTCATTTGGGCGAACTCTTCCTTAATTGACGTTAGGATCTTCACAAGATAAGAAAAGGATACAAAGTTGACTTTAAATTCCTCATTTTATTCATAATCAATATGTTTGAAAATTACATTCGCCTCGACTAAAATAAAACTTAAGGTTGGATATGTTCTAAGTGTTTAGTACAACTTTGATGCTCAGATATTCGAGCTGATAGGCATCATTCTTCTTATCTTTAGTAATCTTGAACAGTCTATCCTAGTTTAGTGCAAGTTCCCCTGTGAATAATTCTTCACTGCATCATTTTTCTTTCTGCATACCAAGTGTCCCTTATCGAAGCTCATCGGATTGACCTATGCATGACCATCCGTTTGCAAGCTTCATTTCACATAAATGCCTTCTCCCTTTGCTCAGATACAGTGTCTAGTTCGATTCTAATGTGGTTGGAATTAACGTCCAAGCCCTAAAACTACCTCCTTAGAAAGGGCTCTCCTACTTCGACCGACAACATGGCCTTTGTACCGTACGTTAGCTTGAACGGGTCTCACTCATGGATCCATGCGGTGTGCACCGATAGACCCATAAGACTTGTATAAGCTCTTCCACCCAAGCTCCCTTAGCTTCCCCTACTCTATAAGACTCAAGAAAAATAATTCTCTAGAAAGGTGGTGGGCGTGAGTATCGTGAAGTAAAATAATAAAAGATAAGTATTAATGAAGTGAAATATAGCATAGATGATTAGAGCTTCTTGTTATGTGGTCGATGGTCATTAGATTGATTCTTGTTGTGTGTAGAATATATGTTTATTTTTTTATGGGTTAAATATGTTTTTAGTCCCTAAACTATTGGTCGTTTCTGGTTTTCGTCCCTCTTTCAAAGTAAGGTACAATTTGGTCCTCATTCTTTTCGAAACGTTCGTTTTAGTCCTCGGAATTTTGGTTTTAGTCCTCATTTGTTGCTAAATGAGGACCAAAATTTTAAACAGTGTTTAGTTTTCGAGGACTAAAACGAACGTTTCGAAAAGAACGAGGACCAAATTGTACCTTACTTTGAAACAGGGACGAAAACCAGAAACGACCAATAGTTTAGGGACTAAAAACATATTTAACCCTTTTTTTATTATTTGTTTTATGTGCAAGTGTGGTGTGTATTAATATTTATAATTATTATTATCAATGTGTTTGGTAAAAATTAATTAAATTTAGGAGAGTGAAATTAACATGTTAATTAAAGTAATTTAGGAAAAATTAAAATAAAGTATATTATGTAGCGACTTATGAGAATCAATTAGAATAAAGATATTAAAATATAATACATTATTTAGGAACTTATAAGAATCAATTAAGATAAAGATAATTTTATTTTAGTTTTCTAAAAGATAATGGTTATTTTACAAATTACTCTATTTTTAACCGATGAAAACCTCTTTCTGAAATTTTTTTATTATAACACAATATATAGCATTTTAAAAAAAACGTTATCTATTCATTTATTTCAAACTATAAATTAAAAATTAATATTAATTATTTATAGATAAGGTTTCTTTAAAAAAGAACTATCTATTATAGTATAGATAGGATTTTTTTAGATTAGCGTTATCTATTGTTGTGCACATTTATAAATATTACTTATTTAAAAAAGAGCTATCTATAAAGCATATCTATAGCCAATTATGTAGTAGTGATTAATTAAAAAAATTTATTAACATTAGAGTTAATTCTTACCAATATTAATTAAAGCAACTTTAAAAAAAACTTTAATATAATTGGATCTAACAAGTTTCATTAATTTCACTCAAAGTTTCATTAATCCAAGCATAATCCAAATTTAATAGTTCAAAATTCAATTCAATCATTTAATTTATCTGATTATTTGAATATAGATAATTCCAATTACGATTAAATACGGGTAGGTTATTCAGATAATTTGTATTAGATCAATTAATAAAAAATTAATGATTAAATTTAAATGTGTATAATGACTAAATTTGTAAAATTTAATGATATCAACTACCATATAAAAGCATTGACGTTCAACTGACTTGGTCAATCGCACAAGGAATTAAATAAGTGAGGAAATGAACTGGGAAATGATGGAATATGGCCTCCATAGAGAAAAGAAAAGCAAACATGCAGTCATCACCATGTAAAAAATTCAAAACATTAACTACTATTAAATTAAATGAATTATAACAAGAAAAAGCAAACTTACAAAAGCATTATACAAAAAGAAGAATATACATAGTTTCATCATTTGAAGGAAATGCAAACAATCATCATTTGAAGGAGTCAGGTGTCTTAGGTGTCATCATAAAGAAAAGGAAATCAATGTTACATTACAAAGGTTTTGTACCTCAATTGTCCACAACGATTGTTAGAAAAGGAAGAGAACAAGCGTGTGGAGAACGAGTATTTGGATTGAGTGTGCCTAACCGAACGGTTTGTGATGCCTTGTGCGTCTGACCGAACGATAATGCTTCTGCACCGAACGCTACGAACACACACCAACAGAGCAATGCAACACTGACGCTAGAGGATGACCCAGCAGGACACGAGCACCACCGAATGGCTAAGCACTTTGTATCAAATGGTCAAGAGGTGTGCAGAGAAAGAAAATAGCAAACTTCAAACGCAATGAAAATCATATTATTCACTGATCTCAAAATCAACTATTTACAAGGTATAGAGGCTCGGTATTTATAATAGGAAAAGCAACTGCCAAGGACAGTTAAACACCAGCTGTCAAGGCTAACTAACAAACTAACTTAGCTTACACACCAGCATTCCCCCTAAGCCAAGTACCTATGGAGGTAGCACCCATCCTCTTCTTAGAACAACCGAGCGGTGTGATGGCAAGACCGAGCGGTGTATGGCCGAACGATGTGTTCGGTGACACACAGAACTTGCACTTGCCAGTCCGTTGAGCAATTGTCCCTTCCAATCACGTGGCGAAGGCGAATGCCAATTTGCGTGAGTTGTGTGACCAAGACCGAACGGTGCGAAAGAGCGACTGAGTGACGTGACCGAACGGTGTGAGTGTGGCGTGACTGAACGGTGTGAGTGTGGCGTGACCGAACGGTGTGAGTGCGGTTGCCAGTTTGACACTCTTGAGCGACATCCAGCTCGGTCGAATGAATGTTGTGGTCGGGTGTTTTGGTGTTCGCCATGTCTCGGTTCATCTGTGACACCTCATGCTTCTTTGGCAGCATTCCCTTCAACGCTTTTCTTCTTCCCAACTGAAATGGCAGCTGAATTCCAGATTCCATTCTTCTCAACGGAGTCAACTTCTTCTTTCATTGCCTTCCTCCACACGAATTTCTTCAAGGCTTCTATTAGGCCGACCGGTTCTACATCTGCCAAGGCATCCTTTTGACCGATCGATTCTGCACCTACAAACATAGCTACATGCACCAAACCTTCCTCATTACCAGTCTGTGTATCAGTATTCATCTCACATTCTGTAATGCCAGATTCTTCACACATTGTGGACTTCACTTGGCTTATCTGAAATGTATTATCCTTCGAGATCTTGCTCCTCAAAATCAGGATTTTGCTTTTATCAAACACCTCAACCTTATTGAAGCCTCCCATTACTATTGTAAAGCCCTTTTGAATTAACTGTCCAATACTCAGAAGATTGTACCTTATTGCAGGCACAAACAACACACCAATTAGAATGGCACGCGAGCCATTCTTCCTTCTGATAACAACATCACCAACTCCCTCTACCTTTGAAGTGTTGTCATCAGCAAATTTCACCATACTCTTCTTGGTTTTATCAAAATTTACCAACCATTCTCTATGGCAAGTCATATGATTCGAACATCCCAAATCCAAATACCACAGTTTATTTTGAGAATGTGAACTTACTTTAGATGTAGTTGTCATCAATATGATAGGTTCTAAATCAGACTCCACTTGAGCTGCGTAGGCCTCCTTTCCTTGACCCTTCTTCTACTCTTCCTTTTCAGCATAACACTCATTAGTGTATTGCCCATACCTATGACAATTGAAACATTCAATATTTCTCTTGTCCTTCTTGCGGGAATTCTTCTATGGTTTTCCTTCCTCCTATGTTGAAGACCCATTTTGCTCATCTTTGTTGCTATCATTTCTCCACTTTTCTTTACCATGTTTCCCTTTCCATTTCTTGAATGTCTTCTTCTCTACATTTTTTACATGCTAAACCTTCAACGTCTGCTCCTCGAGTTTGATGGGATTTCTTTCCCACATTCTCATCTCATATGCCTCCAGAGAGCTTTGAAGTTCTTATATCTTTAGTTTTTCAAGATCTCTCAACTCCTCAATTGCTACCACAATATGATCAAACATCGGAGGCAGTGACTGCATAATTTTCTCAATCACCATGAGATCAGTAACAGTGTCACCACAACCTTTCATCTGGTTAGCAATGGACAATATTTTGTTGAAAAAATCACTCACCTTATCACCATCCTCCATTAGTAAATGTTCGTATTGTCTCCTCAACGACTGAAGCTACACCTTCTTAACTTTTTCCCCTCCGGCATGGCAGCCCACCAAGATGTTCCATGCTTCTCTTGCTGAAGCCGCATTTTGTATCTTCTCAAAATGCATATCATCCACACATTGATGGATAATCAGTAAATCTTTATCATTTTTCCTCTTAAACTCCTCTTTCTCTGTGTCTTCCAAATCAAACACAGAAACCACTCCCTCCATCACATTGCTGACATCTTGAACATGAAATAAGACTCGCATCTGTGTGCTCCACCTGCTCTAGTTCTTGTCTATGAGAACAGGTAGATTAACGGACATATCAACGCTAGCCATTCTTTACACCCTCGATCTTTCACCAAGAAACACAATCTTGATCTTCTTCACACTTCAATCACCTTTCCGCCAAGCCTCCGCCAAGCCCTTGATGATTTCTGAAGCTCCCAAGTCACGAACCTGAAGCTCTGGATACCACTGTTAGAAAAGGAAGAGAACAAGTGTTTGCAGAATGAGCGTTTGGAGAACGAGCATTTGGATCGAGTGCGCCAAACCGAACGGTTTATGATGCCTTGTGCGTCTGACTGAACGGTAATGCTTCTGCATCGAACGCTACGAACACACACCAACAGAGCACTACAGCACTAATGCCAGAGCACTACAACACTAATGCCAGAGGACGACCTAGCAGGACACGAGCAACACTGAACGGCTAAGCACTTTGTACCGAAAGGTCAAGAGGTGAGCAAAGAAAGAAAAGAGAAAACTTCAAACGCAATGAAAATCATATTATTCACTGATCTCAATATCAAATATTTACAAGGTATAGAGGCTCAGTATTTATAATAGGAAAAGCAACTGCGAAGGACAATTAAACACCAGTTGTCAAGGCTAACTAACAAACTAACTTGGCTTACACGCCAACAACGACATCGTTCAAAACCTCATTCCCAAGGATGCCTGCTTTGCTGGTTCCCCCTCCGCGCCATATGAGGCCACCTAGGACGTTTTCCTCCGCATCCCTGGCGTGATCCTCAACCTCATCGAAAAGGACTATAGAGTGAAGCTTGTGTGCGGTGACTTTTCAGTTATCCGCTTTTCATAGGGAGACAATGTGTGCACGCGTTGTCGAACAAATCCAATGGCCACTAGAGAAGGATGAGACCGTTGTGACCCAAACGATTTACACTACTTTTCGTTTCACATCCCTAAGGGCTCCGATCCCGAGGAGAAGGAGATTGATGCGGTTTTGGAGAGCTGCAGCTGCTTCTCCATGTAGAGGGTTTCAAAGAATGAGCAGAAGGGGGAGGCATTGAATGGGAGCATGGCGAAGGATTTGAAGTCGAAAAAGAAGAATGAAAAAGAGAGTTTGTTCCAAAAGAGGGTTTCCACTCTTAAAAAATTAGAAAATGTTTTTTTAACAATTTTTTTTACAACGTTTATGTGGTAGTTCGTGATTGGTCTATTTCAAATATATGGACCAATAAAATAATGACACATAATTTATTTTCAAAAAGTTGTTAAGAAAAATTGTTAACATATCATAATCCTAAAAAAATTATAACAATAAAATATTACTGACGGGTCAGGTTGAGTATTTTCAAATATTTTTTTCATAATTCGTATTCCACCACTTATTCTCATTTTATCAATATTATTTATCCGAATTCGTGCAAAACCAACTCACCACCTATTTTTTTCATTGAAAACGTTTGTTTGACAATTTTATTTTGTTAACTTTTTTATAATGTGGCGGATGTCAATTGGACCATTTGAAATTAAAAATATTTAATGTGTAATGTAACATTGGGGTATTTTAGGAAGGCAGAAAGAGAAAGACCAAAGTCTTTTTCGCGATTTCACTTCTACTCTTCCATTTGTGGTTTCTCTTCTCCTTTTCCCTTCTCCTCTTCCTTGTCATCTTCCTCTCTCTAGCGAACCACCATTGATTTCTCTTCCTCTCTCGCTTTATCTCTCTCAGACGGTTTCCACCGAAGCACATCCACCATTTTTCTTCCTCTATCGCGTGAACAACTAGCCTCTCCACCGGTCATCCTCTCTCACACTCTCTTACACTCTTTCCATCGAACTAGTCATCCTCTTTGCCGCTCTCCATCAACGATTGAAGGTTTCTCCTTTATCTAAGGTTGGGGCTTTTTATAGTGTCAAGGTTGGTAGAATTTTTTTTGGCTTATGCTTTTTATTAGTGATATTGTTAGTGTTGATGTGGATTAAATTGTTAACTCCTAAAGAAATCATTAAGGAATTATTGTATTGTCATTTATTTTGTGTTTTTGTATCTTTGCTTAATGTGTATTGTATATTTAATAATTGTTGCTTAATGTGTTTTTCCTTTACTGCAATATTGTTATTTTTGTGATTCATCAACAAAATAGAAATGTATGTATAATTGTATTTTTTTGATTTTTATTGATAACGAAGATGTAAAGAAGTAGAAGCAGATCTCCTGCTCTCACCTTGTGAGGAACTCTCTCCACAGTGTGAAGATGAACCTCCTCGAGTACGAACCATATATATTTTCTTTTATTAACATTACAAACAAAATAACCAATTCAAATAATTATGAAATTCAAAATAAATAAAATTAATTACAATATTTATATAAATAAATAATTAATCAAAATATACCAATTAAAAAAAATCAAAACTGTAAAACAAAATTTAACATAAAATAATTAAAAACAACATAACTTAATCAATATTCAAATATTTATTTCATTACAAAAATATATATATGTATAAAATAATTAAATATTATTAACCATAATAATAATTAACAGAAAATTTAAATTTTGTAAAAAAACATTTAGAATGTCAAAAATAAAAGCACACATTAAATCATTAAAAAAAATTAAAACGCTATAAATCTGTGGTATGACGAATTTAGAGACGTAATTGGGACTGTATCGGATCTAAAAAACCTATTCAGCCTCAATCGCGTCTCTAAATCCGACACAACACAAAACTCCAACGAAACATCTTCAAATCATCTAAAAAAAATGTCTCTCTACAGATCTATATCTACAACACATTATTTAGTTGAAAAAAAATTGGCAGAGACCAACCTTTGAGCAGCCGGGATGAAGGGAACAACACAAAGATGTGGTGTGGTGTGTGCCTCGGCTGTGCCTGGAAAGCATGGGAAGAACACGAAGCTGGTGTGTGTTTGTGAGGCTGGAGCAACAATCTGGTGTCAGTGAGGCTGGAGTGCTGCGTGCAAAAAAAGGAGAGGGAGGAACGAAAGAGGAGCGTATGCGTGCACAAGGAGAGGAGGAACATAAGAGAGCAAGAGAGAAAGTGAGATGCTATAGAAAGTGAGATGCCATTTTCAAGATGCACAGATATAAAAATAATAACTGAGAGAAACTTTGACCATTATTAAATATTAATACAGTTTTAAGTAGAGATAATTTGGTTTATGATAATATTTGGAAGTGCATAATAAAATGCTTAGAAATGGGATGAAACATCTTTTTAAGAATGAATTAGGAATGAATTAGGACTGACTCATGAATCATAGGTTAAGTTGACACCTCTAACCATAACCAAGTGTCATCCATTAACAAAATTTGAAAAAAACACTTAAAAGAATATATACAAATTTTAGTGCCTCTATAAAATTTGAAGTCCATCTATTCATTAAATTATTTTCGTTAACAAAATAATATATATATATATATATATATATATATATATATATATATATATATATATATATATATATATATATATTAATAATAACGTGACAAACATATATTAGAAAAAAAAATACGATATTTCTAACCTGATTTCCATTTTTTAATGTGTAATTTTGGTCATGTCAATTAAAATATGAAAAAATACTTTTTAATTTTGAAAAAGTCAGTAACTTAGTTCAATCAATCATATAAATTTAGAAAATATCAATTAAAAAGAAAAACAAACTTTGAAAATATTAATACTAACATGGATGTAACGTCCTAATAAGTCTATTATTTTTTATTTATTTTAAGATGATTAAGATTATTTTAACGTACATATTAAATTAAATATATTGT
The DNA here is from genome assembly GCF_029865625.1 of Vigna umbellata. NCBI lineage: Eukaryota > Viridiplantae > Streptophyta > Magnoliopsida > Fabales > Fabaceae > Vigna > Vigna umbellata. The sequence continues at coordinate 52,325,585 of NC_142173.1, read as the reverse complement.
TTAAATTTCTTTTGACTTAATCATGTAATTTCTTTTTCTTTTAACAAGGACTAATATTACGATAGAAAAATAATGCACCAAAATTGTATTTTAGAAAAGAATAAAAAAGAAAGGTGAAAAATAAAGATGAAAGAAAGACCCTGATCATAAAATGTCTTTGGATATGTTATCAATATAGAATCTTGTCTAATTTAAATAAAATAATAAAAATACTATATTGCTTATTTGTTCAGAGCTTAGTATGATAGGTTGAAAGTCTGGTCACTATGCTTAAGTGTTGAGAAAATTAATTGGATTAAGTTAAATAACGAAATAGGCAAAGGAAGATACGTTAAATAGATATTAAATGATTATAAAATTAGCAAATTAAGTTTGATATAGTGGTAATATGCTGTGTTTGTTTCTGTAACTAGTTTGTTTGTTTTAAGAGAGCTGCACTAGGAAGAACACCAAATGTTCAATCCTGACGAGCGAGATCGGTGACGAATGAGAGGCACTGAGAGAACAAGGTATGGGGGAGTTATCTTTGTCTAATTTGAAAAGTCTGGGTTGTTTGACAAATTTCATTGTCCTATTGACAAATTTGATTGTCCTATATTCTAAGTATTTTTTCATGTATGAGTCCATGAAATATATTATACTATATTGAGTTGTTCTCTCATCTAGCTGATAAATTGTAGTCTAGTATGTTTAGAACGGTAATAAGAAATGATATGTTAAATGGGATTAAAGCATTGAATGAATTCATAGAAAGTTTGTTAATGATATGCTAATTTGTGCTTTGTCTTGGGTGACTGATGTTTGAAGATGGCATATTGTTAAGTAAACCGATTAGCTTAAATTTGACATTTTACTGGATAATATTGATAGATATTGTGGTTTGTACTGGTTGAGTTTGGTGGAATCCAGTTGCTATGGGGTATTGGGGAGATGTTAATGCTTAGGACTTGTCTGGATAAATGTTGTATACCTTGCTGTGAGTAATGTGAATATAGTTAGAACTATAAGAGGACATAAGTTTGCATGATTGATAACAATGAACATCACCATTACTGTGTTGGTCTGTTAAGTATAAAATAATTATACACAAACTAAACTTGAGTAAGCACGCCGAATGTTTGAGTGGTTTTAAGCTGAAATAAGTCTCTTACAGTGTGATAGGCTACTATAATATAATTAAAAGTAGAATTGATATAATCCCTGTTCATGTGAAAAAGCATCATCATTATATGGTGTTAGAGTAGGTGAATGAAGGTGTTACGAATTTTGAATGGTTGTTTCATTTATGAAGCATATGAAATAAACTGTACTGTTTGGACTAAGGTAGTATATTTTATTATATTTGGTTCTGACTAGAGATACGAATTGCATATGTTCTGATTGAATTATGGTGCATTGGTAATATTTGAATGGGTAAAAAGGAAATGTATGAGTTACTTAAGTGGAGGTGAACACGCTAATTTATGCTTGCATATGGTACAGAAAAAGGATCATCATGTATGTTTACCTCAGTTTAGAATTTTAAAATCAAATTTGAATGGAAGATAATATTCAATTTGAAACTTATATCCATATTAGGATGATAAAGATTAGTGAATTAAATGTTGGTGGTTGCTAATAACTAATACCTTGCCACGTTACTTTAGGAAATTTTGGCAGAAACGTGATGTTTGATTGCACTAGACCTAGGTGGTTACTATATTTAATACATTGGCACGTTAATCTAAGAATTTTTGGCAGGTACGTGATGTTCCAATAGGATATGTTATATTACTTTAGATTGTTATATTACTTTAAATCTTGATAGTTATGGTAGTAATATGGATGTAATTTTTAGTGTATAAAATTAAGGGAGTGAGATTTACGTTGTTAGATTAATGTATTAGTTTTCACTGGGTTAGTAGAGTTTAACTATAAAGTTAAAATATGAATAAATAGGCATTGTATTTATAAGAAGATTTTTAAGAAAATATTCTTTAAATGTGAATGTATAAAAGATATAACATGTCGTGTTAAGGGTATATTATTAGGAGGATTATTCAAGATAATGGGGGGTAGGCGTAGGCGTAGGTGTCTTTAGTGGGTGTTAGTGTTTTAATTTGTGGATTGGAAATTGGAAGTATATATACTATGTTGTTTCAATTGATTTTGGTTACATGTGTATGTGGATAGTTTGTATGGCCATCTGAATTTAATAATATTGTCATGCTAGATTTACGCTGCTTTCATAAAGTAGGAATAATTTAAATAAGTTTTAGAAATTATTGATTGCTCTAAGTGTACTAATTTTTGAGAATGAAGACTTGTTGAAGGTGTATAAGATTTTACTTAGTTTTGGTTAAAAGAGAAACCTTATTTTATTACTAAACTCTGATCTATAATGATTAATAAAGATAAAGTAAAGGTCTTAATCAGTTAAGGTTTGATATGTCTCTGTTACTTTAAATAGATATGTTGTAAAAATTGTTGGTTTCAGAAACATTCTTATATGAAAGAATATTATTATGAGTGTTAGTACTACACACTTGTATGTTTGAGGATATTTTTTTATTGGGTAATTATTGGTCTTAGAGACTGAGTTACGGTGGTGGGAGTGACTGTTGCTATAGGTCATTGTGGGAATAATGGTGCATGTCATTAAATGAGATTGTATGATTGGATGCTATGTATAATTGTTTACATTGTTTAATTGAGGATGGAAATTTAATGGTAAGATTACAAGTAAGATGACACTCTGAAATGAGGTTTTGCTGTATGAGAAATTGATAAATGAATAGTTAAGATTGGTTATTGGGAATATGACCTTATTAATGGCAAGGTTAAATTACTTTTGGTCTAAATGGTGATGTCGTGACGTGTGAATGCTTTGGATAATTGTTCTAGTCTATAGTTAGATATTATATTAATATTACTAGTGCATATGGCTTAAATATCTTAAACTAGTTATTGTGTGGAGTCTTTGCATTAAATATAATGAAATAGACGCAAAATCACTCTGTTTTGCATAATAGAAATTTAAATCATAGATTGAAATATTGTGATGCAAGGTATGATATAACTGAAGTGATTGATGGTACCCAATGCGTTTGTGAACGTGAGTATAAATTGGTTCAACCTTGTATGTGAATGGTTATTTAAAAAGGGCTTATTAAATGATTGCAATAATTTAAATGAATCAAGGTTGTGTGAATGCATTACAAGTTGTGAAATTGTTTGATATTTAGTTAACTGTTTAATTTGTTAATTTTACTATGTGATCATAAGTTAGCAGATTTGAATTACATATTAATTGAATTTCTTAGCTCACCTATACTTATATGTTTACTAGTTTGTGTATGTAGTTGTACAATGATCGTATTATACAGGAGTCCACTGAAGAACATAAGCATTGCGGAGTAATATCTATTCATGTAAAGGATTGTATTAATATTTCTTTTGGGTTGGATTTGGATAATTCCTAATTTCAATTCATAAACATTTTTATTTATGATATGATTTTAAACGAACATATTTATTGGATTATAAAAGTGATAAATTTCACTTGTTGAGGAATGTGAGAGAATTTTAATATAGATTTCTAAAATTTTAAAATCAAATGATTATATTAAAATAGAATGATTCTATTTACCGAAAATTTTAAATTCTACACGTGTCCAAAAGGATAATGATACTTTGACACCAATTTTTGACAATATTTTGACACAGCCACGCGATGTTAATGGTCCATGGGTACAAGAAATTAGAAAACGTAAATGACGTGGAAATGAAAGGCATAGGGATTTCAAGTGGCGGACTTCATTTTAGGATTGGAGAGAACCTAGAGAGAAGAAGCACCCAGCTTGGCGGGCTTCATTTTGGGATTTCAAAAATTGGAAGCTCATTTGTGCGAGAGAAGTCGAAAGAGAACGTTGTCCCACCCGTAGACCCCCTTTCGCAAAATCTATCGTTCACCCACTTTGCACCGTTCACCGGACTTTCGTCGTTCACCAGAGTCTTGTCCGCCCCCATTTCGCCATTTCAAAGCACCAAAGTCGTTCCACTATTCGATTGCGCATTTAGGGTGTTCTGTAGAGCTTATTTTGTTGTTGTCGTTGGTGGTTTTTGTTGTGTGGGTTTATGAGAGAGTGGGGTTGACATGGGAAGGGTTTTTCTTGTTGATTAGGATGGCAAATCTTAAGGATGCACATTCTTTCCAAACATTCCACCATTTCGAAGCACCCTTGAAGGTCGAAACCACCATTAACATGGGTTTTGAAGTTTTCCATCGTTCGTTTCTCTGCAACCACCATTTGGAAGCACCGTTATATCCGAAAATCACAATTGAAGACGAAAAAACACAGATGGTAAGTTTTCGTTATTCATTTTGGTTTTCCTTTATTGTGTTATTAAGTTATTTTCATTTAGAAAAAGAAATTAGGGGTTGATGTTTTAATTCTATTAAGTGTATTAATTGGTATGGGTAGTTAATCCTATGTTTCTGATAAATGACTTAGTGTGTTTATAATTGGGTTTGTCTTGTGAATAAATTTGTTTTCACAATTTTTCTCAATTAATTATTGGTTTGAAGGTCGAAGGGCTACTTGTTTGTAGTTCACTCTAGGATTATAAAAGAGCAATGAGTTTTTACCTAATTGTTGCTCCTTTGAATCCTAAAGATTAATCTCTTTGGAAAAGGATGTTTACCTGATCCATGTGAGGTGGCTTCTTAGTTTTGTTGTCTCTGTTATTTGTGTGAAGTTGTTTTTTTGAAATAATTTGGCTACATGAATCTATACGCCTACCTCAATTGTTATGATGGTTAAAATTTCATCTAGGCCTTGAAATATTATGCATATATTACTTTTAAACAATGTTGAAATAAATATTATGATTATTGAGTTGTGAAACTTTCCCAAATGTGGAGAACAAGGTTATATTGATCAGGCACGATAGTGTGGTTTAGAAGCAAATACAGCAGATCCCAAAGATGTTACTCTTAGAGGTCTTCTTGCAAGGCTTTATGTTGAACTTGGAGATTATCAAAAGTTGTTACATATGAGCAACTACATCAACTCTGATATGAGAATGTTGATCCATTGAAAGTTGTAGCTAAGGTTAGTCTTTGCTTTGAGATACCATAGACATGGATTCAATTTTTTCAATAATCCTTTGCCATTTGTTTCTTTGTTAACGATTATTTCCTATGGAAATCACAGTTTGCCTTGTGATGTTTTATTAACGCACTTATTGTATCTTCTTGTATTTCATATAGCCTGTATCTATATATTGTAACTAACATCTTTGAAATGGTAAGCAAATGTGTATAAAATGTAATGTACGGTGTCTTATAACCTCACATTGCAACCATATGCACAAAAATCAGAATTTGTACTAGTTTTTTAAGACACCGTAAGATATTATGAATAATGTATGCATTGGTCTTGTCAATATTTGTATGTGCAGGATTATGACACAATAGTAGGGGAAATAAGGATTCAACTATCTAGATAGCAGAAACAACGGGTGACAATTGCACGAGAATAGTGAAGAATACAAAAAATATTACTATTAGATGAGGCCACTGGTGCATTTGATGCATCTGAAAAATTGGTTCAAGATGTACTGTAGCGCTTTATGGTGAATCAAACCACAATAGTAGTGGCTCACAGGCTATCCACTACAAAGGGTGCTAGTTTAATTGTAGTAATAAAAAATGGTATGATAGCATAAAAGGGAACACATGAAGCATTACTGAGCAAGGAAGGTGATTATGCTTCCTTAGTAGCATTGCACACAAGTGCTTCTACATTTTAGTTTGTTTTCACCTCCTTTTGATTTTATCCGAGAAATACTACTCTGGAATATTTCCATATCAATAATTTTGCAACTTTAAATGTCACTCTTTGTCTTCGTTCTGCATGGATGTTTACAATAAATACATACATACATATATATATATATATATATATATATATATATATATATATATATATATATATATATATTGATTGAGTTTTCAATTTTGTTATTAAATTGACGACATCATTGTTAACATATATCATTAATGATTTTATTAAATTTTTTTTATTTCATTGACTATCCAAAATTTGTATTATTGTCTCAATTTGTAGTTTGAAGCTAACTTGGATAATAATATAAAATTGGTTTAATGGCACGCTGAGCTTCGTTTTAAAATGACATGGAATTCAATATATTCTGACATATCTTTTTTATTTATTTTTTTTATAAAATAAAATTGGCAACCATCATAGCATTGTCGTTATCTCCTCTACGTTGCCACAGCCATTGCGACTATCATCTTCCTCTGCGAAATTCTCACCATTTGCGACCACCATTAATCAAATCACACACACAGAAATCACGAAGCAAAGAAACCCTTGCGGGCATCTCCATTACACCACTTCTTATTCTGCAGATTGGGGAAGATGTTTTTAGAATCAGGGTTTCGCCCCTTCATTCACGGTGGCCAATAGTGAATGCGAAGGGTCTCTCATTTTGTTATTTGAAGGCTCGAAGATGGCTCTCTGGTGGCTTTGTGGTTTTTTTATTTGCAGGGTTTCCATGGAGGCTTCAATGGTGTTTGGGTGGCGTCATGGTTATTGTTGTGGCATGGTGGCCATGGAGGCTTGCGGCTGAAAATGAGGTTGATGGTGGCGTTTCACAAGCTAGGGTTTATCGCGATTAGGGTTTAGGATGAGCTCTTTCTGATTTTGTGGTTTGTAGGTTTGGGCTTGGCGAAGGTGACGGAGTTGTGTCGCGGCGACGCGTTGAAGAAGACGAAAATGGTCTTCTGCGATGGAGGTTGAAGCTTCGTGCATCAATGGAGTTTTGCGAATCCTGGGTTCTTCTGTAGGTTTCTGATGCGGTTGATGATGGTGAAACGTTGAGGGTTGCGCATGACCTTCGCGAGGTTGATGGTGGCACTGAAGCGCTTCTGCGTCGTGGCGGGAAATGCAGCAGCTTGCAGCGGATTAGAGTTAGGCGACGGTGGCAAGGTGGCTTGATGCTTTTGAATGAAGACGCCATCGTTGATGTGGTGAAGCACGAGTGTGGTGGCCTCTCGCGGAGGAGATAGTAGTCGCGACGACTTAGGGTCTGGCGGAGGCGATGCGACATGGTGATTTTGGACGATCTCTAAGGTGGCGCGATTCATGGCTATCTCGCAGTGGTCCGACGATGAGTTATTGATGGTGGAGAATATGAGTGTCGTGGTCCGACGATGTTATCTGTGGTGGAGGTGATGAAGGATCCCCATGGCGATTTGCGGCATCTTTGCTACTAGTGGTCCGACGATGGATGGTAGGGAAAAGGTTAGGCTTTTTGGGGGTAGAAGATGATGATGTGTCAAGGGTGATAAATTGACCCAGTTCAATGTTTAATAAAAAAAAATTCCACATCAGCGTGCCATGTCAACCATACGTTAACTCCGTCTGGTTCAATTTAAAGGCAGGAATCTAATTGTTGCAATTTTCACAAAATAAATACTCAATTGAGACGCCGAAAAAGAAGATGATCAATTTGAGATTCTGAACTAAAATAAGGACCTACCGAAACATTAAACCTATAAAATTCTTTTCTAGCCTTGTTCACATTTTTATTATTCACGTCATTTTATTTTCTACCCTAGAATTTTATTTTACTGTAATTCACTTTAATTATTCTGTTTTTGTTTGATAAATAAATAAATAAATTTTTATTTATAAAAAATATAAAAAAAACATTTAAAATCATAAAAAATTATATTTAGAAAATAGAAAATTAAAAATATAACAAAATCTCAAATTTTTAATTGAAATTTATAAGAGTTTTAAAATAGAAACCTATTAAAATTTATTAAATATTTATAAAAATTTAAAAGTAGAAAATTAAAAAAATAGTAAAAATATAGAATTTTTAATTGAAATTCATAAAATTTTAAAAATAAAAAAATATAACCATTTAAGATATTTGAAATAAATTTGACTATTTTTATTTTATTAATTCTCCACTTCAAAATCAATGTCATTTTCATAGTTGAATTTCTTGTACATAACATTTGCTTAAAGTCCCTAATTATTTAGCTTTTGGTACCAATTTTGTCGCATGAGTTTTACTAAATATAGTACGTTGGCCATGAACTTCTATATAAATGGCATAAAAATTGGTTTCACATCACTTTTAAGTTGAAGAAATGATGAGAAATAAAATAGGCAGTCCAAAATGAGTGTCATATTTGTAATTGACCTGCCAGTGCAAAACTTTTGCATGAAGTACCCACTTATTTTGTCTTTGCTACCACTGTTGTTTATGTATCATGAGTTTTACTAAATATGGTTCCTTTGCCATGAAATTCTATATAAATAGCATAATAATTGGTTTCACATCACTTTTAAGTTGAAGAAATGATGAAAAATTAATCAAGGAGTCCAAAATAAGTGTCATCTACGTAGGTTACATGTATGTGCAAAACATTTGCCTGAAGTACCCACTTATTTTGTCTTTGCTACCACAGTTGTTTCTGCATCATAAGTTTTACTAAATATGGTTCCTTGGCCATGGACTTCTATATAAATGGTATAATAAAAGAAAATTTAAGCATTCTAAATTAATGGACATAGAAGTCGTCTTAACACAATGATAACAAGATTTATATCCAATTCCATCACCAAGCAACTAAATTTTGTATAACTTTTGTTGCAAAATTGATACCAAAAGCTAAATAATTGGTACATAGGCAATGATGACCCATTTATAATCAACTTCATCCTTAACAATCAAAATTTTGTATAAGTCTTACTGCAAAATTGGATGGAAACAAAAGCAAAAGAAGCCAGAACCTACAACTAACTTTTTTTTTTCATGCTTTATAATAAAAAAGCATTTTAATTATTCTTTTATCTTCTGTTTAACTTTTTATTCCTTAAAAATATCATTAATGAAGTTCATGTTGTTTTCTATTTTAATGATTAAATATTATCTATGGAAACAATCATACAAATATTTTTAATTTATTTAATTTGCAACTGTTAATTTAATAAATTTTTATATTTAAAATAAAAATGTATATTTTAATAAATTTAAAATTGTTTGATTATTAACTAAAATAGTGGTATAAGTAATTAAATTTCTTTTACGATTTACATAAAAAAAAGAGACAAACTTCTGAATTTTTAACAACTTATTTATAAGAGTTTTAATTAAACACTTTTTATTTATCTTTTGAGAATCAATTTAAATATTTATACATATTTCTGTCAAAATATTTAAGATCCAGATGATTATGTAATCAATAAAAGTTTCAAGAATTAAATGTTTGAACCAGTGAATATAATATTGAGTGTGAAAGAATTGTTTCAATAACAATTCCCATCAAATATTGCATTATCAAAAGCTGCAACAATATCAACAGAGCTGCATCGCCCAGTAGACCAACAAATTTTGTACACAGCTAACCAAGTTGATGGAGCACCACTTCTTGCCAACCTTTAGCTAGTCCCATAAAGCTTGCATTTTCCACTACAACACCCGTTGCACTAGATGATGTGTGAGTGCCATGGCCTGATGCACTACAAAATCTTTCATTTTGCATGGAACTTGCTGCTAACCGATTCATAACTTGGGACATTCATAACTGCAAGACAAGCAGATTGCAACAGCATTATCAGAAACTAAACCAAATGCTTGAATTAGATTATTAATTAATTGAAGATTACCATCCCCATAGGATGCCATAGTGAGAGGCGAGGTGATAATCTTCTGAGAAAATTTAGAGATATCATTCAAAGTGATTGCATCTACTTCCTTTAAGAACTGCTCTAGTGGCTTTCTGAAAAAAGGTAATCACACAAATTCTCATTACAAAGTATGCCCATGATTTAAGTGATACTTCTCAGTTTAAAGTAGCAGCAGCTGGAGGATTTAAATAAATGGAAAAAAAAATGTTGATAAATAAATAAAATAATAGGCCTCTGATTGAATTTTTTTACCTTTCCCCGTAAGTTAATATCTGCCTTCCTATATCCTCTGATGCAATAATGACAAGTAAAAGCAACACAATTCTCCTTTCTATTTGTGACAAAACATGATTTTCTCTCGCGTAATCGTTTACCAGGACTGTGTAAACGATTACAACAAGGGTTTTTGACCAGTCTGATTCATCCCTTTCACAACTTGGTCCCTCCACTCAAAATGGGTTCTTTCCCACTACTTGGGGTCACATCACATCACTAAGCACCATCTACAAACAGTCAAACACCAACATCTTCCAAAGACAAGTGCAGATGTGACTAAAACATACTGGTTTTGACAATGGTCACCCGTGTTACCCTGACTGACTATTTCAGGTGAAGTTTCTGTACAAAACATGATTTTCTCTCGCGTAATCGTTTACCAGGACTGTGTAAACGATTACAGTAGGGTTTTTGGACCACTCTGATTCATCCCTTGCACAACTTGGTCCCCCCACTCAAAATGGGTCACTCCCCACTCCTTGGTGTCACATCACATCCCTAAGCACCATCTATAAACAGTCAAAGACTAACAACTTCCAAACACAAGTGCACGTTTGAGTCAAACATAATGTTTTGACTATGGTCACTTATGTTGCCTTGACTGTCTACTTCAGTTGGGGTTTCTATACAAAGTCTGGATTTCGATCATGTAATCGTTTACAAACACACTGTAAACGATTACAACAGGGTGTTTTGAGCAGACTCACTCAGCCCTTCCACAACTTGGTCCCCCCACTCACATTGTCTCATTCCCCACTCCTTCGGGTCACATCACATCACCAACCACCATCTACCAACAGTTTATGACTAACATCTTCCAAATACAAGTCCACATGTGACTCCAACAAACTGTTTTTGACAATGGTCACCCATGTTACTCTGAATGACTACTGTAGTTGAAGTTTCTGTACAATACCTGGAATATTCTCACGTAATCGTTTACGAGGACTGTGTAAATGATTACGAATGTGTGTTTTTCAGCAGACTAGCTCAGGCCTTGCCCAAGTTGTTTCCCCCACTGAAAATGGGTTCTTCCCCACTACTTGGGGTCACCTCGCATCCCCTACTACCCTCTAAGACCACTAAAACACCAACATCTTCCAAACACAAGTGCAACTCTGAGTCAAAATAACAGTTTTTGCCAATGGTCACCAAAGTCACCCTGCTTCACTATTTCAATTCAAATTTCTGTACAAAACGCACATTATTGTCGCGTAATCGTTTACTAACCCATTGTAAACGATTACCATTTAGTTTGTTCACCAACCCAACTCAGAACTTGTTCAACTCCCTCGCAGTAATGACCCTTAATTTCACTTATGAAACCCTCCCTTACTTTTGAAATACTTATAATAATGGTGCGTTATTTTTTCAATAAAAGATTTATTTATTATAACAAACACAACGTCAAAACAATTAAATTGAAAATTCAACCAATAATCTTATTACAAAAACAATGTCTACATTGTCAACTAACATTATGTACATATATAAACATGTGTTACAAGACAAATTTGTTCATGTGTAACCAATCCTAAAGAATGCCATATAGCTCTAGGGCTTCCATTCGTCTTATGTTCTCGTTGTCCAGGATCCATTGACATACATATTTCTTTCTAATCCCAAGCAGCTCTTCCTGAAACCAACATTTTCCCCATTAGAAACCAACACATAAAATAATTTTAACAAACACACAATTGCTACTAACAGTTGTATATTGAGGCATGCTTTTTCCGTTGTATTTGTCGTCTCCATCCCAAATTTCCATTGCTTTCAACATTATGACTCCACAATCATGTATGAAATAATATACCCACCACATAAAATTACTTTTCACCATATATTCATCACAACACAATATAATACAACAGTACAATTCAAAAAACTTACAAGTTTGGTTGGGATGAGATATTTGCTTGTTTAACAGTCAAAGGACCAATAATACCTTCCGGTCTATTCATCACGAGGCAAAAAAATCGTGCCATATTTTCAACCTACTAGTTAACAAATACAAAAAAAATGTTAAACAATACAGGGTTATCTAACAATCACAGGGTCATCAACAATGAAATATGTGGAATCTTACAACAGCTGTGTCTATCCTTTTTCGGTCTTTGATCCCCTTACCCAAAGAGTCAATCACAAATATCTCTAATGAACTCAATTTCACTGAATAACACCACCAATGATCATCGTGGACAAATGGCATAAACAACTACAAACAATAAAAACAATATCAATAAAACATTTCCGACCAAAACTGGACAAATATTGCACATTAAAGGTTACTCACAAAGTCAGCTGTGGCAATGTCTCCAAGTCCAAACTGATCGCAACGCAGATAACTGTTATAGTTATCAAGCGTCCAAACATGACGATTCTGTGGACGTTTCCTATAATCTGTAAGGATATGGTGCTGTGGACAATTTCAAAATCATCAATCAAAAATCATTTCTTCAATGAAATATATGATACAATATTCAATTTTATTTACCGAGTATAAAGGACTAAAATGAATCCTCTTAACAACACTGCACAACCTTTTCTCAAAGTACATAAACATCGTACAAGCAAATAACACCACCTACATAATCAAAAATTTTCAATTACAAACATAAACTACAACATGATACACAAAGAAAACTCACCATGCTAACCATGTTATCAACGTATTTTATCGGGGTCAAAGTGTAAAATGAAGTCGTGCTCAACGTTTGCCCAATTATCTTGCATACAACCCTAAACGTATAAATATTAGTCCATCACAAACAATAGAGATTCGCCAACCACAACTACAATTCAAAGCAAATATCTGTATACAGTGATCTCTCTGACGCTGACTGCTCTGTACAATTGGTCTACATCAACAATGGTGCTTGGATCCCCAACAAAATACGCAATGGGGGGATAACCAATGGTACGACCTCCCGTTCTTCTTCATCACCATCATCATGGATTTCAATACAAACAATGTTATCATGACTTCTTAAAACTATCTCATCTTCATATGAGATTTTATCCTCCCCTCTTACTTCCGTATATGCACCTAGGGGGTCATCAACTGCATTACCATCACCTTGTTGTTCAAATCCACAATCACGACCAACTTCAGCCTCTTCGTCACCTCCAACTTCAGTGCTTCATCAACTCCACCAGCAACTTCTTCATCAGTACCACATGCATCTTCTTCAGTAAGAACTCCAATCTTGGCATTCAATGCTCTGAGATCTTCATTGTTTTTCCTCAATCTCTCCTCGGCACCTACTTCCCATGTGCCCTCATCAGAGCTTTTGTCATAATCTTTCTCAACCTTGGATCCTTCAGCCAAGGATCCTTCACTCATCCCTCCGTTATCCATGTGGAAAGCTGCACAGATTTCCGGGCGATGACGACGATCTTCCTTTCTTACATACCACTCCAGATTTAACTGCACCATTATCACACAACAAATTTTGACAAATAAGACAATCAATTTTTACATCAAAAATAACGAATATCAAGACACTTACATCTCCGGTCTTAAATATATGTTCAATTTTTTCGGTCCTTGATTTATACGGGAACCATCGCATTATGCGCGGGAAAAACCTGTGTGAAGCATGACCATGCAAAGAAAGTCTTTCAACCGCCCAAGCCTACAATATCATAATATTATTTCATCAAACCTAATTGACAATTTTCTGCGATACATCAAAATAATAAACTATATATCATGTTACCTGCAACACTGACACATTGCCACCAAGAGTGAGTAACTGTGCGATACCTCCTCTCATAATTTTCTTCTTACATTTATTTAAATTATGTACAATATGTTTATGTACACTGGTGCACCAATCGTATAGACACAAACTGTCTAAGTCATCTAACACTGCAAAAGGCATGTTACAAACATGCCTTGATTTCCTAGGAAAATAAAAAACAACCAAACAAACTAATATATATAACCTACATACTACATCAACATCAATGCTATTATCATGCACAATGACATTAAACATGTCTGTCAACTCCTTCAAAGTGATAGTTTTTGATTTGAACATTTCACCAACCAATCCAACAACTACTTCATCAAACGAAATCTCTAAACCACCTATTTCTAAACCTATGCTCATGAACACATCAATAACTGAAAAGGGTACCAACTGTTGACTTACTCTAAAACTATTATCATGCCCGGCCCACCTGCAAATCATAACCTTCAATAATTTCAAATTCACCTCCACAGGACTATGAATATTCAAACACCACATAAATGGAGTCATCCTAATGCGCTCCACATGACACTTTCCTAGTAAACGAGTCATTTCAATAATGACCGATGAGTCCATCGAGATAAGAAGTCGCCACTACACAAAAAGATCATTTTTGTGTAGTGGCGACTTCTTATCTCGATGGACTCATCGATCATTATTGAAATGAATCGTTTACTAGGAAAGTGTCATGTGGAGCGCATTAGGATGACTCCATTTATGTGGTGTTTGAATATTCATAGCCCTGTGGAGGTGAATTTGAAATTATTGAAGGTTATGGTTTGTAGGTGGGCCGGGCATGATAATAGTTTTAGAGTAAGTCAACAGTTGGTGCCCTTTTCAGTTATTGATGTGTTCATGAGCATAGGTTTAGAAATAGGTGGTTTAGAGATTTCGTTTGATGAAGTAGTTGTTGGATTGATTGGTGAAATGTTCAAATCAAAAACTATCACTTTGAAGGAGTTGACAGACATGTTTAATGTCATTGTGCATGATAATAACATTGATGTTGATGTAGTATGTAGGTTATATATATTAGTTTGTTTGGTTGTTTTTTATTTTCCTAGGAAATCAAGGCATGTTTGTAACATGCCTTTTGCAGTGTTAGATGACTTAGACAGTTTGTGTCTATACGATTGGTGCACCGGTGCACATAAACATATTGTACAGAATTTAAATAAATGTAAGAAGAAAATTATGAGAGGAGGTATCGCACAGTCATTCACTCTTAGTGGCAATGTGACAGTGTTGCAGGTAACATGATATATAGTTTATTATTTTGATGTACCGCAGAAAATTGTCAATTAGGTTTGATGAAATAATATTATGATATTGTAGGCTTGGGCGGTTGAAAGACTTTCTTTGCATGGTCATGCTTCACACAGGTTTTTCCCGCGCATAATGCGATGGTTCCCGTATAAATCAAGGACCGAAAAAATTGAACATATATTTAAGACCGGAGATGTAAGTGTCTTGATATTCGTTATTTTTGATGTAAAAATTGATTGTCTTATTTGTCAAAATTTGTTGTGTGATAATGGTGCAGTTAAATCTGGAGTGGTATGTAAGAAAGGAAGATCGTCATCGCCCGAAAATCCGTGCACCTTTCCACATGAATGACGGAGGGATGAGTGAAGGATCCTTGACTAAAGGATCCAAGGTTGAGAAAGATGATGACGAAAGCTCTGATGACGACACATGGGAAGTAGGTGCCGAGGAGAGATTGAGGAAAAACAATGAAGATCTCAGAGCATTGAATGCCAAGATTGGAGTTCTTACTAGGGAGTTATTTGAAATTTGTCAAACTCCAATCTTTACTGAAGAAGATGCATGTGGTACTGATGAAGAAGTTGCTGGTGGAGTTGATGAAGCACCTGAAGTTGGAGGTGACGAAGAGGCTGAAGTTGGTCGTGATTGTGGATTTGAACAACAAGGTGATGGTAATGCAGTTGATGACCCCCTAGGTGCATATACGGAAGTAAGAGGGGAGGATAAAACTGCATATGAAGATGAGATAGTTTCAAGAAGTCATGATAACATTGTTTGTATTGAAATCCATGATGATGGTGATGAAGAAGAACGGGAGACCGTACCATTGGTTATCCCCCCATTGCACAGTTTTGTTGGGGATCCAAGCACCACTGTTGATGTAGACGAATTGTACAGAGCAGCCAGCGTCAGAGAGATCACTGTATACAGGTATTTGCTTTGAATTGTAGTTGTGGTTGGTGAATCTCTATTGTTTGTGATGGACTAATATTTATATGTTTAGGGTTGTATGCGAGATAATTAGGCAAACGTTGAGCACGACTTCATTTTACACTTTGACCCCGATAAAATATGTTGATAACATGCTTAGTATTGTGAGTTTTCTTTGTGTTTCATGTTGTAGTTTATGTTACTAATGTGAAAATTTTTGATTGTGTAGGTGGTGTTATTTGCTTGTACGATGTTTATGTACTTTGAGAAAAGGTTGTGCAGTGATGTTAAGAGGATTCATTTTAGTCCATTATACTCGGTAAATAAAATTTGATATTGTATCATATATTTCATTGAAGAAATGATTTTTGATTGATGATTTTGAAATTGTCCACAACATCATATTCTTACAGATTATAGGAAAAACGTCCACAGAATCGTCATGTTTGGACGCTTCATAACTATAACAGTTATCTGCGTTGCGATCAGTTTGGACTTGGAGACATTGTCACAGCTGACTTTGTGAGTAACCTTTAATGTGCAATATTTGTCCAGTTTTGGTCGGAAATGTTTTATTGATATTGTTTTTATTGTTTGTAGTTGTTTATGTCATTTGTCCACGATGATCATTGGTGGTGTTATTCAGTGAAATTGAGTTCATTAGAGATATTTGTGATTGACTCTTTGGGTAAGGGGATCAGAGACCGAAAAAGGATAGACACAAATGTTGTAAGATTCCACATATTTCATTGTTGATGACCCTGTGATTGTAAGATAACCCTGTATTGTTTAACATTTTTTTTGTATTTGTTAACTGGTAGGCTGAAACTATGACACGGTTTTTTTGCCTCTTGATGAATAGACCGGAAGGTAGTATTGGTCCTTTGACTGTTAAACAAGCAAATATCCCATCCCAACCAAACTTGTAAGTTTTTTGAATTGTACTGCTGTATTATATTGTGTTGTGATGAATATATGGTGAAAAGTAATTTTATGTGGTGGGTATATTATTTCAGACATGATTGTGAAGTCATAATGTTGAAAGCAATGGAAATTTGGGATGGAGACGACAAATACAACGGAAAAAGCATGCCTCAATATACAACTGTAAGTAGCAATTGTGTGTTTGTTAAAATTATTTTATGTTTTGGTTTCTAATGGGGAAAATGTTGGTTTCAGGAGGAGCTGCTTGGGATTAGAAAGAAATATGTATGTCAATGGATCCTGGACAGTGAGAACATAAGGCGAATGGAAGCCCTAGAGCTATATGGCATTCTTTAGGATTGGTTACACATGAACAAATTTGTCTTGTAACACAGCATGTTTATATGTGTACATAATGTTAGTTGACAATGTAGACATTGTTTTTGTAATAAGATTATTGGTTGGATTTTTCAATTTAATTGTTTTGACGTTGTGATTGTTATAATGAATAAATCTTTTATTGAAAAAATAACGCACCATTATAATAAGTATTTCAAAAGTAAGGGAGGGTTTCATAAGTGAAATTAAGGGTCATTACTGCGAGGGAGTTGAACAAGTTCTGAGTTGGGCTGGTGAACAAACTAAATAGTAATCGTTTACAGTGGGTTAGTAAACGATTACGCGACAATAATGTGTGTTTTGTACAGAAATTTGAATTGAAATAGTGAAGCAGGGTGACTTTGGTGACCATTGGCAAAAACTGTTATTTTGACTCAGAGTTGCACTTGTGTTTGGAAGATGTTGGTGTTTTAGTGGTCTTAGAGGGTAGTAGGGGATGTGAGGTGACCCCAAGTAGTGGGGAAGAACCCATTTTCAGTGGGAGAAACAACTTGGGCAAGGCCTGAGCTAGTCTGCTGAAAAACACACATTCGTAATCATTTACACAGTCCTCGTAAACGATTACGTGAGAATATTCCAGGTATTGTACAAAAACTTCAACTGTAGTGGTCAGTTAGGGTAACATGGGTGACCATTGTCAAACACAGTTTGTTGGAGTCACATGTGGACTTGTATTTGGAAGATGTTAGTCATAAATTGTTGGTAGATGATGGTTGGTGATGTGATGTGACCCGAAGCCGTGGGGAATGAGGCAATGTGAGTGGGGGGACCAAGTTGTGGAAGGGCTGAGTGAGTCTGCTCAAAACACCCTGTTCTAATCATTTACAGTGTGTTTGTAAATGATTACGCGATCGAAATCCAGACTTTGTATAGAACCCCAACTGAAGTAGTCAATCAGGGCAACATAAGTAACCATTGTCAAAACATTATGTTTGACTCAGACGTGCACTTGTGTTTGGAAGTTGTTAGTCTTTGACTGTTTGTAGATGGTGCTTGGCGATGTGACACCAAGGAGTGGGGAGTGACCCATTTTGAGTGGGGGGACCAAGTTATGCAAGGGATGAATCAGAGTGGTCCAAAAACCCTGCTGTAATCGTTTACACAGTCTTGATAAACGATTACGCGAGAGAAAATCATGTTTTGTACAGAAACTTCACCTGAAGTAGTCAATCAGGGTAACACGGGTGACCATTGTCAAAACCAGTATGTTTCAGTCACATCTACACTTGTCTTTGGAACATGTTGGTGTTTGACTGCTTGTAGATGGTGCTTGGTGATGTGATGTGATCCCAAGTAGTGGGGAATGACCCATTTTGAGTGGGGGGACCAAGTTGTGCAAGGGATGAATCAAAGTGGTCCAAAAACCCTACTGTAATCGTTTACACAGTCCTGGTAAACGATTACGCGAGAGAAAATAAGGTTTTGTACAGAAACTTCAACTGAAGTAGTCAGTCAGGGTAACACGGGTGACCATTGTCAAAACCAGTATGTTTTAGTCACATCTGCACTTGTCTTTGGAAGATGTATGTGTTTGACTGTTTGTAGATGGTGCTTGGTGATGTGATGTGACCCCAAGTAGTGGGGAAGAACCCATTTTGAGGGGGGACCAAGTTTTGGAAGGGATGAATCAGACTGGTCAAAAAACCCTGCTGTAATCGTTTACACAGTCCTGGTAAACGATTAAGCGAGAGAAAATCACGTTTTGTACAGAAACTTCACCTGAAGTGGCCAGTCAGGGTAACACGGGTGAGCATTGTCAAAACGAGTATGTTTCAGTCACATCTGCACTTGTCTTTGGAAGATGTTGGTGTTTAACTGTTTGTAGATGGTGCTTGGTGATGTGATGTGACCCCAAGTAGTGAGGAAGAACCCATTTTGAGTGGGGGGACCCAGTTGTGGAAGGGATGAATCAGACTGGTCAAAAAACCCTACTGTAATCGTTTACACAGTCCTGGTAAACGATTACGCGAGAAAAAATCATGTTTTGTACAGAAACTTCACCTGAAGTAGTCCGTCAGGGTAACACGGGTGACCATTGTCAAAACCAGTATGTTTCAGTCACATCTGCACTTGTCTTTGGAAGATGTTGGTGTTTAATTGTTTGTAGATGGTGCTTGGTGATGTGATGTGACCCCAAGTAGTGGGGAATGACCCATTTTGAGTGGGGGGACCAAGTTGTGCAAGGGATGAATCAAAGTGGTCCAAAAACCCTGCTGTAATCGTTTACACAGTCCTGGTAAACGGTTTCGCGAGAGAAAATAAAGTTTTGTACAGAAACTTCAACTGAAGTAGTCAGTCAGGGTAACACGGGTGACCATTGTCAAAACCAGTATGTTTGACTCACATTTGCACTTGTCTTTGGAACATGTTGGTGTTTGACTGTTGGTAGCTTGTGCTTGGTGATGTCATGTGACCCCAAGGAGTTGGGAATGACCCATTTTGAGTAGGGGACCAAGTTGTGGAAGGGATGAATCAGACTAGTCAAAAAACCCTGCTGTAATCGTTTACACAGTCCTGGTAAACGATTACGCGAGAGAAAATCATGTTTTGTACAGAAACTTCAACTGAAGTAGTCAGTCATGTATTGGTAGGTCACATGTGGACAAAACAATTTAATTTTAGCCACAATTCCAGTGCTATGGGGTTCATGTTGGTATTACAATTGTGATAGAGGGTGGGAATTGATAACAAAGCATGCCAACAATTAACTTCAAAACATTTGTATAACACAATCAAATTCATCATAACACAACATTAATAAAAATTAAAGTACACACAACAATAATACATTGTAGGTTTGAAAGTGATTGCATCTACTTCCTTTAAGAACTGCTCTAGTGGCTTTCTGAAGAAAGGTAATCACACAAATTCTCATTACAAATTATGCCCATGATTTAAGTGATACTTCTCAGTTTAAAGTAGCAGCAGCTGGAGGATTTAAATAAATGGAAAAAAAATGTTGATAAATAAATAAAATAATAGGCCTCTGATTGAATTTTTTTACCTTTCCCCGTAAGTTAATATCTGCCTTCCTATATCCTCTGATGCAATCATCTGCAAAAACAGTTAGTCTTGGGCAAATGGCAAGTAAAAGCACACAATTCTCCTTTCTATTTGTGACAAAGCGTGTAGAGAAATCCATGATAGATAATAGAGAAGGAAGCAATGATGCTAGAGTCACAGTATTCTTAATTCCAGTGGGGCGGGAGGATTAAATGAAAGAAATTCCACATCATTCAAACTACCAGTTCAAGCAGAGAGTGCAGACTTCGTGGATTCCTTGGCACGGTCAAGCTGTATCTGTGAAACTGCCATTGTGGGAAGACCGTATTTAATTTGATAGATATCAAAGTTAACAAAAGGAAACAAAAAGCAAGGCAACCAGATTAAACCTTGTCCTTATGATGCGAGTGCTATTAATTCTCTGACTGCTAGGTCCATAGCTTTTTCCACAGAATCAGAACTCTAAATTGACACATGAAAAAGAGCTCAAAATTCATACTTTTAAAAATACTCTGTCGAAAATTCAAAAGAGCTTAAAAGAAGGAGGAAAATGAATAGGAAACCTAGTCTGTGCAACTTCAACTTGCGGAATCTACAATTTATTTTATTTTCGGATCAACGTTCAAGACAACTTCAACTTAGAAGTACATTTTAAATATCTTGTGCTGTGTTAATAAATTATAAAAGGGAACTTATTTTTCTAGACGAACTAACCCAACCATTCAATGAATAAAAAATTCAGAGAAAATTAAATAGAGACATCACATCTGTGTTTTAAGAAAAGATTTTGCCTTAATGTGGTTGCATATAAGCCAAATAACCCTGTATTGTTGAAGAGACTGTTGAATGCAGAAAAACATTGAATCTGCTGGTATTCATTCAAGACACGAAGATCTGGATTCCATTATATAAAAGCACAAGTTAAGAGATGATCTACTGATATATGAACAGAAAATAGTGAAATTGACTTCATATAGCAATTAAAAAAAGTGAAAACTATACTCAAACGGAAAAACTTGAAAAGTTCAAGATCATAGTGGCAAAGGTAAATCAAATCACTTATGAAAGTCAGCTGTAAACTAGAAGATACATAGTGAAAGCTTACAAAGCCTTGAGTGCATTCCCTTTCCAGGTCCCCCAGCGGAGAATGACCCACTTCCTCCCATAAGCATCTGCGGTACTAAGAAATGTTACTTCCATTCAATTCCTTCTTTCCTCCTTTTCTTGTGCATGAATGCCGACAAAAGAAAATATACAAATACATAAACATGAGATCTCTTGAAATCATAATGACTCGCACAAAAGGAGTACCTGTACAACGGTCAAAATAATAGCTTCTTTCTCTTTTTTCCAGCCACCAGGCACTTCAAAGGCAATAGCAACAGTTTTTTCAGAAAATAAGTAATAATATACAGCATTTGAGTTAAAACCGAACAAAAACAAAAGATTACCAAAAGGAACGGCGAGGAGCTTCAAAAACGACGTGGTTTCGGCGTTCGTAGGTGTTTCGAAATTATTTTAACAACATTTTTTTTATTTCGTCAAAATTATTCTACAAATAAAAATAATAATAATAATAATAATTATAAACACGAAAATAATAATAATAATAATAATTATAAATACGAAAAATGGATGTTAAAAAAATTGTTATCAAAGGTATAGTTATCTTACTTCAAATCCTCCAATTTCGACTTCATTTTCAATTTTTCAAAACATTTTTCATATGGACTAACAATAAGAGAACAACACGTGGCCGTGTCAAAATGATATCGATTAGTTGTAAAAAATGTTCTCAAATTATCATAATTCATATTTTGGAGTGTTACCGGTAGCCCCAGCTCTGAACAAGTAACACAACAACACAGTGGAAGGTATTGCCTTGGTATGTTCCATACACTTTTGTTCATCTTTCTCGCTTTTTCTAGATTGAGTATCTAACTACATTATCTCTGTTCCATTCCACAGACCAAAGATGGTGAAGTGGCAGAGACTCATTTTTCCCTTTCTTCGCCACATTCACAAGCGAGTTGTGGATCATCACCATGCCAATCCTTCAGCTCCAAGCCTTGCCATTTCTCGCTTAGCCTCTTCTCTTTCACAAGGTTAAGACTTTTCTCTATTGCCCTTTTTCGTGTTTTCGCTTTTGGGGTCTTAGTTCTGTTAAATTTGTGACTTTTAAGGATTCGTTAGAGTAAAACTTGCTTTGGTATTGTAGGTCAGATAGGGAGGAGAGCGTGGACAATAACAATGCCAACTTTGCCCTGTTTCTCAAGACCCATTTTCCTGGGTTTCCAACATCAGGTAAAATTATGTTTTGATGGCATGATCACTGGTATAGTAAAACTAAGGCTTTTTGTTACCTGTTAGGTCGTTTTTGGCACTAAAGTTTATGGTTTTGAAAAAGTTTTGTGGACATCTAGTTGCGGTGTTTATACCCTGAGAGAGAGAGAACTGGGACATGTGATGGTGATGTTATAAAAAGAGAGAGAGAGATGAAGGGAAATAATAGTGGCATTGGGTGTGAGAGGTGTTAAAAAATTAGAGTTCTTTGGACCACATTCAAATCACAAGTGCCAGTTTAAGATTTTTTTTGTCAAAATTAATTCTGCCAAACTTTAAAATTAATGGATGCTAAGGCATTTTCTTAACCTCTCTACTCTAATAGTATGAACTGGGAAGGTATTTTCATGTACTATAGTGAATTTGATAGGGTATGGAGGGTTTATGAGAGGAGAAAGAAGAGTTAGGAGGAAAAGCGGGAAGTGTTTTAGAAGCTTAACTGTAATAACAGTTAAGAGGGCGGGAATAAACTCATATAAATAGGGTTGATGTACTTTTGTATGAGTTAGTTTTGGATTCTTTTGTAAAGATAGGAACCATTATCCTGTGGAGGGGAAATTAGGCTCCCTTGGAGGTGATAGAGTTGTACATTGGTTGAGATAATAATACAGATACATTCTATTTTCTGTCTAGACTCTTGTTTGTGTGTGTGTGTTGAATTAGATAGGTTTCGTAATCCAGAAACCTATCAGAATTTTATTTTTCCAGCAAGGATGTATGTAGTAATAAAAGTAACCCAGTTAAAGTTAACTAGTGTATATTAAATAATTGCAATGGTTGTCTCTTGCAATGGAATATGGATTCTCATGTTTGCTCCTCTAGAGAGGTTATATGTCCTTTGCTGTCATTAGTGGAGGGGAAACCATGTTTTTGGTAGCAAATATTCTGGGTATGTCCTGATTGGCACAGTGAGTGCAGTGAAGAGAGGGAGAAGATGAGTTAGCAACATTATTTTTGGCAATAGCAACAACAAAATTTTACCCATTAGTTGATGTTCTTGCTGTTGCACAACATAAGAGAAAATCTTAGAAATAGGAGAACAGAAAAGAAAACCTGTTACAGAGAGAGAAAAAGAAAATAACCTGAAAAGATGCCATAAAAAACAGAAAAGATCCATGCAATGCAGCCACTCATAAGTTACCCACAGCAACACAACACAATCATGCGTGGTCGTGCAAATCGAAAACATTAGTTAAGAAAAGCAATTTGACTGGCATTTACATGTTAAATGATGAATGCAAACCCTTTGCTTCTATGGTTGCTAATCGAAACTCTCAATGGAGTTTGATTTAATTTGGGTATTCTTTTAAGAGAAAACCCAAAGGCTTTTCATTTTTGGATAACGTATAATCTTTAGGTGGTTGAATTTCATTTTTCAGTTTAAATTCTTGAACAGTCCCCTCTATGTTAAATTGTTCACTAGCCATTACCTAATAGTATATAGCCTTGAGATCATTTGTCATTGACATGATATCATATTGACTATGACCAAGTGAAAAGTTCAATCCTGTCTGGCAGTTCACTAGGTTTAAGTTAAATTAAGTACAAGGTTGGATGGGGATTTGTGCATTATCAACACTTCAAACTTCCATCGGGCTTGCATGAGGAGGTGCTTTACTTATAAACCATTTTTGAGTTTTCACATAGTAGCTTAAAGTTTTTGGATTAGTTGGTCTCAAGTCATCAACAAAAAAATATAAGATGGAAAGCAAAGACGGATGGTTTTGGGTTAGTACAGGAGTCTGCAACCACGAGACACAAAAAGCCTTATTCTTTCCCAAAACATTTGGGCAAGGGTTGTGTTGGTGGCTCCTATGTCATTGAGGTCTTTCCATGCCTCTATAATATTCCCTCTTAACAGAATCACTCTATCTTTTTTATTTTCTTCAGGATGATTATATAAACAGGGAATTTAACTTTTGGTAATCTTAATCATAGCAAAACCCTAGACATACAATCTCTCCTTATGTTAGTCTTTCATCTATTACAGTTCAGAGAATGTGATTCTCGACCCTTCTATAGTTACAGAAGTCTGTAACCACATAGCAGCCGCAATAATGGATGAAGTTGTAATAGAAGGATTTGGAAAAAATAATGTTTTTGAGGTTGGCCACTGAAATGTTTTGCGAAAGAATAAGGTTTTTGGCTTCTCTTTGGTACTAGAAACTTGGTCTTTTAAGTGGGTTGTACGCTGTTAGTCTTGACTTCTATTTTGTTGGTTCTTTATAATCTTTTCTTTAATTAGTTGTCTTTTCAGGGATATCTTATCCTCCTATATTTGTATATCACTTCTTTCTTTATGGATTTTTTTTTTATTTGAAAACAAAATTACTTTCACAACAATTCTTGTTGCTGCGCCCTAAATTGTGCAAACACTTTCTTAGACTTTGTGATCATACTCAGTTATGTTTGGAGATTATAATAAACAGGTTTGCTCATATTTAATATTTTGCAAAGCATCAAACTAAAACCTCTGGGTTTACTAAGCTAGTGTTATAAGTTTCATAATTTTATGTCTATGCATGGATTATTGTTGCTTTGCTACTCTCTTACCTTCATCTTTTTTTCTTTCATTACTTGATTATTTCCGTTTCAGGGAATTTCAACTACTGCTCCATTGCTGGCAAATTCATCTGAGGAAGCACCTGTTTTGTCACCTTTAGTCCCAGTTTCATCTTTGGGTGGTTCAAAAGGTGAAGACCAGAAGCAGAAAGCTGTTACTAAGCCAGAAACGGTTCAAGCAATATTAAAGGGAATAAAGCAGGTTTGAGATCCATATCACTATTCATGATTGTTTGCTTTTGGTTTTCTTATTTGCGGCAGTTGGTTTCCCTTCATTAAGGGCATGTTTGGCAGACCTGACCAAAGCATATGTTGAGTGAATTTTGTTTGAAATGATTTTAAAGTGCTTAAAAGTACAATATGAAAACTTATAACATTTAATACACCCAAAATGGCAACATCAAAGGAAAATAGTCTTTTAATTGCTTAAATAGTTTAACAGATTCTACTTTATTCATTCAGTATAATGCATGTGCTGATTGTATTTAGAAATTGTGGCCTTCTCTAGCCGCTCTATAATGCTGTTCTGTGATTACACCATTTTATGAGGTGCTATTGACAAGCCAAAAAATATTTAAAGAAAAAAAAAACAACCTTTTTTTTTATGAAGTTAACTAATTCAAGAGCATGCTATTATCGAAACTGTTTTTCTCCTTCAAAACAGTTTTGAGAGTGGATAAAGTAAAAGAATTTGCTGTACTCTATTGGAATGGACTAGTTTCATCTTTCCAAGTGCAACTAACTGCCACTGCCGAACGCAAGAATTGACAAAATACCAGTGGAACATCTTTATATCTCTGATATCATTTCAGGACATCTTTATATCTCCGATATCATTTCAGAACTGCTAGATATGATATAATAATGATGACAACGACGTGAATATGTAATCCAAATGACATACTTTTAAACAATGCTTGTACTTCTACAACCAAGCTAGTAAAGGGCACTTATTGCTTTTGATTGAATAATCAACTGTTGAGTGTCGTGACAAAATCAAGTACATATCTAACTCTTAAACTTTGAGTATAAGTCTAACTCAACCTCAGTCTTATAAATCAAGGTTTGCACCCCACTTGTATACCCTAGCTATATCACCAAACAATGTGAGACTGAAACATCATCGTTTAGGTACCAATTGAGGGTTCTCTACTTTATATACACTATAGGTTGGATATACCCTTGTCCATGTGGGACTAAAGTATCTGCTTTGAGGTTACAATTTAGGCAATCCCCAATGGCAAGGTGGGGGTGATTCCAACAGTAACAAACTTTGAAGTTAATTACAATCTCAACTTTCAATATTTTAATCAGCAATTGTTAGTGCTGAAGTGCATTCCTCTCACTTTAGAGGAGCTAAATTTATAGACATTTTCCCCCGTGACTGTCCAAATGATCCTAATCCGTTAGATAAATAACAATAATAAGGTTGAACGTACCTCTTTGTAGCATTCAAATGATTATATTCCATTTTTCCCTGTAGTTTCATAGTCCCCCCATCCCTGCTCTCCTTACCAATCTATCTTTAACTGTATCTACTATATTATTTTATCTCACCTTTTCTAACATTCGATGTTTCCACCAATTTGTGCGTTTGGTTTTCTCGTAAGCACTAGTGCAGGCTAAAAGAAAACCATTGATTTGACAATATGAATAAGTATCTCAGTGTATCTTCACAAGTATGTTCAGCATAGCTATAATAGGAATATTAAAAAATTATAAGTCTTTATTTCATTTATGTGTTGTCCTTGCATAGCTTTTATTAAAGAAACTTCTGTGATATTTTAATCAGCATGTCAATTTTTTCTGACATGTTAGAACATATTTTTTAAGCTATTGAAATATACCTTCCTTGATTTGATGTGTAAACTATCGTAATTCATTGTTTAGTTCATATCTGATTGAAGCTGATTTTGTAATACCCTGTCTTCAATGGTATTTAAGAGTCCGAAGAAGGTCAACCTAGTTGCTGCTCTGGTTCGTGGCATGCTTGTTAAAGATGCATTGATGCAACTGGAATTGACAATAAAAAGAGCAGCAAAAACTGTTTATCAGGTAGTAATACTAGGCGTTTTTTATTGTCACCACATTGGCCAAGATTGCAAAAACTATAATTTTTAATTGCTTTCAAAGTTCCTCTTTGATTGCATCAAATTTTAATAATTTTTTTTTCTCAATATTTTTTCCTCATGCCCTAGCCATTTTACATTTTCTCACTTATAATACCAAGAAGAAATTCTAAAGTAATCTTACTCTTCATTGCTTTTTGCCTGCGTTTAACACAACTTGTGACTGTTTAGATTCCGGTTATGTTCAATTTCACTGGAGAGAAAGGTTATTCTATTACTTTCTATGTGGTAAAGCAGAGGTTCCAGCATTTGTTTTAATATCCTACACATTGCAGGTTATTCATTCAGCCCGAGCAAATGCCTCTCACAATCATGGTTTAGATCCAGAACGTCTCATCGTAGGTAATATCTTGAATTTCAAAATTGTTAGAACTTAGAAGTGAAGTTGTTCTGTTACATTATTTAGAACATTGCAAGATTGTTTAGTCCATGTAGCTGACCTCATCTAATGATAAAAGGCTTAATTGTTGTTCTATCTCTGATGATCCTGGTTCCTTGTTTCTTCTTGCAGCGGAAGCATTTGTAGGAAAGGGGTATTTCAAAAAGAGAATTGCCTTCCATGCCAAAGGAAAATCAGGGCTCATAATGAGACCAGAATGCAGGCTAACAGTTGTAGTGAGAGAGATAACTCCGAAAGAAGAGGCTGATATTGCTAGGTTGAGAGTTCACAACTTTAAGAAACTAACTAAGCGGGAGAGACGACTTGTGCCTCATCAACTTATTGAGACCACTCCTGTTTGGGGCCGCAAAAACAAATCTAGTGGTCAAAACTTGAGTGCTGCACCTGCATGAGCCTCACTTTGTTTCCAAGTTTTCATGCTTCATGGCATTTTTGTGTAATAGATTATTCTTCTTGGACATTACATAATATGGAAACTATTGAGAAATTTGTCTGGCCCTTGTTTCAAATCATAGAAAGTCTGTGCTGGATCATGTCAAGTATTATTCTCATTCACTAGCTTATTTTTCTTCCTGCTAGGTACTAAAAAGGATATGCCCTGTTCAATTAGCAGCAAAAGAATCTCCTCTCGTTTTGAGTGGAAGTATAACCCTGTGATTTTCAAGATAAGGGTACTCTTGCATCATTTCATTAAATGTGGTTTTATTATTTATTGAACTTGTTAGCAACATATATATCAATCGGTAAATGAGTTTACTATCAGTTTTAACTTTAATTTGATATGTCAAATCTTGGTCAGTGAAATAAAAAATTGGTAATTTGAAATTGCCAAGAAATAGTTTATGTCTTACTTGTGCGTTAATCTAACTGATATTTTCACTAAGTTTGTTCTTGGCAACAGCAAGTTCATGTAGTGTTTACCAGTAGCAATTGCTCATCAGCACTGATATGAAAGAATAAGGTGGGGAATTGTTGAGTTTATTTTATCTCTTTCATCAGTTGTATCATTTAATGGGTAGCATGTAGCTGTGGCATTTGATGGAGGTCCTCTCTTGGATGTTGTCTATCTTATATAGAATCAACACATTTGCTTAGTTAGACTTTATGTTACTCTGTTATATTTCACTATGCGTAAAGAAGTTTCTCTTTCTTGTTCTCTAAGAAACGTGCATCAATTTTATGTTTGGCTAGAAACTGCTCATGGTCACACATAATTTCTTTTCTCCTTCATCAGGTAATTAACATAAATATATTTTACTATCACAAATTTTCCATATAACTATGCAGCAAACATATTTTTCAATTCCAATTCCGGTATTTATTGGTTTCTTCTTTTGTTTTTGTATTTCTTTTACTGATCAAAATACATAACCACTATTATTGCACAAATCATTATAATGACTTCTGGTGTTGTGTTTCTAACTTTCTCTCTAGAGATGGTGTTGTTGATTTTGTCTGTAAGAAAGTGGCAAAATGTTTTGAGTAATGAGATGGACTTTGCATGTATGTAAGTAAGAGCTACACTTAAAACTTCTTTGTTCCATGTTGCACTAACATGAGAATTCTAGCCAAGTTAATTTATGAAAAACTAATAATAATTAAAATAGTTTCAGCGTAAAACTAAATACCTTATGATAAAACCAATATAGATTATGTGAATATCAAGTATTCCTTGTCTAAGACACTGCATATAATTTTTATATTAAATCTCAAATTGAAAATTAAAATTTACGAAATATGATATACGTCACAAAACAACTATAAATTTAACAATACAGCATTTTAAAATTATCCAAACTAGACCAAATAAAATTTCCGTGATTTAGTATAATTTTTTTTATATTTATATTGAATCACGTGTTATGTTCGATTTAAATGTATTTTTAATAAAAAAAGTTATTCAAGTCTTACGCTCGATTTATGAATATTGAAAGAATTTTTCATTATTGAATAGCATACATTATTAAATTTCTTATATATAATACAAAAGTCTTCCACAATGACAGTTGCAAATACAGAATTATATGAATAAAATCACTCAACTATATAACAAAATGGACTACATATCATAATTGATAAATGTTTAAGATTAAAGATAATTTAGAAAAATATGTTTTAAGATATTTTATTTGATATTATTAAATAATTACCTTATTCAACCATATCAATAAATATCAAAAGATAACATTTACCAAATTTTTTTTAATCTAGCATATATCTTCTCAAATATTTTTAGATCTCCACAACAATCAAATATATTTTGAAGATATTGGATTATTCAAAAGATAATTGGAGGAGATAAATTATTAGAAAGAAGATTACACCAACAGAAAAGCCTGAAACAAAGCTCAATCCAATTTCTATATAAAGAGACTTAAGGAAACACATTAGCGGAGCTTAGGAACCCTTCAAGGGTTCAAATTTCGTCCACCCTCTCTTTTCTCATGTTTGCCACCCTCTCTTCTTCTACTTCATGTTATTTCTACATTTCATGGAGTGTTAAGTCTCTAGGGTTGATTCTAATTTTAATTGAATGAGTGTTAAATCTACATAACATATCAATCGTATGAGTGGATTTTAATTTTAATTGAGAATTTACTTTGATTAAATTTAGAAACTTTCATATGATTGAATGATTTTTTCTACCAACTGAGAATGTACTTTGATTAGTGGTAAAAACTTTAACAAGAATTAATCAAGAATGTAATTTGGTTAATTAGCTTTTTAATTGATATAAAAGGTAAAAGAATAGACGTGATTTAGCATAGTAATATTTAATTGAGAATGCACTTTGGTTAAATTTACTATGACTAATTTATAAAGTTCTTGCTTTTATTTGAGAATGTATTATGGTTAATAGTGAGAACACCAACAAATTAATTGAGAATTTACATTGATTAATTTGAAAATATAAGATAATAATTAATTGAACAATAATCTTTAGATAACTAAACGATGAGTCCTATTTTGAAAACGTAGTGAAATTAACCTATTTTCTTTATCATTATTTTTATCTTTTGAAATCTCTTTATAAATTTCTTTCTTTCTATCTTTTGTTACATAGTTCTTTGATCTTTTATTTATCCTTATCTTCTTTACTATTTTACTAACCCTTATGTATAGCTTTTATACAAACTAAATTATTAAAAATCAATTTCATATTCATTGGGAGACGACTTAGGGTTGAATTTACTCTTTCTTTTTTGTTGGCTACTGTCTTAACAATATTAAAGTTGCTATAGTTTAGTAGTATTAATTTGATCGCGTCAATGATAGCGTTATCAAGTCTATTGAGAATGTTAGAAAAGTAGCCCTTATATATCAAGCCAAGAGGGGGTGAATTGAATCAACCAAGTAAAGAAAGATGAAAGAAAGATCAAAACACACAAATTTATACTAGTTCAGCTTTTCACAAGCCTACATCCCGTCTTCCTTCAACAACCTTAGTTGGGGGGCAATCCACTAATCAAAATTTGAGTACAAGAATACAATGATGCTCTCAATTGCTATCCTTACACCACTCAAATCTGAAAACAATAACACTAAAAAGGATACACTCACTCCCAATCAATACAAGAGATGATTCACTCAACCTCTAACAATACAAGAGAGGAAACACTCACTCTCTAACCTGGCCTACCCAGCACAAGTGCTAAATCAAATACAAGATATAAGAACCTGATGAAATCACACTCCTATAGTGCAGAAAAATCAGAACATATGAAGTCCAATGTATCTTGAATGAATTCTTGATTTCTTAATCACCAATGAATCTTCAAATCCTCCAAGAATACTTCTTGAGAAAATCTATACTCAAAACTCAAAGAGAATGTTAGTATTTGCCAATGAAAACGTTAAAGAGTCAAGTCACAAGTCTGGTTTATATAAAAAACTAAATCCTATTGTAGTTTAATAAATTATGTTATAGCATAATCGATTAGGCTTTAGCTTCTAGTTTAATCGATTATATCACTTATATAATCAATTATATTGACATTTATGCTTACAAATGCTTCTTTCAACTAACCTAACAGATTAGGTTATTTGTATAATGGATTAAATCTTTCTCTTTATTTTAATCGATTATGTAACTTATATAATCGATTATTTTACTATTGTGCCTTGTTTATCATCTATTTGTCTTTCTTAACAGATTATGTTATCTATATAACAAATTATGTCTTTCTCTCTATTTTAATCGATTAGGTAACTAATGTAATTGACTATAACAGGATATTTTGCCCTGTTTTGCATTCTAAGTGTTTTGGCTTAATTTAATAGATTATATTACTAATGTAATCGATTAATACTATCAGAAAACTAGATTCTTAATCTATTTAGGCTTGTTTCATTTATCCTATCAAGATTGATACATCTAGCACAAACATGTTAATGAAATTTCTATGTCATTTTGTTATGCTATGAGGATTAAAACCTTTTCTAATCATTATTAACCATTCATCATCAAAAACCAATAAATGTGGAGTCTCATACTCCCCCTATCAACAGAGAGATTTCAAATGAGAGACACTTGTTCTTAGACGTTGTTTATGATTTTCTAATTCGTTTAGTGTAGAAAGCATTACTTCATTTGGCTTTAGATGTTATAAGATGCTTCTTTGCTACTTGTTTCAAACAACTTTTCCTACATAGTAATATTTTCTTTTGATGTTATTTGTTAAACTTCAAAACTTGGGTTGCTAATATAGTCTACTCTCTAGAAGTTTTTTGTCTTAACACGTAGATTATACCTTAATACCTTAGGAAAAGAAAATGACTAATGAGAGACAAAGGTAGAAAGTGAATGAAGTGTCATGGGCGTCAACCTCTTTCCCTCAAAATTTCAAAGAAAACAAGTTTGCTTGTGTTTTGGGTTGGATTATTAAGTTAAGAATGATAAAGTTTTTTTTCTTTATGTTCGGGTTGGTGAGCCAACCTAGCTCACCACGGTTTTATCCCGGATGAGTCAGGTTCTTAGAGTGTTAGGTCCATTTTGGCCTATACTAAATTTAAAAAAAAAAATTAACCCAACCCAATTCGAACCCGTGGTGAGTCGGGTTGGTTCACAAGTTTTAACCCATTTTGAAAACTCTAAGTATAACAAAAAAAAATATATTATATAAATCATTCACACATGATTAGACAATAGGAATATCCATTTGATGAATCTATCCATACACTAATTAAATAAGTCTAGCACCAAATACTAGACAAATTTGTCTATACACTGATAAGATGAGTCTAACAATATAGATTGCACAATTCTATCCATACACAAATTATACGAATCTATTAATATACATTAGACGAATATATCCATTCACTTATAGACGAGTCTTGTAATACACATTAAACGTGAACATACACTGATTAGATTACTCTCTTCATGCACTAATTAAACGAGTCTAGCAATAAAGACTATATGAGTATGTCTATACACTGATTAGATAAGTATAGTAATAGATATTAAACGAGTCTATCTACACACAAATTAGACAAGTCTATTAATACATATTAGACGAGTTTGTCCACTTACTGATTAGACGATTCTTAAAATAAATATTACACGAGTTTGAATATAAATTGACTAAATGAGCCTAACAATACATATTAGACAAATTTGTTGATGTAATGATTAGATGAGTCTAGCAATACACATCAGACGAGTATTTTCATACACTGATTAGACAAATGTAACATAAAAATTACGTAAGTCTAACAATACACATTAGACGACATTGTCTATACATTAATTGGACGAGTATAACAAAAAATATTTGACAAGTCATTTCATAAGTTGATTAGATAACTATAACAAAAACTAGTAGACAAGTCTAGGAACAAATTGATTAAATGAGCAAATCAAAAAGCCATTAGACCAGTTTGTCAATGTATTAGACGAGTCTAGCAATACACATTAGGTTAGTCATTCATATATTTATTACAAGACTCTAGCAATATACATCAGAGAAGTTATTCCACACATAAATTAAACGAATCTATTAATAAATATTAGACAAGTATGTGAATTCACTTATTAGAAGAATCTTGTAATACACATTATGTGCTAATTAAATATGTATAATGAAAAACATTAGACGGGTCTAGCAATATACATTAGATGAGTTCATTCATAAACTGATTAGATGAGTATAACAAAAATCATTAGAGGATTCATTCCATACATTGATTAGATAAGTCAAAGAATATACATTAGACGAATATGTCCATAACTTATCATACGAGTCTTGCAACACACATTAAACAAGTTTGTTTATACACTTATTAACGTTGTCTGACAATATACATTAGACGAGTCTCTTCATGAATATATTAGATAAGTCTATTAATACACAATATATAACTCTATCCATTTTTTTATCAGATGGGAGTTGCAAAATACATTAGACAAGTATGTTCATATATTGATGAAAACACATTAAACAAGTATATTTATATATTTATTAGATAAGTCTAACTACACATGTGTTGCGACAACATATTAGATGAGTTTGTCAATACAATGATTACATGAATCTAGTTATACACATTAGATCCGTCTATTCATACACTGATTTGTTTTTCTAACAAATCTACTCTACATATTTTCTACATATATTTATATAAAGTTTGCTTTATATTTTTTTATATGTTTTCTTTTTATGTATTTTTCTAAAATATACTTTTATATATATATATTAGCTTTCTAAACTTATAAATCATTTTTCACATTGTATTTAAAACTTAATTATAAAACTTAAATTTCTTTTATTATTTCTTTCTTCAACATCCAAATTTATTTTAGTAAACATACAAATAAACATCAATCTAATCTAATATGTGGGTCTAGTTTTAGAACTAGTTGCAATTAAAATCAATAACGTTATTTAATATTATTACTTTAAGAGAGGTAAAAATTTTTTGATGATAATATATGAGAATTCGGTGCAATCAGACTAACAATTCAGACACCCTAAACTGCTATCTCAATGGAATTTTTCACCAAATAGCACACTTGAATTTAAAATTTAAAATTTATCTGGATATACTCTGTCAATTATTTGCGCATATAACAATTTTTTCTAAATCAAAATTCGATCAATGAGAAACCGAATTCTATATTAAATTTTGCAATAATTTTTTCCAAAAAATTCTTCCTCCTTTTTTCTAAATGAAAAAGAAAAGAAAACTCAATTTAATCCAATTCTAACTTATTTTTCAACCAGTTACCTACAAATCATGGTTCAAAATTCGATTATCTAGAAATTAAATTGACTTGTTTTTCAACCCTTTCAATCCCAGTACTGAAATTATCTGTAAATATAATTTTTTAGTTCACATATTATATTTGGGTAAAATAGTCCTAGAGTGTTTCTATTCGGAAATTTATTTAATGAAGAAAGTTTAGACAGATAGCACAAGAACATTCTGATTTTGGAAAGCAAATTGGAGTACTTGTTGTAGATTTCTAGTACACAAAGGCAAGTCTTTTTCAAAAGGAAAAGAAAAGCAAGCTCAAACATTCAAAATCAAACTTTATAAAGATAATAATAAGATAACCACCAATGTTGCTAATCTTATATCAGCTTTGTCGTCTTCATCAAAAACAAGGTCACATCAATAGTGCTTTGTCCAAAAGATACCCTATATCATGATGTTTGTAATTAATGGTCAAGTTAGTAACAATAACCTGAGAAAATGGTTACAACATGCCAACCCTTGGAGGCTCCACAAGCCTCGTGATATTTTGTGTTGATACGAGAACCCAATTTGGCAAGTAATAAGAAGATTCTACGCTTTGAGTCTATCAATTAAATTACCATATTTACAGTCTTGCAAGATCAAGCCAACCCAGAAATGAATTCCATTTCGTAAGCAAAAATAGGGACTCAATTACAATAAGAGCAAATGTGTCAAACCAATCTTGAACAGTGACAAATAACCAACACCAAAAAAATGTATTTCTGTGCTGTTACAACAAACAAGAAAACAGAACATGATCTTAAAAGTTTCAATCAAAACCAAGAATTCAATTTCAGTGATGTAACCAACAAGAAAATAGCACAATACAAAGAAATTGAGGCATGATTACTCTCTGCTCAAATCGATGAAAATTGATGAAAACATATGTAGTAAGTAGGTATCAGTGTTATCACCTAGGAGCTTCAAATTAATCTTTAGAAGCTATAACTATAACAAGAAAAATTGTATTAATGGGCCAACTTCCTAGTTTACACTGCATTCTCCTCCCATATATACTTGAATACTAATTTAATTAATCAAGACTTTATTTCTGATATCTCATTTTCTATGGGGTTGATGCAATATACACGTGATCCAATATGCTTCACCTTTAGACCAGCTTTTTCACAACCATTGAAGAAAAGAGATTCATCTTCCTTCCCAATTCTGCGTCTCCAGCTCATCAAAAAGGCTGGCTGCGGCAACACTACATCTCCTGCCAACACAAGATTCAGTAAGTAAAGTTGCAAACTTGAGTAGCTAAAGCATGTTGGTTAGAAGGGTCTCTGCACAATACCATCACTCTCATCATTTCCAGTTAGAGAAACCGCTCTGCTAAGCTGGGGCTTGTAACATTTGAGAAGAAAGGAAATGGTCTGTATCAAATTTTCATACTGCTTTACATCTACAAACATTTAAGATTTGATATATATTAGTGACTATTTTCATACGTTATGATGATAGGATGGGCCTAAAGAGGCTTTTTAAAGAAGGAAAATCAAGTGGCTTAAAGGATTTTATAAGATGGTCTTCAAATATAGAAAAGAAAAATAATTATAACATTGTTTAGTTTACATGAACAATCTTGCATTGCTTAGTTACATGAACAATCTTATAAAATGTTAAACAATCTTACATTAAGATAAGTTACTCGATGTTGTAAGTCTTGAGGTTATGCTAACTAGTAAACTAGTTTTTCGGATTCGGATCTTCCTTTATGCTTAAGTCCAACAAATAATCTCTTTTCTTTATGAAAGACAGTCAAGAGGACAGAAATTCAAAAGAGAAGCGATGAGAAACACAAATCTTAACATTTTCCATAGCATGATGATCAAGAAATTTGTCTGGTAATTATGAAGTGGACATGTGACCGTGATTGACCAGGACACTATCCACTCCTAGAATTAAAAAAAAAGAAAATCAGTTAGGTTATTAAAACTCAAACAAAAATCCAGATACAATTAAATATTACAAAATCTCAAGCCTTATCATACTAGCTGAGGTTGGTTATATGAATCACACATCATCATTAAAATTGGTCATATACAAAATATTCATAGATGCAATTACATATTAAGTAAATACCAAAATTGGTCCTAGAAAGATGAGTTTGTTGGTTGATAGGTCCTTATTTAAAATTTTCATATAAATGAATCCTTGAGAAATTTATCTGCTTGCATATAAGTCCTGTTATATTAAATATATAATAAAGAAACATTTGTGTTTACGTATCAAATATCAAATACTCATAAAGGACTTGTATGCAAGCCGATGAAATTTTCAAAGACCCATTTACATAAAAATTGAATGAGGGTAGCGCACCCATCCTTTAAGGATCAATTTGAACATTTATTCAATTAAGTATTGCAAGATGATGAAATTAAATAACATATTTCAATAATTATTAAACAATTACTTTAATTTGGTTTCATCATTCTTTAATTTAATGGAAAAGCAGATCATTAGTGAGAACTAGAGCTAAGAAAGAAAAGGACAAAGTGCAAGCTCAACCCTTCCACAACAATCACAAAATTTAGAAAATCGTTAACAAATTGTATCCATGGCAGATTGAAATTACTAATATTGGTATTCCAGGAAATGATGATCACCAAGTTAAAAAAGCTCAAGATAGATGGCCATCACAACTTAAATCATTGCAGAAAAAAATGAATTGTGAAACTAAGCTAGTCATATGATATTATTTTCCATCACCCCTTAAAGTGCAACCACCTAGGAGATAACTTAAGCATTTCAATGGGAACATGAGATCTAGGTTTTTAATTCTACTAGTAACTTTGGGCATTTCAATTTGCAAGAAACACAGGTAGTTTTACCAGTTTACGGACCAGTAACAATGGCAGACTATTCCTTAATGGATACTTTGCATTAGTTATAATGTACTAATATTAAGTTTTAAAAAATAAGAAAAATGGTCACTATGATAGTAAAACAATAATAATCTTACATAATAAGATATCACTTGCAATGATCAGGTCCCAGTCAGGGTCAGAATTTGGAAACTTTTCTCCCCAGGTATCTGAAAATTCAAACACATTTAGTAATTTTAGAAGAGAAATTAATTACAGAATCCATAGTAATACAAGGATCAACATAAAATCAACTGGAATTAGAGGAGGTATACACATGGCTATGCATGTATGTATGTATATATAATTTGGGTACAATATTAAATATAAATTTATAATCACCTACTAGTGAGTAGTAAGCTAACTAACATTATTCAATATAGATGTTCTTAATCCTAACAACTCATCATGCATCTCCTTAATTCTAACCTCCCCCGAGTATAGTTGTCATGTTGTGCACTTAGAGCCTAAAGAACAACGAAAGATACAATGCAATACTGATTGTAAATCACACCAACAAGAGAAAACGAACAAAGAACTCACAAAATAAGATAGATATGAATAAAACTGTCATGTATATTAAGTTTTATTGAGAGGTAACAGCTAATTATTCCTGAATTTCTACCATTATTAAGGAACTACATGAAAAACTCGTGGGGGACATACTGGTTATTTTCGTACTCTTAAAAGAGTTGCAGGTGTTTTATATTGGGAGGGCAGCAAGTTGTTAACTAAGTAATGTATAAGACCCAAATATAAAATTATATTTTAATGACATAAAAGATTTTAAAGTGTAATCAGAATCACTACTTTGAAACCCTTCACAACAGCTAAGAAGCAAATGACTAATAAGTCAACTTAAAGAAGTCTCACGTTTTATGTGAGGAATGATAGGTATTTCATTTGCCTGGCAGTTGTGAGCTATGTTGTTCTCTATTTCATTGTCATCATAGTCGGAAGTTGTAATATCAAGATTGTATGATTTTCGAAGAAATATGGCCAAAGCTCCCGTGCCACTGAAATTAGATGCAACATTAGCAAAGAAAAAATGAAATCAATTGTCTGATAAGTGCAGAGCTACAGACATAGTATACACTTTCACAAGAATACAACGGAGTGCTAGTCACAGAAACGAGATATACAACCAAGTGCAATTGTATAGCTTCACTTTGAAAATCTTGAGCAAAACTTTCACCCTTTCAAATAAGTAATAACTAACTACCTTAGACATAAATTAATATACAAGTAATCCATATATACCTCCCCAACTCAATAGCACGCCTTCCTTCAATGCATGATCTGTGCTGAACTAACCATTGTGCAAATGAAAACGTCCCTGGCCAGAGTAAATTAGCATTCAGTTGATGAAAGGAAAATTCTCGGACAATCAACTCCTGCACAAATCATAAAGGCGTAGAGCAACTCAGACTAGTAGAGTACAAATTAATGCTCAAAAAACCTCAACATTTTGAATCACAGTATTCCCATGATTAACACAAGGTGATATCATGACGGCATTAAATTACCAAACTAAGCAAAATACAAATGCTTAGTGTAAGATTGTTTAGCTTTCTAACTAACTTCCTATACATGCCAGGATCTGTCAATAATATGTTCCCCTGATCTGTCAATAATATGTTTTTTGGATCCACTGGGAGTATTAGTAGGTTTACAAATTATTCTCAACTTTACTCCAATATCGAAAGCATATTTTCTCCCTAAACCACAATGTTATATCATCCACACAAAGTATCAGATAAATGCATCTATGAATGCGTTTCACTTAAAAACTAATTAGATTCACATCAAATTCCTGCACAATAGTACTAAACTTGTCAAACCAAACTCAAGGAGATAACTTTTAACGATAAAGAGATTTTTCAACTTACATGTCAAGCCTGACTCCTCGCGAGCATTAAACCAATCGAATATTATATGAAATAAACATAATTATGGTCCCTTGTTTTGACGGACAAGCACACCCAATCTTTCTGAAACAATGATTTGGTAGACCAAAATACCCTATAAGGCAAGATCTTCCTAAACAAAATAATGTTTTTCCTATTAAAGAGATCGTACAAGATTTGTTTATCTCCACTTCCTATAATAAACTCAGCAATACCATTCAACCTTCACTAGCTTGAAGAGTTTTCCTCTTCCAAACAGTTAAGCACTTCAGCGCAAATTTTGATCTGTCCAACACATCAAAACAGCATTCCCCTGAGCCAACTCTACCACAGCATCATGTTTTTTTAATCATCCTATCACAGCATCATTTTTTTTAATCAGCCTACCACAGCATCATTACAAACTCACAGCAGTCCAGCAACAAGACTCTCACAGCAACCAAACCAATGATAACTATAGTTAGAAAAATAAAAACATAATCATAAAAAGCAACCCCTGTCAATTGCAATTTCAGTTTCCTAAAGAGCACAGCACTTCAACCAAACCCATCAAATAATGCCCCAACTAACCTCAAACTTTCAACATATGACAGTCCCCCAAAACAAACCCACATGATAATTTTGCTTAAACAGCCACTAATGATGTTAAAGAAGGAAACTTCACCATCCCAGGAAACTGGTGCTTCCTCTCAACATAGCTTTCCTGTGAGTCTGCATCTTCCTCACCTGCATTCAAAAACAATTTGTTCCACCAGTTAAAAATGGAATATAGAAGTAAAAGAACAAGGAATGAGAAAGAGAGAGAGAGAGAGAGAGAGAGAGAGAGAGAGAGAGAGGTGTTACGAGTAGGGCTGTCATCTTCACCAAAGAGGCCTGATGGAGAGAATATAGCTATATCCATTTGTTAGTGTGAATGAACATGAAATGTAATTGAAATTATTGAAGAGGTGATGAAGCTAAGAGTACAATACTCTTTAGCTGTTTAGGCACTGTTCTGTGACGTTAATAGTGATTTCGTTTTGGAATTTTTGGCGTGGCGGTGACAATGTGCAGGGCGGCGGCGCGTTTTGCCATGCCAACGTGCGTGATTGATTTTTTTAGGGATTTTACAATTTTTTGAAAAGTAATTATCATTAATTAATCATTTTATTTCAATATAATGATAATTAATCATAACTATATTATAATAGTATTTTAATTTGGGAAATATACAGAATAAATATTTTATTTTATATAACTATAATTTATAATGACCAAATAATTTTAAATAAAAAAATTTGTAAAAACATAAAATATGTTGATAAGTATTTTAAAATAATTCAATTTTAAAATAAGTATTTTAAAATATGTTGATAATTTAAAATAATGAAACTGAATATTTTATTTTAAAATAATTCAATAATATAAATAGAATTTCTTAAATTTGTCTCATTATTTAAAACATAAATCATTTCTATAAAAACTCGTTCTTTGATTTTCTTTACCTTCTCTTTAAGATATATGATCGTGCATCATCGGTTTGACGATCATGAAGTGTATAGGAGATCACAACAAAGTAATCTTAATTCCTATCTCATTAATTTCTGGTTTAGAAAAAGTAAGTTTCTACCTCTTTTTTCTTTTAGTTTTATGTTCATGATCATACTTAGGAACCCCTACACGTGTGTTAATAGTCTTCTATTCCTGGTTCTTGGTTAATTTGAGGTTCTAAAGGCTCACTTAAATCACAATTTGGTGATTTGTAGGCGCTTTTAGAGTTCCTTACGTTTGAAGCAATGGGTGTGCATGTTTAGAGTGTGTTAGCATTTTTGTTTTAGAGTATTGGTAAGTCATTTTTGATTTGTTAGAGCCCCTAAGTTGATAAAAATGAGCTAGAACTTGTGGAATTAAATTTTTGTCAGGAGTTAGTTGTTTTTAAGTTAATACCTTGTTGTAAACAATTGATAATTGGTTTAAGATAGGTTATACATAATTGTTTAGGTCTATAGTAGTTTAGAATCCAATTTAGGAGTGTTAAAAGTTTGTAAAAATGGTTAAAATAGGTCATGGATGTCCTAGGGGTGTTATTTATGTAGTTTTCGTGCTACATAATTGTCTAGTAAGGCTAGCCGAGCAAGAAGGGCTCAGTGGGTGAGTTTAAGTGAGTTTTGGCAGTAATCTAATCGATTAATACTACTAGTAATGTGCAATTTTGATCAATCAAAACCAAATTCACTTGTACACACATGATCTATGTATTTCATATTTCTCTTATGATCCTAAGCAATCTTATTCTCAATTTTCATTGTGCAATAGAGAATCAATTTTTACCAACTACTTTATGATACTTGATGGGATTGTTTATGGTTCTGTGATGAAAGCTTTGAGGTTTCATGTGATAGTATGTAATGTTTGTGTGAAGTATATATATGATTATGAGAGGGATATGGTGATGGTGAATATGTGGTTGATTGTGTGAATGGTTGATGGAAGTGATTCCATGACTCGTGAAGAGGTTACATGATGACGCCCTGTAGTGTTGTTTGTATGAATGATCGAAGTTAATCCAGAGGTTTATCCTGACGCTCTCAATAATCCCAATCTCAAGTAGAGATGAATCGTTATGTCTTGGGGAGTAGTAGAAGGTCCTACTCTATGATCACTGGTTAGGGCCATAGACGTTGATGGGCTAACCTTGTGGATGGTATGGGTTGGTATTTGGTTTTGAAGGTTATTGTTGGAGGCCACCACAAGTGCATGAACCACCATAGCTTGACATTAATACTGTATTTGGATGGTCAAGTCTAAATCTGTGACATGTTTAGGATGAATGTTTATTTTTTGTCTGGAATATAATGTATGATGGAATTTTATTTGATTAAGATAAAATGTTTTACCACTAACTTACCTT
Organism: Vigna umbellata; assembly: GCF_029865625.1. Classification (NCBI taxonomy): domain Eukaryota; kingdom Viridiplantae; phylum Streptophyta; class Magnoliopsida; order Fabales; family Fabaceae; genus Vigna; species Vigna umbellata. The sequence goes on along the minus strand of NC_142173.1, from coordinate 52,282,979 downwards.
TATTCTTGTGTTATTATTCTCTTTTGCATTATCACTTAAATGGTGAAGCACGTGGATAATTAGATGGTTCTACAGAGATAGATCTCTTAACATTTTTGTAGGCTTGTTTTTATCCAATAGTTTTATTATCATATATATAATGTTTTATTTTAGTAGTTTTATATTATTAAAATGAGATGTTAGACATGGTGATACATGAATAAAATTAACATAAATAATTGGACATATATTTATTATCAATAGCAAACCTACTTTTAAATAAATTGGATGAAATATCATATTATTTTTATTTACAATAATTAAAATTATTATCAAAAAATTAAAATTAAAATATAATATATATTTTATTAAGTTAAATTTAATTAAAATTAATATTTAAATTATATTTTCTAAAATTAAATTTAATTGAAATTAAATTGAAGTAATTTAATTTACCTTAGATTTTTATAATTTTAAAAATATAAAATATCTTATTTTAAATATTTGATACACACACACACATATATATATATATATATATATAACCGTGGTTTTAAAAATTCGCCATTTTTTTTAAATAGATATCAAAGGAAAGAAAACTTATAATAAATTGAATTTTCTTTTTAAGAGTCAAGTAATGAAGAGATACTATTTATGTCGGATACCTATCCCTAAGTTTGAAGATCAATTTGACATAAGTTAATTAAAAAAAAATAATTGTAACATATTTTCGTAAACTAAACTAAAAATTTCTTTTAGAAAAACTCAAATCGTAAATTTTACACAGTTATACCAAGATTTATCCAACCAAAAGATCAAAGAGTCATTTATCAACTTCAATAACCTAAAAAAGAACAAAAAAAATGTTAGTGCCAAACATACATATATTCGTTCACAACCTACCTCGACTAGCTAGTACAGCCTGGTCTGAACTTCCGAAACTGTCTCTTCTCACATCCAACAAAAAAAAAGCCTTGGAAATTACGCCAACACCCTTGCCCTCTTCCTACCATTCCTCTCCAATAGGGGCAAAACGGTATTTCCGCATTCCCGACCCAACAGAACCAAGTAACCAAAACCTTCCCTCATTCCCAATTTCTCTTCAGATCCGATTAAGCCCTAACCCTAGCTCCCAAATCGCGTTCAGCGAGAATGGGGGACTTCAACCTGGCGCTGGTGATCGTGGCGATCGTGGTGTGCGTTATCGTATTCCTCGTCAACGTATACCTCCTCGTCAATTACCAGCACCCCGATGACATTAACCAGGCCTACTTCCCCAAATTTGTCGTCGTTTTGGGTCTCTCCGTCGCCGCCATCTCCATCCTCATGCTTCCCGCCGACGTTGCTAACCGTCAGGCCTGTCGGCACGCGATCTACAATGGCGCGTGCAATCTCACGCTCCCCATGAAGGACCTCTGGCTCGCGGTGTACATCCTCGACGCGATCCTCGTCTTCTTCGTCATCCCCTTCGCCATGTTCTACTACGAAGGCGACCAGGACAAGTAAGTACGTTGTGCTTTAATTCAAATTTTAAACTTTTAAACTTTTCGTGATTTATTGAAAAAAATTAAAATTTTGTTTGATTTGAGGAAACGCAATGCGTTTTGTTTTTGTTGTGTGTAGGAGTGTTGGTAAAAGGATTAAGAGCGCGTTGTGTTGGATGGTGACCACTGCGATTGTGTGCGCTCTTATTTTGGGGATTTTGTATGGTACGTTCTCGTAGTTTTGTTGGTTGTTTTATTTCAGTTGTACCTTGTTTCTAAATCTGTTCAGAACGAGGTAGGGGTAAGATGGTAATTTCCTGTGTGATTTGAAGGTTTAGTGTTCGGATTTTGTTGCTTTTTTGTGGTAGCTGGTGTTGGGTGGGTTTGTTTGGTTGGGTGAGGGTTATGTGATAGTGAATGGAAATGTTGTTTGAGTGGTGATATATAATCACTGTATAAACCATACATCTTCTCAATTCCTATTATTTCTGTCTTTGTCTTTTTACCTTATCCCATACTCACATTTATCTACTGTTGGGGGTCCATAGATTATTTTCCATGTTTTTCTGGATGGTTCAATGGGTGTGAGCAGTGGGATGAAGATTTGGAAGTTGAGAGTGGAATTCACAGAGTTGATATGCGTTAATTTGGGCCGATTTTTTTTGTTTCATGCTGGTGATCTCTCATTCGTAGGCATAGAAATCCATTGCTGGTTTCCTTGTGAAGCTATACACTATGTGTCCATCTTGTAAATTGTACAAGTCCTACGTTAAGGAAATGACAAATGGTGGGTTTTCGTGCTGTTTATTACTTTGTTCTTTGGGGGCCTGAGGGGTTGAGATTACCGAAGATATCAGTTGGTGAAGTTCCTTTGCTGTATGAAACCATGTTTAAGGATTATTTGGTAAGGAAAAGTTGTTCGTTTTGGATTAATGGTTGGATTAAGGTTGGGTTTTGAGCTATTATAGGCGGGGTTGGGATTCTGTGTCGAAGAACAGAAAATTCACATCAAATGGGATGCCAGAGTAGCTTCTGTCATATATGAATTTGATGTGAGTTATGAACACGTTGCCAAATACACAATAAGAGGGCAGGAATTTGATTCTGGCTGCCTCCATTCTTCATAAATCATAATTAAATATAATTTCAACCTGTTATCTGTGTTTCAAGCCCAAAGGGCTCTTTTATGAAGATGCGTGTTTTGAATATAAGACCAATCTTGATCCTCACAAATCCATAATCATAATGTTGCAACTTGCAAGGTATTAATTTCACCTATGCACCAAATACCACCCTCTGAAATTCATTATATGAGTGGAAGATTTGTTATATGACTAGTTATTATATGAGTGGAAGATTTGTTACTAAGTGTAAAATCTGTTTGTTCTTTTTTAAAAATCCACAATTAATTTAACATTTTATGTCCACTTTTGCTTCATGAGTATTGACCTGCATCTGACTGATTTGTTAGGACTTATTGGAAAGGTGGACTTTACTGTTAGGCATCTCTCTTCTTCCACAAACTCATTTCCTAGCACATGGGAGTTCAGCAGTAGTCAACAATGTATTGGAAACACACATCAGGTCTGTTGTTTCTCTCTCTCTGACCGAAAGTCCATATTTTCTCTCTCTTAAAAGTAATTTTTTTTTTGCCTGTGCTCATTCTGATTTTTCCCCTTTGTCTGAAAAACAGTGTTCTGCATACATTGCCAGTCCTTCATCAGAGAAAACCTGGACCATGCGTACTACCTTTCCGGAATATGTTGTTGCTCTGGCCACTATAGTTGGATCTGTGCTTTTTGCTGTAAGTTAATCCTATATCATATGCTGCCTTGGTAGTTTATGGATTTATGAGCAAGATATATCTTTTTTTTTTCTTTTCAAATGATTATACATTCTTTCAATTATCATATTTTTTCTTGTGAAAGTGTGTATGAATTAGGATATTGGGCTAGATCCTTTTGACTCCCTAAAAATTTTAATCTGATCCTATAAATTGCACACAAGCAGAAGCAACTGCTTATAGTGACTCTGGTAATGCCTTGCATCCAAGGTCACAAGTAAGTTTATTTCCTATTACTGATGTTAACAATTGATTTCTCACCATTCAATCCAGATATTTGGTGGTGTTGGTATTGCTTGTCTTCCATTGGGACTTATATTTTCTTTCATTCGGCGTCCAAAGGCTGTTATCACTCGTTCACAGTATATCAAGGTGCTATATTCTTTTAGAGCTGGAAACTACTAAATGTTGATTGAATATGCTGTATTATATTTATCGTGTGGTTTGTTGGTTATGGTTGTAGGAAGCTACTGAATTGGGCAAAAAAGCAAAAGATCTGAAGAAAGCAGCTGAGTCACTTCGTCAGGAAGAAAAAGGTGGTTCAAAGGGTAGGAAATTTCGGAAAAATGTGAAATCAGTGGAAAAGGTAGACTAATATTAGTGCTTTAGTGGTACTTTATATTTCCAACATCGTGTTAAGTATTTTATGTGTACCATTGTTCACATGGACTGCCATATATTAATTTAATGTGTGCTTTTCTAGTGGCTGCTCAAAGTTGTCTACAGTTTATGATTAATTTGTTTTTGTGGTTATGTTCTTAAACTTACCTATCTTGCATAATTTGCCAGGAGTTGCTTCAATTAGAAGAAGATGTCAAGCTTCTTGAAGAGATGTACCCACAAGGAGAAAAGGTGAGTTCCTTGTACATACTGGACTTCTAGGCATATACAACGTGCTATAGTTCCCCCACTTACTGATCCTGTATGAATGCAGGCTGAGGCAACATGGGCACTAACAGTTCTAGGGTATCTGGCAAAACTTGTTATGGGAATTTTAGGGTAAGCAATGGCATATAAGGATTGAGTTACTTGGAATGCTGGATACACTAAACTGTCTGATGATTTTCAGAAGGTTCTCTCCTGATAAATTTCATAAAGATGGATAGATAAATAGATTAAATGGTTTATTTTCATTACTAAAAATTGATTGAATTTAAATTAATGAAGGAATGACTGATAAGAAGTGTAAGTAAAATTAGATTTGGTTATAGAAATTTAATTTAACTAGGAGAAAATAATGATATTTTAGAGAAAATAGACAAAATTAGTTGAATTGAAGTGCTACTAGACGTATAAGAGTGGCAATAGACAACACCCCTTCGATGGGGGCAGTGAATACAGCTGCATAACTGTTACTGGGATATTATTACTCTTGCTATCTTAATCTAAAACAGGTTTTATGACTTCCATGTATCATCTAACTTAAGATTTGAAAACTGTGCCAGGTTAATCGTTTCTGTGGCGTGGGTTGGTCATATCATTATCTATCTATTAGTTGATCCTCCGCTTTCTCCTTTCTTGAATGAAGTTTTCATCAAGCTGGATGATATCTGGGGTATGTTGGAATACGCTTACCTTAATATTTGATTACCATAAGTTATAGAGTTTAAATACATTATATTCTAATTTCCATTCTGTTATTCTTCGTGATGTCTTCTTCTTTCATTAGGTCTTCTTGGTACAGCTGCATTTGCATTCTTCTGCTTCTACCTTCTTCTTGCTGTGATTGCTGGAGCCATGGTGCTTGGGCTGAGACTAGTTTTCATTACTATTCATCCAATGAAGTAATTAAACTTTGCAGTCTATTATACCATTTCACATTGATTTTAATTTGTATTGGTCACATACTAGGACTTGTTGATTACTATGTGAACTTATCTATGGCAGGTGGGGAGCTACTCTCATGAACTCTTTTCTGTTCAATGTGGGCCTTATTCTTCTTTCTTCCATTAGGTCAGTATAGCCTGTAGGATGCATTTTCAAATGTATATTATGTATAGAAGTTTACTTCTATTATGGTTGATGCATAGGTTCAACATTTGTGTTAAATTTTTATTTTGTACCTTTATAAATTTTAAAATAATGAATTTCATCCTTCTTTGATTTCATATGGTAGGAAGGGATAGTTTAACTGGAGTGCGTCATTGAAAGTGGTCTTACTTTCTGGCTTTGATTTTTCTGTTCAAAAGTTTAGAAGGAGCAGGAATATTTCTCTGTTGTGCCAGTTATTATGTGTTTAAGGAAGTTATTTATGGACAGAGTACCAAATAGGGTTCTCTACATAGCGAAAAATTGTTGTGCTGTCATGATATTCTGTGATGACATTGCTGAAAGTTCAGTTGTTTTACCTTTTCAGTGTGATCCAGTTCTGCTCCACAGCATTTGCCTACTATGCTCAAGCAACTGCAGCACAGGAAATATTTGGCCACACCTTGGAGTCTCTTCGGGGAATTAAATATTTGTACAAGTGAGTCAAGCTGAATATTTTTCTCCCCCTTTATCCTCTGATTGGGTGAAGAAAGAATCCAAGACTGCAAATTTTGACCATTTACTGGGATTGTCCCAGCTTGTCCTTCTAACTCCCCTAAATATCTTCTACTGATGATTCTATTACTATTTCATGCGCTCAAAATGTGAAAAACATAATAAATCAGCTGGTCATATATTGGCATGAATGAGATAAATTATTGAGAACTAAAGACGGGTAGTTAGGGGATTATATTTTACTATTAACCGTGGATATGTAACAGGGGAGGTTTGCATGCATTATTTGTTCTAGCATTTTTAATGCCTTGCTATTATAACTAACCCATGCATTTTTCATATCACAGATACAATGTCTTCCAGATCGCGTTTGTTGCATTGGCTGGGCTAACTTTTGTATATTATGCTGCCTTTGTAAGTTTAACTCGAGTTTTTTATTTTCTTTTCTTTTGTGTGTCAATGATTTTTGCTGATCCAGAAGAGGTTTTGAATTTGGAAATGTCAGGGATGGAGAAGAAAGAAGCCCAGTGGCAGGTTCCAATTGTCTACATGAGGGTAATGGTTTATTGCGTGGAAGAATGTTTTCTAAAGGTAGCCATCGGGAATTCTTATCGCAAAATCTCATTTGAAGTGGCTTTTATTTGGATGTGTGCATTGGCCTAGTTTTGTTTTTCCTTGAAGATTATAGAGTTGGCTGATGCGCATCCGAATAGAATCATTTTTCTGAGGTGTAATCATTGGGTGGGTGCTTGCGATACCACTTAGCTTTTTTATTCTTTCTCCAACCTTGTATGTATGATTCCTTGGTTTGATTTATGCAAACACATTCTTCTGATTATGTAACTGTAACTGAATATACCATGAGCACAAGAGACTACTGGGTTTTTCGTAACCCTTTAATGTATAATGCAACTGTTCCCAAAAACAAATTGTACTAGTCAATGTTTTAATGTTTGTTTCTCTGTAACGTAGATATCCTCCTATTCCTATACCAACAGGATGTTGGGTTTTTGTGAAAAGAGACTTTCGGGTCTGTTGAAGAACGTAATAATCTATTCCAGCAAATCAATACATAGTTTTATTCTAAAAATATCATGATTTGGGACGCAAGAAAAAAGATGTAGAAACACAAACCAATTATGATGCTAACGTGTATAAATCAAACTGTACTTGTACATTTAAAAAAGTCAGCGCTGATTTTAACGTTACCAAGTGTAATCCAAACATACTTTCGTGACATTTCTATGCAAAATAACCAGACACCTTTACTTGATATTGCTTGATCAATACATTGCTCATAAACTTACTTCTAACTACCTGAATAAAAGTTAATGCAACAGGATTTAAAAGTGTGTCAAATATGCATCTCGAATTACGCGTGTTCGACATAATAGTGTTCATGGTCAGAAACACATTGACGCCATTAGTTTGATTCAAATATCTTGTAAACATAAAAATCGACGAAACGACAATGATTTGAATTTTGTTGGTAGCCCTATCTGTATTTGTGGTTCATAGGTAAATATACTTTGCCAAATTATTTTACACATGCAGCCTTAATGTGTTTCCTTTTTTATTTTGCAAAGATTAAAGAAATTGTACGCATTTTCAATTCAGTTATTTGTTCCACCAATGGAAAGCTGGCGAAGCTCCTTAATGCATCTGCACAAATTGCAAAGCCTTTTCTCTAAAACTTCATATTTCCCATCAAAAATAAGGCATGGCCTGGGATCAGTATTACATGAGAAGCGTTACCTATCAGCGATCTTGAATGACAAAATACATATTACAGTCTATTTAATTTCATGTCAGATATGATTTTCAGAAGCTAACGGTCATAGTTTCTTTTCGTATGCGATTTTATTTCTATTTTCAAAAGTGCTTTTAACATGCTACAATATGCTTTAAGAACAACATATTTCTTTAATCACCTATAAACAGTATAAAACCATTCCACTTTGAGATTCAAATTATGGGTTTTTCTGTTGCTTGAAAATGCAGAATAATTCTACTCCAATTGAGAATTTCCTTGGAAGTTCCCGTTAGAGACATTTATAATACTCTTTCTATCAGCACAATTTGGATCATGAAGAAAATCTTCTGCAAACTCTGTTGGCATTGAGTTCCAATGCAGACTAGGTTCCCAGTCTGCTTCTCTGAGGACCTTAAATATCTCTTTTGCCACTATTTTGTTTCCCTCATGTGACAAATGAATTCCATCCCTATCAAACAACACCCCATCAAATGAATCAATTGTAATTTGCAGATTTATACTTTTCCTTTAGATACATAAAACAGAAAGGCAGAAAGAGAGAGAGAGAGAGAGGGAGAGAGAGTAATTGGAATATAAACTCACGTGAAGCAAACATCTAACCAGTCATGCCTTTGCTGGAGTGCAGACCAGAGATCAATGGCTTTCACATTCATCTCACGGCACAGCTCCAAACATGCTTCTGAGTATAATCGACAGGATTCATTTGTCCTTTTTAATGGCCCCAGTAGATCACTGCTTCAAGTTCAACCATTAATGTTTGTGATTGAAACTATATTTTCAATAAAATCAGGCAGCAAGAATGTCAAAACTTTTGGAGTCCTCCATCCTCAAAATTTATCATGTGCCAGCATACTGATTCAGATATTGTTGGTACAAAGCGAAAGGTGCCATTATTCAAGCTTTGTCTAAATCTTTAAAACCAATTTATAAGACCCTTTGGCCAGGGTAAAAGTTCGACCTATAAATAAGTTGGTCTACTATGTAATCATATGGCAGAGAGAAAAGTACAGGTGTCATAAAAAAAGTAGAAGTGCAGGAATTACGTAGCCTCAAGATAATGTGAAATTAAAATGAATAACCATAATCAATTGGAATGAGAACCTGAGCATTTCATGCATTTGCACCTCATTGATGGGAGGGGAACTGAGAAATATTAAGCGAGTCTTCTTTGAAAGGCTCTGACAATCATTGGTAAAATTTCATTGTAATAAACGTGGATGCAAAGAGTACTATCAATACCAATAAATAAATAATACCTGATGTGTGGAAAAAGAAAGGAAACTTGTGTTGTTGTGTAAAAAGTTTACCATTAGATGGATTGCAATCTTCCTCATATTTTCAATGTATTCTTGGAGGGGTACATGAGGACTCTGGGCTGTTGGATGTGGATGCATAGAATCATTGCCACCAAAGTACACAATTACCAATGATGGTTGATCAGTGGCATCCTGATTTGGAGGTGACAACAAAAAAGTGATTTCCTTTAAGTCAGTCTGAGCAAGAATCAAGTAACCACACAGTGCAAAAATGAATCTAAAGATGGGTGTCTGTGTGTACATTGTTAAGAATTCAAATACATATAAAAATTTTACATTAAATAAAAATGAAAAAAAATGACTGTCATATAAAGAAAGGTTCCCAAACTATGAAATTTAGAGTTTTGTGTTGAAGATGGTATCATTTAATTCATATATCAAATATATAGTATATAGGATAAGTTAATTAGCTAGCTGCAGTTCCATATTTAATAACCACTCCAATTAAAATAAACGCATCTTATTATTTGTCAAGAAAGGATGATATTGAAGTTGATGAAAAGGTGAGATTCAGAATCAACACAGGAATAAAAACACATTCTCAATACCTTAGGAAATATTTTATCCAGAGCTTGCAGAGCACGTCTTGTATTCCAACCGCAATATCCTCTCAAAATTACATCTGCCTATGTCAAGTCAATCTGTGATAAGTTAAACTCATTTTCCATCTTAATGCTTCACTCACAAAAATTAAATGCAAATATAAATTGACTGCTATATTTCAGAATATTTAGACACTTTAAATGCATCTGTTATTAAACCACTTTCAAACATAGGATGTCTATTATCTATATTATATCTATGTAAGTTGTGCAAACTGTAGCGTTGACACCCTCAACAGTGATTCTGTATATTCTTTCTGGTCACATCAGTATTTTTGTTATGGTATCAATTTTAATTCTATATCCTCACTCTGTGCTTATATGGAGAAGACAAATCTCATCCAATTCCATGCTACAGGACCACCACTAAGTCACTTTTCTGCTCCATGATTGACATCTTATTTTTGATTCTCCACAAGAAAACGACCAGCCATAATTTCCATATATCCATTCATCGAATCAGAATCAGTAAACAGGACCTAAATTTTCCCAAAAGAGACTATTGGGTGAAGTCCTGTTCCCAAAGATTAAAAACTCAAGAAGAAATTTGCACAAAAATAAACAGGCAAAACAATTCTTAATGGGTTATCTCAACATGAAAAATTAAAGCACAACGAGCTTTACCCTCTTGAGAATAATTCACCACAACAAAAAGCGAGTGAGTAAACCTTATATCAGAAAGACCAAGATTGTGAAAATCAAAGTGCATGCACTAAAACCAAAAAGAAACAAAAAACGCAGCATTAACATGAATATATATGGAACCATGATGCATGAAGAAGAACAAGATGCAACATATCAAATACCTTGCGAGCATACAAGTTGGCAAGGGTAGCTCCCCAACCTTCACAACTATAACTCAGCTCAACTATGGATGAACCAAACAACACAAATTGAGGCCTCACTGGTCCTACCATTTCTCAAAATATATATCAATAATTCACTCTCACGTCAATATTTATAGATGTGGATTTGCTTTCTTTGCCCTGCTGCCTTCTCTTGTCATTGGCACAGCACGTTCTGTAGATAACGATATGAAAGTTACGTCCTACTTTTGGAATTTTGATCAATCACATAAATCAGATCAAATAACTTAACACATGGTATTTCAAGTACTTTTCGTTTTCCAATCAGAATTAATATTTTACGTTTATAATAAGACAAATTCAAGTATGTTTTAATTCTTTCACATGTTACTAAATTTTTACTACTGCTTTTTCTATATTTTTAGATTGTATTCACATATTACTTTTACAAGAAAAAAAAAGCTCTATTAACATTTTTCAGTTGTTAATAGTTTAAAATTACCGCATATTTAATTTATATTGTTTATTATGAATTTAATTCATATGTTACCAAATATTCGAATTATATATTTAAAATATTAATTGATTAAATTATAGGATACTAGTTGTTTAAATTCAAAACATCACTGTTTTCTATTAAACTGAAGGGAGGCAAATAACACTAATACAAAGAATTATATATGTTTTTGATCTTTTAATTTTTAGTAAAATTTGAAATTAGTTCATTTTTGAGACTTTGGTCCAATTTAGTCTTCTAACTTTAAAATACGTAAATTTAATCATTTTAACCAAATTTTATTAAGTTTATTTGATGTTTTAAATGCATTTCTCAGTTAATGTTAAAGCGAAAATGTGTCAAACGATATAAATAATTCAAATGTTATTATAAAATACATTTGAAATGTCAAATAAATGATATAAAATTAAGTTAAAAGGACTAAATTCATATATATTTTTTAAGTTTGAGAACTAAATTGAGACAAATATTTGGAAAAGAACTAATTTCAATTTTCATTAAAATTAAAAAATAAAAAACATATTTAACCATTATAATAAAGTTATATATATATATATATATATATATATATATATATATATATATATATATATAATCATAAAACTAACTATAAGCAACTTGAATGGATTAACATGTGGTGCTAATAGATTATTTTAAATTCTAACCTCATATATAAACTAAACTAATTATAAATAATTTTAAATTTAAATTCTAATTAGTAAATTGTTAAACTTTTGAAAGTTAATTTCTTGTTCAAAGTGTTGTTATAAAACTTGGGTAAAGATTTAAATAGTGTTTTTACAAAGTCGACTAGGTACCCTGCAAATTCTTCCATGAACTCTTCAAATGCTTTCAACATTCAAACTCTAATGTACTCGTCCTTCCCCTGAGTATTTGTTTTCTTAGGGTGTGTGCTTGTAGAAGACACTTTGGTACTCAAGTTACTCTCTCACATTAGTAAGTAATAAATGCATAATTAATGAAAGCGTAATCAATGACATCGTTAAATGCACTATTTATACTTATAAATTATGGACTTTTTTACCTGGACGGGCCTAGGCCCATAGGCCCAAACACTTGTTGTCTCTTGGATTGTTGTAGTTAATCAAGGGCCATGGTGACTAGTGTCATATACAATGTTATGCTGGCTGAATAGAGATGGATCGAGTACATGCCAACCTAATAGTCTGACATGGACTCATATAAGGACAAGACATAGTTGGTAGTATTGAATATTTTCTGAAAAATGAATTAAGAGGGATTTAATTGTATAACAATAATAAATTAAACTTTGCTTTTGATTTTTTTGTTACATTAAATTTTGAACTTATGATATAGGATTTTATTTTGATCAAGGTTATTTGGTTATTACTGAAATTCTTAATTTTCTTTTCTTTTTATTAACATGGTCCATCAACTTTTTATTTTCTAAATTAATCTGTCGTGAGTGAGAGAGATAAGTAAAATATTTTTCGAATTAATTTATTTACGAATGTGTTGAATAATTTAAAAATAATTTTTAAATATTTTTTAAGGGTAATATAAACTGTTATATACATTTAAGAGTGGCAAAATAGGTCAATTCAACCCGTTTAAGCCCAATCCTACGTTGGCCCACCAAAAATGGGTCTAGTCGGATTGGTTTTTCAATTGATAACAGATTGAAATTTACAACTTAGTCCGGCTCGTTGGCAAGCTTTTATTTTGCTGTCTAGGGTGTTTTAGATCTTAGTCGAGTTGTATCAGACCTTGGTCGAACTATATTGGATTTTGGCTGAGTTGTATCATTCTTCGGTCGAGTTATATCCGACCTTGGCTGAGCTGTATCAGACCTCGCGTATCAGATGTCGACCATACTGTTGAGTTGTGTTAATATGAAGTGTCGCACAATTTTTTTCAATAAAGCTTGTTGGCGCACTTTCCTTACCCACGGGCTGACCTATCGAACATGGTGGGTTAATTTGGACTCCTAGATTCTCGATGTACTTTGTGGTGCTTTTCATATGGCTTTAAGAACACTTTGACAGGATAAGGATAATTGCACCTGGTCTACACTTTGGCCAAATCTAGTTTTAACTTTTATGTTTATTGTGTTGGTTTCATGATTCAATTTGTTCTCAGGACTATTTTGATTCACATTATATAAATTATACTTAATACTTCCAAACAGAGACTATTAAATTTATTTGAATGAATCCATCAACATAGCTTTAAGAGAGAAGTAACCATTTGATGCCTAAACATCAAGAGGAATTTATATTTACATGTGTGGTTCATGATACGCTAATCTTATCACTCGTTGTTTAAGAAAGAAGTAACCAAAGTGAAAGACAACATTCGAGACGCTTTGCATGACTCATTCCTACCCATTAATTAGTTTAATTTGAAGTTAACTTTGGAAATTCGAAAGTTATAAATTAAATCTCATATATTTGGAAAATTAATTTAGGTTGAATTTTAGGTCGTTCTAATTTGATGTGTGTATGAGTTTAATTGTGTTAGGATTAGTAAAGAAGACTAAATTCAACTTTGAAAAATTTCCTTAACTTGATGAATTAATTTGTTTAATAAAAAAAATTTTCACAAGAAAACTTATTTAAGTTTCAACAAATGTTAAGGTAATTTTGTTAATTTTTCATCAACATACATATGTTGGAAGTCTCATGTCTACTAAAGATAAGACCATATACAAGTGAGATACAAACCGCACTTTACAAACCGGTTTTGTAGGATTGAGTTAGGCTTAAAAGCCACTTTATAATAACATACACATTTCAATTCATATTCAATATAGTTAAGTTAAAGAAAGAAAAAGTGAAGGTTCGTTTAGTTTGATTTTTAAAAGATCAGAACCCTTTATAAAAATGTTAGTTTGATCTTTGAAGATGTACTTTTTAAAATTGAAAAACCGTATCACTATCTTTCCTCTTTAGAGAAAAAGATAAGTAAGAAAATAATTCTCAGCGATATTCATTTATTCATTAGTTCATAAGACGTCATCATTAATAGTATGAAATTTAACTAAAACTTACATAATTAAGAAAAATAAGAAAACGCACAAACAGTTAAAAAAAACACAATCCAAGATAAAACCATCCAACAAAACACAAAACAATACTAAACTGCAATATTCAACTATATTTTACTACTTAATTTTGAAGCTTTTTGTATTGTGTTGTGTAGGATCGGGATTGTCCTAGCTCATTATTACAACTAGGGATGACAATGGGTCGGGTCGGGCACGGATAGTGTCTACCCACAACGCGACCTGACAAAAAAAAATTCACTCGCTACCCGACCTGATACCCGTACGGATATTTGTTTAAAAAATATTTACGGATATTTTAAAACCTATGGATATCCGTGGATACCCGCAAATATTTTAAAAAATATACTTTTATAAAATATTATAATAAAACTTAAATAAAATTATAAAAAATATATAAAATATAATATATATTAAATTAAATATAAATTAAAATTTAATTTTAAATTATATTTAACCTTATAAAATATAAATTAATGTTAATTTTATTAAATTTGACTTAATAAAATATAAATTAAATTTTTATTTTTATTTTTTGTGGGTAGCGGGTATCCGCGAGTATGGATAGTATAATATCCGCACCCGACCGGTTTATAAGTGGGTATTAAAAAATCTGTAACCCACGGATAATAAATATCTACGGGTACCAACTATTCATCGTAGATTTTATCCGCAGATATCTGCGGGCAAATTGCCATCCCTAGTTATAACCGTGACATACAAGCCAAGATCATGTTAGATTATATTAGCCAACCTCATTTCAGTATGTTTGGAATTGTAACAAATCGATCTAATGTTACGATACCACATTTATTGCATTATCTAAACTTTTATAGAGTAGGACTACATTCTTAAAATAGAGATGATAAGTGCAATCAGGTGTGTATATATATATATATATATATATATATATATATATATATATATATATATATATATATATATATATATATATATAAATAAGTTAAACAAAGTCAAAATTAAAAGTGTAAAAGAAATATTGATCAAAATATGTGAATTAGGAAGAATACTATTATATGATTTGGTGTTGTTTAATTTGATTTTGAGTTTTGGAGTTTTAACTCTTGAGAATTCCACCGTCTTTGTTTTTGGTCTTGAGCTATTCTACTGATTTTGTGCCCCATTAGTATTCAACAATTGAGAACAAGAAACAATCACTTTATCTAGTTTGATTTTTTGGTTTTAAAAATCTATTCTATTGTCATTTCTTAGGTGTTTCTTATTTGTACGCTTAAACTTGTTTATAAGCTTTGTTTCTTGCTTGTTTCACTTTGAAGTTAGCTTTGTCTCATGAATTCTCTTTTTGAGTTTAGTTTTTTTTTTTCATTTTGAGCCTTTTCGTGATTTGCTTTTGTTAACCTTCTTTTTGTTTTGGTGTATATATTTAGTGTAGGCTCTTTTTGGATGTGGACAAATTACTTGAAGTAGCATCTTAGGGAGTGTAAACCAAAGTGAAACTTAAAGTAAAACTTAAAGTCGAAGATTTTACAAAGTAGGAGCAACCAAACACTTGAGAGAAGAAAATGAGAAAAGGAACAAAAAACTTTGAGAGAAAAATCTTTGGTTGTGTAATTTTTTTCCAACTTATTGTATTTGGCCTAGTTAGGTGTCTTGGAAGAGCCTTTGGTGTTCTTCCATGTCCTAATTATAACCTATTTTCAATTAATAAAAGCACCTTAAATAATGAGTGTGTCTTGAAGGTTCACAAGTGCCAACAAGCCTCAACTTCATCTTTCACTTAATTCCACTTAAAAAGTTTTATGAAAGAAGTATTGAGGTAAGTTTTGTCTAGGATAGACTTGATACTCAACAATCAAGTGATTGACCTCTCTTTTCGAAAGCGAACTTGAGAAACTTGCTATTTATTTCTTCCTTGTAATTTTTTCGAAAGGCAAACTCTAAAACTTAAAAACAAAAAGCATAGGCATGTCTAGGTATTCTTCTTACCAAATAGGTAATGACTTTAGAGAAGAAGATCCAAAAAGCTTAAATCAAATTTCTTAAGACCTAAAATCACTATAGAAAGGAAGAAAGGAAGAGGCCATTAAAAATGAAAAAGATAAAATTGAAAGAGAGACCTAACTTGCTATTCTAGAGAAGGAACTTAGAATCTTAAGGCAAAAGGATGGAAGATTGCAAGAGGGGATTAAAAGTATGATTCACTCAAGGAGCTCCAAGACTCCAAGACTCATCACACATTATGAGGAGGATAGTAGAATAATGGACCAATTTTATCAACATCCTCCTCCACCAAGAAGAAATATAAGGGAACATGTCCCAAGAGAGACTAGGGTAGATCTCCCATACTCCCAGGGAAAGGATGATGTAGGAACATATCTTGATTGAGAGATGAAGGTGGAACAACTCTTTGCTTGCCACTAAGTAAATGAGGAGAGAAAGGTACCTTTGGCTACCCAAAGCTTTCAAAGGTAGGCCATGTATTGGTGGACATCCCTAGAAAAGGAGAGGAGAATAAACAATGCTCTTTTAGTCCAACATTGGAATGATCTCAAATATGCCTTTAGAATGAGGCCCATTCCCTTATACTACCATAGGAAGCATATAAACAAGGTCCAAAGACTCAATCAAAGGAATAAGAATGTTGAAGAGTATAGGCAAAAGATGAACTTATACATGATAGGGCCAAGAATTAGGGACCATGAGGATATAACTATCTCTTTGTTCCTAAGTGGTCTAAGTCTTGACATAAGATATAGAGTGTTGAAATTGTTGCCCTACTAAAACTTAAATGACTTGGTACAAATTTTCATAAAAGTAAAGCAACAAAATTTGTGAAAAGGTTTTAAAAGTATCCACTCTAGTTCTTATGGTAAGAAAGACTACAAGATGGAGAGATAGTAAGGGAGAAAAAAACCCTTTAGGAACCTAGTCAAAGAGAAGGAGAAGGAAAAACCAAGGGAAGGGAGGTCATTACACACTTGCACTAATGACATTAAGTGTTTTAAGTGTCTTGGTAGAGGTCACATTGCATCTTAATGCCCATAAAGAAGACGATGTTTATTAAGGTTGTAGACATCTATAGTAGCCAAGATGAGGAAAGTGGGAGTGGGAGTGAAGAGTCTAGTGAATTTAAAAGTGAGGATGCCTACTCTTGTGATGCAGACGTTCTTATGATGAGAAGGGTTCTCAATAATCAACATAGTCCACAATCCATAATACAAAGAGAGAATATTTTTCATACAAGATGCAAAGTTCAAGAAAACACTTGTTCTCTCATTGTTGATAATGGATTATTCTATAATTGTTGTAGCACTAGGTTGGTTGATAAGTTGGCTTTGACTGTCTTGCCCATCTAAAATATTATAAACTTCATTGGCTTAATGAAGATAGGGGACTTGACAATGAACGAACAACTGAAGGTCAAGTTTTCTATAGACAGATATGAAGATGTTGTGCTTTGTGATATAGTGCCCATGGAAGCATATCACATATTATTGGGAGGCCTTGTCAATTTAACAAGAAAACCATGCACAATGGCCTCACCAACGAGATCAACTTCACCCACAAGGATAATAAGGGTGTACTTCATCCTCTAACAACATCTCAAATGGTAGAGGATCAAGTACAAATGAAAAATAAGAGATGTTAAGAGAAAAAGAAGTCAAAGTTAGAAAGAAAGTCTAGTAAATAAATATAAGTATAAGGTGGGGAGTTTGGTGTTCCTTCCCCCCAGGTTGTTCAACATGAGAATATTTTGAAAAAAAAAATCAATAAAAAGAGTTCTCCATTTTGAACAACCTTTATACCTCCCTTTGTGTAAAGAACACTCATATGCACTGCCACTACTCTTGAGCCTAAGAGTTTCTCTCCTACTATTGAAAATCTTTTGAAAGTGTTTGATAATCTATTTTATAAGGAAATGCCTATTGGGCTTTCTCATTTTAGGGGAATAGAGCATCAAATTGATCTTGAGCCTTAGGCTAGTCTTCCTTATAAACTAGCTTATAGGACCAATCCCCAAGAAACCAAGAAGATAAGTCTCAAGTCCAAGAATTGTTGGAGAAGGGTTAGGTTCAAAAGAGTCTTATCCCTTGTGCTATGCCCATTTTATTAGTATTGAAGAAGGAGGAGAAGTGAAGGATGTGTTCTGACCGTAGGGCAATAACTAACATAAGCATCAAATATAGGCACAATGGTCCTAGGTTCGATGATATGCTTGATGAATTGCATAGGTAGGTGTATAATTATTTATGTTGATGATATCTTAGTGTATAATAAGAGTCCACATGAGCATATATGTCAACTTAGGTTTGTCCTTGCCATTCTTAGGAAAAATAAACTTTTTTTTTTCAAATTTAGAAAAATCAACCTTTAGTGTAGATATTGTAATATTTTTAGGGTTTGTTGTTAATAAGCACGAAGTTCATGTCGACCCCGAGAAAATAAAGGCCATTCTAGAGTGGACCACTCAAAAAAATGTATAAGAGGTTAGGAGCTTCCATGAGTTGGAAACCTTTTATATGAGGTATATTCTTAACTTCTCTAGTCTTGCTTGACCATTCAATGAGTTGGTGAAAAAAGATGTGTTTTTTAGTTAGGGGAAAACAAGAGTTTGCTTTTCAGCAACTCAGGGTAAAACTAACCAATGCACCCATTCTAACCTTACTTGACTTTTCTAAAACTTTTGAGCTAGAATATGATGCATCTGATGTAGGCATAAGTGCTATGTTGTTGCAAGAAGGTCATCCAATTTCTTATTTCAATGAAAAATTTCATAGTGCCTCCCTCAACTACTCCACCTAGGACAAAAAGTTGTACGTCCTTCAAACTTGGAAATACTACATAGTCTTTAAGGAATTTGTCATTCATATTGACTATGAGTCACTAAAGTATTTGAAAGGGCAACACAAGTTGAACAAGAGACATGTTAGGTGGATGAAATTCTTAGAACAATTTCCTTATGTGAGTAAGTACAAGAATGACAAAAGTAATATTGTGGCTGATGCCATATCTAGAAGGTACACTTTGTTTTCAAAATTGGAACCCAAATTCTTGGTTTTGATCAATTTCCAAAAATGTATGCTTAAGATTATAAGTTTTCCTCCACCTATGTTGAGTGTTTAGAGATAGCATAAGGGTTTTTCTATGAAAGAAGGAAAAATTTGTATACCTCAAGATTAACATAGAAAGCTCCTAGGCAAAGAAACACATGAAATGAGACTTATGGACCCTTTTGTAGGTAGAAAAGACCCTTCCTTTTCTTAAAGAGAAATTCTTTTAGCCAAATATAAGGAAGGATGTCCAAAGACATTATCATAGATGCATCTGTTTTTACAATCTAGGTCTAAGACAATGTCTCATGGACTTTACACCCTATTGTTTAAGGCTTCAACTCCTTAGGAAGATATTAGCATGGACTTTGTTCTTTATCTTCCAAAAACCTAAAACGGTTGTGATTCCATTTTTGCGATGGTTCATGACGAAAAAAATTGCATTTATTTACATCAAAAATCTGTGGTAATGGCAAAAATCCATGGGTAATAAAAATTTACCTACATATTATTGACCACTCTAGATTTATATGTAATTTTGGCATCGATAAATTTTGATGAATTTTTAGTCAGTGGAAAATATCATTGAGCACAATCTTATTCAATCATAAGATGACATATTTTGTACCTTGCCACAAAGTGGATGATGCAAACAACATTGCTAGGCTTTTCTTTAGAGATTTGGTGAGACTTTATGGTATACCTGACACTATAATGTCAGATAGAGACTTTAAGATCCTTAGTCATTTATGGAAAACTCTTTGAGCAAGACTAAGAACTAAGCTTAACTTTTCTACTTCTTATCATCCACAAACTAATGGGCAAACAAAAGTTGTCCATAAGTCTCTCTCCACTATGTTAATAACAATCTTGAAGGGTAAACACAAATCTTGGGATGAGTATGTTCCGTATAATGAGTGACCTTATAATAGGGTAGTTCATAGGACTACTAAGATCTCTCAATTTGAGTCTGTTTATGGTTTTAATCCTCTTACTCCATTGGATTTACTACCACTTCCTAAATATTTTAACTTTGTTCATAAAGCAGGGGTAGGTAAATATGAGTTTATCAAGAAATTACATGAGAAAGTTAAAAACCAAATTCAGTAATAAAATGAGAGGTACTCTGTAAGACTCGGGAAAATAGGAGTCTTAGAAATAAATTGGTCTTGAGACTTTGATATTTTGTTTGGAAATTAATGTTTGGTGATTGGATGTTTTCTAGAATTATAATTTTTACTATGTTAATTATTTAATGTTAATGTTGATTAAGTGGACCACATGATTGATATGTTGTTACTGTGATGATTTGTACGCGTGTGATATTTTCAATGTGATGTGTGGGCTTGATGGTAGAAGGGTGATTTAGGATTGAATAGGTGTGAGCCAAATTCTAGAAAGAAAAAGGCTTAAGGTAAACTTTTATTTAATTTGTATCTTTGGGCCCAAGGGTAAAAGTGTCTTTTACCTTTATTAATTGGTGTAATTAATATAAGGGGTGTAGGAAGTAAATTGTTGATAGGGGGAGCAAAGTGAATGCTAATCCCAATTCCCATGTGTTTGGTTTTTGATTATGACAACACATATATGCTATTATGACAACAATAGAAATGTGTCTTTATGTTTTATACATTGTTGCTAAACTGATTATTCTGCATACTCACTATGATCTCAAATGTATTTACATCTATTGTATGCATTCTCATGTGTTCATATGTTAAAACCACTTGCACAAAGCAAATATGAATGAAGTACTCGATTACACTAGTTTAGTAATCAATTAAGTTCATCAGATAGCCTATGCTTAAAACTGTGGCAAACTACACAAGTTTCAATCGATTACATAAATTGAAAAATGGATTAAAACTCGTGTATTAGCAAACACCTTTTGAAAATGTGCAATGATGAGCT
Source organism: Vigna umbellata (assembly GCF_029865625.1). Taxonomy (NCBI): domain Eukaryota; kingdom Viridiplantae; phylum Streptophyta; class Magnoliopsida; order Fabales; family Fabaceae; genus Vigna; species Vigna umbellata. The sequence continues at coordinate 52,262,184 of NC_142173.1, read as the reverse complement.
TTTGAAGAAAATTTTTTCAAAATTGTCTAAGTGTAGGTGTCAACACCCAATTTCGTCCGGATTGACTAAATGATAGGTCTCTTTCTATTTTTGATTTGTTTTATTTTATTTTCCGCATTTTCATTTTATTTTATGTTATTATTTTTAATTTCATTGTACTATTTTGTATTTGATTTATTGTTTTTTTTAAAAAAGAAAAAAAATGGAAAAGCAAAAAAAAAGGTTTGAAACGTGACAAAAAAAAGAAGGAAAAAGTGTTTTTTTAGGGAGCAGTGTATGTGTGTGTTGGAATGAGAGGGAGCAAAACGTTTTCTGCATAGTGCTGGGGTGATGGCAGAGGCGGGTTGCAGGGTACTGGTACAATCCGTTTTGGAGGATACGGAATTGGGTACGGAGGATTTGGGGCACAGAGAATTGCACAAAAACACACAGAGAGAGTAGAGGGAAGGCTATTATTCTGGTTTTGGAGAGAAAAGAAAAGAGGGATTGGACATTGCTTCTTTGGACCTTCATCTTGGGTCATCATCCAGTCACAAGAGGGCATTAACCATTGGCACCGGCAAAGAAAGACAAGGGCCAGAGGAGGTCACCGGATACACACAGCTAGCAGCAGCCATAGAGCTCCGAGAGGTAAGCCTTTTGCTCACTTGTGTGGTCATGTATGCTTACTGCATAACTGTCTTTTATGCTTATTCCATTTTCCTTATGCTACGGGGAGTCTGCCACATTCCCCATTCTAGACTCTTATAGCATACATTCATCCTTTTCCTCTGAACATCACGAGTTATCCTATCTTCAACACCCCCTTAATACCTCTATCACCCCGTAACCAACAAGGAAATCATCACTAAGCAGAAAGTCACACACAACCACTACCACACCAGTCTCACATAGCCAAAATGTTCAACTCATTCACTTTTCAGCATCTACTAAGGCTTCCACATCTCGCCAACCCATACACCATTATCACATAATCAACTATCCCCCTCACGCTCATATGCACGCAACACACTCATCGTTTCCAATCCCAATAGATGAGATACGAAACACGAATCAATCAACATTAAACCAATCAATAAACGATAAAAAAATGAGAAAAGGGGAGTGGTGGCGTCGGTGAGGAAGCGAACTCCGGTGAAGGCAGCGGGTTGCATTGCCAGCACGACCCTGGTTCGTGATCCGAAAGGTGGCGACTGGGTGCGGCGGTGATGGCAGAAGAGGAGATCCGGCAGAGTGGTCCGTGGCGGCCTCGGAGGCGGCGGTAACCAGTTTCAGTGGAGGCGATGTCTGACGGCGACCATGGCTGTGACGTGCGACACCGGTGGTCTGGGCTCGTTCCGGTGGTATTAGACGAAGAAGGGGATCCGAGATCGGAGAAGCAGCGGTGCGGTGGCTGGTTCGGAGAAGCAGCGACGCACTGGCTGGATCATAGAAGCAGCGGCACAGTGGCCAGTTGGGCGTGGAGGTCGAGTCACGGCCGTGGGTGGCAAAGGTGAGTGTCTCTGTGAGGAGAAGACCTGAGTCTCAATGCCGCTAACGAATATGAGAAGAAGTTGGAGGAACCCTTCTGATTGGGGTTAAGAGGCCTTGGGGTTGGTATGGACTGCCCCTTTCCTTCTATTGCCACACACGCAACTCCATTCACACTCCCCTTCCATTTGGGCTTACGCCCTTCTACAAACAAAAAAAGGGAATTGGACCTAATACATTTCGGGATGCACTTTCATTTTTCATCTTTACACCCCTGACAGATACAGAGACAAAAAAAGGGGGTTTTGGCCCAAGCTAAAGGAGCCCCAATTTTACTCCGCACGCACCCCTGGTTTTTCATCTCTGTACCCCTATTCCTGTTGCGCTTTTTCTCTTGCTTTATTTTTATGCTTTACTTTCTTTTCATTAGTTGGTTTTTATTGCATGTAACCCCTTGTATGATAGCCCACACCCCTTGTTTTATTTATATCTATTGGATTTGTTTTTTCGTTTGACATAAAAATTACAAAAAAATAAAAATAACAAAAATAGAAAAAAAGGATAAAATATTAAAATTACAAATATTTTAAAAATTAAAAAAAATATATATTTTAAAGGTCAAGCACATGTGTGATAGCTCGCATTGTCCTTGTGCTAAAAACCTTTTCTACTTTCTTTTTATAAAAAATACAAAAATACATTTTAAAGGTCAAGCACATGTGTGATCCTCGCATCGTCCTTGTGCTATAATCCTTTTCTCTTTAGAAAAATACAAAAATACATTTTAAAGGTCAAACACATGTGTGATCGGTCGCATCGTCCTTGTGCTAGAAACCTTTTCTCTTTCTTTTATAAAAAATGCAAAAATACATTTAAAAGGTCAAGCACATGTGTGATCGCTCGCATCGTCCTTGTGCTATAAACCTTTTCTCTTTCTTTTATAAAAATACAAGGATACATTTTAAAGGTCAAGCACATGTGTGATCGCTCGCATCGTCCTTGTGCTAAAAGACCTTTTCTCTTTCTTTTATAAAGAAAATACAAAAATATATTTTTAAGGTTTAGGCACATGTGTGATCGTTTGCATCGTCCTTGTGCTAAAAACTTTTCTCCTTCTCACATAAAAATACCAAAAATATAAAAAATTCACATCTTCAAACAACAATAAACCTTTCAGTCAGAACTACGTGATCCTTGATTCTCTATCAAAAGTGGAGATACGTAGGAGCAAGGCTAGTCTTTGTCAGGTTCACTTCCCAAAAATCCAAAAATCATTTCCAAACAAAATTCTCAAACAATTCTCCAAACAAACTTTCCAAATAGTTTCCAAAAGAACTACGTAACCCTGATTTCTCATTTGGAATGAGAATACGTAGGAGCAAGGTCAATCCTTGTCGGGCCCAAAAACCTAAAATATATATTTTGTTTACAATTTTATTTTAGGGGATAGTTAAACATTTTGAAAACCACATCATATTCGTGCATTTAGTTAAAGGCACTGCCTTAGGGCAGGCGTTGTAGGATGCTAACACCTTCCCTACGCGTAACCGACTCCTGAACCCAGAATATGGTTTTCGTGGACCGTGTCTTATCATTTTATGGTTTTTCCGTAGTTTTCCATAATAAACTATGGTGGCGACTCCAAAATCTCTTTTCAAAACCCGTTTGTTTCCTTTTTGGATCGTCGTCCCGTCGCGATTTCGGTTGCGACAATAGGACTTAACCGATTACATTGATTATGTAATCAATTAAGTTTGATATTATTTGAATGTTTTCAAGCTACGTCATAATTGTAATAACAATCATATATTCAAATGTTTTGACTTACTGTTAACATGCAATCGATTACATTAAATACTTAATCAATTAAATATGTTGCAATGTAATTCTGATATAACTCTGATAAAGCGTAACAGATTACATTATTTTTGCAATCGATTAAAGTGCGTCTGATATGAGAAAAACTATATAATAACAAGTTGCGCGCTGTATTAACAATTTTTAACACTTTGATCATTTTGAGAATTTTCATATCTATTATCAGAGAGTTTAGAAAGAGATTACAGGTGCATCTAGTGCTCCAAGAATCAATTCAAAGGTTTTGAAGATTTTGAAGAATTCATGAAGGCTAGCATTGAACGTCTATTGGCTGATCACTTTTGCACAATTTAGGTGTATTCTTTACTGATCAGAATTTGTTTTACAATCAAGAAGATTGTTGTTTCCCTGTGCGTGTTTCCAGGAAGAAGAACTTGCTATTCTTGGTACTTTGAGAAAGGTTTCAAAGGGCTACTACATGGTGTGTTAGCTATATTAGATTGGTGTGAGTTAGAGAGGAGATTTACATTTTGACAGTAGGTCGTTGTAATTCCTTGTTGTAAAAACTCAAAATCTTTATAGTGGAAAGTCTTTCAATATAAGGTTGATTGAAAGAGACTGAATGTAGGCAATGAGTCCGAACCGTGATAAAAAGACTGTGTTTGTTTTCTATCCTTAATCTCTTTACTACATTATTTTGATAATTGTATTGTGCACTTTTGAAAGATCATATAAAGTTTCCAAAAAGATATAAAAAGAAAGTGTTTTTATTGATTACCAATTCACGTCCCTCTTAGTAAGAGAAACAAGCCATAACTCTTCTGACATAAATGAATAAAATAAATCTGAAATTTAAAAGATTTAGTGGATTTTAGAAAGATTTAGTGGTTATTGATATTTTAAAAAGTAGTTAAGAGAGAATAAGAGGAAATCTTGGTGGTTTTATAGATTAAGTTGAAGATATGATTTTAATTAAAAAGATAAAGATAAAATAGAAGAAGATGATAAGGAAAAGATTAAAAGAGATATGCATATTATTAACCTAATTCCTAAAAACGAAAATTAGAGAGTTAAATGAGAGAAAAGACGTTTCCTAGGACAAAAGAGAAAGACCTGCAGAAAATCTTAGTGTAAGGGAGGACTTGTGATAGTTTGGGAAAACCTTAGTGCAGGAGAAAATGATCCCTTTTGGAAAATTAGAATGAGAATTTTCTTAGAATCTATTGATAAGAGTGTTTAGGATGCTATAATTAATGAACCTTTTGAGCCTACTAACATTGTTGATGGAAAACATCTTTTGAAATTTTTTTTTGAATGGAATCAAGATGATAATAAACGTGAACAATATGATATCAAGGCTAGAAATATTATTTCCTCTACACTCACTATTGACGAGTTTTTCAGGGTATCAACGTGTAAGAGTGCAAAAGAAATGTGGAAAGTTCTTGAGGTGACTCACGAAGGAACTAATGAGGTAAAGAGGGCTAGAAAGAATTACTCACATTGTAAATCATTTGATTGCACTTGGTAAAACATTTGAGAAGGAGGATATCAACATAAGGATCTTGAAGAGCTTAAATAGAAGCTATCAACCTAAGGTAGCAAATATATCAGAATCAAGAGATCTTACTACAATGAATATGGATACATTGTTTGGTAAGCTCAGGGAGCATGGGTTGGAGCTTGGAAGACTGAGAGCGGAAGAGGAATCTGAACAGAAACATTCCATAGCTCTCAAAGTGTCCAACAAGTAAGCCTTAAGGAGCAATGAGTCTGATGCTGATTCTGATGCAGATGTGCCAGAAAAGGAAGTTCGAAGAAGTTTACTAATTTCATGAAATCTAGAAATCTTGCATCTTATTTTCCAGGTAACTCAAGAGGAGGAAAAAGGAAAGGCTGCAACTCTCATCTTTTACGAATGTGGAAAGGAGGGCGACATCAAACCTGACTGTCCGACGTTGAAGCTGAAATAGAAATCAAATCTGAAGAAAGGTACAATCAGTACTGAAGGAAGATCAAGAAAAAGAAGGCTTATATTGCATGGGACAATAGTGATTTTGAAGGATCATCTAGTAATGAAGACAACCGTAGTTAGGAAGAGGAGACAAACTTGTGTCTTATGGCTGGATCCATCAGTTCAGAAACTAGCAGCAGCAATTTCGGGGATTAGTCGATTAAACTGCTAGAAACTTGAGATATTATCAACTGCTAGATGTCTTTCAGGAGCTCCATGCAGAAGCAATGAAACTTCAATATAAGGTTAATCGATTAAACTTTGAAAGAAAAGATTTTGAATACAAAATCAATAACCTTGTTGAAGAAAATGATAAATTGAAAATTGAACTTGATTAAGCTTTACAATATGCTTTGAATGATAAATCTAAAATCAAGATTGTTGAAAAAGATTGCAAAGATTGCCATGCTTGTCTTGATAAAATCAAGTATCTAACAAATACATTGGCAAAATTTACTCTTGGTAGATTCAATCTAGAAGTTGTACTAAGGTCTCAAAGAAGATTAATAAATAATATAAGGCTAAAAGTGAAAGGATTTCATCATAAGATGAGGTATTGTTAAGCTCATGGCATCGTTTAGTCAAGTAAACGCTTATTTAGCTTTTGTCTCTTTTTAGCAGATAATGTTTAGCTTGCTTAAGCTTTCTTACACATTTTAATAATTAAGTCTTTAGTATGTTTTGTCAGAGACATTTTCACGACCTATTTTGTTTTCGAGAGAGGCTGAATACCTATTCAAGGTATTATAAGCATTGAGCGTTTAACTCAACCTCTCTTGGACGCTTTTAGGCAGAACATTGTTTAGCCATGTGTTTGAGTATTTTCTATTTCCTAAGACCTAAGTGTTTACCAAAGTTTTCTATGTTTGGAGTTCACACTCTAAGTCTTGTGTCTTCACCTTAGGTTGCTTTCTAATTATTATCCCGTTTCAATGTTATTTGATAAAAACTTCAAAACATGAGAGCTTTTGGGCACATATACAATTTTGTCTTTAACAATCTCCCCCTTTTTAATGTTTAGCAAATACACATTTTGTCTTCAACATTTTGTTTTTAAGTCTTGAGTGTTTTACATCTTTTATTGTCTTTATCGTTTGCATGTTTTTAGTGAACACAATCAAATAATAATATTGCGTATAGAGATAAAGATAATAAACGAGTAGTAAACAAAGATATAAATTTAAACAAGCAATGAAGCAACATATAAAGTAAAACAACAATCAACAACTTTTATTAAAACACAAAACAAATTATATGAATGTAAACATGGACTCCTAAGATGAACTGTAAGAATCTAGAGAAACTCCTCCTTATTCTATGCTATCCTAACTCCTAGTGTACTTCCCCTGAGTTCATGCTCCTAGATGCTGACACATCTACTCTTTCTCTTTTCTCCCCCTTATTTGATAAACATCAAAAAAAGGAGAAAGAAATGAGGGAAGAGACATCATGACCTGATAGGATTAGGGGTGGCGGAAGAAGGGAAGGAAGGGGAAGCATAGAAGGTAATAGAAAGCGGAGAAGAGCTGAAGAACAAGGAGAGGATGGAAAGGGCAATGTTGGAGAGGTATAGTCAAGTGAGGAGTGATGGTGGTAAAGTGGAAGAACTACGTGCAAGAGGCATGTAAGGTTTGAGAGTGGAAGGAGGAACGAATGTTGGATTATCATGTTCATCTTGTTCCGGTGATAAGATAAGATGACGATGAGGGTTAGGAGGTTTGGAAGAAAGCTTCATTGGTTTGGACTGTTGAAGGCTTGAGATATTGGAGGGTTGAGAGGGCATGACAGTGAGAGAGGAATTAGGGTTTGAAGAGAATGAATTGAGAGGATGAGAAATGAAGTGTGTTTAAATAGAGGAAAAAGTTAGCCATGGGCGATTGATCAATCTCATCCATTTAATGTGGTTAGTACGGAAAGATTTGGAAAATAGATTTCGAGTCTATCGAATATCGGGAAGGTTTTTTAGAAGAGTGTTAGTGAGTAGCGGATAAGAGTGGGAAGAGTGATGAAATCAAAGATTTAGGGTTTCGAGGAGGAGAAAAAGAGGGGTTTGAGAAGATAGAAGGGTTGATAGCTTGATTGACACGAAAAAGATTTGGCAACAAGAGAGAGGGTTTGGGCTTTGGAGATCCTAGACAACTTCTAAAGATGGGCTAAGTACTTAGACAGACCTAATGCACTGATGCAATTGTTTGATAGATGATTTGTCTTACACGATGCAACAAAATGACGTCTTGTCGATTATGTGTCCTAGATGATTAATTCTCTATACTTAGACACACCTATATGAACACACTTTAACATGTTGAATCAAAATTCATTCAACGCTTCTCACACCAATAAGGGTTATTAAATGGTTATGTCTATCTTCAACTAATGGTTTATGGAAGATGTCAACAAGTTGATCTTCTGTGTTTAAATATTGTAAGTCAACAATTCCCTTGTTAACATGATCATGCATGAAGTGATGCTTGACCTCAAAATGCTTAGCACGTGAATGCAATGTAGGATTCTTAGATAAACTAATTGTATGATTAATATGACAAAGGATAGGAATCGTACCTTGAATGTGATTGTATTATTCTAGCTGATTCTTGATCCATAAGAGTTGAGAGGAGCATTGTGCAATCGATATATACTCACCTTCAACGGTTGATAGTGCAATTGTGTTTTGCTTCTTGCTCAGTCATGATAGTAGGTTTCCTCCAATGAAGTGGCATTCTCCACTTGTATTTTTTCGTTCGGCCCTTATCTCCAACAAAATTAGCATCACAATATCCTTTATGATCAAAACTCTCACTCCTTTTGTAGTATAGACCGAGAGATGTTGTTCCTTTTAGACAATGAAATATTCGCTTAACATTGCACATGTTTGCAATACTCATCATTGTTCAACTAACTCGTCGGAAAAAACTTAAAGCAGTTTAGTTTAGAGTGATATTGGTGGTTCACAATTAAGAAATTGAATGTTGTTGTGTTGAAAAAGCTGATTTTTATAGTGAAGGAGAAGATAGAAGATCGTAGTTTGTATTGTCTAATTCAAAGCATATTTGATGTTGAAGTGTTAAATCTCAAGTTTGGGGGTTTTCGTAAGGGACATAGTGTCCTGTAGGAAGGAGTTTTGTTTACTATTTTCATGAATATTGCAAGCTACCGATGAAATATGAAGGCCTATGCGATGAATGACATTTTTTTGAGGTTTTTGGTTCAAGGGATGTTGCTGTTAATTTTTTGTATAAGGTTGAAAGTTATTTGAGGAGTTCATTGTTGTTGGATGTGTTACCAATGAAGAGCATTGGTGTCTTGAAGATTATGATTTTGATGATGTTACAAAGTGAAGAACTTGACTTTAGTTATAATTTATTTAAAAACACTTTTGTAAAATCAATTGTAATAGGAATAAACCTTGATAATGTAAACAATTAGAAGTTTTTCTGTCTTTAGAAAGTTTGCACAGATAATCGATTATTTGGTGTAATAATCGATTATCACAGGCTCATTTGAAAAACAATTGGTCGCGCAAATAATAGATTATTGATCAAAATAATCGATTATTCTGTTCTGAGTCAGTACTGCCCAAGTCTCGCAAATAATCTATTATCCCTCGGAATAATCGATTATCACTTTTTGAAAACCCCACAACGGACAAGGATAATCAATTATCACTTACAATAATCGATTATCACTGGTAGTTGGGAGTTGTCTTTTTAATTTTGACCTCTGGTCTATATATACTTTTTTCCAAACCCTTTAGATGGTCAATCTATTCCATTTGAGAATACAGTTTGTCTAAGGAAGTTCTCAAGTGATAATGTGCCCTTGTCAAGTCTTGTGAATAGAAGAAGCTCGCGCTTAGTATGTCTAAGGTCAGAGCGGTTCTCTTCAAGTTGGCTGAGCGGTTTCTTTCGATCCGTTTGTCGAAGAAATGTGTTTTGCTATTCTTAATTTCTATTCATCTTATTGTAATTGTTAAACTGATTTTAGTGAAATAGTTAATCACTCATTATAGTGATTTTTCTCTTCCCTACATTCTCTACACTTTTAGAACACAAATTGTTTGATAAAAGTTCTCTAAGAAAATCAAGTTTTAAAACGGACCATTGTAACTTGTTTATTGACTGCTACACGCTTTCCGTTCTTAACGAACATTTTCAATCCGCTGCGTGACTCCCTGATACCTACAGGATGTGGGTAATCAAATTGATGTATTGCCCTATTTTGAGAACTTTGTTGAGAAGAATAATTAAGAAGAGCCATGCTGTAAAATCTGTTCACGAGTTGAAAGAAAAAGTGCAGTTGTTCACTTTGCAAAAGGTGGAGGCATGTGATAGTTACAATTTGAAAGAATCTGTTGAGTCATATTTTGAAGAAAGTAAGGAATCAGAAGTCAAACATTTAACAGATAATAGCCCCTTCTTGAACAAGGTACCTGTTTCTGTAAGTTTGAAATGAAAATTGACCATTGGTATAAACACTTATTGAATATATGGTAATTACTGACGGATTTTACCAATGAATTTTGTCATTGATAATTATCAACAAATTACCAACACATTTTTTGTTGGTAGTTAGTAATGGATTTTAGCATTGGATATTTTCTTCAGTAATTATTAATAGATATCAAAATATGTCAGTAAATGTTACTGAATGCATTTTTATCAATGGATTTTGATATCTCGAAAATCCAATGAAAAAAGTGGTTACTCACGAATTTTGATGTTGATGGTTTTTGACCTTCAGTAATACATGTGATACGCTATCGTTAAAGCTATCAAATTAATACTATTTTTCAAGGCAACTTCAGTAATGTAAAGTAGTATTCAAGAAAGTAGATAAGGTTAAAGTATCTCTGAGTCATCTCCCAATGAATACAAAATTACTTTTCAATATTTGACTCTTATGAATGTTATGCAATGTCAAGAATAAAAGTGAGAAACTATGCTAATGAAGTTAATGTATGAAGAATGTTTGAAGAACAAATAGGAAACTTAGAAACAATTATGATGGAATAGGCTAATTCCACTGCTTTCCCAAGATAGATTCATCATTGGTTATCCACAAATCATTGTTCAATTGATTATTGTTCAAGTTTCAAATTAATTAAAGTACATTATTATTTAATTCGAGGGTGATCATGCAGTTAACCAAAGTAGATTCTTAATTAATTGCAAGACCTTTCTAGATTATTCACAATGAATTCAATCAAAGTACATTCTCAATCAAATCCTATTGTGTTTAATCATGTCTATTCTTAAATCTCCTTTCCAAATTAAAAACTAATTAATCAAAGTAAATTCTCATTTAATTATAGTTGAAATTATTACCACCAATCAAAGTACATTCTCAATTGATAGCAAAAACCCATTAAATCATATGAAAGTTCCTAAATTCAATCAAAGTACATTCTCAATCAAACCTAGAAAGCCTTGGACTCATATGATTAATATGCATGTAGATTCAAACACCTTATGATGCAAAAATCATTGCTTTTAATATGATTGAGAGATGAAAGAAAAGAAGAATAACTCAAATCAATAATCAAAAGAAACAAATTCATTAATTTAACTTAATCTTAGAATCCATAATGAAATTACAGTGGAATAACCCTAGAAACTTAGCCTTCCATGAATGGAGTGAACACATGCTAAAATAAAAGTGAGAGGAGTGGTGGATGCTTGCTTCTAGCGGAGGAGTATGAGAATCAATAAGTTATAATTTATGTCTTCCTTGGATCTCTTTATAAAGGCTTGATTGAGCTTGGACTCTGAATCTTCTGTTGATAAGATCTTTTATCTTATATCTAATATCTTCAAAATATTCAACAAATTTAATCGGTTTTTGAGAATATTTGATAATATCTTTTCTAGATTCAAAAAGATTTGGCAAATATTATCTTTTGATATTTATTGATATAGTTAAATAAGGTAATTATTTAACAATATCAAATAAAATATATTAAGATATATTTTCTCCAAATCATCTTTTAAAATATCTAACAAATTTAAACTTGCCCAAAATTACATTTCAACCCTTTTTATTTTATTCAAAATTGCATAGAAGTCCATAAATTTCTTCTAATTGCATTTTAGCCTTTTTTTCTTTTGAAAATAGCAATTCAAACTTTAATTCTAGCTGCATCAACAAACATTAGACTATCCAAAATAATTTATGAAACTAAAATCACATTTTAAGCCTCTTTAATTTCTAAACCCGATAAAATCAATCATCACAAATCTTATTCAAATCAATCATTTAAGCACAATTATTCCACTAAAATTTTGAAATTAAATCTAAAATGTGGACATAAATATGCATGTCTTTTCTTTTTTAGTAGAAAGAACACCAAGATGACCGGATCAACATAATCATATCTACCTTTGCCACCCAATTAGAAGATTGTATGACTAAATTTCTTAGAGCACTCATAACCAACATTCCATCCCACCACTCACCTAACTAGATAATTGACCTGTCACCACCTTTCTTATCAATAATTATTGATGAAGTCCTTTATTCATCAATAAAATTTATCATCGAGAAGTTTATTAATGAATTTTTGACTATATGTAGACTATCAATAATTCTGATTTATTGACAGACAAAACTAATGAATTTTAGCCTTCAATAATATCATTTTTTGTTTTATTGTTCTTTAAGCATGATTTTCACAAGATTAAAAGATTAAAAATATTATACAAGTTGTAGATCAAGAGATAACAACTTTATTAATTACATTGTTTTATCATTTATAAAAAAAATTAACATTAACATGGTATTTTATAAAGATGTAATTTTTATTCTATATATACCTAATGCTGGAAATGATCAAAATTATTTTTATAGTAATGTTCAGACAACTCCAAATATAAATAGTTAAGTGATATTAATTATGATATATATTAGTTGTCTCCAAAATAATTCTTTTAATGTAATTGGGTATATGCTATTAATGGTGTGTTTTACATACTTATGGACATTATTGAGGAGGATACCATGTTTTAAATATTGACTATAGTTGAACATTTATTTTTAGTAATTATAACATGTAAAAACATGAGATGTGCATGCAATATGTAACATCCCAAATTCTCACATTGGATAATTCATAATTTATATATTGTAACATTACATTTACGGTAACATCCCGTAATCTCACCCTTTAAAATTTCCTAGTTGATATAAGTCTATACATGTAAAAATGTTCTAATTATAGTTCTTCTACTTCTCCCTTCCTTGGCACTGAGTGAGGCAACATTCCTTCATCTGCTCCCGTATAACGAATTATACGATCATCGCACATACCCAAACACAAACAAGTAGGGTGAGCTAACATGCAACCAATCATTTATGAAACATGCATGCAAACCTCATATAATAATTATGTCATACATACTCATACCATCATACAACAATCACATCATACAAACACAAACAAGTAGGGTGAGCTAACATGCAACAAATCATTTATAAAACATATATAATTACCTTGATATAAACATCATATAATAATTATGTTCGACACTCTCATACCACAATTCCTATTAGACACTCGTCTCACAATACCCAATAGACACCACAATACCCAATAGACACTCATCCGGATGATACGTTGATGAGCGGTCACGGGAAGTTATGCACTTGTAATGACTTCTACTTCTTCTTTTTTTTAATATACTGATGGACGAGTGACTCCGAGAAGTGACCAAAGACGCGACGCGGACTCCTCGAAGCTTCTCCTACGAGTGAAGACGCAGCGGAATGGAGAGGGAGCTCTAAATCGAAGAATGACTCTCAGGAAATCTAAGGAAACTGAGAGTGCACACAACGAAACTCTAGACCTAGGTTTAAACGGTGGAAAATGAATTTTAAACGGTGACAAAAGGTGTTTAATCGGTGGAACATGATAAACAAGGTGAGGAGAGGTTTTTAATCGATCCAGAAGCTAGATCAAACGGTGAAAATGAAGAAATGGTGAAAAGGATGTGAATCTGTGAAGAGAATAAGGTTTATAGTTGATGAAGAGGTGAATCTGTGAAGAGAGAAAATGGAGTAGAGGCTTACGGTAATGATGATGCGTTTCAGAGGAAGAAACCCTAGCAGATGCGCGAGTGGAAAAATGGAAAATGAAGTGGCATGTGCGTGAGATGAAAAGCCCGAGGAGAGGTGGCAGCGAAGGATGCAGCGTGGAGGAGTGAGAAAGCACCGTGGAATTTTGGAGAAAATGGAAGAATGAAGGTGTGCTTGGAAGGTGGCTAGAGGGAGTCTTTGGACTCTCTAGCCTATGACTTTCAAGAGAGAATTATTCTGATTTCAGAAATATAATTCTCATTCAGCTCAAAAGTGCCAATACAATAGAGGAGCTGGGTATTTATAGTAACCCATGCTCCTTAAGAGCTAAACTATAAAAAGTAAAATTACAAAAAGAGGACTACGTCAAGTAGGATTCCATCATGCCCTCCCTCTTAAGAAAAGATTTGTCCTCAAATCTGGCAATCGCCTTATGAAGAAGCTCCACTCAATCTTTGAGAGCATGGCCATCTTGGAGTGGCCTTATTCTTTTAGATCTAGTTTTCATCCTCCTGGATCAAACACGAATCTGCAATACACATCAAATATATCTTCGATTAATATCAATCCAAGAAAGAATTTTTCTTTAAGAGAATAAGAACTTCTAATGCTTTGATTAGTAATCTTTGAGAATTTTAGAAGTCCAAATTCTATTTTATCTTGAGTTAATAGTTTTCTTAAAGATAAGAATAACTCAAGATTTGAATTGTCATATTTTGAAAATGTTTTCATGACAATTGGTTTGAAAGAGAAGTCAAAAATTGAAAAATAATCAATTATTGGAAAAGAAGTAAAGATTTGGAAACCTTCCCTTTTAAGTTCTATGGTCTTTGGAAGAATAGGTTTTGCCATAAGGAACAATTTCTCCTTTTCCTCCTTCTCTCTTTCTTGCTTTTCTCTCTTTTCTTCTTCTCTTCTTTCTTCTTCTCTTCTTAATTCCTCTCTTCTTCTCTCTTCTCTTTTCTCTATTTCTTCTCTCTCTTTCTTCTCTTCCTTTTCTTTTCTCTCAATCTCTCTTTCTCTTTTCTTATCCTTGATCTCTTTAAGTCTTGCCCCAAATTCTAATTCTCTACGAAGAAACCCATGATCCTTTAAACTCTCAAGAAATGATTTTCCATCTTCAATGCAATCCCTAATTAGTTCTAGGTTTCTTTTAATGCTTGAAGGCACAAACTTTCTTCTCATGCAAGCTTTTAAATCATGCCAATTACGTATGGAAGACTTTCTACCTTTCCTAACATGATATTGTCTTTCATCCCACCACTCACTTGCATTTTCTTCTAACTTAGAGAGATATATGCTAAGGACATAATATTCACTCTCTTCATAAAACCAAGGATTTATTTTATCAATTTCTTCCTCCCAAGCTAGGTATGTTAATGCTCCTATGTCTTTACCAAATGATGGAAGATTCCTAGCTTGTTTAAACATTTCATCAACTTTATCTAACCTAGAAGACCTATATGAACCATAAGAAGACATCTTTGTTTTTAAAAGTTGTTTCTAGTGTAAAGGTATACAAGATTCACACTTAGACAAGTCCCAGGTAAGAGAGGTGAGTCATGAAGACTGCTTAAGTACCAAGTCTTGCCTTGCCAGAAATGTCTTAGGTTACTACTAGTTACCCCTTTAAACTAAAATCACTTTTAAAATCAAAGGACACAACTCACAAACAAACACATACAATTAAGTACTAATAAAAGACTAGACTCTCGGACTCTAATGTGTGAAAAGGCTTAGAGTTTAATCCCTTTTAGCCTAATCACCCTAAACGTGAAACATAAAGCAAATCAATATTTAAATTCTACTCCTATGGTGAAGCTTGTAGCTTTGGCTAACAAGACACATTCACCTGTCTAGCTATGCTAAAAATAAAAGCAAATAAAGTTGCCAAGAGTTTGAAAGAGCACCAAGGACTCTTCCTAAACACTTGGACTTTATAAAAGGCCCTTTTACAAAACAAAAGCTAAAGCTAACAGTAGGCTAACACAAGCCTATTACAAACAAATTGAACAAAAACAATTACAAATGCAACAATCCTATGCTACGGTCCTGGTCCTTGTCACCTACAATCCACTTTTGATGCCAAGTCCTTGTGCCAAAAAAATGTACACTCCTGTTGCTGGTTCGGCCAACTTTGGCCCCTTTTCTAGCTTCTGGTTTATCCTATAATCACAAATCACAATTGGAATCAATGTGCCTTATCTACACGCAGATATCAAAAGGATTAACTTCACACAATATAAAAGATTCTTCCCTTTTCTCCTAGTCTCGTACACTTGATGCAGCTATATAAATTTCTTTTGCTCTCAAATGACAAACTGCAATCAAATATTCACACTCAATTCAGCAGAGCAACCATCAATGCTATCAATTTCCAGCTAAGACAGAAACAGTTAAGCAATCCAGAGGCAACAAAATTAAACCACTCCCCTAATTAAATGGTTGGTCTATCTTGCTGTAAACTCTACTGAGATTCTGCTGCTGCTTAAAATTCTTGACTCCAAATGTTTATCAACTCTGCACACAACACTCCTAGTCTGCACTTTATCCCTGCACTGATTTAGTTCAAATCTGCACACTGATCAAACCAATGGACAAAGAGTGATATGATGTAATGCAGAAAATTCAGCTAACATTAAACAATGAATTTAAACAGAATGGAAATCTGCACAAATAAATCTCAGCTGTTTAAGCTCTCAAATCATTTCATTGAAATTCTGATATGCACACATAGGTCAATGTACTCAATTTTCATCAGATTCAAATATATGAAGTTCAAACCTTAGTCCAACTGATTAGACAACCACCACAAGCTAATCAAAATCAGATTAATCCAATGCAATACAGAACAATTCCAATTCAGAATCAGATTCAGATTGGCTAATCCTAGTGTACAAAAATTATCATACCAGATCAACTTCCAAATAATGCTAAGCAATACAGACTATAACAGGAACAGTTCAATCACAACAGAAGTAATTTAGGATGAAAGAAACTCCCTTCAGTTTAACACTCCCACGTGAATTACTTCTGCTTCTGGTTGCTTAAGCTAAACTCTGTTGAGGTGCTATCAGTGAAGGTTCTGGTCTGCACTCCCAAAGCCCATTCAGTTCAACTTTCATGAGACTCCTTGTTCAACTTCTTCACTGTTGCAGCTTTTTGTTATTCACTCTTGACACAAAACCACCTATAAATGGCAATCAAAACAAAAAACTGCACAAATCTAATTGGTAAGCACAATTCAGATTCAGAACTGAAGTAAAAACACACTCTCAACAAGGATATTTGGCTCTTAGATGTAGCCACACAAAACTCACAAAAATCAGTCTCTCTTAAAGCTTAAAGCACTCAAAATGGAAAGGTTTGGAAGGAAATTCTCCCTTGGCAGTACACAGCTGGAGAGTATTCCAGACCACCACCACCTAAAATGCTACCAAGCACACAAACCTTCTTTCAAATTCCAGAAACCAAAGTATCACAGCTTCTCAAACAAGAATGGCTAGGCAAAGATCAAAGTAATGGACAGAGAGGTAGAACAGAACAGGACAGCCACAAATAAGGACAACACAGCAGATCTATTGCTTAAGACAACTCTAGATCAGATTATGAAAGCAACAAAAAACTTCAATTAGGAACAGCAGATCAGAGTTCACATGCATTGAGACAAAACCAGGAAATTCAATTAAGACAAACAAGAAACAAAGCTTTGATCAAAGTAAGCACAACAAATAGAACCTAAGGAATAGAACTAGAACAGATGAGTAAAGCAAGAAAAGGGACTTAAGTTGAACCAATACTGAACAGATTTGATTTATAAATTGGCATACCAAACTGTTTGACATTGTGCCTCAGAGAAACTTGTTTTATTTTTCATATTCGATGTTATGAATTAGAGGCAGCTATTGTGAATTGCACTAAGTCCTTCAACTCTTTTTTTTTTTTTTTAACTTGTAACAGTAGGATTAATCCTTAATTGCTTCAAATGTTATTGACTTACAGCTCTTGCTACAATCCACAATAGACTAATATCAATGTAGTTTACAAATCAGCACTTTACTTGCATCAGATTAATGGTTCAACTTAATAAAAAAGAAAACACATAATTGGTTTCATTGATAACTTTTGACTCTAGCATCAAATTTCACTTTTAACCAAAACTGTAGAAATTGAACTTGAATAACAAAACAGCAAACACAAATGACTCTTGAATATGATTGAACTAGAAGCTTAGCAATGAACTTATACCAAGCAGAACAAACACACACTCAAACATTAACACAGACTTCAAAGAAAAACCAGTTCGGTGTAGCTGGCCAAATCAGAGACTGATGCTGCTGTAAGCATCTTGCACCCAAGCTCAATGCAACATTTCATAGCTTAATTGGTGTGCATTTGCTATCCACAAGCAGATTCAAATTTCAGCTCACAGAATTTCAAAAATGCCATACAATTACATGTAATGGTCAGCATCAAAAACTCAAGACAACTTCAGATAAATGAAATGACATTAAAACTGCTGTTGAAGTCTGTCATCAAGCTCATTCAATTGAATGTCACTGCTTATGATGATGGACAGATCTTACTCAAAGCAAAAATTCAATTGAATCAGTTAAACTCAGATTTAATTGACAATTAAAACAAAGTAACATGACATAGACAAAACAGAAATTAAAAGAACAGCACAAATTGCTCAGAATCAAAAGCAAACCGAGACAAAATAAGATGAATGAACACCACGTAAATGAAGAAAAACGCAACAGAGATGCGAAACAGAAAAAGAAACTCAGAATCAAGATATCACAGACACAGATTCAACAGAAGACTTGAATCAACATTTCGTGAATCAGAGAAAAAAAATGAATCACAAACAAGAACAAACCAAAAACAAACAAACGCAAAGCAAATGAGAAAAAACATTCAGAACAGATAGAACAACTTATCTGTTGACGCGTGCTCGAACCTTGCTCTGAATACCACTTGATGGACGAGTGACTCCGAGAAGTGACCAAAGACGCGACGCGGACTCCTCGAAGCTTCTCCTACGAGTGAAGACGCAGCGGAATGGAGAGGGAGCTCTAAATCGAAGAATGACTCTCAGGAAATCTAAGGAAACTGAGAGTGCACACAACGAAACTCTAGACCTAGGTTTAAACGGTGGAAAATGAATTTTAAACGGTGACAAAAGGTGTTTAATCGGTGGAACATGATAAACAAGGTGAGGAGAGGTTTTTAATCGATCCAGAAGCTAGATCAAACGGTGAAAATGAAGAAATGGTGAAAAGGATGTGAATCTGTGAAGAGAATAAGGTTTATAGTTGATGAAGAGGTGAATCTGTGAAGAGAGAAAATGGAGTAGAGGCTTACGGTAATGATGATGCGTTTCAGAGGAAGAAACCCTAGCAGATGCGCGAGTGGAAAAATGGAAAATGAAGTGGCATGTGCGTGAGATGAAAAGCCCAAGGAGAGGTGGCAGCGAAGGATGCAGCGTGGAGGAGTGAGAAAGCACCGTGGAATTTTGGAGAAAATGGAAGAATGAAGGTGTGCTTGGAAGGTGGCTAGAGGGAGTCTTTGGACTCTCTAGCCTATGACTTTCAAGAGAGAATTATTCTGATTTCAGAAATATAATTCTCATTCAGCTCAAAAGTGCCAATACAATAGAGGAGCTGGGTATTTATAGTAACCCATGCTCCTTAAGAGCTAAACTATAAAAAGTAAAATTACAAAAAGAGGACTACGTCAAGTAGGATTCCATCATATACTTTCAAAATACTTCATACCATTTACAAGGTTAATCCCCTCACTATGTCCAAAACCGGCACATAGACCAGGACCTCCTGCTCCTCTCACCACATAATTCATCCCTCTCTACTTGAGACTAGATGATTATTAGAGTATCAGGATAACCTCCAACTACGGGACCCTCAACATCAACATATACACAAATACCATAACATTTATTTAATCTCTCCACAAGACTCATACCATACTAATATTCCTCAACTCACATTATACCCTTACAAAATCTCCCCATACTACCCATAACATGTTTAGATGCATAAATTCAAATGCAGTATAATAAAATGCAATTATCACAATTATAATTCATAATTCCATATCTACCACAAAAATGAATTCATCAGACATTTCCATTCCAACAAGATATATTGCACAATATTTTAATAGTACAAAATCTGTTCAATAAGATTTAAGTTAAAAACTTGTCGAGTAGACTTCCAGGAAAGAGAGGTGCGTCACAATGGACAACTTAAGTACCAAATCTTTCCTTAGCCAAAGTGTTCCTCAACTAGTTTTTAACAAATTTCTTATTTACAGATTCAAAACAACAGCATATAATATTAACACCGAATTTCAATATAGATAAACATACAGTAAGCATTAACAGTATTCATACATAATTTCAAGATATGAATAGTAATAAAACAATACTAAGTCATAATATAAAAGCATAGAAATACTAAATCATAATATAAAAGCATAGAAAAGTTAGCTCCCCTACCTCTATTCCAGACGTCTCTTGCTCTGAATTTATTTCTCCGAAACCTTTCAGAACCTCTACCCTTCTTGCAACTAAAAATTTCTCTCTAACTTTCTCTCACTTGATTTCTCTTCTCTTGGTGCAGAATAATCTTCCCTCCCATGGTTATTTATAGTAAAAAAAATTTACTATTCATTAATATTTTAATATTATTTATTATTTTAATATTATTTAAAAATAATATTTCAATCATTTTCTCACCAAATCTGATCCTAATTTCTACCTACTACTTTCTTCCATGCTAAGAAATCCAAATGCTGAAAATTTATTTTTACTATTCACTTTTTACTATTTACTATTTACTTTTTACTATTCAATTTAAAAAAATTTACTAAATAAGTTACCAAAAATTTGAACCTCTCCTTCTAAAATTACTATAATTTTATATCCAAAATTTACATTTTTCTATCCATTAAAATTATTATTACTAATAAAATACTAAAATTTACTACTATAAATATATATATATATATATAGATTTTTTTTTATGGGTCTTACATTCTCCCCAACAACAAAAATTTTCGTCCTCGAAAATTCAAAAATAAAAATTTTTAATTTAATACTCATCTGAACGCATTCAACTAGAAAAGTCTCACACTCATAACCTGAATCATTTCTCTACTTATTTTGTGCATAAAATTTCTAGCATCTCAAATTGAAATGTACTCACAAAAATTAAAATCATAAACCTTCCAAACACTCTTACTTTAGCCCTATCACAACCATCATTAAACCTTCCTCACTAGTCTCAAAATAATCCATTAATGTTTTAAAAGAACTCATCACTCATAAACTATAAATCACAAGATTAGAGAAAACTTTTCATTCCTACTATAATCAGAAAGTGATTCTCCTTAGAGATCCTTATTTAAGACTTCCATGATGCTCTAAAACTCTAAGAATCATTCTTTTTCCGTAACAACTTTCCATTATATTTTCTCAACACAGTTTCCACTCCTAGAAATCGTACGCCTCCAAAAGCCACTTATGTTTACCAAAATTTTATACTAGATTGCTCCACCTTACCCTATACTTCTATTTTTCGTAAAATTTCTAATTACTCTAATGATTACACGGAGTCCAAAACACTATTACTAAATAATTCATCCTTATGTTTTCTTTTCTATACTCATTTATCAAGAACTTGTCCAAAAGTAATACCTATATTGAGTATGCTTTATAACATCCATATAAACCCTTCCACACTTAAGATCATGCATCATTTCCTTCACTCGTCCTTGATGAACTTATCTGATTCTCGGTAATACTGCCTTCACCCTTAACTACAACAGTCAACTCACAATTCTTGAAGACCATAAACTTCTAAAAACATATTTGAACCAAACCATCCTTTCGATCATACCCTAGACTATAATGTCTATCCTTCACTTGCATTGGTCAGATATCCCTAAAATATTGATCCTCATCTTTTATTTAACCCACACTAAATGTTGAACCACTATTTTCTTTCCCTGATAAACACTTCTGAAATATTTAACAAAACTAGAATAATCAAGCTTATTTCAAGATTATACTCCAAATTACTTCAACCTTCATGTAATTATTTTCCTAGCAAACATTTCTAGTCTAAGTTAAAACATTCTTCAAGAATTAACTTATAAACTCCAAATTTTAGGAATATAAACCTTGTCCTCAAAATACCTTCCCACATCCTAAGCTAATATGAATTCACAAACTTAATGTTGTCTCTAATCCAGTACTTAACAATTGCATATCTCTGATAAGACTCAACAGATCACTCAATCAACAATGTTATAAATTCTGAAACCACTTATTTTAATCTCAATAAGGCCGAATTTAAAACTAACTAGATTCCTTATAAATACTGCACCTACTCATTTAAATAAACCACTTATGCCACATAAGTTAAACGATCTAGAGAGATTATCAGGGCAATCAACCACAACCCACCTCAATTATAACGTGCTTCCCGAGATCAAAACCATACCCCAGGATATTTAGTGTTAACTAAATCTAAAATTTTTATCTTATGCGAACTAAAAGTAAGTATCAACAAGTTCACTCACACACATCACTTGATAGAGATCAAGGTGCGACATATAAATCTTTACCTATCCTTTACATCACCATTGAGGTTTGAATACTACCATATAACTATGCCTGATGAAATTGCTCCAATCACAACCTACAACTTCTTAATTATTCCTAATTCCCTAATCACATTAGTATTGCAACCCTCCTTTTTATCTATTTCCAAACTCTTCTTCTTCCTTATCTTGCCATGTTCATAATAATATCAATTCAACCTACACTACCTCTACTAACTTTAACATCCCAAAATCAATAAAATTTACAACCGTAAATCATGACATTTTAATCCTATCAAAAATACCAAATATTTGCATAAGTCGAAAGCCAAAATTTTCGTACCTGGATTTTCTCCACTACTCCTCATACAAAAATCACATATTCTCAAATCTTATCTCTAATACATTTACTGAAAAAAATCTAACCATCTCCTTTTAATCATCCATTTAGCTTAGAATCCTTCCAATACTTCATTCTTCTCTAAAGACCTCGAGTTCTCTTAACTTATAAATTTCTCCTCCTATTAAACTTTCTCTCAATCCTCTTTATGCCTTATACAACTTCTCATCTACTCTTCTTTGTCTAATATTTGATTTATTCTTAATCTACTTCAGTATTCCTATCCCTTTTTATTTTAAACTTTATCTTCAAATCTTCCACCATTTTCTTTCTTCAGATTCCAATCATCGCTGATACATCAATCCATGTTACCAATCTCACACAATGCCACTCTGTTTCTCATCAATACTTCCTTCTCTTCTGACTTCTAACGTTACTGATATACTAAACCAAACTGATTTCTCAAACCTTGCTACATTCATGCTTATCCAAAGCTTCTCTTAATCTAGCCTTTGAACTCAACTCCTTTTTGTGAAACGTAAGATATCTCATCTATTAATTTTGTTCTAGAAACTTCTAAAAATTTACTTCTAAACACCAACATCTTCACTCATCCTTTGAAACTTAAACTCTAGTATTATATCTCCCTATCAAGGCTTTAACTAATTCTAATATATTTCCTCAAACCCTCATAATTAAGAAAGGAAAATCATCTATGGTAAAAGTCATGGTAGTTAGACACAATACTCTACTATCTAGATTTAGAGGAAATGGTAAATTATACCATTTAGACTCAATTCTTCACAGAGAAGACACGGAAGACCCACAACACAGAGGTCATCCTAAGGACGAACTGCTCTGATACCATTAATGTAACATCCCAAATTCTCACATTGGATAATTCATAATTTATATATTGTAACATTACATTTACGGTAACATCCCGTAATCTCACCCTTTAAAATTTCCTAGTTGATATAAGTCTATACATGTAAAAATGTTCTAATTATAGTTCTTCTACTTCTCCCTTCCTTGGCACTGAGTGAGGCAACATTCCTTCATCTGCTCCCGTATAACGAATTATACGATCATCGCACATACCCAAACACAAACAAGTAGGGTGAGCTAACATGCAACCAATCATTTATGAAACATGCATGCAAACCTCATATAATAATTATGTCATACATACTCATACCATCATACAACAATCACATCATACAAACACAAACAAGTAGGGTGAGCTAACATGCAACAAATCATTTATAAAACATATATAATTACCTTGATATAAACATCATATAATAATTATGTTCGACACTCTCATACCACAATTCCTATTAGACACTCGTCTCACAATACCCAATAGACACCACAATACCCAATAGACACTCATCCGGATGATACGTTGATGAGCGGTCACGGGAAGTTATGCATTTGTAATGACTTCTACTTCTTCTTTTTTTTAATATACTTTCAAAATACTTCATACCATTTACAAGGTTAATCCCCTCACTATGTCCAAAACCGGCACATAGACCAGGACCTCCTGCTCCTCTCACCACATAATTCATCCCTCTCTACTTGGGACTAGATGATTATTAGAGTATCAGGATAACCTCCAACTACGGGACCCTCAACATCAACATATACACAAATACCATAACATTTATTTAATCTCTCCACAAGACTCATACCATACTAATATTCCTCAACTCACATTATACCCTTACAAAATCTCCCCATACTACCCATAACATGTTCAGATGCATAAATTCAAATGCAGTATAATAAAATGCAATTATCACAATTATAATTCATAATTCCATATCTACCACAAAAATGAATTCATCAGACATTTCCATTCCAACAAGATATATTGCACAATATTTTAATAGTACAAAATCTGTTCAATAAGATTTAAGTTAAAAACTTGTCGAGTAGACTTCCAGGAAAGAGAGGTGCGTCACAATGGACAACTTAAGTACCAAATCTTTCCTTAGCCAAAGTGTTCCTCAACTAGTTTTTAACAAATTTCTTATTTACAGATTCAAAACAACAGCATATAATATTAACACCGAATTTCAATATAGATAAACATACAGTAAGCATTAACAGTATTCATACATAATTTCAAGATATGAATAGTAATAAAACAATACTAAGTCATAATATAAAAGCATAGAAATACTAAATCATAATATAAAAGCATAGAAAAGTTAGCTCCCCTACCTCTATTCCAGACGTCTCTTGCTCTGAATTTATTTCTCCGAAACCTTTCAGAACCTCTACCCTTCTTGCAACTAAAAATTTCTCTCTAACTTTCTCTCACTTGATTTCTCTTCTCTTGGTGCAGAATAATCTTCCCTCCCATGGTTATTTATAGTAAAAAAAATTTACTATTCATTAATATTTTAATATTATTTATTATTTTAATATTATTTAAAAATAATATTTCAATCATTTTCTCACCAAATCTGATCCTAATTTCTACCTACTACTTTCTTCCATGCTAAGAAATCCAAATGCTGAAAATTTATTTTTACTATTCACTTTTTACTATTTACTATTTACTTTTTACTATTCAATTTAAAAAAATTTACTAAATAAGTTACCAAAAATTTGAACCTCTCCTTCTAAAATTACTATAATTTTATATCCAAAATTTACATTTTTCTATCCATTAAAATTATTATTACTAATAAAATACTAAAATTTACTACTATAAATATATATATATATATATATAGATTTTTTTTTTATGGGTCTTACACAATAAACCTAAATATTTCGACTCAGACAATGTGATTAATATCTGTCAGTTATCATGGATTATGAGTAATATGGTACTTGAAATAACTTTTTTAGGAGTTGTGTTTGATACATCAGTATGTTTCTCTTGTATTGTTATTATCTTAAAAGCGAAATGTGAACTCTTGATTGATTGTATCACCTAGAATAATACGTATAGCGACATACCACCATTGTATAGTATTTTAAGTATAGTTTATAGTGTCATTATCCAAATTATATTATAACACATTATAAGTGTGGATGTATCTTAAGAAATCGAAAAAAATTATAGATATAACATAACATATGTTAAATTTCATTCAAAATCTACACAAATATTGTGAGCAATGGTGGATTGTAACGTAGTCAGGGGGCTTGGCTCCCAATTTATATATATATATATATATATATATATATATATATATATATATATATATATATATATATATATATATAATTTAAAATATATTTTTAAAATTTTAATATATTTAGTAGGATTCCTATTATATATTTACTATATTTTATGCATTTATAAACTAGATATGTGTAATGTAAGTTACACTTATATGATTTTAATTAGAACAAACATGCAATGTAGACGAATTGCATCAAAAGTAAAACCTGAAACGAAATGCTGCAACAAGAAAAGAACATAAACAAGCAATACATAACACTGATCCAAATTCGGCACTTCTTTCCCATTGAATCAATAAAATATTATATTAAGGCAACAAAGACAAGAACCAATAATCATGCTGCATGCGTAATCCACAAGAACAATGAACAAATATGAAGAAGAATGATCTCATCAACGACGACGATCACCCAAATATTCTATTCTCTTATTCTTCTCCTTGTGCTCCTTGATGCTTTGTTTTAGCTTGGCCCAACCTTTCTTGCACGCACTATAAGCCTTCTTGCTACCTTTGGCTATAGCCTTCTTGGCTTTCTTCGCTGCAGCTGTGGTCTTCTTTGCTGTAACCTTTACTTGCTCTTCGAACTCTGCCATATTGAACTCTCAAGAATTCAATTGCAGCTTGCAAGAACAAGCCAAGGACGAAGCGCAAGCCCCAAGAATTGGCTTGAGCAACGTTGACATAGAAAATTTTAGGTATTTATATCTGTGACACACCAACATTTGATTCTAACCTAAAATCAGAACCCTTTGACCTAGTCTTCGTGTCCCATATTTAGAACGTTAGCCTCAAATACCTTATATCTAGAGGCCTATCAGCCTACACCGTACGTGTTAATTGTAACTCTTATAAAGTTATTATTACCTAATTAGTATATTTACATTCAAATTACTTAAGCAATAGTACCTCTTCCGACCAAGCTCGATATGATAACATTATTAGGGAGAAACCTCATTTGAAATATTATGTTTTGATTTTGTCTTTAAAAAATATTTCAAATAATTAAATAAGAAAGTGTATTTAATTATTCTGACGTTAATTCTTAAGTAATGATAGATTATTGAGTTTATTAAAATAATACTATTTTATGTTAATATTACAAGCATAGGTTTTGTTGATATGTTAAATAGAAAATTTTTGAAACATGTATGTGTATCTTAGACAAATCTAATCCAACTGATAGAATTATTATAAAACAACCACTAAAACTCAACCATTGATTAGGATAGAACAACCATATATTAATTGATTCATGTTCTTGATGGTATTATGTTAATTGGTGTAATAATTAATCCGTGTGTCAATGCACAAGTGTTAGGATAGAAATCTATGAACTTTTTATTTATTGCAATTTTATTAATTTTTTTTCAATATTTTTTATTTTAAATAGATACATGTTAGTGAATATGTACGTAAACATTTAACTAAAATACAAAATAATCATGATAATAATATATATTAAAACCTATTCAAATCATTTGAACATCGTGTTGATGTATGGTTTTTACCTCTCCACAAGTAAGTGTAATCTATTTTTAAAAATTAAGGACGAGACTTCGATCTTCTACCAAGATAAAGAAGGATATATTAGTATTGGGAAAGTTTTTGCACAATTTAAACCGGAAATTCCAAATCACAAGATAAAAATCTAGTTAACTTATTCCAGATCATCAAAGAATATGTCTGAAGGTAAATTTAACATTTTTTTCAAACAGTATAGGAAATTAAAAAACGTGTCCCAAATCCAAAACACAGTAAAGATTATTTTTCTTTGGTGAATATATAAAACTTGTATATTTTATTTTGAAAATAAAGAGAAGACTCAAGTTATACAATGAAGAAGATTATATAATGTTTGAAGATGTATTGTTAAGTTTTTACAATGTATTTTCAAGTTTATTTTATTCTAAACTGTTTGAGCAATACTCAAGTTGTTAGTAGTATTAATTTGATTGCGTCAATAACAAGAATTGGTTTATGGAAGGGTTCTTGATTCATGTAGAAAGTGGCTTGGGGTGATATGGGTATCTGTTTCACATGAAGAATAAGTAAAAGAGTGGATTCGTGGTGTATTTATGATGGTTGTGCATATGGTATCATGATATGGGAGTATTATAGGAAAGGAATATATGGGTAGAGGGAGAGGACCCAATGCTTGGGGTTCACATTGTAGAGTGAGAGGGTTTAACGTGTGTGTGAGTTACAATTGGATAGAAAATATGTGCTCTACCTTCTAGAAGAGAAGGTTAACTCCAAGCTTCTTCTTTCTCTCCAAATATATGCCCCTCATCAATGATCCAAAGGTACTAGTATAGTCAAGGGAAACGACAGCGGTTATTTTCGCCTATAGGTAGCGGTTCCTGAACAGAGGAATATACAAGCGAGGCAAAAAGTCTACCCCTTTTTGCCTCGGTTGTGAACCGAGGCAAAACAGGATAGGATTTTGTCTTAGTTTAATGGTAACCGAAGCAGTAGCGTTTTTGGTTTTATTTTTTTGTAGGACTTTACACCTTGGTTGCTTCTGAATCGAGACAGTATCTCGGACTGTACTGCCTCGGTTAGGACTTGAACCGAAGCAGTAGAGTGTTTTTAAGCCTCCAAAAGCACAACGATACCACCCAAAGCTGCAATAATGCCAATGTAAGTATGCTTCCAGTCATTGTAGCGATCCCCTTCGGAAACCTCCAATGCCTCGAACCCTTTAAATATGTTGATGATATTGATGATTATGGTGGCGTATCCGATGGCGTAGTGGTAGAAGTTCCAGTAGATTCTGATTTTGTGATCCTTGTTAGGCCTCAAAAGTAGAGCAAAAACCTGTATTCAGCGAAAGAGGTAGAAGAGGGTTCGGAAAACAAAAAAATGAAGAGCATCTCATAAATCATACTTGAAGGGTTCCAAGGCAGAAGAGGGTGATTCCGAGTGCTCTATGGGTATTGTACGTAACACCAGCTAAGTCATTGCCAAGCTTGAGACCAGTTCCCCAACTAGCAACACCATCTATGTATGCAGAGGTTTCTCATTCTCAACCCATGTCGGAATGTAAAGTAGGATGCTCCAACAATATGGGAGTGACGGTTGAATTTTGGAAACACAATCCACTCACCTCAGAAACAAGCTTGCAAGAACTAAGAATTACCACAACTGCAACCACCACCACCAAACTTGTAGACCCGATCGCTCAAAACTCAAAACCCACTACGCAAGTGAAACAGAAGCAACAATTTTCTTCTACCACCACAACAACATTACAAATTCAACCGCACTTCCACACCGACAAGCTTCAATATTTCAGCATCACAATTCCACACAGTATGTTATCACTTCATCACATTCTCCTCCAACAAAAGCCCTAGAATCTAAGACAATTATCCAACTTTCTTAGCACCTAATTAATTTTCTAAACCATAAGGAGGAACTAAAATAAAACCCTAATTGAATAATTTCTTAATTGATGGACTTCTCCATCCAAAACTAAGAAAAAAAAACCTAACCCTAAGAATCTCCTGCTTCACCACACACAACAAAGCAACAACCACTACACGAGATGATATATATATACCAAAAAAACACCACCACCACCGTTACCCAATCAACGATGCTCGCCATCTCTCCGACCAAAATTCATATATCCCGGAAGGTAATTCCCTACCCACTAGTACAATAAAGAGAAAAGGCACCTGTTGTTTATGTTTATAGGCATCGGTTCTACAACCGAGGCATATGTGGGCGAAGTAAAAAGGTTAAGCTTTATGCCTCGGTTATAGACCGAGATAAAACAAGACAGGAATATATCTCGATTCTTTGATAACTGAGGTAGTAGCGTGTTTCTTTTTAATTTTTTCAAACTTTAGACTCGGTTCATTCTATCTAGAGAAGGAGCAAACATCATGAGCTTTGTTTGATGGACATGTCAAGTTTTGTTGCTGCAATAAGGGAAAACATCGGTCCATACTTAATTAACAACACCGCGTCATCCATATCCAAATCCAGAGAAGCAAAATGCGTGTCACACAGCAAAGGGCATACCCAAATCATGTCAAGTTTTCCTGAAGATGGACTTAAGCTGATGCTTTTTAGATCAAATTTCTTCCTCTTCGCACATGGTGAAACAGAAAACCAGGGTTTCTCTGTTCTTCCCCCAACGACGTGGTCAGAGGCCACTTATCCATGCAGTTCAGCTTCTTCGCGCCACCTAAACCGTCGACAGAAGCATCTCCGACCACCACCATTACGCCTCTGTTAGCCAAGAGCGTGTCTCCCCCACGAAGCTTGCCAGCATCCACCATCAACCACTTCAAGAGCCATCTCCAAGTCTCTAGATCAGGCTGCTGTGTTCATATCCTCCGCCGTCCCCACCCTCCTTGCCACCGTCACTGACTTCCTCTGCTCCCCTTCCTTCCACGAATCCTCCGTCCTCGGGTGGTTCTCCGCTCGTCACAGATCTACCCTTCGCTCCTCCATGCGCGCAGATCTGCCCTCCGTCACCTTCCTCTGTCGCCTCCTTCTAGCTTCCCCTCCCTTCGACAACGCGCCCTTCTCGCACACGCACACGCACAAGTACCGCGCCTTCCAATTCCACACCGAGGCCCAGTGGTTCGAGCCCCGTTCCCTCGACGTCGTCAACATCGACCCTACCTTTCGCGACCACTATAGTGCTTTCAGCCCGACCTCCAGCCTCCCTGCACTCGACTGTAGGCTTTGTGGGTCCTCAATGGATGAAGCTGGCAACTAAAGGCTCACTCGGATGTTTCAGGCCGCCAATGACCAAAGGGAGCTCGACGGGTGTGTTGAGGGGTTTAAGGTTCGGTAGTTGAGCAGAATGGTCGGGTCTGATGTTAGGAGCACCAAGGGTTTGGAGGAGTTGTATAAGAAAATAATGGTTAAGATTAAGAGTTTTACTGGCTTAGTATGCCTCGGTTAGAAGGCAAATCGAACCATAAATGCCTAATGACATCGGGTGGATGACGAACGAAGCAATAGGCTTTAATGGAGAGGGCTTTAATGCTTCGGTTTCGTAAATAACCGAGGCAGTAGAGAGGATAGGCTTTGGTTTTCATTGAACCGAGGCGTATAAATTTGTCTTAATTACAAAAATGCCACCGCATTTTAATATGCTTCGGTTTTGTAAAAACTGGGGCGTATTAAACGCATTAAAAGACTATTTTTTTACTAGTGACCCTAGCCGCCGACACTTCTTCGATGGCCTGTTGCTGTTGACGTTGGTGATGAGCAAAGAACGACGCCTACTATTGCGACATCGACATGGCAGCGGACTGCATGACCGTTTCTGGAGCGACGACGAAGCTCCAAATTTGTCCAAAATTAGGGCCAACAGGGAGGGCCCACAGAAACAACGTTGTCCTTGTAAGTGTCATCGTTGGTGCGTATGCGCTTGCCGAGGATGAAGGGCGTGGGAGCGAGGAGCTGCGACTTGTGGTCAGAGGCGGAGGAAGGCGAGGAGAGAGACGCAGAGTTGGCATCAAAGTCCCCCAACTCATAGCATTTAGAATTCCATGGACTTGACAGCAAATCAATATCCTTCAATTAAATTCTCAAAAATTCGAACAATATTCCAAACACCTCCTTGTCAAACCATGTAGAATAGATCTTTATTCCCAAGGAAACAAACTAGAAAAATAGGTGCTTACATTTCTTCTTCTTCAAAGTGAACCCCCGCTTGGTCCTGCTTGACTGGCACGAGAAATAAGATCCAAACTTTCCTTAGATTGGATGTTGGAGAAAGAATGTGATTGAGGGGTAGAACCAGGGAGAGAACCGTCATTCTAAAGGTGAACCAAACTAGCTGTATTGTTTGGAAGAGTGGGAGTGGCATAGATGGTCATCTCATTATTCTAACGGGTAACCGTCAAGCCAGAGTGAGGATAAGAGACATTTCCCTCTGTCAACTGGGTTGTGTAGCCTTGGATGGAAGAAGTGTGTAACCGAGGCACCAATGACGGACAAAGCGCTTAACAATGGAGGCCACAAAAAAAACCTTGTGTGAGCGAGAGAGAGCATTGGAGGAAGAAGAGTGCGAGAGCAATGGAGGAAGAAAGGTTCTACGCGAGAGAAATGGGTGAGGAAGAAGAAAACTAAATAGTAGGTTAAATTTTTTAACCCCCTGGAAGCGATACTACCTAGGTTCTTCACTTAAGCGAGGCAGTAGACCACTATATGCCTCGGCTCACAAAGGAACCGATGCCTATACGCTTGAGAAAAAAAACATGAAATGACATTTTTGAATTTATACTCAACTTATACGCCTTGGTTAGCAGTTGAACTGAGACATAAACATGACCAAACATGACATACTGGCTCGGTTCTCTGACGAACCGAAGCAATAGGTCAGGCTCGAAAAGTTGAAAAGTTTATTGTGTAGAGGAGCAGGTGGAATTGTAGGTTGTTAGGCATCAATTGTATGCTTTAACCGAGGTATTAAAGCTTATATGCTTCAGTTCCCTTTAAATCGAGGCGTATAAGTTCGACTAAACTACAAAAATTCCACTATATTTTGATAGGCTTCGGTTTCGCGTAAACCGAACCCTATTGTGCGAGTTTAAATAGCATTTTTTTACTAGGTAAGGCTCTTCTCCACTCCAAGTAGTATAATCCTCCTCCTTGTTGGCATAAACTTACCTTACAAAACAAACAATCAAGGAGTCAACATGTCAACTTAAGTTAAGTCAACTAAGGTCAACAAGTCAACCAAAGTCAAGTCAATATAAGTCAACTTTAGGAATGTTAACATCATGAAATATAGAAAATAAAGATAAAAAGTTAGGGTTAGATGCCTCCCTTCTAGTCATGCTTTTAGTCATTCTCCTTTGAAGGTTCTTTATAACTTCATGGTGAGTCATGGACTCAGTAAGAAGTAATTTTTAATTCCTCTTTGACCGATTATTATAAATATTGTTATATGAATATCAATCAATCAAAAAATAGGAAAAGGACTCTGCATATTAAAGACTACGAGAGTATATTATTATGATTATAGCCACAACATTAGAATGTTTGAAATTCATGTTGTTGAATGGCTAAATAGGAAACAACTAATAATTCACAAGAACAATACAATGACAAAAGATATTAGAAGATCTTTGAAAATATGAAGATATTCTGCATCAAAGGTCAATGATACAATTGCAACTATAAATATCAAGACCTAGATGAAGTACTGAAATAATGTCAAATTTATTCTTCAGGATAAAAAAGAGAGATATTCTAAGAGCTTATATTTTCATATTCATCTTGTTAGAGAGTGACATTGGGTTGAGCAAAACCACGTTATAACCCTCAGCTTTTTAAATTTGTTTTAGAACAAACTTAGATTCGGGAGACTTAAATTTTAAATGTGTTATTAAGTAACAGACTTAAATTTTAACTCTGGTTTGAATCAACAGACTTAAATTTTTCACCCAAAATTGCAAATATAATCATATATTCCATTGGCACCTCTTTAAGAAATTAACCTATTACTTCAATCAATCACAATAAAATTCATCTTCAGTTCCCCAATTCAATTTATCTTCACAACCAAAGAAATACAACAAGAACCTATAAACAAAATCACATCCTTTATAGAACATAATACAAATAACAAACAGAAGAAGAGAAATTGGAGCCATTAATAATCACTCCCAAAAACTCCTAAAATCCATTAAATTGTTAACCCTAAAGATTACTATAACAGAAAGATTAAAATCTAAAACCCTAAAAAGAAAGGTAGCAGTGACATCAGTGAGAGGTAGCGATGGCAGGAGAGGCAGCGACAGTGGCGATAGTGGCAATGCAAGAGGTAGTGGAGGTAGCGACAACGCGAGAGGCAGCGGCGACAGCGGCAACGCGAGAGGCAGAGGCATCAACACAATGCGAGAGGCGGTGACAACACAATGCAAGAGGCGGTGACGCGGCAACGCAAGAGACCATGGCGACAGTGACAATGCGAGAGGCCAAGACGGTAGTGACGCGGATGAGGGTGGCGAGACATAGCTTGCGAGGCACCGACTATGACATGCATACCATTGGACATAGAGGCAGGGTGATTTATGAAGAAAGTGGAGAATGTGAGTGATGGAAGCAACTCCAAGCTCGATGCTCGAACAACTCCACAATTCAGAATGACAAGGAGATGGGATTGATGAGTGAAAGGGGAGGTCCAGGTGTTTGTGAAAAGGTTTGAGGTCTCTCAAGCTCAAAAGGCCTTCCAATAGGAAATGAAGCTAGAGGAGAAGGTGCTGGATAAGCACAAAGAGGTTTGAACTTAGAGAATAGGTTTGGAGAAAACTCAACAGCAAATACAAAATTAAACCAAAGCAGAAGTGATAAAAAACAATCAAACAGTGACACACTAGAACAGCACAACACGAAAATTGAAAAATGCAAGGAAGAGTGGCTTAGCTCTTGAAGACAAGCGTGGACGTGCTGGCTCTGACTACCAAATGATGGAAGCAGCTCCAAGCTCCATGCTCGAACAACTCCACAATTCAAAATGACGCAGCAGATGGGATTGATGAGTGAAAGCGGAGGTGCACACCAGGTGTTTGTGAAAAGGTTCAGCGAAGGTTAAATGTGTGTTTATGGTCTCTCAAGCTCAGAAGGCCTTCCAATAAGTAAGGAAGCTAGAGGAGAAGGTGTTGGATAAGCACAAGGAGATTTGAACTTAGAATATATAGTGAATTGTTGTTGAGTTTTCTCCAGACCTATTCTCTGAGTTCAAACCTCCTTGTGCTTATCCACATCTTCTCCTCTAGCTTCCTTCCCTTTTGGAAGGCCTTCTGAGCTTGAGAGACCTCAAACACACATCAAACCTTCGATGAACCTTTTCACAAACACCTGGTGTGCACCTCCGCGTTCACTCATCAATCTCATTCGCTGCATCATTCTGAATTGTGGAGTTGTTCAAGCATGGAGCTTGGAGCTGCTTCCATCAGTGAGATATGTGAAGAAAGTGGAGAAAGAAATGATATGTTATCTATGAAGAAAAAAGTTCTCTTTTAGGTTAGACATGAATCTAACATATATAAAACTAAGATATCTTTTCATTAAAAAGACTTAAAATATTAATTTTAGTCTGGTATAAAACTCAACAGATACAAAATTTAAGTCTGTTTGAATTTTAATAGATGTAAAACTAAGATTTAAGTGTTATAAGATTAACAGATTTAATATATAGGCTTTTATTTACAAAAGTGTCAGTGCATATTTATTAAGTCTATTATTTTGAAAAGATACTTAAATTAAGAAACTTAAAAGATTGTTTTTGTAGTAGTGAATGTTGATATATTGAATTTTAAGAGAGAATTGTCAACGTATGAAGAATGATTTTTTGAAAGTTATATGATTCTTAGAAATCAAGTGATAATCTTTCACTTTATTTCTTTTGAAAAGCCTTCCTTCTATTCTAAAAGTGATGCACTATTTTTCATCTCCAATATTTTCTCTTTGTTTCCTTTTTCATTTTTATCAATATCTTGTTTATTTGTCTTGCTGAATATTCTTTTCTCTTGTTTCACTCGTAGATGCATGTTTTCATACAATAATCTTATTAATTAAAATTTGTATTTAATGATCAATATTTTTAAGTTCCTTTATCTTTCTAAAATTAAAAAAAAAATGATAAAAACATACAATTCTTAGATTACTTTAAGTCATAAGTAACTCTTATATTCCACTCATCAAAGAGTACATTGATCTTGATATAAATACTAGTAGTCTTCAAGCTTTTAAGAAAATTTTGAAATTTTAATAACGGAAATTGGATACAAAATTTAAATTTGTCAATTTTATTCTTTTAATATATCTTTTAAATAGAAAGTAGATTATTTCTTATTTTGTTTTAAATGAACACTCCACTTTTTCTTTCATGTGGGTTACACCACTTTTTATTAATTCGTGGTACCCAATCTTTTCCAACTCATCTAAATAACAGAGAAGAAAAATAAGTCTAATGTTTGATGCAGCATGTAATGTTTAGATATAAGTTAAACTTTCTCAACTCTTTATTAGAAAAAAAATAGTGAACACTTTAGATATTCATCTATCATTGTATCCAACATGAATTTTAGACACACGTCTAAAACCCATCATAGCCAAAATTAGAGAAACAAGTGGCCAATACCAACTAATCACACCAAACAGAACCTAGAAACATACTAAATACAGTACATATACACGTAGAATACTACAACAAACAGATCAAAACCCCTTGTAAGGAAAATACAGTCTGTTACCATGGTTATAGCTACAAAACATAACAGCCACATAAGCCAGACAATACAAGAGGTGGAAATAAATAAGGAAGGAACTTGGTCTCATTCTTGAGAAACCCTAATATTGTCCTTCAACAAAAGAGCAACAGGGAAATACATTGAATCAATTCCTTTGATTCACCAAATTATTGTTCACTTTCTTTTCTCTTCATTGAATATCAAAGATGAGTTCATGTTCACCAAACACAGAATATGACAACCAAATGAGAAGATCTAAAAGTGGATTTTTTATCAGAACTGGATGGACTTTTGTGGGGTTTTTCAAGAGAACATGGTACAAGATTCGAATGCATGTCTATTTTGAAAAACCTAAGGGCCACACTGACGACACAATGCATGGTGATAAGAGTTCACACAAATCTAATTAGGGATTTCTTACTTCATAAATTACATAAAAATTCATATGCATTAGTTAGTTGTTGATGTTACTATTGTATATATTGTGATAATTAAGTAAGGAATACGACCATGTATATGTATATAGTACCAAAGTTTATGTTATCATTTATGATGGTGTAAAATTGATTTGATCAAGGATTCATATTTTATTATATATTGCAATACAATGTCGATCTTTACATAAAGAAACAAATATAATTTTAATTTTTCTATTTTAGTCCCCCATTCTTTTTAAAGAAAGAAATCCCGCATTAAAATAGAGATATTTTGGTCGAATATTTTATTTCTTATATTTTAATTAGTTAGAATATTTTTTATGGTAATTGATTAAAAGACATTTCTTAATTGATTAAAACAGAAAAAATGTTTATGATTTTATATGATTGTAATCAATTAAATCGATAGTCTAATTTAATATATTTCTTGCAGTCTTTCTAGACCAGCTAATAGTGCAATCTTGTCTTTCCATTTACAAAATATGAAAATTAATATTAATTTTTATTGTTGATTTACTTAAATACGTAGTTTAACTCCTTCAAAAATAAAAATGAGCATATTGTTTTTTAACTGCAAAAATATTTTTCATAATTGCATATAAGTCTCTCAAATTTCTTAAAATTATAAATTAACGTCATACTTTTTAATGATTGCAAATTGGTTCTTTAAGTTAGTATTTGCAACCCACTGCATAAATATTTTTAATAATTGTAATTTATTCTCTCGTAAATTTTGATAATTCCAATTAGGCTTACGATAAACTAATTATGTTGATTTTGTTTTGCAAATACTTTAAAATGTCAATGAAAATATTATTCATTCAATATACAAATATTAAATTTATAAACATCTTTGTTTCTTATTAGATTTCTAGTATGAAACCAAACTAAAATATATAATATTTCCAGGTTACTGCGAGTAATTCTCTTGCAAAATCCATTAGTAATAAAATTTATAGGAAAATTCTACAATTTTAGAAAAATTAGAATTAAGATAAACTATCAATAATTCATAAAAAAATGTTATAATGTATTAAAAAATAATTTAAAATGTTCTTTTATTAAAATGCATGATTTTGGGTTTACAAATGAGTTAAAATAGTGAAATTGTGTATTACAAATCCATAAACTCAAGCCCATTTTTTGGTTCTAATTGAACACATAGAAATAAGTGTATCAAGCTTTATCCTCTAATAAATTTCATTCATAAAATAAAAAGATTATCTTACCAATGTCACATAGTAAATTTAACGCAAATAATAACTTTGAGTAATATTTTTATTCTGTTTCAATGACAACCTTCCAAATAAAATTACTACCTTCCAAATGTAATAACTAGAATTAAAAGCCTACTTCTTTTATAATATCGTTTAAGCAAATCTTGTTTTGAAGTTTAAAATAGAGTCAAAACGAAATAAGGTTTAATTATATAGGTTAAAAGATAAGAAGCGATAAATACTACTGTTAACTTTTTGGCAAGTATACCAAATCGTTCCAAGTAATACAGTGAATAAGTAAAAGTATCGTCTCCCAAGGGACTTGTGCAACACATGACAATTCTTCCTTTTATAACTCAATTAGACATCAAAATGCACAAAACAACACAAGAAACTATTTTTGGTATTTTATCAAACAGTTGGTGTGCAAGAAATTTATATTTAAAAGAAACTTCGTTGGAATTGGGTTTCATGAATCATATGAAGATAAAACTCTGTACAATATATCATTA
Source organism: Vigna umbellata (assembly GCF_029865625.1). Lineage (NCBI taxonomy): Eukaryota > Viridiplantae > Streptophyta > Magnoliopsida > Fabales > Fabaceae > Vigna > Vigna umbellata. The sequence goes on along the minus strand of NC_142173.1, from coordinate 52,224,243 downwards.
TTTCATTCAAACATTCACATCAAGTCATACTAGTCCTAATCCCTTAGCAACTAGTTCTAAATTAATATATCAAAATGTTAATCCCTTAGCCAATTTAATATACAATTTGCATTAAGTCCGATGTTAAGAATAATCAAGTTATTGAGTCTATCCCTAGATCCCAAATCACTTAAGTGCTCTATCTACGTTCGTTCATGTTCAAAGTTACTTTCCAGTAATCAAAGACATTAAAAGAACGTTATATTTTCATACAATGATAATAAATTCAAGAAAGAGCATATGAACAAACAACGATATATTGAGCAGGAAAATTACAGTGAGTTCATTACATCCAATCCCAACGAAAGAGAAATTTAACTACTCCTAATCATCTAAAACGTACACATTTGAAGCAATCCCTTGCAACAATGGTGTCTTGATGCCTTGAAGTAGTCTCCGGAAGTTCCTGAGATGTTTTCGTTTCTTTCTTTTGTCTGGAACTTCTGTTCGAAGGGAATGTTTCTGTCGCTCTGTCACGTCTTTTAAAGCCACTTAAATTCATTAATTCGCTTAGCGCACATGTACTGGTGCGCTATGCGAATTTTCTTAACTGCTGTATTTTAACTGATGTTATTCGCTCAGCGCACAGGTACTGGTGCGCTATGCGAATTTTCTTTTTCTGGCAGTGCGAATTTTGGCTTTCGCTTTGCGAAAATTGGCTGACAGAGTCTAAATAATATATCATTTCCTGTACAATATTTTACATAACAATCTACTACCTATTACAACTTTTCAACGAGGAACAACATGAAAAATTACAAGATTGAGTTCATTTATAAGTATAAAAACAACTCTTTTTCACACTTATCAACTCCCCCAAACTTGAACTATTTCATGCCCTCATGAAATCACATAAGAAAATGAACATCACAATAGACATTTGACATTTTGATAAAATGACTCTGCACATCAGAATAATCATATGCATTCCCAAAGATTTCAAACAAGTATGACATGGTGCATCGCTCATAAAATCATCTGTGCATAGAATATAAACAACCAGATCAGCATTTATCATTACTCACACTCAAGTGTTTGTCCTCTCTCATGACAGTAGAATTGACATAGAACTTCATTAGCTTTTGCATTTCATTTGATTCACACAATCCACACACTATTGGTTAAGTCCAAAGGTCTTTTCAGGTTAAAGCTTGGCTTGGCTAGAAAAAGAATAATGGTTTTTCTTGGATTCAAAGACACCTATTAAGAAGAAAACAACTTCAATTCCCAATCCAGTACTCAAATCCCAAAATATAGCATTCATCACATACCATTTTCTTTCACAGCTCAACCTTTTCTTTCATTTTGAGCTTTTTTTTTCATATTTTTTTTATTGATCTTTTCTTTCCACAAACTTGAATTCAACCTTAACCTCTTTTAAAACATAATACATGTTCTCTTCTAGGGTGTAAGGTAGGATATCATCTAATAGGCTCAAGGTGGAAGGAAAAAATTTTCAAGGCTCAAAAAGGTTCACAAATGTATCACAGTGTCTAAAGGTTGGCTATCTGGCCAAGTGGCTATATAATCAATAATAAATAGGGCCTTTTTCATCCTTAACCAAAACGTGTGTGTATACGTAGAATTAAAATCATGCAAAAACCAATTCCATATCTAGACAACTCAATATCTCTCAATCAATATATGCTCTCAACACTCACAGATCTGGTCATACATACTCACACACAAATAAAAATACACGAAGCACATTGCAACCACAGTCATATGTGTTATCATTTTCAAGAATCACATCGACTTAATCAAGACAATGCATAATCATTAAATCACAAAGTCACATGTCTTTACAACTAACACATAGTTCAAAACATATTACAAAACATAAATAACATAACTAAACATTGAAGATAACTCCATCTGCAGCTGCACTTGCAAAAGTAACATAGAGAGAAGTGAAATAGAAAAATAAAATAAAAACACAAACAAAGAAATAAGGAAAAGAAGAAAAAAAATTACAGAACATGAGCACACCAACCAAACAACAATTCCAATATGCAAAATGATTGAAATGGATTTCCTAAATAACCTCACTCAGATCCCTCTTGTTGCAAGATCACTTAGTACTCCCCTTTCAGCTGTTGGAATCCCATCCCTAGGATCTTCCAACAACTAGAAACATCTGTAGGCAAACTGCATAAAGAAATTCAAACAAAAAGAGACATACAATTGGCAAAGAATTCCACTTTCCCTGTTTTCTGAAGTTAGAACACTCAGATCCCTCTTGTTGTGCCTACCTAAGTATGACAAACCCTCACCCAATCCCTTGGTGTAAGAAGTCCATCAAACTTGCCTTAAGTTCCAAAACAGTGAATCCAAACACACAACCCCATCCCTGGTGATTTGCACATCTAGTTTGATTTAGTTAGTTCTGTTACTGAAATCTCATTCCTAAGAACTTTCAATAACAACATCAAGCTCTAAAGCGTACCCCGAGACAGGCATTAAGTTCAAACTAAATCAATGGAAAGTCTTAAAATACTAAAGCCAACTACATACCCAACAACATTAAAAAGGAAAATTCACAACAAAGTCTAAAAGAGTCATAAATGCCCAAATTGCCTTGTGTTGGAACACAAGTCCCCGGCAATGGCGCCAAAAACTTGTTAACTTTTTGGCAAGTATACCAAATCGTTCCAAGTAATACAGTGAATAAGTAAAAGTATCGTCTCCCAAGGGACTTGTGCAACACATGACAATTCTTCCTTTTATAACTCAATTAGACATCAAAATGCACAAAACAACACAAGAAACTATTTTTGGTATTTTATCAAACAGTTGGTGTGCAAGAAATTTATATTTAAAAGAAACTTCGTTGGAATTGGGTTTCATGAATCATATGAAGATAAAACTCTGTACAATATATCATTATTTCATTCAAACATTCACATCAAGCCATACTAGTCCTAATCCCTTAGCAACTAGTTCTAAATTAATATATCAAAATGTTAATCCCTTAGCCAATTTAATATACAATTTGCATTAAGTCCGATGTTAAGAATAATCAAGTTATTGAGTCTATCCCTAGATCCCAAATCACTTAAGTGCTCTATCTACGTTCGTTCATGTTCAAAGTTACTTTCCAGTAATCAAAGACATTAAAAGAACGTTATATTTTCATACAATGATAATAAATTCAAGAAAGAGCATATGAACAAACAACGATATATTGAGCAGGAAAATTACAGTGAGTTCATTACATCCAATCCCAACGAAAGAGAAATTTAACTACTCCTAATCATCTAAAACGTACACATTTGAAGCAATCCCTTGCAACAATGGTGTCTTGATGCCTTGAAGTAGTCTCCGGAAGTTCCTGAGATGTTTTCGTTTCTTTCTTTTGTCTGGAACTTCTGTTCGAAGGGAATGTTTCTGTCACTCTGTCACGTCTTTTAAAGCCACTTAAATTCATTAATTCGCTTAGCGCACATGTACTGGTGCGCTATGCGAATTTTCTTAACTGCTGTATTTTAACTGATGTTATTCGCTCAGCGCACAGGTACTGGTGCGCTATGCGAATTTTCTTTTTCTGGCAGTGCGAATTTTGGCTTTCGCTTTGCGAAAATTGGCTGACAGAGTCTAAATAATATATCATTTCCTGTACAATATTTTACATAACAATCTACTACCTATTACAACTTTTCAACGAGGAACAACATGAAAAATTACAAGATTGAGTTCATTTATAAGTATAAAAACAACTCTTTTTCACACTTATCAACTACATCTTAAGTACTTTAAATGATATAAGAGCGTCTAACTAAAATAGTGTCTAAAGAATGTTTGACCATCTAGATAAGCACTAAACACTATAAGAAATTTTAACACGTCTAATATGAATAGTGTCTAATGGAATTTTATATCATCAATTAAACGCTATATAACTTAAATATCCTAAATGACATAATGTTACTCAAACAGACAATGTTATACAATAGTACTCGAATTATGTCTAAACGTTTAGGATCGTCTAACACTTTAAAGCATAAACATTCTAATACTTCTTTCCATGTTGTGTTATGCTTTCTTTTCCTGTGCAGATTTTTACCTTTATCAAAAAGCCTTTTCAAAATCATAATAACATTAAGAGATAGGAAAATATTCAAGGAATTCTTCCTACATGCTTTTTTCTTGTCTTTCCGTACACACAACACAATTGTTTTGCCAAGACGCAACAAAGCTTCTCACTCTACCTTAAAGGCTACACCTCTAGAAGAAAGTCAAAGTTTTAAGTAACGAATCTTTTTGAAGACGTCTATATAAAGAGAGTTGCATAAAAAGAAAAACAACAAGAATTATCTTATTGCAATACATTCATGTTGCTTCTTTCTTTAAGTTTTGTCTTCTCTCAAAGAGACTTATTCATTATGTTTTTGTAATATTTCAAAACATTTCGTGTTTGTTGAAAAGTTAAGTAAAACACTTGTAAGGTTGACTCACAATACGAAGACATAAATTACACATAGATCTAAGCTCTTATTGCCAGGTTAAAGGCAATTAAAATTTTATTATCTTTTACTGCTTATAGTAAAATAAAATTATTTTCAATGGATGTCAAAAGTGCATTTCTCAATGATGACATCAAAGAAGAAGTTTATGTGGAACAACCCCCTAGGAGTGTTCCACTAACCCCAAACATGTTTTTAAATTAAACAAAGCCTTATTGGATTGGAACAAGATCCTAAATCTTTGTATGAACGATTAAGTTTTTTTCTAGTTCAAAATGGCTATTCAGGGGTAAACTAGACTCAACTTTGTTTCGCAAAAATCTCAACAATGATTTCATCATTGCAAGGAGTTCTCTAACATAATGCAGAATGAATTCGAGATAAGCATGATGGGAGAGTTGAAGTTCTTCTTAGGTTGGCAGATCAAACAAGAGTAAGACACTATCTTTATCCATCGGACGAAGTATGTCAGTGAGCTTCTTAAGAAGTTCAACCTGGACGAACCAAAGGAGATGAATATCTTATGCATCCATCAACCAGCTTGGGGCAAGATTAGAGCTAAGCAAAAAGTGGACAAAATCGTTTATCGACAAATTATATGTTAACTTTTATACCTTACTGCGTGTAGGCCTGATATAATATTTAGTGTTTGCCTTTGTGCTAGATTTCAATCAGACCCTAGGAATACTCATATGACTGCTATTAAATGAATCTTTCGTTATCTTATTGGAACTGTTGATCTTGGTCTTTACTTTAAAGGAAAGGTAACTTTCAGGTTCCAAGGATACTATGATGCAAATTACACTAAAGATATGATTGAAAGAAAGAGCACAAGTGAAGTATGTCACTTCATTGGACCTTATATCTTGGATGAGCAAGAAACAAGGGACAATAGCCCTCTCGATAGTTGAAGCTGAATACATCACAACTATGAGCAAAAGGGTACTATGGATTTACAATATGTAAACATAGAAGATTAGCTTGCTAATATTTTCACAAATTGACCTAGGATCAAGATATCACGAAATTTGGGTTCAAAAAGAATATATTTTAAAGACTGCATTTAAGATATTAATGTTTAATTGTATTCATGGAGTACATGAAGTAATTTTTTCACTAGTTTTTGGACAAATTTATGGTGGTATTTATTGATGATATCCTTATCTATTCAAGAAGCTCTAAAGAACCATATGAGGATCGTGTTACAAAATTTGAAAGAATTGCAATTATATGCTAAATTATCATAACATGTATTTTTGTTCAGTCAAGTTCAATTCTTAGGCCACATTGTTTTCAATGAGGGAAATGATGGATCCATCAAAGGTTGAAATAGTAACACATTAGAAATTATTGATAGGGGGAGCTATACTCACCTATATATCTAATATTTTTGATAAAGAACAAGAATGGTTTTATGGTTTCTTACACAACAAATAGCATAACAATTGATTTATCCTTATTGTTTTTGTGCTTTCGATTCTTGATATATGTATTCATTGTTTGTAAATGAATCATGAGTTTAAACAGATTGCACACTACATTTTTGGTAGAAATAATCGATTAGACAATGTATATAATCTGTTAGATTTCTTTAGATATCATGATTTTCTTAACAAGGGCAAACAACTGTGTAGTAATCGATTACATTAGTTGTATAATCGATTAAAACACGTTGTTATGCCAATAGGTGTTTGATAAGTGCATTGATCTGTGTGGAATGGAAATTGATATGAAAATTTACTTAAGTGTTGAACATAACCGATTACATAAGTTTCCTAATTGATTAAATATGTTTCTCTTGTGAAAATGAATTTCATTTAAAGTCTTAACTGTTTCTAACGGTCATATGAATTTATTGTTGGCTTGTATGAATTATTTAATCGATTGTATGTGCGTTAAATCTTAAACAAATGTAAAATTGTTAAAGCAGAATGAAAAGTTTAACAGATTACGTTAATTGCATAATCGATTAAAGTGCGTCAAGATTCAAAAAATCCTATATATAATTGTCTTGTGTGTTGTTTCAATACAATCATTTCAACTATCAATTTCATAACTAACTTGTTGATTAAGTATTGATTGCAGGAGTGTCTAAAAATAGTCTTGAAGAATCAAAATAAAATTTGGGTTTATCATCAAGATTCTTTCAAGAAATCTGAGCTGAAGCATTCTTATCAATTTTGCACTGCTGGTGCACTACTGTGAAGATTAGATTTATCATTTTCAATCTGTGGATTGTGTTCCTGTGTAGGTTTGCCATGGGAAGAGAACCGTGGTGTTCTTCTTGAAAAGTTGGGATTGCTTTCAAGGTGTTTGGAGAACTGGTATTGTTCTCTATTTTAGTAAGATTGTGAGGGTGTTCACATCTTGTTACTATAAGTGATTTTAAGTGTGGTGAGAAGTACAATTAGAGAGTATATCTCTGTATTCTTGTAACTCAATCATTATAGTGGAATCTCTTCAACTAAGGTTGTTGAAGGAAGACTAGATATAGGCGTGGTCATACTAGTATATATCGTTGTGTTGATCTTTCTCACTTTTCTCTTTTATTGTTGTTTCATCATACTTGTTTTATTGGTTTCAAGAAACACAAAGAACTCATAAAGTTTTTGAAATGATCAAGTTTTAAAGGGCTAACCAATTCACACCCCTCTTGGTTAAGATATAAGGCATCACCTTTTCTAACATGAATGACAAACAACTCCAACAAAAATTTAAAGTTTTTTGGTATTACATGGTGAAAGTTTATTAAATAATTTTCTTGTTTATCTTTACCGCTAACCAAGTTAAGTAAAAAAGAACAAGAATTGATATGGAATGATGTTTGTGAAGCTAATTTTCATAAATTTAAAAGAAGATTAACTCATGCATCAATTTTAATTCTACCTAATCCAAAGAAGAAGCTTGAAGTTTATTGTGATGCATCAAGACAAAGTTTAGGTTATTATTGATGTGAGAACAAATAGTCATTGCATAAGCTTCAAAGGCATTAAGAAACAATGAAGTGAATTATACAACACAAGAGTTTGTACCTAGGGACTTGAAATACAAATTGTAGAAGTTAGCAAAGTTGTACATAAAGGAATTGATGGCATATCTCCTAACCATGAATATGCATACTCAAGAAGAGTTGGAGTTATATGTGGAAGATGAACCTAAACTCTTATTATCATGGACTATTAGTGAATTCTTAGTAGATTTAGATTTACTTTAAGTCTTATATAATAGGCTAAATAGTCTAAAATTTCTTTTGAACCTTGTGTTTGGATATCAGGTTGTAGTGTATGATTTTTGGCCTAGAAGAGATAAAGTCTAAGGAGATACATGGATCTAGTATTCAAATCCTTAACTTGGAGACATTTTAGACAAAAACCCACAAACTTCTAATATTAAAAAAAATATCATTAAATTTATTTATTTTAAAGTTAAAATAAATTATTTAAAATACTTAAATTAATTGTTAAATTTTCATAGGATATATATATATATATATATATATATATATATATATATATATATATATATATATATATATATATATTATTTAACTACTTTGAATCCCTAGTTGCGAAAACCTAACAAATTAAGCCATTTGACATGTGCCAAAATCCACCACTAATTGTCACTAAGTTTCAATTATTTATTTATTATTTTTTTTACGAACTTCAGCTTAAGAGTATCATATTATATACAGACAATACTCCAACAGCTAAGTTGTTTCTCGTCCAGAATCCATAACTCAAACTCAGGTTTCACCTTAATGATTTCTGCAAGAAATTTTTCAGTTTCCGGAAAAAAAAATTACATTGCCAACATTTTCATAATGAAAAATAAACCAAAATTAGCTATTTAGTAAACATAGATTAGGAAATTCATAAAATAAACTGGAATGTTCACTCTATGATACCAAAACAAGAGATTTAATATTGGCAATGATAAATGACAAGCTACTTCTGCAATTGTATCAAACAGGGAACTTGCATAACTATCTACAAAACTGCAAAACGTCATACTTTATATGGAAGTTGAAGAAGATGTAGTTGTAACTAGGCTACAGAGGCTTAAAGATTCAAAAGTTGCACAACATGAACAACATTAAAAGGTGTCAAAATAACTCCTTATCCCACAGCCTTTAGAAATATGAGCAACTGAAGGAATATGTAAGAAACTCCCCCAATTGTAGCATACTGCAACTTCTCTTTTCCTTCTGCTGATGGGAAGTCATTGTCCTTTGAACGATTAAATCCACCAGCCAACCATCCCAGATTTTTGTAACCTCCATTACACAGTTTTGAAGCTGCTGTCATTGACCTGAATCACTCACCAAAACCAACAAATTAATATTCTCCTTTATAATCTTGTGCATCTTAATTTTACATATGGAAAACAAGCAAGAAAAACAAATATATCCAGTAAGATGATTACCATAAAAATTAACTGAATTCCTCATTAAGAACAGGAACAACTTAATTAAGTGCAAGAAATGAGAAGAAATATGTGTCTATCCAAAGTTCAAGGCTAATATAATAATTTGATACAACTAAATAGCTGTATATTTTATAAAAATAAAACTTTCTTCCATTATACTTACCTCAATCCTTCTCCACATGCCACAAGAAGCTTTGTGTCCTTACCAGGAACGGCTTTTTCCACTTGACTAAGGAACTCAGAATTCACAGTAGTGAGGTACTGGCCAGTCCACAACCCAATGTACCCAAAATGCACCCACTTCTTAAGTAAAGTTATAGGGCTGTTATCCTTGTCTTCGACAAAGATTGGCACGTGCAAAGACCCTGTCACACGTGCCTTCTCTCTCTCCCAATATGGCCTAACATCAAGCAGAATAAAGCCCTCTGAGTTTATTGCTGAGGAAGCATCTTTGGGCAATATAGGCCTCACTGTGCCAGACTCTATGAGCTGCCTTGCACTGCTGGTGGAAGATGTTGTTGCATTGATCACTTCAAATCTTGGGGTTCTTCGTGAGGTTCTCAAAGGGGTCTCTGATTGTGTTTTGTGCTTCAGAATTGAAGTTCTGAACACATGATTCAGATGGGTTGCCATATTCCTATGTTTCTCTCTCCCTTCTGTGTTGCTGTGAAGGATTTGATTTCATTGGTTTCAGATAACAAGAAAAATTTGATGTGAGTATGAGATTTTCCTTGTCCTTTTGCTACAAGCTTTTTAATATATATTGAAAGAGTGAGTAAAAAAGATCTAATGTTATCTCAAAAAGATAAGATAGGAAAAGGCATTTCGTTCTACTGCGAAAAATACTTTATCAAACATTTGATTTATTTTATTCTAACACGGTGTTTCAACCAAAAGCAAAAGTTCTTAATTCCATTAATCAGAAAATTTTGCCAATACAAAATTAAATTACACTAATATTGAAAATTTGTTGTATAAATTGAATGGGGATGAAAACTGGAGCTGACATCTTTTGGAATTAGAACAAAACCAAAAATAAGGCCTGCTTGTATAAATAAATATCTTTAAATTTTAAACTTAGTTTATATCAAACTAGTTTTAAATTATCTGTAAATTCGCTTGTGTTATTATTAAAAGAGATTTAAAAATTGAAAAGAAAAATAATAAATATTTGTAAATTTATAATTAAGTTTTTAATAGAATAAATATGAAAAATGATTTATAGGTTTAGAAAATTAATATATTTGAAAAATATAAATAGTAGAATTTGTTAAAATACAAAAAGATAAAATATGTGCAAAAAATAAAAAGTTGACTCTCTAAAATATATAAAATATGTAGAATACACTCGCTAAAAATATAAATTAGTGTATTAATATATTGGATGTATTATTGTTAGATTCTCTTAATTGATGAAATACACCACTAGAAGGAGGGCTTTAAAAATAGTGTTTTAAACCTTTTTGTAAATTAGCGCTTAATGACAATTGTATGAGTTAGACGAACTATAATAGTTGTTAGACGCCTCTATGTTTAATAAAGCATTTAGGAAAACATTTTAAAGAAGAAAAACAATAACACAAGTATTTTTATATGGGTTCGTTCCAACTTGAGTTACGTCAAGTTTTTCCTTAAGACCTCTTAAAGAGTCTCACTAATCTTTGACAAAATTACAACAAGTACAAACCACTCATAATATACAATGAGTATGATCAACCACTCCAAGTTATAACACTAGTCAACCTGACTAGATGAGTTTAATCACTCTTGGTATCCACACTAGACAACATGTCTAGAATGTTTAACTCCACTGAGTCAAACAATACAAATGTTTGAATTCACTTCTGAATCTATAAACACAATCAAAGTGTTTTTGGTTTACAAGTACAAATTCAAACGACTCTCCAAAAAAGGATATATTTAGTATAATGAAATATGAAAACTTGGAAAGACCCTTTCTCTTTCAAAGAAAGATTTAGACTATATAAGCTTGAAAAAAGAAGCAGCATAAGGATTCAATGAATTGTTGTCTTGATTATTTTTTTTTCTCTTCAGCGAGTCCTCTTTATATATCCTTCTTTGAGAGATAACCTATTGAAACACTTTTTAGCCGCACAAAAAGTCAACAAACTAGATTCCTCACTAATGTAATATAGGGATAACCTAGGATCAATACGCAAACTCGACTTATTAAATTTTAGAATGTAAAATTAGATAATTTATTATTTATTAATTAACTAGTAGACAAGGTGGGAAATTTGAAAAGTGTTAGCATAAAGCTGAAGAACAGAAATTTTGATGATGCAAAGGCTGAGGGATCAACAGACATGGAAAAATGTTTTCCTTAAATGCATGGAACCATTCTTCGCCAAAGAAAGTGTTTTACTCAAACTCATTGGTGTATAGGGATGTATGTCTTTCACTCTACCATCACAATGTCACACAAATCAATTTTGCCCTTCGTTTCAACCAAAATAAACACATTCAAATGCCAGTTAGCATCACAAGGACTTTAAAGGCTTGTATTGTGGTTGGGCTAAGAAGGAAATTTGGTTTTTCTAGATACAAAGCACCTTGAGTTAAGAGAGCAGACAAATCAAAACATCATAACATAAATCTCTCTTTTGCTTCAATTCAAATGTTACCAATTCCCAACTCTTTTTCAGCTTTCATTCATTGAACTCTTTTTCCTTATCTTGTTCTTCTTTCTCTTCACTTTTCTTTTCTTTCTTTATCTTGTTTCTTTTTGTTTTTCTCAATGCTCCTGTATAACATGATCTCCCTCAAACTTAAACCATTCTCTTATACCAGAAATGAATGCTCTACTAAAGTCAAGGTAAGGAGGTCAAAGATTTTTCAGTAAGCTTAAGGTTTTAGGAATGAGAAAGTCTTTCTTTTCAGGTTCAAAAGGTTAGCATTGACTTATTAGGCTCAACTGTAGAGGAGGGAGAAGAAAGAATGGCCTTGATAATTTCTAACAAGCAAGTGAATAATTCAAAAGGAGAAGCTCTAGCAAAATCAATTGTGATCCAAAGTGATAACGCTTCACAAAACAATTTGGAGCACAACATCTCACAAGTTTGTTCAGGGTTCCATAACTTGTTAAACACAATTCCATGCATATTGACCACAAGAAAAACCAAGCATATATCCAAAAAAATGAGAGCAACCATAATCTATGTTCAACAAGCTAAAAAACCATCATCTCAATCAGATTTTCAAAGCAATTCACATGGATAATGAGCAAGCATAAGAGATTTTATTTTCAATTTATGCAAAGTATATGATTCACTCAAATCACCAAACCAATTGCATGAAGAGTTTCCATTAGGCAAGTTAAAACACAAAAGCTAAGAACTTAAATCTAAAACTTGGAAACTAACACAAATTTAAGATGGAATTCAAACTAAAATAAATTAAAATAAGACTCTATTCATGATCATCTACAGCTCAAGATACAATGTCCCTAGTCCCATTAGAATCTTCTTCCTCCTTAGCATCATAAGCTTCCTCCTCTTCTTTAGCTTGGTTGCTAGTTGTAGCTTTGGCAGAAGCTCCACCTCCCCTAGTAGAGTAGGCCTAGTCCCTAGGCCATGCTACTCGAGCATTAAACTCTTTGGGAGACATGTAGTTGAGGCCTAGAGAAGAAAAATACAAGTGCCTGATAATCTCAATTGTAGCTAAATCGCTTCTGTGTAGCGCTTCAAGTTTAGCATCCATAATGTCATCCTCATCTCCATCATCTGATATGGATTAACTAGAGGTTAAACTAGCTAAGGACGACGATGTATCCTGGGAGGTTGAGGTGATGGGATGGGGAGACCTTCTTCATGAAGCAAACAATATTGGGCATAGTATGCCAAATCAATTCCCTTGCGAGGCCTCTCAAATGTGGGGGGTGAGATGTTAACCCCTGCCAGTTGGCACAGATAAGTGATAAAAATAGATGCCCAATAGGAGATTTGACACTTGCAGCATGGGCACAAAGGTTGATTTCATTAGAAATGATATTGCCAAAATTGATGGATCAACCTGTAAGGATGTAGTATAAGTTAATGGCACTACCAATGGTGATGTCGGATACATGGAAATACAACGAGAGGTTGACATGTATAAGAGACATCCACAGCTTGCCCAATGGGGTGAGAAAGGATCTCTTGATTTGAAGAGGTTGTTCTTGCCTGTTCCTTTGAAACCTACCACCTAGAATGAATATAGTCCTTTCAATCTCCCTAAAGTCGACGTCACCTTCCAAAATTTGGGCAAATTGGCATGGTGCATTGCCCCTTTTGCACTCAGTCTTCAAGAATGTGTTGATGGTCTCCGCATCAAAAGGAATGTGTTTTCCCCGTACGTAGCTCATAAACATTTTAGCGTCATCCAAATAAATTCTTGGGTTGGCATAGAATTCTTTGACAACCGTAATGCTGACAGGGGCTGGATAGGTGGCCAATTATTCCAATTACTCCCTATGAGTTCATCTTCAAAATTAGGCACTTCTAGTGGTAAGAGGGTGACTTTTCGTTCCATCAATAATCTTTGGTTTTGAACCAACTCAAAATTCTTTTGTTGTTTTCTAATGAGGAACTTGTGTGAGTGGATCTTCTCATTCCCCTTTTTGCCTCTCTTAGTGTTGGAAGTAGTTGTTTTGATTCGTTTGGAATCGGAGGAAGAGGTCATCCTGTACAAGGAAATTGAAACCAACAACAACATTGGATGTCGATTAGTGAGGATTAGAATTTTCAACAATTAATCAATATGGGTGCATACATGAAGGCTCAAAGGTAAGCAAATGACATGTTTATGCTGGCAGAAGCACGCAAAACTAATAGCAGTAGCGAATACCAACTTAGCAAGCCAATCTGGCTTGGGTTCTTGGTGCATGGGTGCTCCTCAGCAGAGGGCGCTTGTTGTGCGCGAGACAAAGGAGGACGTGTGGCCAAGAGGTGTTGACGCCACTATGCTGAAGCAGATTGAACAATGGTGACGTGAGAGAGAAGCACGGTGGAAATTGGAAAAATGAAAGTGAGAGAGGTGCTTGGAAGGTGGCCAGAGGGAGTCTTTGGACTCTCTAGCCTATGACTTTCAACAGAGAATAATTTCTGATTTCAGAAAATTCAATTCTCATTAATAGTAACCCATGCTCCTTACAAGTTAAAATACATGCACAATAAAATGTGAAAACTACAAAAAGAGGACACTGAAAAAACACATCAGGCAGGATTTCATCATACCCTCCCTCTTAAAAAAAAGATTTGTCCTCAAATCTGGCAATCGCCTTATGAAGAAGCTCCACACAATCTTTGGGAGCATGGCCATCTTGGAGTGGCCTTATTCTTTTATATCCACTTTTTCTTCCTCTTGGATCAAACACAAATCTGCAATAAACATCAAATATATTTTCAATTAATATCAATCCAAGAAAGAATTTTTCTATAAAAACAAGAAAATAAGGACTTCTAATATTTTGTTTTATCACATTTGGAAATTCTAGAAGTCCAAATTCACTTTTGTCTTGAGTTATTTCTTTCCTAAAAGATAAGAATAAGTCTAGATTTGAATTGTCATATTTTGATAAAGTTTGCATAGAATATGAGATGACAATTTGTTTGAAAGAGAAGTTAAAAATTGAAAAATAATCAATTATTGGAAAAGAAGTAAAGATTTGGAAACCTTCCCTTTTAGGTTCCATGGTCTTTGAAAGAATAGGATTTGTCATCAGTAACAATTTCTCCTTTTCTTTCTTCTCTCTTTCTTGCCTTTCTCTCTTTTCTTCTTCTTTTCTCTCTTTTTCTTTTCTATCTTCTTCTTTTCTTTTATCTTCTTCTCTTCTTCTTCTCTCTTCTTCTCTTCTTAATTCCTCTCTTCTTCTCTCTTCTCTTTTTTCGTTTTCTTCTCTCTCTCTTCTCTTCTTCTTTTCTTTCTTCCTTTTCTTTTCTCTCAATCTCTCTTTCTCTTTTCTTATCCTTGATCTCTTTAAGTCTTGCCCCAAATTCTAATTCTCTACAAAGAAACCCATGATCATTTAAACTCTCAAGAAATAATTTTCCATCATCAATGCAATCCCTAATTAGTTTCAGGTTTCTTTTAATACTTGAAGGCACAAACTTTCTTCTCATGCAAGCTTTTAAATCATGCCAATCACGTATGGAAGACTTTCTACCTTTCCTAACATGATATTGTCTTTCATCCCACCACTCACTTGTATGCTCTTCTAACTTAGAGAGATATATACTAAGGACATAATATTCACTCTCTCCATAAAACCAAGGATTTATTTTATCAATTTCTTTTTCCCAAGCTAGGTATGTTAATGCACTTATGTCTTTACCAAAGGATTGAAGATTCCTAGCTTGTTTAAACATTTCATCAACATTATCTAACCTAGATGACCTATATGAACTATAACAAGACATCTTTGTTTTTAAAAGTTTTCTTTGTGTGAAAGGTATACAAGATTCACACTTAGACAAATCCCAGGTAAGAGAGGTGAGTCATGAAGACTGCTTAAGTACCAAGTCTTACCTTGCCAGAAATGTCTTAGGTTACTACTAGTTACCCTTTAAACAAAAATCACCTTTAAAATCAAAGAACATAACTCACAAACAATCACAAACAATTAAGCACAATTAAAAGACTAGACTCTCGGACTCTAATGTGATAAGGCTTAGAGTTTAATCCCTTTTAGCCTAAATCACCCCTAAACGTAAAACACAAAGCAAAATCAATATTAAAGTCTACTCCTATGGTGAGGCTTGTTGCTTTGTCTAACAAGACACACTCACCTGTCTAGCTATGCTAAAATTAAAGCAAGTAAAGTTGTCAAGAGTTTGAAAGAACACCAAGGACTCTTCCAAATACTTGGACTTTTTAAAGGCCTTTTACAACAAAAATGAAACTAAAAGAAAGCTAGCCTATCATCCTATTACACATCAAATGGAACAACAACAAAAATACAAAACATGCACGCTGCCACGGTCTGGTCCTGGTTCAGCTACAGTCCACTTTTGATGCCAAGTCCTTGTGCTAAAAACACGTACACTGATGTTGTTGTTTCTGGCAGCTTTAACTCTTTTCTAGCTTCTGGATTCCACTCTCTTTGGATCTGATTCACCACTCCTTTAGTTTAAAAGACAGCTTCTAGCCTGCTCCAACTAAAATTTTGCTCAACTTTGTTGCTTCTTGGCAGCTTCTGGAATCAATGCTTTTGAATCTCTTGGCCAGTATAATCCTACCATCACAAATCACAATTGGAATCAATGTAACTTATCTACACACAGATATCAAGCGGATTAACTTCACACAATATAAAAGATTCTTCCCTTTTTTCCTAGTCTCGTGCACTTGATGCAGCTATATAAATTTCTTTTGCTCTCAAATGACAAACTGCAATCAAATATTCACACTTAATTCAGTAGAGCAATCATCAATGCTATCAATTCCCAGCTAAGACAGAAACAGTTAAGCAATCCAGAGGTAAGAAAGTTAAGCAACTTCCCTAATTAATTCTGCTGCTGCTTAAAATTCTTGACTCCAAATATTTATCTACTCTGCACACAACAACAAACCTATTTTACACTTTCTCCCTGCACTGATTCAGTTCAAATCTGCTCACAGAAATTACACCAATTAAACCAGATTTGAAAACAGTATAAGCAAATTCACATGACAAAACAATACAGGAAAAGATGCTTAAACAAAAATGACTCAAACAAGACAATTGGGCCGAATAAAATGATGAAAAATAATACTCAAAGCATAACAAGCGCAGATCAAGAAACCTTATCAGAATTTGGAAATCTAAACACATGAAAACAAATTTCACTGAATGAAGATGCACGAACAAAAGTTAAACACAAGACAGTAAAGAAATTAACTAAGAACGCGAAAATGAAAGAAATTAAACGCACAATGTTAAACCAGAACATGAATCAAGCAGCGGAATGGAAGAACAAACTCAGGATCAAGACAGAATCAAAACACAAAACTAGAACAAAGACAGAGACGCAAATCAAACTGAAACAAGAATCGAAACAGAGATACTTACCTTTGACACGTGAAGCGTGAACGAAACCGAAGCTCTAGTGCCAACTGATGGACGAACCTCCAAGGAGATGACGAATGTGCGTGTCGCGAGCTCCTTCGAAGCTTCCTCCAGAGATGAACACAGCGGAAAAAGACAAAAACTTGAAGAAGAACAAGAAACAAAGGATTAAACTCGATAGAAACCCTAGAAATGGAAGGAAACCCAATATGAACCGATTAATCGGTTCACAATGAAGATTGAACGGTGGAAAAGGGTTTGATCGGAGCAAATGAGGGTTTAGTCGGTGGAAATCGAAAACAAATGGTGAGAATGGAAAGAAAAGACAAAATGATGAAGAAACCCTAGGTTTAGATGTGGTTAGGAGATGCGGAAAGAGAAAATGCAAATCTGAGAAGAAAATGTGAGTGTCGAAGCTTACTGTGATGAAAGCAGAAGTCTCGCGAGGATGAGCTCTCGAGAGAGAAATGGACGCGAGACGTGGTTCTGCGAGAGAGAATTGGTGAGAAATGAAATGTTCCTCGTGGCAGTGAAATGAAGAGGTGGTGATGTTGTACGCGAGACAAAGGAGGACGCGTGGCCAAGAGGTGTTGACGCCACTATGCTGAAGCAGATTGAACAATGGTGACGTGAGAGAGAAGCACGGTGGAAATTGGAAAAATGAAAGTGAGAGAGGTGCTTGGAAGGTGGCCAGAGGGAGTCTTTGGACTCTCTAGCCTATGACTTTCAAGAGAGAATAATTTCTGATTTCAGAAAATTCAATTCTCATTAATCTCAAAAGTGCCAATACAAGAGAGGAGCTAGGTATTTATAGTAACTCATGCTCCTTACAAGCTAAAATACATGCACAATAAAATGTGAAAACTACAAAAAGAGGACACTGAAAAAACACATCAGGCAGGATTCCATCAGCTTTGGGTGCGGTTGAAACAGAGGTTGCAGGTACAGTAGCGCTGAGGCCCCTTTGTGAGGCTTATGTTATGCATGGTCTCATCAGTGATACAAATGCACACAGCAGAGCTAAACAACAGCCATATACAATACAAACTAACAAAAATTGCAACAAAATTTTGACAACAATCATGTGACAGATTAATCTACAATCCATGAACATGAACAAAGACATAAACAGAACTGAAAATCAAACACAAGAATGCCTACTTGAGTTAAAGAGAAGAAGAATTGGAATGGTACAAAGCCTTTAGGCGCTACTTGCGCTCTATGTTCTTGGAAGAAATAGTTGATAGTGGGAAGGCCAGGAGAAGAGAGAGACCACGTGAGAAGAAATAGTTGTTCTTGACTCCTTCCCCTTTCCAACATTCTTTGGCAAAGTGACCAAATTTCTGGAAGTTATAGCACCTCACCTTCTTTTTATCAAACTTCCATTCTTTATCTCCATCAGAATTGGTGCAAGATTTCTTCTTTTTTCCTTTTATAGGATCATTGGAATCTTCACTCTGTTGTTCCTGTGATTCCTTGTGCTTAGTGCCACTTTTGTCACCCTTCTTGAATCCTTTCTTACCTTTGTACTGAGATTGAGCTTGAAGCACTTGTTCCTGGAAATGTCTTCTCTCATTAATACAGTATTCATGTGCCTCCAATGAATGTTGGAGTTCTTCAATCTTCAAGGTCTCCAAGTCACAAGTTTCCTCAATAGCCACAACAACATGATCAAATCTTGGAGTTAGAGTTTTAGAGGAAGAAAGAGAAGAAAGGCTACAAAGGGATGGGAGAAAGAAGATAACAGAAGATTGAGAAAGATAGGAAGAAGAGAAGACTCAGGTACACTGTATAATGTTTTGTATTTTCATTACTGAATATGAATACAAATTTATACATAAAAAGCATAAGTGATTCTGTTTTTGATTTACACCAACATTATTAACAAGTTGCTCAATGTCGTAGTCGAAGATGACCTTTGTACTTGTCAACATTACTGCAAACGAGAGCCTTGGAGCCTTGTGAAACCTGTAGTGCAAAAACCATTCGGTCCAAAACACAAGAAAAGCCCAAGGAAGGCAAGGAAATAAGTTGCATTTGATTTTAAACGAAGGAAAACTTACCTTCGTGCACGTCTTCAAGGACATCACACATGTTGGGTCGGTAAGAAAAGAAAGCACGAAAGAGCAATGAAAAGATATGTGGTTCGCGTTGTTTCTTTTATGTTTTTAAATAGTTCGACATTGATTATAAGGAAACAGACATCGAAAGACGTAGGATAGGGGACAAACAGACACCAAAAGATGTCAAGCTAGGGTTGTTGACGTCAAAGAGCCTTTTGAGGTTATGTATTTAAATGGCCAACTTTTAATATTTTAATTATAAAAATGTCACCGATTATATTTAAAAGGATAATGATATTTTGACAACAAATTTTGACAACATTTTGACACAGCCACATGTCGCATTGCCAATGGTCCATGTGTACAAGAAATTGAAAAACAAAAATAATGTGGAAATGAAGGGCTGCAGGAGTTTCAAGTGGTGGGCTTCATTTTAGGATTTCAAAACCAACATATCACTTTGAGTTGGAGAGAACCCTAGAGAGAAGGAGCACCCAGCAGAAGCGCGTCGTGTGAGCAAAACCATCGTTTGACAGAGTTTTGGCCATTCCGCGAACTGTTGTTGTTCACTGGATTCTTTTATGATGTTCATTCGATGCTGGGAATGGAATTGGTTCAGCAATCCTTACGTTGCTTTATGATGTGGTATAATTGGTTATTTAAGTGGTTTAAGTCATGTAATATATTTCTCTGGGAGCTTATGCAGGAAGTTTATTTTGGTGCAGTGTTTATGGTTTTTTTTAGCTTATGAGTCGTTTAATTGATAAATTTTTAGATATTTTCTTTGAGAGTAAACATATATATAAATTATAGTGTAGGGTTTTACGGACTGAGTTTAAGTCTATAATTGGTTGTTCCAGCAGTAAAAATAATTGTAGTAGTAAGGAGTAAATGATGATTTTTTTTTATTTTTTGAAGTATGGTGCAGATTGAAGAAATAGAAAATGTTTTTTTATTTTGTTGGAGGGGTGCATACATAAAATAATAATCCCATTAGGTTTTGGTTTCGTTTTTTTTTATATAGCTTATATTATATAATATTCTCATATTATATAGAGAGTTACTTTAAATATTATATAAGTTATATCATGTAATATTAGTATAAAGTAATTGTGTTTTAAATATTATATAAGCTATATTATGTAATATTAGTATAATGTTTTCATACAATGTATTTTGAGATAATATTGATGGTTTATTGTACATTTGTTGACACATTTATTTGTTTGTAGTTGTTCATCCCAATTATCCATGACAGACATTGGTGGTACTACGCCGTGAAGATTTCATCTATGGAAATGTTTGCACTGGACTGTATTGGCCACAATAAAAAAGAACGTAAAAAGATTGTCACTGTAATTGTAAGTCTTGTAATTGATGGATGTACTTTGTATTTGTAAATTGATTTATTGGAAAGTCAAGTTGACTTTGTTGTTTTGCAAGCAGATAATCTTGAATTAATTTTTGGAAATTTGTTCAATCATTACGAAGACAACAAACCATCTTTTCAGTTCCAACACGTGCACACTCCAATGCAACCGAACTCGTAAGTTTTTAATCCTGTTTTTTTTATTATAAAATTTATTGATTTGATTGAACTAGTATTACATCATTTGTATTTTGGACTTCGTTTGATGTAGATATGATTGTGGAGCTATTATTTTGAAATTTATGGAGTTGTGAAATGGTGTAGAGAAATACGAAGGAAAAACAATGTGCAATTACACAAGTGTAAGTTATAAAAATTTTGATCGTTTGGACCTTTGATGCAACATTTGGCATTTTATTGATTTTGTGTGCATTTTTTTTTGTTTTTAGGAGGAAATGCAATAGGCTGGGGAGAAGTATGTTTGTGATTGGATTTTGGATGTTGACAATGTGCGGAGGGATGAAATGTTGCAACATTTAGGGTTGTTGTAGATGTTGTACATTGCGGATTGTTGCAATGTGATTTATGGTTTTTTTAGAACTGTTTCAAAATGTATTCATTAGGTGTATATGTACATATTTTTTCTTAGAAATGTTAAAAGAAATGTATTCCTTACATTTATTGATAATGAAATTTGAGATTACTATATTTTAGTATCGATTTCAATGTGTTCCATCGTTTTGAAGATAACAATGACCATTTTGTGTTATTTCTTATGTTGATTACCACAGGGTTAAATAAAAGAATGATCATTTTTTGTCTTAGACATTTGTATTGCAGTCTCCACCAAATGTAGATGTCATTATGTGTGTTAAATGTCCTATGTATGGGGTTTTATGTACATTAAATGTTGAAAAATGAATTGTGCACTTAGAAATGAATGACATGAACTTTGTTGACCAAGATGTGCAAAATTTTGCCTCAGAAGCACAACATTGGATATAAATGTCATGATCGTTGGCTGAACATGAATTCTATTCAAAATAAGTGTTAAAAAAAATTCTCCACTCGAAAATCAATGTCATTTTCAAAGTTGACCTGACTGTGCAAAACCTTTGTCTAAAGTCCCCACTTATTTACCCTTTGGTACCAATGCAATTTTTTCACCAAGAGTTCTACAAAAAATGGTTCTTTGGGGATGGAGTTCAATATAAATGTCATAATCATTGCCTGAACATCACTTGTATGTGAAATAAGTGTTAAAAGAAAAAATTGCTCTTCAAAATTAATGTCATTTTCAAAGTTGACCTGCTTGTGCAAAACCTTTGCCTAAAGTTTCCAGTTATTTAGCCTTTGGTACCAATTTAGTTTTTGCACCAAGAGTTCTAGAAAAAATGATTCATTGGGGGATGAAGTTCGATATAAATGTCATAATCATGGCCTGAACATCACTTGTATGTAAAATAAGTGTTAAGAAAAATTTTGCACTTCAAAATCAATGTCATTTTCAAAGTTGACCTGCATGTGTAAAACCTTTGCCTAAAGTCCCCACTTATTTAGCCTTTGGTACCAATGCAATTTTTGCACCAAGAGTTCTAGAAAAAATGGCTCATTGGGGATGGAGTTCGATATAAATGTCATAATCATTGTCTGAACATCACTTGTATGTCAAAGAAGTATTAAAAAAAATTTACATTTCAAAATCAATGTCATTTTCGAAGTTGACCTATGTGTGCAAAAGTTTTGCCTACAGTCCCCGGTTATTTAGCCTTTGGTACCAATACAGTTTTTGCACCAAGAGTTGTAGTAAAAATGACTCATTGGGGATGAAGTTCGATATAAATGTCATAATCATAGTTTAAATGATCTTCAAAAACAAGAAATATACCTTCAATACACCTATGAGACCATAATTCAAATAAGTGGGGACTTATGTTATTAATTCTACACATCAGGGTAGACTGACTTCTACAGAAAGCTTTTCAACTTAAAAAATTGAGTATCATGTCCAAACACCTTTAATTTCAACAAGGATGCTCTATCATGAACAAAACATAGTCACAAAATGATCTTCAAAAACAACAAATATATACCTAAGGGACCATAGTTGAAATAACTGGGGACTTGCGTTTTGGCTTTTGCACATCAGGGAGTTTAACCCAATTTGAACTCTTTATAAACTCTGCTAATCGATTACAACATGGTCATAATCAATTACCAAAGACACTTTTTTTGGTAATCGCTAATCCATTACACGATGCTCGTAATCACTTGTCAGACACTTTTTTTTTCTAATTTTAACTTCCTCTAATCATTTGCGATCTTAAAAAATCAAATTTCATTTCCACACTCCATTAATTTCAACAACCATGATCTAAGATCAACAAAACATGCTTGAAATACACCTTTAGGACCAAAGTTAAAATAACTAGGTATCATGTCCATACAAACTTCATTTCAACAAGATTGGTCTACATCATCAATAACATAGACCTTAAGTTCCATAATGAACTTTGTTATATTTTTCCAAACTTTACAAAATCAACTAAATTTGTCAATATAATACCAAACATGAACATAAAAGACCTCCTTATTTTGTTGGCCAACTAACTTCAAATACTTGGGTAACAACTTCATTTCATGTCAACAAACATAAAACAAATCTCATTCAACCACTTTCATACAATGAAATTCAAATTAATGGGAAAGAACAATTCTTTGTACATCAACATATTAACCAACATTTACATTTCTTATTTTACTTGAACATCATCAACTGAAGTTCTTAACATTTAAAAATCATTACAAATTATTCAACTACTCATTCTTTTCTTCTACCATCTACGGTAAATGAAGTTCTATTCGCCCAACTCTTGAACCATCTTCGAGGTACAACCTTCATTCGATCATACATTGTGTTTTGCTTCATTCATCCAGACGTTTAAACCCTGGGGTTTGGTGCTGATGTTGAACTGGCGTACTTTGACAAGGATCTTCACTTCCACAAAATGCCTTCTCCCCAAACTCTTGATTTTTATCTTCATTTTTGGCTTCAACCAACTTTCTTAAATCATGAATATTACTTTTCATGTCGGTAATAACCCGCATTTGTTCTTCTACAACACAAATTATTTTCTCCTTATCTCCTCTATTTTGCTTATTAAATGGCACACCAAATTTCCGAACAACTTCTTTGACCATACCATAACAAAGCTCTTCTTTCAACACCCCAACATCAACAATAACCTGAAAAAATTAACAAATTTCATTATATAAAACACGAAATATAAAATACATTGCACCAACACATTCCTCAAATCACGAACTACTCACTGATCTCTTAGCCAAAGCACCTCTGATGAACTTCAGACCCGCCAAATTGATTTATAGATCCACTTTTGGTGATAATTATTTTAAATATGAAATAAATTATATTGGGGGAGAATAAATGTTAAAGCATAATAAATTTATAAAACCTATAATCTAAGAACCATGATGAGGTTATAGGTTATTCTACCTTCATGCAGATAAAAGGTTAAGATTGATGAAATAAAAACAAGTTGCGTTAATATCTTGGTTTTTATTAGATGCAAGGAATATGAGAACAAATATATTGTTCTGTGTCAATCAAATGAAAAGTAGATTTTATCCACCCTTGCATAAGAACATTTCGACGAAAAATTATAAAGCATGAAGAAGTGAAATTGAGCACCTAAAAAGGAATTAATGTAAGGGAATTGTTTGTAGGATATAGAATTTAAAGAAATCTAATTCACAAGTTATGATCGTAGCATGGCCTAGAGTCATCAACAAAATAGTCATGACATACACATTAAAGAATTTATATAAAATATGTAAGCATGTTCACCACTTTACATAGACACGTGAATTGTAGATAAGCTTGAAAAAAAATTAAAAACACTTAAACACTTATCCAAAATCTTGCATATCTTAACTTCCAAAATGTTGGCATAAACTTAACCAATCACAAATATCACTACTGCAACATAACCATTTTCCTAAGTTAGCTTCTAATGAAACATTTTACTGCGTCAGTTTCTTATAAAATCATTCAATAACTTAGACATTTATCAACTAAACACCAATTTCTTGGAAATGCAAAGTACAATGACAACACATAATTCAGAACTCTTGCACTAGCATGTTGAACATAATTTAAGTAAAAACTTGAAAATAGGTTCTGAAATTTTAAAACATCACAAGGATATTTCAGCAGTTGAAAACTACTAACAACTCTTTTTAAAATTGCACATAGTTAAAGCAAAACATATTACTTAGAAGAAACTTGACAGCACAAAACTATTTTCTTACTGGCTGGTCAAGCACTTAGTACGTCCAATAAAACTACATAGAACTAAAGGTTCCTTTCCAAAACAAATTTGCACATCCAGAACCTATATGAAGTACTTCAGTCCAGAATAAAATCATGCCACCATCTATCTTTATTATTTATTTTTGAACCAACACAACATCATTTCAACTCCCGAATGACACAAGTCACACAATCATTTATTTTTTGGCTTTGATAACAGAAGTTCATACTCTAAAAGATGAAGTACATACCTGGCCTTACTCCTCTTTTAATTGAATTATGCCCTACAAAACAGAATTATAAATTGTGGATGGTCAAATTTCTGACAAATAAACATGTAATTACAGGCTATGGATCTTCCATTACAGGCTTTCCTTCACAAATTGCCTATGGGAATTTGTAGAAAAACCCACTGTCATTTAGCAATGGTGGGGCATTTAGTTCCTTTTCCATGTTTGGTACAATTTTGGTATAACTAAAAGGTTAGAAATCAAGGAGAATAGTTTAGATCACTACCATACAAACCATTCAATTCAATAGTCAAACACATTATATTGAAATCATAATGATGGAAGGAAGTTCATGACATAAACTCCATTTAATAACATAAAAACCCTTAATCTATGCAAATCTAATATCACCCCACATACCTTCTTCCTGCTATGAGAAACTTCACTCTGTTGATCAAGTTCCTCCATTACACTACACCAAATAAGGTTAAACAACCCATAAAACAACAAAACCTCTAAATGGTAAAAGAAATTATAAAACAACTCAAAATCCACCGAATAACAACAAACGATTGCCCAAAAAAAACGGTCCAACGGCGGAAAGGTGGCACTTTCGATGGTCGTTGCTTCCAAAGGTCGAAATGGCAGCGGAATGTGCTCCAAAGAATGCGTCGGTTTGCGGAACGGTCAAAACTCCGTCAAGCGATGGTTCTACACTCCGATCAACTTCAAACTCCGACAACGGCGGCCATGCTTGTGGGAAGAGGAACGCTTGTCGGTGGCTAGGAGGGACGAGGGTAGAACGTTGCGGTCAACAGCGGCACTCCGACGGACTTCAAACTCCGACAACATGCTTGTGGGAAGAGGCACGCTTCTGGGTGGGTGGGAGAGGGGACGGTTCTCTAGATTTCTCTTGCCAAAATGAACTTCTCTTTTCAAACCGGACCGCGATATTCCAACAACGGATTTTTAACACTATTTTGACAACGCCACGTGTCGCCACCTCATTGGTTCGTTTAAAAAAATTTTTTTTAAAAAAACCTATGACCGTAACCCTTATTTTGAGTGAAAATCCTAAAATACCCCTTTCCCTTTCTCTGTTCCATTGCAAACGAAGGTCCGTTCTCTTGATAGGTCGAAGGTCGCGTTTCGTCTCGCTTCGTTCCATTTGCATCGTGTTGTCTCCGGCCAGTTTGGTGTCTTGTTATCGTGCGGAATGGCAAGTTCTGGTGACGATTGTCCGACGACTAAGGTAAGTGGTTTTCCATTCCATGTCGTAGCTTGGTTATTCGGTTTGGGCATCTCGTAGCATGGTTATTTGATTTGGGTTAATGTTTGGGGTTCGTATCGTTGGGTTGTGGTGCTTGGGTTATTGGGTTTCGTTGTTTTGATGATTTGATTTTGGTTTATGCAGTTGAGTGTTCGTCACTCTTTTTCGACAAAGTATATATGTACTTTGAACGAACGCTTAACAAAGGAGCATCGATCATTGATTGCGACAACTCCATTTGCTTGGTTTTTAGATGTCAATGTCAATGTTAAAGTAGGTAGAAATATACTGAGTGAGTTATTGGGTAAGTGGGACGACTGTAGTAGTGGTTTTTTAGTTGGGAATAAAGTTTTGAATATAAATGAAAATGATATTTATTTAGGGTTGGGACTGAGTACAGATGGTGCAAACATTAACTTAAAGGAAGAGCTGGGCAATAGTGAATGTGTGAAATACATAGGCAAAGGAACAAAGGAATTGAATTCAATATACAAAATTCTAATGCGAAAACAAAAGAAGAAGATTCCTTGTTCTCATTTTTGTAGCCTTTACCTCCTGGTAGGGATAAGTGAGATTTTATTTCCAAAACGTAGCGGGAAAGTGTTTCCCGTAATGTTTAATCTTGTTGACAACTTAAGTGCTTTGGGTAGTTATTGTTGGGGTAGTGTAGTTTATCGTTTTCTGTTACATAGTTTGTGCAAAGCTTCAAAAGGCTTGAAGAAAGGCAAAGGTATTTCAAACGTTTACGTCGACGGTTGTGTGTACATGCTGCAGGTAATTAATAGTATTTGATGTACTTACTTAAATTGTTATTTGAATTAAGTTTTTTACAAGTTAAGATGATTTATTTGTCTTAGGTATGGTTTTTTGAGCTCTTTGTTCCACCAAAAGGTCCTATTGATAAATTTCCACGAATATTGCATTGGATGAATATAAGTGTTGGAGACAAGTTCGTTAAACGGTGTATGGAGACAGGTTTGGTAAGTTGTTTGTTATCGAAAGTTTTGTTATGTTTTCATATATTGACCAAAGTTGTGTAATCTGTAATGTGTTGTTAAATTTCAGGTTGTTGACGATGTTTATGGTGGTCCTTCAACGAAGGATAAGGAGGAATACAGACGAACACCTAAAAGAAAGGATGCTAAACCAAGAGGAAAGAAGAAACAAAAAAGAATTCGCAGAGAAACTTTTATGCGTGCCTTAGAGGAACAAGAATTTCTAATTGAAGAACTTAAAAGGAGGGTTGCAACTTTGGAGGCACAATTGTTCAATAGCGTTGGCCATTGCTCTGCATTGGTCAGTAATAATACCTTGAGGAGTCTTATTACGCATGCATCTTATCCAACATTGGAACAACCAGACAAATGAGACAGTGTCTTCTGAAGACAACAATCCACAACCAAGTAAAATCGAGTGTCCATGATGGTTAACTCCAACAAAAGGCGCAAATGGCATGTCGTACTTATTTGTTAAGTAAGTGGTGTCAAAGGAAACAACATCACCGAATTCTTCACATGCAGCACGACTTCTTGCATCAGCCCAAAACACACTACAGATTTTATTCCCTTCATCCAGAGCAATGTCATAGAAGAACTCGTTATTTCTATCTTTCATTGACGAAAAGTGTCATAGGAGTGCCTGACCATCACCATCCTTACATAAAGATCTTCTGTGTTGGCCAATGTAGTTTCGAGCGTCCCGCTCCACAAAGTCCATGTTTTCATATCCCCCCGCATCGTTCACAATGCTAAGGAAACTCTTATTTAACCTAACTCCAGCATCGTGGTTGACCTGCAACGTGTGTTTTGCATGCATGCTTAACTTTCTATTGGCTGCAAATAGTTTGGAGTTATTTGGACAAAGATCATGGTTGTGGTCCAGAACAACGGTCCTTATAAACCACTTGTCCTCCTTCTTTGCAATGGTTATCCCAGCACCACATTGGTTAATTTGACTTGGAAGTGTTTTTACCACTGGTTTGACCGAAGACACATATTTTCCCTCCCTTGAACAAACTATTCTGAGGTAGTAGACGTTGTTGTCTTTATCTTTTTTAGAAGTTCTAGTCCGCACGCCAAACCCACGTCTAATGGCGTAGTTTGTGTAAAAGGTTTTTGCTTCATCCATTGAGTCAAAACACATATGCACTGTTGGGTCAATCTCCATTAAACTTTCATTGGGCTCATCAACATTGTCATTATAGTCATTCCCTTGATCCCCATCCATTGTGTGCATTGACATTAAACCCACCTTTAGAGATAAAGCAAATTATATTCACTCATCACACTTACCCCTATGACCACTGGCAACTACAAAAATAATGAAAATAAAATCTTCTCGAAGAACTTATTAAAACGTACCCTGGTGAAAAATGGTGTGCCCTTTAATGAAGCTCAGTGGTCCTAACCAACCTCATCTTCTACATTTAAGTCCACCATAAATGATCCTTATGTGCTTCTCACCAACCCTCCGAACTTCGTTTTGGCCCTTCTCTTTAATGAACACCCGGGTAAGTTGTCTGGAAGTGCTTGGTCAATGGAAATAAGTGTGAACGTTGGATTCTAAAGTTGGTTGTTGACGCAGCTGTGTATTCCCGCCAAAGGTCATATTTTTGGCTTGTCATACACGTATTTGGTTATCCTGTGAAAGCATGCATTGATGGTTGTCAGCATAAAGTTTCTCTCTCCTAACCCCCAATCAATGCTTTTCACTTTTAAAGGCTACCCATCAAATCAGACTATCTCCCCACAATTAATGTAACTTGATTTGAATAAGTTAAGTTAATGGAAATAGATATAATATTAATATTTTTTTCGTTACATTGATTTCCTATAATTTCATCGTTCACGTACTTGTATTTCAAATTCGGGGAGAAACCAATTCTGTAGGCTTGAATCAGGTGACAGTAACCCGTTTACCATTGTTTAGTTGTGAGTGACTTCTTTAATCATCCCACTGATGTATCGTCCTTAACCTACAATTTTTATGTGGACAGGAAATTTCTGCATAATCATGGATGCATGGGAAGACCTTGTTTATGATGATGATGTCCTTGAATCGTTTTTGAAAAAATGCGATGCTTCCGCAACGCTTATTCCTGGTCCTGCAGGTAACATCCAAGCAGCTTTCATGAATAGAACGGGAACAGAACAACCGAAATCGACACAAGAATTTGCTCGTGATGTTGCTGACGCAACCTATGAACGAGATTTCAACTCCAATGCTTGGAAATGGGCACAAATGTTTATTGAACACCACGGTACACTGAATCTCATACACGCTTCCAAGAACATTATTACCTTTAATACTTGTAATTTGTTTTAATATTTTGTTATCATAGGTCTCGTAAAGGATGGAAAATTCGAGAACGTTAACTCCCTCCAAGAGGCAAAATCAGCTGAGGTCCTTCCATTGGTGGTTTGCATATTGAAAGAGTGCAAGCCCAATGGGTTGGGAGATATGCAGTTGACTCTTAAGGACCCAACTGCCACGATGAAGGCTTCCTTGCACAAGAAAGCTCTTGAAGATCCTGAAATTGCAGAAAATATCGCAGTTGGTTCCGTTATCATACTCAATCTTGTAAGCCATCAAATTTGTACTTAACTACCATAATTATTTTATTGGTATTTAAGGGTTCTTCTTCTTACAAACTCCGTTTGTACATTTAGGTCCACCCCTTCACTGCATTTAGGCAAAACCACTACCTCAATATTACGCATCGCTCTATAGTGAAGGTATTTCCAGCTGAAGTTTCTCCTCCTACAATTGACCTTGTTAAGGAGACACCAAAACCTGTCATTCGACTTCCTATGTGGGCAGAGAAGGAACTCAATGTGGATGACATCCTCCGCAAATTTGTCCGTCCATCTGACCAACCATCAACGTCCAATCAAGCAGACAACCAATAGTGCGTTTAGGATAACTGTAATTTTATATGAACACCATTATAAGTATTTCTTGGATAACTGTAATATTTGAAACGTACAATGTATCATTTTGTTCTGTATGTTGTGTAACTGAATCTCTATTACTGGTGTGTTATAATGAATTTATTTATGTCATACAAAATGGTGCCTAAAAGTCAGTTTTTTTTCGAATGGTGACCCCTGTTCATCTGATTGAGTACCTGTGTTATACTTTATGTACAAATTGGCTTTTTCTCTCGGGTAATCGTTTACAGGGGTGCTGTAAACGATTACCAGACCCTTTTTTGAACACCCTCACTCATCCCTTGCACAGGTTGCTCCCCCAACTCATGAGGGGTCTCCCCACCCTCTTTGGACTCACATCACATCACCATCCACCCTCTCCCACCACTAGAACACCTGCACAAGCCTCAGACAGGTGCAGAAGTGCCTAAAAGTCAGTTTTTTTTCGAATGGTGACCCCTGTTCATTTGACTGAGTACCTGTGTTATACTTTATGTACAAATTGGCTTTTTCTCTCGGGTAATCGTTTACAGGGGTGCTCTAAACGATTAACAGAGCCTTTTTTGAACACTCTCACTCATTCCTTGCACAGCTTGCTCCTCCAACTCATGAGGGGTCTCCCCACCCTCCTTGGACTCACATCACATCACCAGACACCCTCTCCCACCACTGGAACACCTGCACATGCCTCAGACAGGTGCAGAAGTGCCTAAAAGTCACTTGTGTTTCCAATGGTGACCCCTGTTCATCTGACTGAGTACCTGTGTTGGACTTTCTGTACAAATTCTCATTTTCTCTCGGGTAATCGTTTACAGGGGTGCTGTAAACGATTACCAGACCCTTTTTTCAGCACTCTCACTCATTCCTTGCAGAGGTTGCTCCTCCAACTCATGAGGGGTCACCCCACACTCCTTGGCCTCACATCACATCACCATCCACCCTCTCCCACCACTAGAACACCTGCACAAGCCTCACACAGGTGCAGAAGTGCCTAAAAGTCACTTGTGTTTCCAATGGTGACCCCTGTTCATCTGACTGAGTACCTGTGTTGGACTTTCTGTACAAATTCTCATTTTCTCTCGGGTAATCGTTTACAGGGGTGCTGTAAACGATTACCAGAGCCTTTTTTCAGCACTCTCACTCATTCCTTGCACAGGTTGCTCCTCCAACTCATGAGGGGTCACCCCACACTCCTTGGCCTCACATCACATCACCATCCACCCTCTCCCACCACTGGAACACCTGCACAAGCCTCACACAGGTGCAGAAGTGCCTAAAAGTCACTTGTGTTTCCAATGGTGACCCCTGTTCATCTGACTCAGTACCTGTGTTGGACTTTCTGTACAAATTCTCATTTTCTCTCGGGTAATCGTTTACAGGGGTGCTGTAAACGATTACCAGACCCTTTTTTCAGCACTCTCACTCATTCCTTGCACAGGTTGCTCCTCCAACTCATGAGGGGTCACCCCACACTCCTTGGCCTCACATCACATCACCATCCACCCTCTCCCACCACTGGAACACCTGCACAAGCCTCACACAGGTGCAGAAGTGCCTAAAAGTCAGTTTTTTTTCGAATGGTTACCCCTGTTCATCTGACTGAGTACTTGTGTTATACTTTATGTACAAATTGGCTTTTTCTCTCGGGTAATCGTTTACAGGGGTGTTGTAAACGATTACCAGAGCCTTTTTTGAACACTCTCACTCATTCCTGGCACAGCTTGCTCCTCCAACTCATGAGGGGTCTCCCCACCCTCCTTGGACTCACATCACATCACCAACCACCCTCTCCCACCACTGGAACACCTGCACCAGCCTCAGACAGGTGCATATTAGCCTAAAAGTCAGTTTTTTTCCCAATGGTGACCCCTGTTCATCTGACTGAGTACCTGTGTTGGACTTTCTGTACAAATTCCCATTTTCTCTCGGGTAATCGTTTACAGGGGTGCTGTAAACGATTACCAGACCCTTTTTTCAGCACTCTCACTCATTCCTTGCACAGGTTGCTCCTCCAACTCATGAGGGGTCTCCCCACACTCCTTGGCCTCACATCACATCACCATCCACCCTCTCCCACCACTAAAACACCTACACAAGCCTCACACAAGTGCAGAAGTGCCTAAAAGTCAGTTTTTTTTCGAATCGTGACCCCTGTTCATCTGACTGAGTACATGTGTTATACTTTATGTACAAATTGGCTTTTTCTCTCGAGTAATCGTTTACAGGGGTGTTGTAAACGATTACCAGAGCCTTTTTTGAACACTCTCACTCATTCCTTGCACAGCTTGCTCCTCCAACTCATGAGGGGTCTCCCCACCCTCCTTGGACTCATATCACATCACCAGCCACCCTCTCCCACCACTGGAACACCTGCACCAGCCTCAGACAGGTGCAGATTAGCATAAAAGTCAGTTTTTTTCCCAATGGTGACCCCTGTTCATCTGACTGAGTACCTGTGTTGGACTTTCTGTACAAATTCCCATTTTCTCTCGGGTAATCGTTTACAGGGGTGCTGTAAACGATTACCAGACCCTTTTTTCAGCACTCTCACTCATTCCTTGCACAGCTTGCTCCTCCAACTCATGAGGGGTCTCCCCACCCTCCTTGGACTCACATCACATCACCAGCCACCCTCTCCCACCACTGGAACACCTGCACATGCCTCAGACAGGTGCAGAAGTGCCTAAAAGTCGCTTGTATTTCCAATAGTGACCCCTGTTCATCTGACTGAGTACCTGTGTTGGACTTTCTGTACAAATTTGCAATTCATCTCGGGTAATCGTTTACAGGGGTGCTGTAAACGATTACCAGAGCCTTTTTTCAGCACTCTCACTCATTCCTTGCACTACTTGGTCCCCCTACTCATCACGGGTCACTCCACGCTTCTTGCGTTCACATCAATGACCAACACCCATCTCCCCACTCAGAAGTTGATCAAATCCTTCCCATTAATTACCATTAATTTTAGTGAAATTGGTCTCGTACTTTTCAAATTTTTATTATAATGCTGCGTTCATTTTTCAATCCCTAATTTTGTCATTATAACAAACACAAACGCAAAGTAAAAACAATTCATTTCGAAATCCAACCACTAATCTTATTACAAACACATATTGTACATTGTCAAATAACATTAGGTACATTTTTGAACAGCTTATGCATGTCAAAATTGTCAAATAACATTAGGTACATATTTGAACATCTTATACATGTCAAAATTTGATAATTTCTTAGCAATCCTAGACAATGCCGTATAGTTGTAGGGCTTCCATTCTTCTAATGTTGTCGTTGTCCAGGATCCAGTCACACACATATTTCTTTCTAATCCCAAGCAGCTCCTCCTGAAACCAACATTTTCCACATTAGAAACCAGGACATACAAGAATATTATCAAACACACAGTTCCAACTTACAGTTGTATATTCAGGCATGCTTTTCCCGTTGTATTTTTCATCTCCATCCCATATTTCCATTGCTTTCAACATTATTACTCCACAGTCATGTCTGAAATAATATACCGACAACATCAGATTACTTTTGCCCATATACATCACAATATAATCCGGCAGTACAGTTGAAGAAACTTACAAGTTTGGTTGGGATGGGATATTTGCTTGTTTAACTGTCAAAGGACCAATACTACCTTCCGGTGTATTCATCAGGATGCAAAAAAACCGTGCCATATTTTCAGCCTACCAGTTAACAAATACAATAAATAGTTAAACAATACAGGGTTATGTCATAATCACACGGTAATCAATAATGAAAGATGTCGAATCTTACAACGGCTGTGTCTATCCTTTTGCGGTCTCTAATCCCTTTCCCCAATGAATCAATCACAAAAATCTCCATTGACCTCAATTTCACTGAATAACACCACCAATGATCATCGTGGACAAATGGCAGAAACAACTACAAAAAATTTAAACAATTTCAGTAACACATTTACAAGCAAAAGTCGACAAAATTTGCAAATTCAAGGTTACTCACAAAGTCCGCTGTGGGTAATTCTTCAAGTCGAAAATGATCGGAACGCAAATAACTGTTATAGTTATGAAGCGTGAATACATGGCGATTCTGTGGACGTCTCCTATAATCTGTAAGAATATGGTGCTGTGGACAATTTCAAAATCATCAATAAAAAATCGATCAAAAATACTTTCTTCAATCATAAATATGATACAATATCAAATTCTATTTACCGAGTATAACGGACTAAAATGAATCCTCTTAACAACACCGCACAACCTTTTCTCAAAGTACATAAAGATCGTAGAAGCAAACAACACCACCTACACAATAAAAAAATTTCACATTACTAACATAGACTAAAACATGAAACACAACCAAATGTGACAATACTAACCATGTTATCAACGTATTTCATTGGGGCCAAAGTATAAATTGAAGTCGTGCTCAAGCTTTGGCCAATTATTTCGCTTACAACTCTAAACATACAAATATTAGTCAATCACAAACAATACATATTCCTCAACCACAACTACAATTCATACCATATACCTGTGTACGTAAATCTCTCTGATGCTGACTGCTGTATACAATTGGTTTACATCAACACTAGTGCTTGGATCACCAACAAAACTCCGCAATGGGGGTATAGCCAATGGCACGACCTCCCGTTCTTCTTCATCAGCATCATCATTTATTTCAATAAAATTAATGTTACCAACAGTTTCATCATCCCCTCTTACTTCAGCATGTGCACCTAGGGGGTCATCAACTTCATTTCCATCACCTTCTTCTTCTCCCCCAACTTCAGCATTCTCCTCACCTCCAACTCCATGTCCATCACCTTCTTCTTCTCCCCCAACTTCAGCATTCTCCTCACCTCCAACTCCATGTCCTTCATCAACTCCACCCCCAACCTCTTCATCAGTGGCACATGCATCTTCTTCATGAAAGATTGGAGTTTGATAAATTTCAAATAGCTCCCTAGTCAGAACTCCAATCTTGGCATTCAATGCTCTGATATGTTCGTTATTTTTCCTCAATCTCTCCTCCGCACCTGCTTCCCATGCCCCGTCATCAGAGCTTTCGTCTTCATCGTCGTCTTTGTCAACCTTGGATCCTTCACCCAAGGATCCTTCACTCATTCCTCCGTCATCCATGTTGAAAGCTGCACGGATTTCCGGCCTATGACGATCTTCATTTCGTATATACCACTCCATATTTAACTGCACCAATAGCACACAACAAATTCAGACAAAATAGACAATCCATTTTAACATACAAAATAACGAAAAACAAAACACTTACATCTCCAGTCATAAAAATATTTTCAATTTTTTCGGTCCTTGATTTAAACGGGAACCATCTCATTATGCGCGGGAAAAACCGGTGCGAAGGATGACCATGCAAAAAAAGTCTCTCAACCGCCCAAGCCTAAAATATCATAAAATTATTTCATCAAACATAATTCACAATGTTCTGCACTACATCAAAATAGTGAACTACATATCATATTACCTGCAACACTGCCACATTGCCACTGAGAGTGACTGACTGGGGGATACCTGCTCCCATAATTTTCTTCTTACATTTATTTAAATTCTCTACAATGTGTTTATGTACACCGGTGCACCAATCATATAGACACAAACGGTCTAAGTCATCTAACACTCCAAAAGGCATGTTACAAACATGCCTTGATTTCCTAGGGAAATAGAAAACAACCAAACAAACTAATATATATAACCTACACACTACATCGACTTCAATGTTTTTATCATCAACAATGACATTAAACATGTCTGTCAAGTCCTTCAAACTGATGGTTTTTGATTTGAACATTTCACCAACCAATCCACCAACTACTTCATCAAAGGGAATCTCTAAACCACCTATTTCTAAACCTAAGCTCATCAACACATCAACAACTCTAAAGGGCACCAACTTTTGACTAACTCTAAAACTGTTATCATTTCCAACCCACCTGCTAACCATAACCTTCAATAATTTTAAATTCACCTCCACAGGGTTATTAATATTCAAACACCACATAAATGGTGTCATCCTAATCCGATCCACATGACACTGTCGGAGTAAACGATTCATTTCAATAATGATCGATGAATCCATCGAGATAAGAAGTCGCCACTACAAAAAAAATCATAAAAATTTATTACTAACTACAATCCGTAAGATAATTAAATAATATATAAACAAAAAATTTAATTTTTTTCTTACACTTGCTTTTTTCCCTTCCATTGCAACGGCCCTAAGAAGACAACATTCCACACTCAGTTATATCATTCAACTTAATGAAAACCAAAAACACAGAGTAAAACACAATGTCAGGGCTCGCCCATTTTTACTTACACCAAAATGTAAGGGTTTCTCTTTGGACGACAGACCCACACAAAGGATGGAAGGGTTGAACGTTGTGGGTAGGGTAAAGATGGAACACACAGCCACAGAGATCCTCCAAGGTTTCAACGCACGTTTTGAAGAAGGAGGAGAGAACGAAACCGAGGATGGAAGCTTCGAAGACGGAAAGAGAACGAAGGCTTGAACGAACGAGAAGACGGACGACACAGCGAGAGAGAAGACGGACGAGAGAGAAGGCTTGAACGAAGGAGAAGAAGCAAGGCTTGAACGAACGTCTTTCGCACCCTAAACCGCCAAACCCAAATCTTAAAAATTTAATCTAGAAAACCCAAAATACCCCTCGCCCCGGTTCCCTTTCTCTGGTTTATTTTCAATTCACTGAGCCAATGCACAGCTGCCACGTGACTGTTGTCAAAACTGTGTCAAACTTTTGTTGTCCAAATAACATTTTCCTTTCAAACCCCTCAAATGAATTGTGCCTAAACAAAATCCTACGGCCCTTCAATTTCCACCTCATTTTCAATTTTTTTAAACATTATCCACATGGACCAATAGAAACACGACACGTGACCCATACCAAAATGTTGTTAAAATATATTTTCAAAGTATCATTATCTATTTAAAATTAGCTCTTTGCTTGTGTGACGTCAAATGTGTGACTGAAAAGCTTTTTGTGTTCACAAAACATGGTTTGTCTTGACGTCAATTCGATTTCAATTCTATAAATTTACTGTCTTCTTGCCTCTAAACCTTGTTTCTTTTATCTTTTAATTTCTGCATCTTTCAATGATATGCTCTATTTTCACAATCTTGATTTTTGTTTTATAGTAGTTTCAAAGCGCTTTGCCTTGTTCATTCTTTCTGTGTTCACTGTTAATTCAGAATTAAAGTTTGGTTTTGTCTGGAGATTGAATGAAAATTTGCACTATTTGGTCTCTAATCAAGAACCTATAGGATTCCAAAGTGGGTCTATATTAATCAAGATGTCTTCTTGACAGGTTATGATTCAGTTAACTAAACAAATCAAACATTTAATTCTGAGTTTTGGTATGCTTTGTTGTCTTTTTAAATTCATTGTTAAAGACTTTTAATTTCTGAGTATTTTTCTTTAAATTATGCTTTATAAGTCGATCTTGTTGTTCCATGATTAGGGTAACACTTCTGTTAAATTATGCTTTATAAGTCGATCTTGTTGTTCTATCTTGATTACTTCAGCATCTGCATGGCATTCATATATAGCATTCGTTGATTTAAATTTCTACACTGCATATCATCATTCATAAATCTCAGTTTTACTGCATGCGAACTAATACCCAATTGGGGATTTTAGATTCTTTCATTCTCTGCATAAAAAAGAAATTCATTAGAATCATCTCATAGTGCATACAACAAGTTGGAATCATTTGCATAATAGCTTTTTCCATTTAATCTGTAGAAGCTCTAATGCCTTAGAGTCCACCAATCATTTTGGGAAAAACTGAAATCTTCTTTTGTTGATTTTGAATCGGTAATTTTACGAAGAGAAAAACAAGGTTATACAAGAAACAAATCCCCTTTAATGGAATCTCATGAAATAAATCTCCGAAGACTATATAAGGAGAAAATCTACCAAATAAATTCCTATCTCAATCCCTTAATTTTACGAATTTCTTACAATCAAATCCATATTTACTGTACAGTAAATGTACAATACTGGAGCTTGCGCAAGGTACGAAATGCCTACAAGGGAAAGACATCGGTCTGTCGCTAGACACGCTATTAATAGTATAAAAGGTGGCCCCCAGACTAAATAGTAAGTATTAGACTAATTCATTAATTTAAAATATAAGAGAAGATAACTTCTACTATACTTAAATCATCGATTTAAAGTGCTAAAAGGGAAATTAAGCCCAAATTATATAGGATGAAGTTAATGCTAAATTAAGCCATGGGAAGATTGTTTTTGCCGAAAACAGATTTTGTATTTAACAATTACCACAAGTTCACTAATTACTAAACTCAGTACATCTATATATTGTTCAAATTAATGCCAACAAACACTTCAGACATTTTATTTCGTACTCCAACATAATGGCAAAAACATGAACGTAATTTCGTATTTTATTATGAAATCGTTGCAAATAAATTAGAGATCGAAGTAACTCAACACAATTTAAAAAGCAAATCTAAAAAAGTAGAGTATGTGTAAAGATTCTCTGATCCTTGTCTTAATCAGAGATACAGATGCGCAAGACAAACGCTAAAATAGTTTCCACTGGGGAAAATCAACGTGTATATACACATTTTAATAGGAACACATTATGTTCAAACAGTAAATAAAATAAAATTGGGGCCAAAATAGGAACCATTCCATTCCAATACACATTATTCCATCTATATACATGTACAGGCTGGGTTGTTGCCTAATGCCAAGGTACAGTGAAGGGCACAAAAACCCTGAGCACAGCCCAACTATTTAGCTATCTGAATGTGTTGAATTATCAGTATTAGCTCCTTATTCCTCTGTCGGTCAGAGCTGATTGCGGTTAGTCTCGGTCAGGTCTAGGCTAATTCAACCTGAGACTCGCAGTTGAATAGTAAATTCCACCACATCATCATGGTTGCTTATATTTTAGCTCGCGGTAGATGATTCTTTAGATTTCTCTGTTACTGTGTCCTTGTCTGAGTTGCTTGTCTCACCAGTCTGTGTTTGACTAGTTTGTGTCTGAGTAGTATGTGTTTGACTAGTTTGTGTCTGAGTAGTCTGTGTCTGACTAGTTTGTGTCTGAGTAGTCTGTGTCTGACTAGTTTGTGTCTGAGTAATCTGTGTCTGAGTAATCTGTGTCTGAGTAGTTTGTGCTTGACTTGATGAGACTTGAGAATCGGATGCAATTCCAAGAACAACTAGCATAGCCCTAAACACATTCAAAAACTTAGAATCAATGTTGTTCAAAAATAAACACACTGGCTACACCCCGTCCCAAAAAGATGCAGTTTTTAAACAAGAATGAAACGAGATCACCATCAATAAGATGTAGAGAAAGGAAAGAAAAAGATAAATTCATGGCAATGTTGTGCCCAGTGAAATTTTGAACCTCGGAAGTTTGGATTGTATATCTGGCTGGCTAGCATGTGCAATCAATGGTGCCTTCAAGGCTGAAATTCTATTTAATGCATTCTCCAATTGTGCTGGAGGCAGCTGCTTGCAAGCATACACCACAAGAAAAAGCATTAGAACAGACATGTCTTAAAATTTCAAAAGCTTTTAAAAAAACCATCTAAACTCAAACTCAAAGAATAAAGAATGCGTACCCAAGAAAAAAACGAGAGGAAATTAAGCTACTGAAATTTTCTATATCAAACTTGTGAAAAATGAAGGAAAAAGACTCACTTAAAACGATAATTAAGTATGAGCAATGTAATTATTTAAAAAAAGATATTAAAAGCAACTGACTTCTACATTTTATTAACCCTCTTCCCAAACCCATCTGGTATATAAAAGTGAGGTCTCGATTAACAGATAAATAAGCTCTACGATTGAATGCCATCTAAAATATTTCTTTAGAATACAGACCATGCAATTCTCTTCACATAAAAAAA
This sequence comes from Vigna umbellata, assembly GCF_029865625.1. Lineage (NCBI taxonomy): Eukaryota > Viridiplantae > Streptophyta > Magnoliopsida > Fabales > Fabaceae > Vigna > Vigna umbellata. The sequence continues at coordinate 52,184,148 of NC_142173.1, read as the reverse complement.
ATAATTATAATAATCTAACTACTGCAGTCATATTTCCAATTGTAAGACTATCACTAATCTAGCATGCAGAGCTGCCACATGATGGATGATGATATCAGTGGCATAACAGTACCCACGCATCAGAGTTAGTTACGAAACACCACCAAGTGGCAGTAAAGCCGTATTCTGGGGGATTGAGAAGGAGCAAAAGAGTCACAAAACGAAGCAACAAATGGGAGGATTTCCCAACACGAAGATTTCGTGCAAGTGTGCCAACTCTGAAATTCCATTGGACCAGAATTTTATGTAACTAAGCTTGTTTCAAAAGCTCTCGGAATAGCCACAAGAAAACGTACAAAGATCTTATGATTTAATAGAATAAAGTACAATTTGAAGGCAACACCATTAAATTGCGATATTAACAGTTAACCCAAGAAATCAACACCAAAGTTTCTCAGTAGCTATTGTTCCACATATTTCGTGCGGAGCTCCTCCTGTAGGAAACAAATAATTGATAGTTTCATCTTGTTTAAGTTATACGTTCATCATATAGAATAGGTATGTAAGGGCGCAATAATGAACAGAGACGCTGAAAACTAATTCAGAACTGTGCCATAACTTCAAAAATGACAGTAAGGTCCTGATAACAAGAGTAAATATATATAATAATACCTGAAGCAAAACGCTAAATGACTGTGGTTTTGTCAGCTGCACACACTTCAAGAATCCCACCCACAACTTCGGATATTTCCATATCTGCAACAGTTCATTTAGCAATGAGTAAGCACACAGAACAATAAAATAGATTACAAAAAACAAAACAATAATATATGAACCTGCTTTGTCACAAGGCGAGAAAGAATCCCCATGATAAAGTCCACCTACAGTAATTTATACAAGTCAATAACTAGTTCGAATATATCAAATTCAAACCAAACAGATCTCAATGAACAATTGTTAGGTTTCTAGATATAGATGTCCTATCAACAACGGTAGAACGTTTTCAGTTAGAAAATAATCAATTAATCAAAGCTGCCATATTGCGCAACAGTGAAAAGTTAACTGGCAAAGCTTTAATGAATATATATTTGGGGCTTCAAAACGAGTTTAAATGTTGTACTTGAGAAAAATACAAAAAAGTAGAGAATGAATGAGTGAATTTCCCTCTATTGGGATCTCACAATAATAACTTTGAATACATCAAGTACAATAGTGGGGAAAAAGAAGAGAATATGAAAATCTAGAAACTAGGTACAACACAAGGCATACAACAACTTTACAATCAATACAATTTGACACTAAATATTCTAACACACTTCCAAGTTGGAGCATACAAATTGTATGTGCCAAACATACAACAACTTTACAATCAATACAATTTGACACTAAATATTCTAACACACTTCCAAGTTGGAGCATACAAATTGTATGTGCCAAACATGAAACAAATAAATTTTATCCAAGGTCCTCTACAAGATTTCGTTAATACATGTACAAGTTGATCATTTGATCCAACAAACTTAGTGCAGATTTCCTTGGACAACAAATTTCTGAAATAAAATCACAGTCAATTTATGTGTTTAGTTGTCTCATGAAACACTATATTAAAAGCAATGTGGAGAGCAACTTGGTTATCACAATAAATCTTCATTGGCTGAATCTCAAAAAATCTAGTTCTTGAAGGAATTGTTTTACCTACATAAGTGCACAAGGGAGGGATGACATTCCTTAGCAAGCTACTCTAGATCCATTGGCTAGGACTATGATATGATGTGTTTTGGGAAAGGAAAGATAAGAGAACAAAAGGATATTACCAGAATTATGAACAAATGCACCTGAGTCAATTATTCATGGATTTTGACTCTCCATAGATTATGAAATTCAAGTTGTTGGGAAAATTAAAAATAACAACAAATCATAAGACAACAGTGAATGGTGGTGACGGCTGGAGGCAGAGAGTAGCTGTGAGCAGCAACATAAGTGCATGCAGCAGTGAGACTGAAGGAGATGAATACGGTGAATGCAGTCAGTGAGACAGTGAATGCAATCGTCCATATATTAAAGTACGTTAAAGGATCTCCCGGAAAAGGATTGTTTTATATGATTCCAATAACCATACAAAAGGTTTTTGCTATTTAGATGTTGATTGGGCAAGATCTCTGTTAGGATATTTATCCTAATTTATCATGATTATATTATGTCAAAGGTTACCCTATTTATCATGATTATATTGTGTCTAGGATTATCCTATTTATCATGATTATATTGTGTCTAAGGTTACTGTATTTATCATGTACAAACTTTTGTATCAATTTATTCTTATAAATAGAAGATCATGAGAGGGATCAATTAAGCCCTCTAGAATTATTTTACAGTTTAATTCTCAAGTATCTCTTTCTGATAGAAGATCTACCTTGGGTATTGTGTCTCCATTGGTGATAACTTGATTTCTTGAAAGCAAGAAACGTGTTGTGGCAAGATCTAGTGCAGATACAAAATATAGAGCTATGGCCTCAACCACTTGTGAACTTGCCTATCTTAAACAATTGCTTAGAGAGTTACAATTTGGAAATGTCACTCAAATGACACTTATATGTGACAATTACGCAACTCTTCATATCAGTTTTAATCATATCTTTCATGAAATGTCTAAACACATTAAGATTGACTATCATTTCATTTGAGAAAAGATTGTATATGAAGACATCAAGACTGAGTTCGTTAACTCTAATGATCAGTTAGCACATATTTTCACTAAGTCTTTTAGGAAACTGAGAATTGTTTGAGGGGAAATGGTGATAGGCTCGTTAAACTCGCCTGAAATCGCGAGTTGGGTTCCGATTTTGCGAGTTTGAGAAGAAAATTTTTAGGACTCACCAAATTAGGTTTTAGAGCTTTCGTTGAACCGATTCACTCACTGCTTTCGTTCTCATTGTTCATCTCCTTTCTCGCACTCTTGTTGTCAATCTCATCGTTCGATCTCGCCTTTGTCGCATCGCCTTCGTCGTCGTTAGTCAATCTCGCCCTCCGTCACGCCTTCCTTGTCGTCATTCGATCTCGCCTTCGTTCGTGCCGATTCGTGCCGTTCGTGCCATCGCAGTCGATCGGGTTGCCGACGTTCTGGCCGTCAATCTCGTCTTCGAAGGGTTGCATAAGTGTAAACCCTCTGCCACTTGATGTTTAAATTGATTTCATGTTTTATTACCAAAGCATTTACGGCACAATATTTAATGGTTTTCATTTTATAGCACCGTACTATTCATTTTATTTTTAATAAAATTATGCACACTGGACTGTTGAACAACCTTGCTGAGACAATATTTTAAGCTGTTTGGCATTTTATCTTCTATGTTTGTAGTGAAAAAGTTTATCTTGTTATGCCTGGAAACCTATCAAACTAGGTAGAAGTTAATCCAAGTGCATTTTCAACAATTAAAAGTAAAAGTAAAAATATTCCAGAAAAATGATGATAGAGATAATGATGTCATTATTAGAGGATTAGATATAGAGACTTTTTAATATATCAATTTATGTTTCACAATAACAATATTTCTATGAAAAAGATTTTTATGAATTTATATTTTTTTCATGTAAAGTAAACTCTTACGAGTTTACGGTTCGAGTTTGTTGGACTGTCACGAGTTTACATAAACTCTCGATTTTGACAACCTTGGTTTTAACAATGTTAGGATATTTATGATATTTTATCATCATTATAGTGTGCCAAGGGTTACCCTATTTATCATGATTATATTGTGTCTAGGATTACCCTATTTATCATGATTATATTGTGTCTAGGGTTACCCTATTTATCATGTACTTGTGTATCAATTTATTCTTATAAATAGAAGATTGTGAGAGGGATCAATCAAGCCCTCAAGAATTATTTCTTTTCAATCTTAAGTTGGTATCAGAGCGGGTCGATCCCGCTCTGGTTTCTGTCTCGTAATATATATATGTTCGGCGCCACAGTTCTTCGTCGCCCGCCACTGCCCGCCGCCGGCCACCGTCTTCCGTCGCCGGCCACCGTCGCCGCCGGCCATCGTCGTCCGTCGCCCGCCGCCGGCCACCGCCCGCCGTTGCCGGCCACTGTCGTCCATCACTGTCACAGTTTCCTTCGTCTAAACCCTTAGGGTTTTCTTGTTCCTTGCTAGTACTATTTGTCTTTTTCAAAAATGGCGTCTGACAGTACTCTTTCCTTCTCTGGAAGTCCATTAATTACCTCCGAGAAGCTAAATGGAAAAAATTATCTATCATGGTCTGCTGCCGTTGAAATGTGGTTACTTGGCCAAGGGCATTATGACCACCTTGAGCGAGATGGAAGCCATGTGCCTACTGAAAAAGCTGATCAGTGGAAACAAGCAGATTTCCAGTTGTGTGCCTTGTTATGGCAATCAGTGGAACCCAAACTTTTTGTATCTTTGAGGGCTTTCAAAACTTGTCACTCCTTTTGGAAGAAAGCCCAAAGCATTTATGCCAACGATATTCAACGTCTCTATGACACTACGAACAAGCTTGCATCTCTTAAAATGGCAAACCATGATATGGTGTCCTTCATGGCTGAAGCCTAATCTGCTGTTGAAGAACTTAGGATGTTTTTGGAAGTAGATCCACTAGAGGATATAAAAAAGAAACTAGACAAATTTTACATGGTGTTGATCCTTCGTGCCCTACATCCCGATTTTGATCATCTCAGAGATCAAATTCTAACTAGTCATGAGGTCCCCTCTATGGAAACATTGACCACTCGCCTTCTGCGTGTCCCGGTATCTCAAACTCAAGAAACGCATGAACTAGTGGAACCATCTGTCATGGTTGCCACACGAGGAAGAGGAGGACGTGGCACTAGAGGAGGAGGACGAGGAGGTCGGGGACGTACTCAATGCACATATTGTAAAAGAATGGGTCATACTCAAGAGAATTGCTACTCCTTACATAGTTTCCCTTCCAAAACCGCCAATATTTCGAAGACTGAAACTTCCACTTCGAAAACTGAAACCTCCACTTCTATGTTTTCTGAGGAAGAATATCAAGAGTATTTAAGGTTAAAGTCTAACAGCTTGGCACAACTATCTCAATCTCCCAATACATCAACTGCCTGCGTTTCTCAATCTATGGAATGTCAAAATTCATGGGTAATTGACTCAGGTGCTTCTGATCACATTTCTGGTAATACCTCTTTGTTCTCATCTATTTCCTTTCGAGAAAAACCTCATTTCATAACCCTTGCAAATGGATCTAAAACTTCTTCCAAAGGAGTCGGTCATGTTTCTTTGTCTCCCTCCCTCAATCTCAACTCAGTCCTTTTTGTCCTTAATTGTCCTTTTAATTTAATTTCCTTAAGCCAGTTGACTAAAATGTTAAATTGTTCAATAACCTTTGATCATAAATCTTTCGTTATACAGGAGCGTGGTTCGGGGAGACAGATTGGAGAAGGATATGAAGCTGGCGGATTATACCATTTTGGATCTCGTCCAAGGGTGTCGTGTGTTGCTGCTCCTAATCCTAAAGTGCTACATGATCGACTTGGCCATCCTCATTTGTCCAAATTAAAAAAGATGTGTCCTGAACTTAGTGGTCTCCAAACCTTAGAATGTGAGTCATGTCAATTAGGAAAGCATGTTAAAACTTCTTCCAAAGGAGTCGGTCATGTTTCTTTGTCTCCCTCCCTCAATCTCAACTCAGTCCTTTTTGTTCCTAATTGTCCTTTTAATTTAATTTCCTTAAGCCAGTTGACTAAAATGTTAAATTGTTCAATAACCTTTGATCATAAATCTTTTGTTATATAGGAGCGTGGTTCGGGGAGACAGATTGGAGAAGGATATGAAGCTGGCGGATTATACCATTTTGGATCTCGTCCAAGGGTGTCGTGTGTTGCTGCTCCTAATCCTAAAGTGCTACATGATCGACTTGGCCATCCTCATTTGTCCAAATTAAAAAAGATGTGTCCTGAACTTAGTGGTCTCCAAACCTTAGAATGTGAGTCATGTCAATTAGGAAAGCATGTTAGATCTTCCTTTCCTAAAAGGTCTCAATCAATATGTAATTCTCGTTTTTCCATCATCCATTCTGATATATGGGGACCTAGTCGTATCTCCTCCTTTGGTTTTAGATATTTTGTTACCTTTATTGATGAATATTCAAGATGTACTTGGGTTTATCTTATGAAAAATCGTTTTGAATTGTTAGCTATCTTTACATCCTTTTTGAATGAAATCAAGAATCAAATTGGTCAAGTAATAAAAATATTAAGAAGTGATAATGCAAAAGAGTATTTCTCATCCTCCTTTTCTGCCATCTTGAGTTCTCATGATATCTTACATCAGTCTATTTGTCCTCATACACCACAGCAAAATGGTATAGCAGAACGAAAAAATAGACACTTGGTTGAAACTGCTCGTACCCTTTTGCTTGGTGCCCATATTCCTGTCCATCACTAGGGGATGCCATTTTAACTGCATGTTATCTTATTAATAGGATGCCCTCCTTCTCTCTTGATAATAAAGTCTCTTTCTCCATTTTGTTTCCTAATGATCCTCTCTTTCATACATCTCCCCGAGTGTTTGGCTGTGTATGTTTTGTTCATGACATGTCTCCAGGTCTAGACAAACTCTCCGCTCGCGCTCTCAAATGTGTCTTCTTAGGCTATTCTCGACTTCAAAAAGGATATCGGTGTTACTCTCCTGAAACTAAGAAGTATTACATGTCTGCCAATGACACATTCTTTGAACAAACTCCTTTCTATCCTCCAGCAGGTCCTTCCTATTCCAATGGCTGAGTCAAATAGCTCCACTGTCTCTGTCATTCCAAGTTTTGATCACAATCCTTCTACACTTGTTTCTTCACATATTGAGATCATCCCACACAGGGCCCAATGGATAGTCCACCTCCCCAAGACAATGGTGAATCTCCTACTTCAGATTCTTCTCCCTCGTCACCTGCTCCCACGCCTCCTGGTGCAAATGATTTAGCATGGCCTATTGCCCTCAGAAAAGGTACTCGTTCCACTCGGAACCCTCATTCCATTTATAATTTTCTAAGCTATCATCGATTGTCGCCCTCCTATTTTTCTCTTTTATCCTCAGTGTCCTCTGTTGTTATACCCAAGAATGTGAAAGAAGCACTTGATCATCCTGGATGGCGACAAGCTATGATTGCAGAAATGCAGGCTCTTGACCACAGTAATACTTGGGAGTTGGTGCCCCTTCCCCCAGGAAAAAAGGCGATTGGTTGTCGATGGGTGTATGCAGTTAAAGTTGGCCCTGATGGTGAAATTGATCGGCTCAAAGCTCGACTTGTTGCAAAAGGTTACACTCAGGTTTATGGTCTTGATTATTGTGACACTTTCTCTCCTGTAGCCAAGATGACTACTATTCGTCTCTTCTTTGCCATGGCAGCAATTCGTCACTGGCCACTTCATCAATTGGATATCAAGAATGCCTTCCTACATGGTGATCTTGAGGAAGAAGTTTATATGGAGCAACCTCCTGGGTTTGTTGCTCAGGGGGAGTCTGGTATGGTATGCAAATTGCATCGATCTCTATATGGCCTCAAGCAATCCCCACGTGCTTGGTTTGGAAAGTTTAGCTCCATTGTTCAAAAATTTGGGCTAAAACGCAGTGAAGCAGACCATTCAGTTTTTTATTGTCATTCTTCTCTCGGAAAATGTGTTTACTTAATAGTATATGTTGATGATATTGTCATTACAGGAAATGATGTTGTTGGAATATCTCAACTAAAAGAGTACTTGTGTAGACATTTTCAAACCAAGGATCTTGGAAGTCTCAAATACTTCTTAGGCATTGAAGTAGCGCAATCAAAAGATGGAGTTGTAATCTCCCAAAGGAAGTATGCTCTTGATATATTACAAGAAACAGGCATGATTGATTGTAGACCGGTAGACAGTCCCATGGACCCAAACCAGAAATTAAGGACAGAAGAAGGTGAATTATTCTCCGATCCAGAGAGGTATAGGAGGCTAGTTGGCAAATTGATTTATCTCACTATTACAAGGCCAGATCTATCCTTTGCAGTTGGAGTGGTTAGTCAGTTCATGCAGGCTCCATGTGTTGACCATTGGAATGCTCTCATTCGCATTCTAAGATATGTAAAGAAGGCTCCCGGGCAAGGATTGTTATATGAAGATAAAGGAAGCATTCATGTCTCTGGGTATTGTGATGCAGATTGGGCAGGGTCACATATTGATAGACGGTCTACAACAGGATATTGTGTTTTTCTGGGAAGAAACATTATTTCATGGAAAAGTAAGAAACAGAATGTAGTAGCCCGATCAATCGCGGAAGCCGAGTATAGGGCAATGGCATCATTAACATGTGAACTTATATGGGTGAAACAATTCCTTCAAGAGGTTAAATTTTGTGACATCCATACTATGAAGATGTATTGCGACAATCAAGCTGCTCTCCACATTGCATCAAATCCAGTGTTTCACGAGAGGACTAAACATATAGAAATTGATTGTCATTTTGTTCGTGAAAAGTTGTTGACCAAAGAAATATGTACTGAGTTTATTGGGTCAAACGATCAACTCGCAGATGTATTGACCAAATCATTAAGGGGTCCTCGGATTGAGTTTATTTGTTCCAAGCTTGGTACATACAATTTGTATGCTCCAGCTTGAGGGGGAGTGTTAGGATATTTATCCTATTTTATCATCATTATAGTGTGTCAAGGGTTACCCTATTTATCATGATTATATTGTGTCTAGGATTACCCTATTTATCATGATTATATTGTGTCTAGGGTTACCCTATTTATCATGTACTTGTGTATCAATTTATTCTTATAAATAAAAGATTGTGAGAGGGATCAATCAAACCCTCAAGAATTATTTCTTTTCAATCTTAAGTAACAATATCTTCTATTTACCATATTTATGTTTTGTTGTCATATATAAATATATAATCTTATGTGTGTTTTAGACATAAGAGAGATTAATCTTATATCTAGTTTTAGTATATTCAACACTAATAGTTGGAAACAATCAACTAACCGTAGAATTCTTTGATTCTAGTCCACAATAAATAATTGAAAACATTATAACATTTCCTGGGAAAGGTTCTTACCAGTGTTGGAAAAGCACCAATTGCTTGTAACACTGTACGCATGAATAGTAAAGGTGGAGGAATCTGCTCAACCTGCATTAAAAATCATTTGCCGTGTGAGATCAACTAACTTGCAAAGGCCCAAACATATAAAACAATTTTCGCATAACACACCAACTGATTCAAAACTCTTGCAATAACTTCCTGCGTAAAAGTTTGTCGCTGCTCAAAACAAGCATTGCATGCATCTGTCACCTGCATATAAAAACACTTAATTGTGAAAAATGTTTCACTTTTTAATAAAACCAAATATCATTGCATACCTACCTTTTTCAAGGGAATTCCATCCCTTTCAGGATCAATTCCATGAATTGCAATTAAAACTTCAGCCGGAGAAAGCACCGGACCAGACTGTGATGATCCCTGGGAAAGAACTCTACAATTAATTAAATAACAAAAATATACTCAACAATTGGGAACTATTTTTTTAATTATAATTAAATGTATAATATCCCACAAGGTTTGGTAATCATGGAAGTTAAAACTTAAACACAAGCTCTAAATTTCATGTGTAGGCTAATCCTAACAAATGAGGCATTGTTTGTTTTAGATAACACTATTTAAAAAATATAGCCATTATAAAAGCATAACAAATAAGGCATTTTATAAAAAACAGTATTTTAAAAACATAACAAATGAGACATTTTATAAAAAACAGTATTTTAAAAATATAGCCATTATTGTGCCTCAAATTGCAATAGTTTTTCTTTATTACTTTAACTGGGAATCCTAGTGGTCTTCCAGCAAAATATCAGGCATCACATTACGCATGCCAAAAAGTTTTGATGAATATTCCAAACTAACTCGTACAATTCACTCCAAGACACAGCCACAAAAAAAAGCTGTTCAGCAATTCAAATCTCAAGCTTCATGACCATTAGACACAAGTGGAAGCACTACAGAGGGTTTTGAAGCAAGATTAGACACAAGATTGACCCAAATGGAAGCAAATTTGGAATCTCGTCTTGCACAACAGGATTCACACAAGACGTGGTTGGAAAAGATTGTGGAAAGATTTGTGACTTAAGGATGTCGGAAAGGTGCTAGTGCAGCAAATTCTATAAATCAAAGAGTCCCTAGTGAAGGTACACAAGAAGAATAAGCAAGTGAAACGTTCTTGGGAAATAAATATAGTGATAAATGGAAGCAGGTTGACATTCCTGTATTTGAAGTAGATGGTATGGGATGGATAGGAAAAGCTGAGCGCTATTTCCGCTTGAGAGGTTCAAGAGAAGAAATTGAAAGTGATTATGGTGGCGACGGAAGGCAAATGCGCTATACTTCAATAGTAGGAAACATGCAACCCAAATCAGTCTTGGATTGTGTTGTAATTAGAGAAAATATTTATAGAATCTTCTTAATTAGAGAAAATATTTACAGAATCTTCCTAATTAGAAAAAATATTTGTAGGATCTTCTAGATTATTTTCAGTATATTGTTTCCTTATATCCCTTTTTTAAAAGATTAGATTACTACAAATAGAGGTAAGGAGAATATAATTGCTATGAATGAAAATAATAAAGCCACTCTCTTTTTCAAGTTATTGGTTTCAAGAATGCTCTCATTCAAAGATTCCAACTGATTTTGATAGGAAACCCTTTTGTATCATTGTTGACTCCGAAGTAGTAGAATAATGAACTAATCACACAGTTTGAAAGATTTGTTGGTGTCGTTAAGGGGTTGGATGAGTAATATTCAATGACATTTTTTTTAATTGGTTGTTGGAAGAGATCATAGCAAAATCCAAATTGTATAAAACATAATCTTTCAAAAATGATGAACAAAGCCCACGCTATTGAAAGGAAGAATATAGCAGAAGTAAAGACAATAGGGATTATAGAGACACACGAAGGGGTAGGAGTTTTCCTATTCAAAAAGGATCAAAGGAATGGATAACAACACCTCCAGGATCAATGGCAGCGATGAATTCAGCACCACCCAGATCATCACAAGAAGCAAATTCTTTTTCTCAATCTGTTACCAGTAAGGGCAGTAATGACATAAAGGCTAACAGTGATGGTCACAATAAAGGCAACTTTAAAAGGTTGACATAGTCAGAGCTTCAAGAAAATATCAAAACGGATGTGAATCATGAATGCAAGAACAAACAACTTAATGCCATGGTATTAATAGAAGGGCATGAGGAAGAAGAAGAGCACAAAAACAGGGGAAGTTACTTTTGAGGAGAAGCAACATGAAACTCAATTATCCTGATATTGTATAGCAGGAATCACAACTAGGAGGAAGTTTCTGTAATCACTAAACATTTTCCACAATTCCACTTTGGGAGAAGGTGCATCTTGATGGGGCGGGTATTGTTCGGTTACAACCTTCTACACGAAGGTCTATGAAGGAAGAAACAAGGGAAAAGAAAAAACACAGCTAATGCTTTTAACTCAAACAGCTGTAAAATCTGTTAGTATTTAAGTTTGTTGTTGTGTTGGGAAGCTTATATATATATACATATATATACATATACATATATACACACACACACACATCTATATATATATATACATATATATATATATATATATATATATATATATATATATATAAAAATGCATTTTCAGGTCTTGGGTGTGATAACTATTAGTTGATTAACGGGAGGTTTCTGGATCCTCAAAGTGTTAGTGGTATATCTGTAAACTTTTGAAACTTCTATACAAACTTTTCAGTTTCCTTGTTTGAGTTTCTAATCCAGTTTCGATAAATGGCTCACACAGTATGAATTCTATTACCAATATACTAACTACCATGCTTGGTTGTAGCTATAAATAAGCTCTACTATAATTATAAAACAAATGATTACCTGTAATATGCGACCAAGTGCTGTTTGGAACTTCTCCAAAGGAAGATTCACAATGTGAGGAAAAATCGGTATTACCTGACAAATGAATTGTTAAAAAATGTCCGCCAAAGGAAAGACAATGTCATTCAAGATATAGGAAGTAGAAGAAAAACAAGTCTTGTTTAAGTGAAATCAATTTTCTTTATTATAATTATAGAAGTAATGAACTGATCCTACATAATCAAGAAACAATTTTATTTATTCTCATATAATACCTTGTTATTAGAGGACATCAAATCTCTTTATTTATTGTATCAATTCCATTTTCACAATATAAATAAAACACTCGTATTATCTTAGAAACACACGTTCCAGCTGAATATTTAATTTTACCTAGAGCCTTGAATTCATTCCTACATAAAATGAGAACAATGAAAAGAGTTTGATGCTAAATTTTGTATTGTTATTAGATCCACTATTCAGATCTCAGTAAAACCCGTCTTTTTGTCCCCGTGTGACATACATACCAATTTGGAGTGAAAATCTTGCCATTTATACCAATGACACATGTTTGTACGGCATGTGCCAAGATCTACACTACCTAGCTCCACAACATTTCGAGGGTCTTGCATTTTCTTATCCTAGGCAGCTTCATGCTGCCTTGCATGATTTTGATGAGCTCCTTCAACCATGTGTATGTGAAGGAATTTGATTACCGCAGTATGTTCTTTATGACCTAGGGCTTTGTATGGCTTGCCACAAGAGTATGTTGCTACCCTAATCAGGTTTTGGGATAACCAGTAAAGCCTACTACGACACCCACATCATTTGCACTCGTTCGCATTCTTCAAAAATGTAAGCGCAGAGCCACAAAAATCATCCATAGGGGAAAACATTGACTTCACATGACAAAGTAATCATTTTGAACACTCCAACATACATAATTCAAAAAATGGTTCAAAATGCAAATATTGTCACCTCAATGGACATTAAATTGATAGATATTAGAAGGTGCATGGGAAACTCCCTCGTTCACACCACTTTTCCCCGATATCAACAGTAGAATCACTTGTTGCCTCTTTCCCCGATATCAACAGTAGAATCACTTGTTGCCTCTACACTACCAATTGATCTATCCCCAACAAAATTTGAAAACTTTATCAAATATTGAGACTCACCAATCCACTAGTGGTACACTTGGTAATTCATCCGTCTTTCTCAATCTCCCTTGGTCCTTGGATCATTAGCTTTGCTTCAACTAATCACATATCTTGTAATTGCTTTTACTACTATTTTTGTTAATTAGCCCTTTGTAATTATTGTCATTGGTTCACAAACACAGGCTTGGGACATTGGTACCAAAACCCCTCCGATTTTGTCTTCATGTCCTTCATAGTCCTTTTAATTTACAATAGGTTACTTGATTAACCCAATCCCATGATATTATTCTCACAATATAATGGTACCTTGCAACATCAGATGTCAAGCCGAACAATTGGCATCAAATGTGAGTCATATTGTCTTTACTATCTCTCCCCATCACCATCATTATGTGCATTAGCATAAAGCAACATCTTGGATTTGTTGCTCAAGGGGGAATCGTTTAATTGGTTTCTCATATGCAGGTCCCGATATGGTTTTTGGTATTTCAGATTATCATCCACTAGTTTGGAATGCTACATTATTCTCTTTTTAAACATCATTCTCTCCAAGGATGTATCTATCTCACTGTATATGAGGACGCATTGTTATCATAGACAAAGATAAGGAGGGCGTTATACAACTAAATATCTTGCTCAAAAGTTCCATACAAAGATCTTGGATACCATAGGAATTTTCTTGGTACATAAGTGGATAACTAATAGGATATAATATGATAGGATATAAGGTGATAGGATATAATGGGTTTGGGATAGAAGGAAGAATTGTTTGACAATTACTTAGTGAGTGGGAAGGGAAAGGGAGACTTTATAAATAGTGTGTTTTCTGTACAGGGGGGATTATTCATTTTGTATTCTTTTGGTATAGACTGGATTGTTCCAGTGGAGGGGGAGAGGCTTCCTTGGGGGTGATTCTTTGTACATTGTTTCACTCATACATCAGTAATATACATACTGTTTTGTGTCTTTTCGTGTGCTTGAGAGTCGAGGAGTGTTGATCGGCTTCTTGACAAAAGAAGCCTATCAAGTTTGGTCCGACCTGCCAGATAGCCTTAGAAGAGGACTGCCGAATAGCCTTAGGAGAGGAATGTCGGATATCCTTAGGAGAGGACTGTCGAATCAAGAAGTGATCAAGAAAGGGTGGAAGCATGGAAGGAAGAGACAATACCTTGGAGACGAGGGCCAGCGAATAAAAAATGGGATGGCATAATGGAGAAGAGATATCCAAGAAATAAAAGAAATGTTGCAAGAAATCAAGATTCACATAAAGGGCTCAGAAAGAAGTGAGAAATCTATCATAAAAGGAAAGAAAGATGGTTCAGAGGAAGAGCTGGAGGAAGACAGGGTAAAAGTGCAATGGAATTGGAGGAAGCAAGTAGAGGTACTGATAAGGAGGTTCAGAGTAAGAGATAGAGGTTCTGTTTTTGAGAAGTTAGCCCAAACTACAGAAGTCTCAGAAGGTGTTGTTGTAAGGATGGATAACGTGAAAATATTGGAATTAAAGAAGAAAATATATGTGAAGAGGAAGGCAATGACGAAAATTGTGATGTGGCGACTGTGGAGAAAGTGGCAGAAGTTGCTGCTATAAGGGTGGATAATGTGACAAATGTTGGTAGGGAAAATACATCAGGTGAAGACCATGATGGGAAGGCTGAGACTCTTGCTTCTCCAAGTAAAGCTACAAAAGTTGTTGTTTGTAGTGAAGATAAAGTGGTAGGTTTTGGTGGGTATGTCAAAACAATGAAGAAAGGCGAAGAAATGTTGAGGCCTGGGGTTGAAACAGTGGTGTCAGGAAGTGACCTAGTTGTGGTATGGGTGTCCATGGGTGCATCCACTAGGGTTGTTACAGATCCATATCCTGAAATTCCTGAGGTTATAACACCTGCAGATCTAGCTTCTAGCAATGGCCACAAAGGAATTTCCAGGTTTCTTGCAGAATCTTTATTAACTAGCCATCTTATATTACTCATAATGGTGGAAGGTAAAGATGGTAGGAAAGAAACTTCAGGAATGTTAGAGGTCACCAGAGCAAACTGTGATACTCATACTTTACAATGTAAGAGGTCACCATGTCAAAAAGCAGTATAGAACAGTCATATGGTCCAAGGGAATCTTGGAAAAGGAGCAGTTCTTATTAATGGAAGAGAAGAAGTCATGGGAGGATTTGCCACCACCCAAGCCTCCAGATCTAAACTTGCAAGCAGTAACCAGTGGGTTCCCTTCATATGATAACACGTTGATGAAGATGACCCATGAGATCAAGTTTCACGGTTCCAACCTTGAGGACAAGGTTGTTTTGCAGTGGGGTGTAATGATAGGATATAATATTATAGGATATAAGGTGATAGGATATCATGGGTTTAGGATCGAAGGAAGAATTGTTTGTCAGTTAGTTAGTGAGAGGGAAGGGGAAGAAAGACTTTATAAATAATGTGTGTTCTGTACAGGGGGGGATCATTCATTTTGTATTCTTTTGGTATAGACTGGATTGTTCCAGTGGAGGGAGAGAGGCTTCCTTGGGAGGTGATTCTTTGTACATTGTTTCACTCATACATCAATAATATACATAATGTTTTGTGTCTTTTCGTGTGTGCTTGAGAGTTAAGGAGTGTTGATCAGCTTCTTGACAAAAGAAGCCTATCAATAACCTAGGATGGTTTGGTTATATCTCTTGGGTTTGTTGCTTAAGAATTCCACCTATGCATGGTTTGGGCACTTTTGGACTATCACCTAGCAATTTTGTATAATACATTTTTCTCTGTTTCATTGTGATTCTCTACATGCATCCAACTCATTGTATATGTGTACGCATTGTTAAGAAAGACACTATGTGACAGACAATATATTGCTTAAAAGTATCATATATAAGATCTTGGCCACCTAAGGTATTTCCTTGGTATAGAAGTGGACAATCCACGGATGGTTTGGTTATATCAAAGGGAAAAGATGCTTTCCACATTCTAGAAGAACTGGGGATGATAAACTAAGCCTTGGAAATACCAATGGATCCGAGTGTCAAATTTCCACTTGGCCAACTAGAACCATATTCTAATCCTAGGAGATACAGAAGGTTAGTTGGCGGACTAAATTACCTCTTTGTGACTCATCCTAACTTCTCTTTTGCTATGGCATAGTAAGTCAATATTTAAATTCTCCCCGTTACGACAATTGGGATATCATTGTGTGATCCTAAGTATATTAAGAATGCCTTCGAAAAACTCATATGGATAAAAGCAACTCCTCAAAAAGCTCAAATTGGAAGAGAGCTCCTAAATGCACCTTGCACATGACAACAAGGCAGCATTACAAATTTCCTTTAATCATATCTTTCATGATAGGACTAAACATATTGAGGTAGATTGTTACTTTCTAAGGAACAATCGGAGTCTAGATCACCACTAAACTTGTCAATCCTAGTGAACAATTGGCTAACTAGATCACCAAGAATCCATTACCTTTGTAGTACTCATAACATACGAGTTACATGCTTCAACATGAGAAAGAGTATTATAATATAGAGATGTAAGAACCTAGTCTTATACAATCACAAACATCAAGATTATATATATACTATTAGGATTGCTTTTATTTACTCTAATGACTTTGTTATTAGAGCATATCATATCCTATATTTGTTGTATTGATTCCTTTTTCACAAAATAAATAAGGCACCTCTGATGTTTAAAAGAACACGGTTTCAACTTAATGTTTCTCTCTTACCTAGAGTTTAATATTCTTTATGTATGTTGAAATGTAATGTATTTTAGTAGTAGGCTTTTTAGGAGCCTTCTGTTTTTTGTTTTATGCTGAACTACTATTCATATCTCTTATATAAGTATGATTAGTGATGTATTAGGGTTAAGAGAAAATAATAATAAAGTTTTGGTTTCTCTCCCAACTCTTAAGTATATAGATAAATCATAATTATTATAAAAAAGAAAAAATGAATTTTACATCCAATTGAAAGAATAATAAGGAGTACCTCTTCATTTGATAGGAATGGTAATACCGGAATAAGAACCTCGGCGTCCTGTATAGAATCAACAAACTATTAACCATAATCCTAAGTTTCAATGTGAAACTGCTAAGACAACAATTCACAATACCTTGAGTTTTGAATCATGCAACCTTTTCACAGTGCTTATTAAATCCTTAGAAGGGATCGTACCATCTGTAAGTGTATGCAACACCTAACATTTCAATGTAAAATTATCAATATTCAATATATATCAAAAATTTCAAACCAATGAAATATTATACAAGGTAAAACAGTAAACCTGCATTAGAAGATTCTCGCTTCCGTTTGGAGGATCCGAAATAGTTTCAAGGAGATCTAAAGATGAACCCATAGTTCGTACTAGTATTGGGATTTGTCGATGCACTGCCTGTGGCATACAAGAAATTATGTAACTTATAGACAGAACATTAGTTGATAATAGTCACTAGATCCCAAATTTTAAAAACCGAAACCTGCTTCACTGCCTTTGATGTGCATCTATAGATGACAAATATTTGGCGAAAGAGAGAATGTTTCTGCCATCATAGAAGATCCAAATGTATTACTTCCAATTGAATAACAAAACATAAGTCACATAGTATCAAAGCATGTATACTAGGGAAAATAAACAATACCTTTGTACACAAAGCAAAATACAATGACATGCACCTCTGAGCCTCAGAAACTGAATCTGGTGAGACACTCTCAGATGTGCATGATTGACGATTATCTGAGACATCTTTAGTGCTGCCACTCAATGATGATTGTTCGTTTGAAACCTTTTCAACATCAGGTCCCTGAAAATGAAAAGACAAAAGCAAAGTATCATATCAAGTTCAACAACAAAAATGACATTAACTTGCCATCCAGAGGACTCACTGACAAAAAGTAAATCCATGCATGTGTGAATACCTTTTGTGAATCAGCAATGGACCCTTCAGCATCTGTTAATTCTGAAACATCGTTACTTGTAACTGAGAAAAGCATTTCCTTTGCAAAATCTTCTATTTGCTGAGAAATGGATGACAAAGGATAAAGCTTATTTGCCACCTGCAAGAAGAGCTCAAATTGACAAATGCTGATACGCATTCAACTGAGTGATTCAACAGGAATTTATACTGTACATACCAGACGTATAGCCTTCATACGCACTTCTTCCAAGTGATGCACTGCACTCTTTCATTTGAAAAGAAAAAATTCAAAATTAAGAGATCAGAATTAAGGCCAACAAATTACAATCACAAGGGAAAGCAAGGTTTGAAAATTCAGTTTCTAGAATTCAAGTAGAAAAGGAATGGGCAATTATCATAAAGCCACCTCTTAAAGTTCTAAACATATGAAGAAAGAAAATCAATAGAGATTGTGAATTATGAACAACAACCAAAACTAAAATAGCGCAAAAGTTTGTACAACAAAAGTAGGATGGACAAACCTGTAGAGCAATTTGTAAGCAAGTATCTCGGATCGGAGGCCTAAGAAGAATCAAACTCCATACAGCACTTAGACCTTGAGTAACTCTATCCGCATTCAGTGACTGTAATTCCTTTTCACCTCTATCCCCATTTCCGGGAGAACACATGTTTTCTAAAATTTTAAGAACCGATTTTGGTAAATAAGGAGATTCACCAAGCAATTTACTCAATGATTTATCTGAAGGTGGAAAGGAATCTCTAAGTGCTTCTGCCTGCATTTGAAGTGAACCAAAATCTCAACTCATGCCTTGTAAATGGAGACAAAAGAATCAAGAAAGAAAACCACAGACCACTGTAAAAAGGAATTTTTCGTATACAGAAGCTGCAGTAGTGGAAGAAAAGAAGTCAGGCTCCTCTTCAGCCTCACCAAATAATCTGTAGAGGACACGTAATGTCAACTCATGTCCCTGACACATTAGGTAATCATTGTCAACAGTGTCTATCAAGTCTATTAAGATATTAGACATCTAACTGCTAGACACATTAACTGTGTAAACAAATCTATAAGATATTACATGTCCAACAACAAGATGTTTACAGTACTTAAGATTGAAAAGAAATAATTCTTGAGGGCTTAATTGATCCCTCTCACAATCTTCTATTTATAAGAATAAATTGATACACAAATACATGATAAATAGGGTAATCCTAGACACAATATAATCATGATAAATAGGGTAACCCTTGACACACTATAATGATAATAAAATAGAATAAATATCCTAACACTCCCCCTCAAGCTGGAGCATACAAATTGTATGTACCAAGCTTGGAACAAATAAACTCAATCCGAGGACCCCTTAATGACTTAGTCAATACATCTGCGAGTTGATCGTTTGACCCAATAAACTCAGTACATATTTCTTTGGTCAACAACTTTTCACGAACAAAATGACAATCAATTTCTATATGTTTAGTCCTCTCGTGAAACACTGGATTTGATGCAATGTGGAGAGCAGCTTGATTGTCGCAATACATCTTCATAGTATGGATGTCACAAAATTTAAGCTCTTGAAGGAATTGTTTCACCCATATAAGTTCACATGTTAATGATGCCATTGCCCTATACTCAGCTTCCGCGGTTGATCGAGCTACTACATTCTGTTTCTTACTTTTCCATGAAATAATGTTTCCTCCCAGAAAAACACAATATCCTGTTGTAGACCGTCTATCAATAGGTGAACCTGCCCAATCTGCATCACAATACCCAGAGACATGAATGCTTCCTTTATCTTCATATAACAATCCTTGCCCGGGAGCCTTCTTTACATACCTTAGAATGCGAATGAGAGCATTCCAATGGTCAACACATGGAGCCTGCATGAACTGACTAACCACTCCAACTGCAAAGGATAGATCTGGCCTTGTAATAGTGAGATAAATCAGTTTGCCAACCAGCCTCCTATACCTCTCTGGATCGGAGAATAATTTACCTTCTTCTGTCCTTAATTTCTGGTTTGGGTCCATGGGACTGTCTACCGGTCTACAATCAATCATGCCTGTTTCTTGTAATATATCAAGAGCATACTTCCTTTGGGAGATTACAACTCCATCTTTTGATTGCGCTACTTCAATGCCTAAAAAGTATTTGAGACTTCCAAGATCCTTGGTTTGAAAATGTCTACACAAGTACTCTTTTAGTTGAGATATTCCAACAACATCATTTCCTGTAATGACAATATCATCAACATATACTATTAAGTAAACACATTTCCCGAGAGAAGAATGACAATAAAAAACTGAATGGTCTGCTTCACTGCGTTTTAGCCCAAATTTTTGAACAATGGAGCTAAACTTTCCAAACCAAGCACGTGGGGATTGCTTCAGGCCATATAGAGATCGATGCAATTTGCATACCATACCAGACTCCCCCTGAGCAACAAACCCAGGAGGTTGCTCCATATAAACTTCTTCCTCAAGATCACCATGTAGGAAGGCATTCTTGATATCCAATTAATGAAGTGGCCAGTGACGAATGGCTGCCATGGCAAAGAAGAGACGAATAGTAGTCATCTTGGCTACAGGAGAGAAAGTGTCACAATAATCAAGACCATAAACCTGAGTGTAACCTTTGGCAACAAGCCGAGCTTTGAGCCGATCAATTTCACCATCAGGACCAACTTTAACTGCATACACTCATCGACAACCAACCGCCTTTTTTCCTGGGGGAAGGGGCACCAGCTCCCAAGTATTACTGTGGTCAAGAGCCTGCATTTCTGCAATCATAGCTTGTCGCCATCCAGGATGATCACGTGCTTCTTTCACATTCTTGGGTATAACAACAGAGGACACTGAGGATAAAAGAGAAAAATAGGAGGGCGACAATCGATGATAGCTTAGAAAATTATAAATGGGATGAGGGTTCCGAGTGGAACGAGTACCTTTTCTGAGGGCAATAGGCCATGCTGAATCATTTGTACCAGGAGGCGTGGGAGGAGGTGACGAGGGAGAAGAATCTGAAGTAGGAGATTCACCATTGTCTTGGGGAGGTGGACTATCCATTGAGGCCCTGTGTGGGATGATCTCAGTATGTGGAGAAACAGGTGTAGAAGGATTGTGATCAAGACTTGGAATGACAGAGACAGTGGAGCTATTTGACTCAGGCATTGGAATAGGAAGGACTTGCTGGAGGATAGAAACATCCTGAACAGATGGAGAGAAGTAAGGAGTCTGTTCAAAGAATGTGACATTGGCAGACATGTAATACTTCTTAGTTTCAGGAGAGTAACACCGATATCCTTTTTGAAGTCGAGAATAGCCTAAGAAGACACATTTGAGAGCGCGAGCGGAGAGTTTGTCTAGACCTGGAGACATGTCATGAACAAAACATACACAGCCAAACACTCGGGGAGATGTATGAAAGAGAGGATCATTAGGAAACAAAATGGAGAAAGGGACTTTATTACCAAGAGAGGAGGAGGGCATCCTATTAATAAGATAACATGAAGTTAAGATGGCATCCCCCAGTGATGGACACGAATATGGGCACCAAGCAAAAGGGTACGAGCAGTTTCAACCAAGTGTCTATTTTTTCGTTCTGCTATACCATTTTGTTGTGGTGTATGAGGACAAGTAGACTGATGTAAGATACCATGGGAACTCAAGATGGCAGAAAAGGAGGATGAGAAATACTCTTTTGCATTATCAGTTCTTAATATTTTGATTACTTGACCAAATTGATTCTTGATTTCATTCAAAAAGGATGTAAAGATAGCTAACAATTCAGAACGATTTTTCATAAGATAAACCCAAGTACATCTTGAATATTCATCAATAAAGGTAACAAAATATCTAAAACCAAAGGAGGAGATACGACTAGGTCCCCATATATCAGAATGGATGATGGAAAAACTAGAATTACATATTGATTGAGACCTTTTAGGAAAGGAAGATCTAACATGTTTTCCTAATTGACATGACTCACATTCTAAAGTTTGGAGACCACTAAGTTCAGGACACATCTTTTTTAATTTGGACAAATGAGGATGGCCAAGTCGATCATGTAGCACTTTAGGATTAGGAGCAGCAACACAAGACACCCTTGGACGAGATCCAAAATGGTATAATCCGCCAGCTTCATATCCTTCTCCAATCTGTCTCCCCGAACCACGCTCCTGTATAACAAAAGATTTATGATCAAAGGTTATTGAACAATTTAACATTTTAGTCAACTGGCTTAAGGAAATTAAATTAAAAGGACAATTAGGGACAAAAAGGACTGAGTTGAGACTGAGGGAGGGAGACAAAGAAACATGACCGACTCCTTTGGAAGAAGTTTTAGATCCATTTGCAAGGGTTATGAAATGAGGTTTTTCTCGAAAGGAAATAGATGAGAACAAAGAGGTATTACCAGAAATGTGATCAGAAGCACCTGAGTCAATTACCCATGAATTTTGACATTCCATAGATTGAGAAACGCAGGTTGTTGATGTATTGGGAGATTGAGATGGTTGTGCCAAGCTGTTAGACTTTAACCTTAAATACTCTTCATATTCATCCTCAGAAAACATAGAAGTGGAGGTTTCAGTTTTCGAAGTGGAAGTTTCAGTCTTCGAAATATTGGCGGTTTTGGAAGGGAAACCATGTAAGAAGTAGCAATTCTCTTGAGTATGACCCATCCTTTTACAATATGTGCATTGAGTACGTCCCCGACCTCCTCGTCCTCCTCCTCTAGTGCCACGTCCTCCTCTTCCTCGTGTGGCAACCATGACAGATGGTTCCACTAGTTCATGCGCTTCTTGAGTTTGAGATACCGGGACACGCAGAAGGCGAGTGGTCAATGTTTCCATAGAGGGAACCTCATGACTAGTTAGAAGTTGATCTCTGAGATGATCAAAATCGGGATGTAGGGCACGAAGGATCAACACCATGTAAAATTTGTCTAGTTTCTTTTTGATATCCTCTAATGGATCTACTTCCAAAAACATCCTAAGTTCTTCGACAGCAGATTGGGCTTCAGCCATGAAGGACACCATATCATGGTCTGCCATTTTAAGAGATGCAAGCTTGTTCGTAGTGTCATAGAGACGTTGAATATCGTTGGCATAAATGCTTTGGGCTTTCTTCCAAAAGGAGTGACAAGTTTTGAAAGCCCTCAAAGATACAAGAAGTTTGGGTTCCACTGATTGCCATAACAGGGTACACAACTGGAAATCTGCTTGTTTCCACTGATCAGCTTTTTCAGTAGGCACATGGCTTCCATCTCGCTCAAGGTGGTCATAATGCCCTTGGCCAAGGAACCACATTTCAACAGCAGCAGACCATGATAGATAATTTTTTCCATTTAGCTTCTCGGAGGTAATTGATGGACTTCCAGAGAAGGAAAGAGTACTGCCAGACGCCATCTCTGAAGAAGACAAATAGTACTAGCGAGGAACAAGAAAACCCTAAGGGTTTAGACGAAGGAAACTGTGACAGTGATGGACGACGGTGGCCGGCAACGGCGGGCGGTGAACGGCGGCCGGCGACGGACGACGGTGGCCGGCGGCGGCGACGGTGGCCGGCGGTTGACGGTGGCCGGCGGCGGGCAGCGGCGGACAGTGGCGGGCGACGAAGAACTATGGCGCCGGACAGATATATATTACGAGACAGAAACCAGAGCGGGATCGACCCGCTCTGATACCAACTTAAGATTGAAAAGAAATAATTCTTGAGGGCTTAATTGATCCCTCTCACAATCTTCTATTTATAAGAATAAATTGATACACAAATACATGATAAATAGGGTAATCCTAGACACAATATAATCATGATAAATAGGGTAACCCTTGACACACTATAATGATAATAAAATAGAATAAATATCCTAACAACAGTCATCCCACATACATGATTTAGCTAGAGAAACAACAGTATTTGTCAGCAATGACAATTTATTATTCCATATTTCGCAGATTATAACTAAAGTGCGTAATGTCAATATACTTGAATCATAAGAAACTAATTATATCCAAGAATAATAGGGATCTGATTATATTAAGTCTATTAAGATATTAGACATCTAACTGCTAGACACATTAACTGTGTAAACAAATCTATAAGATATTACATGTCCAACAACAAGATGTTTACAGTCATCCCACATACATGATTTAGCTAGAGAAACAACAGTATTTGTCAGCAATGACAATTTATTATTCCATATTTCGCAGATTATAACTAAAGTGCGTAATGTCAATATACTTGAATCATAAGAAACTAATTATATCCAAGAATAATAGGGATCTGATTATATTAAGTCTATTAAGATATTAGACATCTAACTGCTAGACACATTAACTGTGTAAACAAATCTATCAGATATTACATGTCCAACAACAAGATGTTTACAGTCATCCCACATACATGATTTAGCTAGAGAAACAACAGTATTTGTCAGCAATGACAATTTATTATTCCATATTTCGCAGATTATAACTAAAGTGCGTAATGTCAATATACTTGAATCATAAGAAACTAATTATATCCAAGAATAATAGGGATCTGATTATATTAAGAATAATAGGGATCTGATTATATTAAGTCTATTAAGATATTAGACATCTAACTGCTAGACACATTAACTGTGTAAACAAATCTATCAGATATTACATGTCCAACAACAAGATGTTTACAGTCATCCCATATACATGATTTAGCTAGAGAAACAACAGTATTTGTCAGCAATGACAATTTATTATTCCATATTTCGCAGATTATAACTAAAGTGCGTAATGTCAATATGCTTGAATCATAAGAAACTAATTATATCCAAGAATAATAGGGATCTGATTATATTAAGTATAGCAGGACTCACAAACAACGCTAAGGAGATCACAATTTATTTTTCAAACACTTAAAGACAGGTGCACTGACAGCAATGTAGTGCATGTGGATCATATCATTGTCACTGATGATAAATGGAAGGAACAACAACTCTTAAGTCAACATTTAGCATTGCAGTTTGAGATAAAAACTCTGAAGAGGCTGAAATATTTTTAGGAGCTCCAAGAAAGGTATTTTCATTTCTCAACGAAAATGTCATAGATTTGCTTAACGAAACGGTTATGACAACTTGTAAATCTACAAGATAGAGTAAATCTACAAGTATTTTATGCTTAGTTGGGAAATCAATTTATGTCTCATGCAAGGCAAGATATTACATCTGTTGTTGGTTTGGTCAGCCAATTTATGCACTGTGCAACAGAAGCAAATTCATAGGCCACTTATAGAATTTTGCAATCTCTTAAGGTCACACCACGTAGAAGAATTTAATATAGAAGAAATGGGAATACAAATATTTGAAGCCTACATTGGCTTTGACAATGCAGGGACAATAACTGAGGAGAACTACTTCTGTAAATTGTACCTTTCTTGGAAGAAACTTGGTAACTAACTTGGAGAAGTAAAATGCAAAATGTTATAGCATGATCTAGTGTTGAATCTGAATTTCGAGCTATGATAAAAGGTATATGTGAATTTGCTTTGGCTGAAAATGATCTTATAAAACTTGAAGATTAATTGGGAATGGACCTACGAAGCTCTATTGTGATAATAAACCACAATAGCCAATAATCTTGTTCAGCATGATTCAACAAAACACAATGAAGTGGACAGACATTTTTTAAAGGAAAAGTTGGACAGATTTGATTTGTACTCCACATGTACCTTCCTTCACAAGGTCAACATGCAGATGTTCTTTCTAAAGGATTGAGAAGTATTATAGAGATGTAAAAACATTCAGTTATTGAACTGGATGTTAGTTCATGTTTACCTTTCTCTTCCATATTCTTTTCTAATAAGCAGCCCAGTTTTTTATTAATATGCAAGCAAGGAATGGAAAAAAGTCTTTCTCCAGCCTGACGGGGATGTTGTAATAGTTCTTATTTTTTCTAAGTATTTGACTAGGTCCAATGTACTTTAGGAAGTTGTAATAGTTCAAATGTTCTCTTCAAAAGACTTGTAGTACCTATGTAACACTTCTGATTATTAATAGATCAATATGCTGGGTGGAAACCCAACTCAAGCATATTCAGAAAATAAGCCCTTCGTCTCTCTTCTCAAACTTCGTCTCTTTTAACAAATATCAATACAAATCTAATACAACTAAACATGTTTCTTTGATCCTTATATTCTCCACATCCAGAATGCCAGTCAT
Source organism: Vigna umbellata (assembly GCF_029865625.1). Lineage (NCBI taxonomy): Eukaryota > Viridiplantae > Streptophyta > Magnoliopsida > Fabales > Fabaceae > Vigna > Vigna umbellata. The sequence goes on along the minus strand of NC_142173.1, from coordinate 52,157,988 downwards.
TTCTTCTTTGATGAAACACGTATGACAAAATTGAATTGATTTGGATAACATGTCTCTAATGAAAGCTCTCCAAGTTCAGACTTTCAAAATGCAATTGAGCTAAGGAACCAACACTTTCAAAACCAGTTCATAATTGATTTTATGAAAAAACAAGCCTACTCTCTTTATCAGAAAGAAAAAAAAAAATAGGCACTTTAGGATGTCTGTAAACATGAAATTGATGGAACATGTGTGAAAAAAGAAGGAAGATAACATGCAATATTAGACTTCATCTCATAATTATTGGCCACTGACAAGGAGCTGCGTCAAAGCTAAGTAAAAAAGGTTGATAAAGAAGCAGCAACATTTGAGACAAGAGCTCACCTCGTGACCAGTGTAATCAATTAAAATATGCTTCTGTAATAGTTTCCATGGGTCTAATTCCAAGGGAAACTGCAAAGAAAGAAGAGTGCATGGTATCAATTACAAAGTCGCTGGAAGAAAATACACACACAAACCATTACAAGAAAGAATTGACATTGATATCTTAAGGACGTCTGAATTACGTAAGTTGAAGCATTTAAGAATAGAAAGAGGCAAAGGATGGCGATTGTTAGAAACATCAGAAAATCAAATATGTCCAATGAACAATAACAATGCATTAAACTACTGATGAACTTTAGATCCTAATTTCTTGAAAATTAGAACTGAGACAGGTAAAATGAAAACATTTAATATTTAAATTAATACCATAGACAGTTAAAGGTTAAGGCAATCATAAATCATGTAATTCCTACAACGCTGGAGATAATATTTCCTTGTACAGTTTTAATTACATTCCATAATTAGGAGAAGAATTTGTTGGATTAAGAGGCTAACAGATTTTAGACTTATTGCACAGGATCTATCATAATTTAAGATTTTCCAGTATTAAGTCTTTTATATTATATTTAAGAGCAATTTCTTTTCTATGAATATTATCAGAAATAGTTTTTCTGAAATGGTACCAGAGCTCTAAAATCCTTGGGAGCCTGTGTAATATCATGCGCAGCCTGCACTGTGGCAAAACCACACCCATTTCTTTTTTTCCATCTATTCACCTGCGCAGCCTACATTACTGCAACACCACACCCCTTTCTTTCTTCCAATGTATTTCTTCTTGGCCTACATTGTCATACTTCAAAGCTCAAAAATGTCCAATACTCGGAAAACTCTAAACCAATTACACAATTTGGAATGCAGCAGATGCAGTTGTACTATCATGGTTGTGGAATGTCATGACACCATAGGTGAGTGGTGCTTACATGTACATGAAGACAGCTAAGATGGTATGGGACAGTTATAAAGCAAATTATTCCAAAGTTGGTGATGTTGCCAAAATCATTGAGATTATTAAGATGAGAGTCTCTAATACAAAACAAGGGAAACTCAGTCAGTTTGCCCATACTCAAGCAATGCCTTAAATTCCTCTAAAGAATGTGCCTAAGTAGTTGATTCTGGAACCACAGACCACATAACTCAATCATCTATACTGGGTTTATACTTATAGGCCCTGTCCAAGCAACAAAAGAATTGCACTTGCAGATGGAACTTTCATTATAGTTACTGGAAAAGGAGATATGATAAACCAGAATCCAATTCTGAAGGAAGTTTTGCATGTGCACAACTTGTCTGCCAATTTGATTTTTGTTCACAAGCTTACAATGGATTTACACTGTTTGGTATTTTTTAATCCTATAACTTGTCAATTTCAGGATCAGGGAACAAGGAAGCTAATTGGACTTGCTAGGGAAGACAATGGGCTTTTACCTCCTAGAAAATGTTAACAGGATGCATAGCATAAGAGTAAAATTCCTTTGTCTTTGCTGTCAGAAACAACTTTCTACAATGAAGAAAAAATTTAGTTATACCACCTTCATTTAGGTCACCCATCATTCAGTGCCCTAGAAATTATGTTTTCTAATTTATTTCAAAATGTTGACATAGAATGTTTAATTGTGATACATGTATATTTGCACAGCACAAGTGTGTTGACTTTCCCTATAGTAACAAAAGAATTATTGTTCCCTTTGCATAAATATACAGTTGTGTGGGGACCCGCTAAAATTTTGAACTTATCTGGGGCTAGTCGGTTTGTCATATTCATTGTCGACTGCACTCAAGGACTATCAATATTTCTCGTGAAACAAAAAAGTGATGTGGGCCAATTTTTCAAAAGCTTCATCCAAATGATTAAAAATCAGTTTGGGTCAACCATTAAAAGAGTTCATCTAAATAGTGCCAAAGATTGTTTCAACCAAACACTGTCCTTCTTCAATGAACAAGAAGTAATTCATGAATCTTCTTGTCCAAACAACCCACAACAAAATGGAGTGGCAAAAAAATTTGGCAACTCATAAATGCAACTTGAGTCTCTTTTCTCTATAAAAGTGGCACAAAACAGTATTAGGGCGAAATTGTCCTTACTGCTACCTATTTGGTCAATCTTCTACACTCCATAACACTAAACAATAACAGTCTCATTCAACTATTTTCTAATTTCTTCCTCAACCTTGGAACAACAAATCATCTTGTACCTCGAGTTTTTGGCTATGTATCCTTTGCTCATGTTAATTATAATCATAGGGGGAAACTTGATCCTGAGATTATTAAGTGCAAATTTATTGGTTACTCACCTACCCAAAAGGGATACATATTAAAGTCATTGTAAATTTTATCAATAGGAAACAGTTACAGAATTCAAAAAAATAATAAATCGAGTTGGATCTTCCATGCTTCTAAGGACCAAAAAACAGTTTAAAAAGAATAAAATTCCAATAGAGAGAACCTAATATTTGTCATTTTACAATTGAAATATAAAATTAGAAATTTTCTAGATAGGATTTTCACCTCAACTCCTAAATAAGCAAGTATTGAAAAGCGGACTTTGGAGCCTCCAGCTGCAGCTATTTGCTTATATGCATCAATAATACGCATAAAACATGATTTTTGCAAATGATCCGTTTGTTCATCTTCAAGTTCAACAACAGGAGCAATCATCTTTGGCAAGACTAAACGGGAAGGCAACACAACTGAAGTAGCTGTTGATGACACCAAGCTGTTGACATCTCTAACAGAACCTTTTGGGCTCAGATCCTCAGATCTATCTGTTGATATTGATGGAGCTAAGTTCAGGGGTGACCTCAGATCCAAACTAGTATCTTGCTCTTGGCTGCCATCTTCTAGGCCCACTTCCGTGGAAGCCAATAAAGAAGGATCAAAAGTTTGTGACAAGGCATCACTACGACCAAAAGAATCCAGGCCAGGAATTCCACTCTCTGAGTTTCCAACATCATGGATGTCAGGAGGCATAGTTGTACAGCCATTCTCAACTCCAGGTATACTAGCATCAGAAGTTGGAAAATCAGTAGGAGATGGTACATTTTCAGATACAAGATTCATGCCAGAGTGAACAGCACCACTATTGACAGCAGTTGCAGAAATTTCTTCCTCCCCTTGTGACTTCTGTAATATATATCAAAGTCTTACTAAAAAAACACTTCTCAGAAATATGCTAAAAAGTAGGCAGACCAAATGTATAATGAAAGGGAAAGATAAGAAAATGTAAAAATAAAAGTTAGGCCTAAAAGGTTGACAGATGTTTAATTAATTATTATACCTCAACCTCATTTGAAACTGATTGTTGTGCCTCAAGAAGGGAAACTATTGGTGGAAAAGTACTAGAAAGTGACATAACAGCAGCTACAAATGATGGTGGATATTTAGCCTTGTCATCAGAACCAATCATACTAATGTCTTGCAGCCGTTCATTTCCTTCAGTATTAGGGAAATTTGGAGGTAAGTTTTGCATATTTGCCATCACCACCTCAGCTAGCAAGTCAGCAGAAATACTTGAGATGAGAATCTCAAGATGCCCAACAGCTTTTTCACCTTGAGCAATCAAAGCACCAAATGTGGCAACAAGCTGCCTTACGGGCCCATTGTCCGTATCTCCGTTTGAAGATGCCGGTACATTTGAAGGAGTATCATCCTGATAGTTGGAAGTGGTACGTTCATCCAACTCTTTGCTAGGTTCTTCCAAAGCATCAATTGTTGCCCTGACACGTTTTCCAGGAACATCTTCAGCTAAATCACCTTCAATTTGTGATCCAGATCGTTTTCTTGCCAAATTACTGTGTACTGAATCATCAGAATTTATTGCAGGTTCCTCTTCCTGAAATAAAAAATGGTAAGGAATAACATGATGTCCTGCCAGAATAGAAAGGAAATATTTCTTTATTTCTCACTTACAAGTATTAGGTCAGCTGACCTATATTTATATATGTGTTCTGAGATAAAAACGGAAATTAAAATATAAAACTGAGCAATCCTAGAGAGAATAAACCCTATAATTATGGAATTTAATTCTTGTTACAATCTCCTAATATTAAATTCAGAATCAAATCTAACCAAACAAACAGAATAAAAGATAAATATAAATTTCACTAAATAAACCCTAAATTCATAGCGTGCTTCTTGACAAGAATAAACCCCATCAAGCGGGTGAATAATTTTTTTTTATTTCCAGTTTGGATACTATTAAGAAGTGGACTTTAAGCCTAATTCAACCCCAAAAAATCAGCTTGTAAGGTGAGATTTGCACCCACTTATATATTATAAATTGGTCTTAACTCCAGTTAATGTAGGACTTCAAACACACCTCACGCCAAGGTATATACATATCGAGTGTGAGACTAGATATTAATAGATGGTCTGATAGTGGCCCGATAGCGGGTGGAACAATAATATTTGTTGGGCATGTTGTTCCACCTGCTATCAGACCACTCATTAATGTCTAGTCTCATGCTCGTGATGATGTCTATACCTCGGCGTGAGGGGGAGGGTCTTGGCAACAACAATGAAGGATGTTTTTGAAATGGAGAGTGGCAACAATGAAGGCTGCCGACTAGGGTTTTAGTGCGCAGTCAGAGGCGGCTCCCAGATGTTGAGAGCTCTCATACCATGTTAAGAAGTGGACTTTAAGCCCAAGGTTAGTGGCAAAGGGATTCACTCAAACCTATGGAGTGGATTACATAGAAACTTTTGCTCCAGTGGCAAAAATGAATACAGTTAGGGTGATATTATCCCTAGGAGCTAATTATGGTTGGAACTTGCAACAATTTGATATTAAAAATGCCTTCCTTCATGGAGAAATTAAAGAGGAGATTTATATGGAATTTCCCCCTAGATATGAGGGAAAAACAGCTGCCAACACTGTTTGTAAGCTAAAAAAGGCATTGTATGGTTTGAAACAATCACCACAAGCGTAGAGAGAATAAATTCCTATAATTATGGGATTTTATTTTTGTTACAATCTCCTAATGTTAAATTCAGAATCAGATCTAACCAAACAAACAGATTAAAAGATAAATATAAGTTTCCCTCAATAAAGCCTAAATTCACCGTGCTTCTTGACAAAAAAAAATTTATCTGCAATATTCCATGTAACTAACCACAACCATTTCTCTTATTGCAACCACAATGCCAACTGTTTGGAATTTTAACATTTGCTCCTATTTCAAAACATTTCCCATTTATGGTAAAAATAATGATTAAATTAAGGCGGCAATAAAATAGGTTCAACTTATGGAATATAACAGCATTGAATTTAATTACATACTAATAGAAATATAAAAACTGAGAATAGAAAGGACATAACCCCAACGCAAGCTCAAGTAAGGAAGATTCGCCAAGTCATTATAATAAGTACTTCAGCCATATTCCCAGCCAAAATGGAATCCAGGAACATCTCTCATGCATATAAATGGACATTTGCGAGTGAATATGCAAGACTAGACATTTGCAGTGGGGGCCCCAACTAGGATAGACTCTAATATCACATTAGAATTCAAAATGTACTAACTGTAAATCAATCTAAAGGGTAGCTAAAGAGAAAACAAAACTGTCCAATGTCATTATAAGTGTTAAGAAGTAGATTTTAAGCCTAACTCAATCCCTACAAAATCAGCTTGTAAGATGAGGTTTGTACCTATTTGTATAATTGACCTTATCATTAGTTGATGTGAGACTTCCAACCTACCCTCTCATGCCGAGGTATATACATCTCGAGTGTGGGACTAGATATTAATGGATGGTCCGATAACGGGTAAAACATGTCCAACAAACATCACTAGGATACTAATTTGGCTCTGATATCATATTAAGAAGTGGGTTTTAAGTCTAACTCTATCCCACAAAACTGGCTTGTAAGATGAAGTTTGTACCCATTTATATACTATAAATTGACCTTATCACTAGTCTATGTGGGACTTCCAACAATAAGTATATACATAATCCAAACATAACCTTACAAGTCAATTTTGTAAGATCTGTTAAGATATTTATCCTATTTTATCATCATTATATTGTGTTAAGGGTTACCCTATTTATCAAGATTATATTGCGTCTAGGGTTACCCTATTTATCATAATTATATTGTGTCTAGGGTTACCCTATTTATCATGTACTCTTGTATCAATTTATTCTTATAAATAGAAGATTATGAGAGGGATCAATTAAGCCCTCTAGAATTATTTTACAGTTTAATTCTCAAGTGTATTAGGCTTAAAATCCCTTTTCTAAGACTTTCAATACTAGACACAATAACCTCTGTAAATGCATTGGAAAAAACAAAAAATAGCCTCCAATCCCAAATCACAAGAATTTTACGGAAGTGCCATTGGACAGGAAAATTTGTCACCAAACATCCGGTGTGAAGGAGGACAATTTTATTATATATGAAGTTCACACTCCATTAATTTCTTTCTTTTCATTTCAATTATTTGACGATTACAGAAGACCAATAAAGTAGGAAATAAATAATTAATGTCATCTTACTTTTCTAAAGCAGCAAAAAATGATGGAACAAAACCCATTCTCTAAAACTAAAATTTCTAAAGAGTACCATCTATGTCTTCTGTAAACAAAAAAGGAAATTGAAACTATCAATTCAATTATCTATCTATAGATACGGATACAGCTAATATTCGATCCAGCCAATACATAACCTCCATACTTACATGTTCAGAGATCAAATATTTAATAAACAGAAGAATAATTAGTAATAATAAAAAAATAAACTTATCAGGAAGTGGTTGTGCTTACCTTGATTACAGGTTGATCATCCTTCTCTCTCTCAATGCTTCCATTGCTAGATGAGATTGGGTGGAACACCCGATCTGCCTTTCCTTCTGACTGTATTTCCTTCAAGGCCCCTGCCAAACGATCTCTCCACTACCAGAATACAATAATCAGTTTTCCACAATAACACCATATCGACCAAATGTCTCAAATATATGCACCAATGTAATCAATTGCAGAAAATGGCCAAAAGCCAACAACATTCAGCAATAGCATCATGTGCACATAGAGAAAACCACATCATGCGTACATACACCCATCTCTTTGATTTTCCTATATATAAATGCATAACCATATGTGATCTACTAGGGATTCAGCCAATGCTTCTCTCGCTCTTATTTTAACAGTTCAAATATAATATATATATATATAGTACACACACACATATATATATACATATATTATTTATGTATTATAAAAAAATTTAGTTGTGTGCACATTAAGCTAAAATACATATAAATTGGCATATTACCAACTAAAGTTCAATTGCCTCAAGACTCGAGATGACAAGGTGATGCAGGTTAATGCCAAAACCACAGCAATGATAGCATCTGCAATTGTAAACGGAATCACAAATGCAGATCTGGAAGCTTCTGCAATGCAATAACACTATACCACTACAGTGCCGACTGTTTAATACCATATGCACAAATTACTCATTTAAGGAAAATGTCAATTAGTGCTCTCAGTGACAGAATATGGTTGGAAGGTAAATGTAAACACATCACTGTGACAAACAGTTCATCATTGTGGGCATCCCTTTGCAAATTACCTGTGGCAGCTGGTAAAAAGTCCACCACACAACTACAGCAATAATGCTACACCAACCACCATTAACAACAATGAATATAAAAATATTCAAAGAAGCTATTTGATATTTTCAGCTCATGAACATTACTAAAAAACAAGTGATTATTTCTCTAAAATAAGCTAGACCAAACAATTCAATGTAAAATTAGTTGTCAATCATAGTATTCCTAATGTTGAATTGTAGGAAACTAAGAGACATTGAACTAAAACTATGTTTTTGAGACAACACAGATGCTTTATTTATATTAAGGAAAGGGAACCAATACAACAAAAAGAAGAGATTGGTACCCTCAAATAATAAAGATATGATAAGGGAAAATAAAAACAATCTTAATAGAGCATATATATATATATATATATATATATATATATATATATAGGTTAAATTAGTAATTTGGTCGTTATATTTAAGCTTATGATTCACGTTGGTCCTTATATACTTTTTTACTCAATTGAGTTATAATATTTGTTAAATAGAATAAATTTGGTCCCTTCTGTCAAACTGGTGTTAATGCCGTTGGGGAGTATCAAGTGTCAAAATTTGGGTCATCTTTTAACTTGAAACCCTTCTAGTTCTTTTTTTTTCTCTCCCTTACGTGTGACACTATCAAAAAACATTAACGTCAATTTAACATATGCGCCTCATTGACTCTATTTAACAAATAGTGGGACTCAATTGAGTAAAAAAAATATAAGGATCAAGGAGAATCATAGGCATAAATATAAGAACCAAATTACTAATTAAGGTGCATATATATATATATATATATATATATATATATATATATATATATATATATATATATATGAGTGTGTGTGTATAAAAAATCTAGATATTCTTTGATTATAATAAATTTGCCCCTTATTTCTATAATTATAATCCTAAAGCCAGCATATAAGTCATATGTCCTCAGTTTGCCGCAAATTTGATTAATCTTTGGTCCTCTGAGCTTGGTGAATATGTTAGTCAACTCTTCACCACATTTGACAATTCTAATTATGATGTATTTTAATCCAAACCCTCTTCTATTTTCTTGTTTCATTATTCCTTCAGTTCTCAATTCAATCCCTCAACCAACTTTCTTGCCTGCATTTAGCAATGATTCTCATATCCTTAACAAATATAGGAATAGTCTCTTGTCCAAAAATGTAGAAGCAATCATTTATAATTCTAGTTGGAAGGGTGGATGATAAGAACCAGCAATGAAATCAACACAAGGAAAAAGAAACACTAGTTATATTCTGAAAAGGTGGGAGAATTTGCTATGGATGTTGATTGGTTGCTAGAAGAGTTTCCTTTTTGGAAAATAAAAAATAATAAAGTAATCCAATAGAGAAAATAGATTGACCCACCAAACAAACTCCATGGAGCAACCGCCATAATGGTAGGGTCACACGAAGGAGACATCCAGGGAGTAGGTTGGTCAACCATTAGGCATCATTGTATGCAATAGTTGGAGTTGTAGAGCAAGAGATTCGACATGTGTGAAGGTACATAGATGGGTCGTTCGTGTCGGCATGTGAAGTTGGATAGATTAGTTAAATAGTATCCCAACCCTATGTTCACCAAAGCAAATGGATGACTCTAGAAAACTTCCCAAAGACAACACTGAAACTGTGCTCATTAACCTAAAAGAAAGGTTCACCAAAAAAATAACTCAGAGACAATGGATCTACCTGGACAACACGCTTTTGAAACAGACCTGGATAACATGTTGAATTATAGGAAAGAGAGAGACATTGATCTAAACCATGTGTTTTTGAGACAACACGGATGCTTTCTTTATATTGACAAAAGAAAATCAACACAATAAATAGAAATATTTTATATCCTTTATTAATAAAGATATTATACAGAAATAAGTGAAAACATTAAAAATTTATATATAATCTAGATATTCCTTATTATAAAGGATTTGTACCTTATAGGAATATAAAAGTATAACTTGTAACATGGTACCTAGAAATTTATAAACATTGACATGAACCCAAAGCAAATTAAATAATAAAACTAAAATTTACACAACAAGTAAACAATATATGTTAAACACATTTTATCCAATAGAATTACCGGAGCAGCACTTGGATGTGTACATTTCGAGCAAGTTAGAAAGGCATTCTTCAAAGCAAGATGCGCAGCTGATACACAGAACCCATTAACAACAGAGCTGGAAGGTTGCAAACTAAGCAAAACTGGCAAGATGCGACCATAGAATGCAGGCCTTTCATTTGCAATAGCTGAAAGACTGTTATAGACCAATAACGAAGTCAATATTAAGAAAGCACCAATCAGATCAATGAATTTACAGAGTTAAAGGTTAGTAGTAATTGTAGGTGATAAAAATAATTAATTTGCCATCTCAGAAAATCCTTAGATTTTCAAAATATGAATCAGTTCTCTTCCAAACAAAACCATTGAGTTAAGATGATTATATATTAGATTAAAAGAAGTCCTCTCTCTTTATCAATAAATGCATGCACATGTGCAGGTGTGACTGAGTAAGAGAAGCGATCCAATATTGACTATCTGATCATCGTGGATGTGTAATCAGGAAGTTCTAAGCAAGTAGAACTTTCTCTATTCATGTGTGTGAGAGGGAGTATGCGAGCAAATACTGACCATCTGATTGTCATAATGCATGTTTCATCGAGAATAAAATATAAAGTCGTGATACTTTTTAAGCAGTCACATTGGACAGAAAATCAAAGGATGTAAAGAAAAATATCAAATACCTTTTAATCAGCACAATGATAACTGAGTTACTAAGGGACTTCACATTTGAAAATCTGAGTTGATCAAGCAATAGACCCACACTACGGCTTGCTTCAATTTTCAAATCTCCAATATTGAGTACTGGATGACCCCGCCTCAGCCATGATATATTAAATTCCACAGGCTTTCCTACAAAAAAGTGAGAAGTCATAAAAGCACATAATTTAAGAATTAGAAAAGCAAAAGGTTTGGCAGTACCATTTTTTTCTCAACCAAACTCAAAATGTAATACCTTGATGAGAAGTAGGCTCAGAGGAACCACTAGGATCAGGAGTGTAAAGATGAACAACTGCTTCAACAAATTTCAGTGCCAGCAGCTTAGCACCACCACTTCCATACTTTCAAACATGTTACGAAGGACAACCATCAGACCATAAACCAAAACAGGAAACTTCAGACTTTCAATGAGAGCAATTACTTACTTGAAAAGCTAGTGAGTATGCTTTTTCTTTGAATTTAAGCATCCATTCCCATGCAGATTCAAGTGCACCATCTAAATCACTAGAGTAAAGACCCTATCACAAAATAAAACCAGAATGGGAATGCTCATATCATCAAATGAATACAATGTGAACATTAACATATGAAAGATAACTACTGTCAGATATTAAGTTTTTTAAAGTATAACTACTAAACATTTTCCAGCATTTTCTTATTCGTCTTCTGATTTCTGTTTTGGTAGAGGCCATGAAATTATGAATGATATACTTGCTTCATAACTTTATACAAGATGTTCTAGACTAGTAGTTATAATGCTTTCATTGATAGAAGCAAAAGGCATAAAAACTTTGAAGCACAGAACCAGAATTGGACGGTTGGCAGTCCCTGTGGACATATCATAAACCCAAGAAAAATTATATGGGTTTTAACTAATAATGTCACCTTCCCTCACTTTCCCTCTTATTGAAACAAATAAACATCAAATTCACTAACCAAGATTTCTGTCACTTTACAAAAATTAAAACTGCAGTTGCAGTCTCATTGCCAACCTTGACACTGGGAAATTACAGGAAAACATGGCCACAGTTGTGACCAATATCTCAATTGTGGACCTTTTAAAACCATGATTCCCTTCCAGAAGGTATAACATTACCTTTTAAAGAAATCAATGTATCATCTATGCCAACATGTTGAAAAGAAAAATAAAACTAAATACTCAATCCTATTCAGTTGCACAAATTTCAAAACAAATTCACACAACCCAAATCCACAACAACGAGCAATCACACCAACACACAGCCAAAAACAACAATAAGTGAACCACCACTAACCACACTCATTACCAATTTCTTTGCAAAATTGTAAATTCATTCCCCTCTCAAAACAAAGCTCGCACCTGAACCACAATTTTCTCAAGTGTGCCACGAAACAACTCAATTCCACACAGAAGAGCTTGCCGAACTACTGCCGGTGTGTCGTCATTCAGAACCTCAATTAGCACAGGCACAATGTCAGACAAGAACTCGGTGTTCTTCAATCCAATCTCACCAAGCATCCTGAAACCAGAGAGAGAAAAAATAGGTTCACCTCAAAATTCAATTCCAGTAGCCAACGCAAAAAAATAAAAGTTAAAAAGTGTGTTTGGTTTCAAGGTCAAAATAATGAAACTGATTTTGGCTTCTGCAGTCATACCCAATTTAACAAAACAAGTCTGGTTATTGCTATAGATAAAATTAATTTTATCTGGAAACCGACGACAAGTAGCATTTACATGATGTTGAAAAGTTTAGCCTATGCTTTGCAGTAAACTTGGCATTAAGATAAAAGCATCATTTTATCTAAAAACAAATTTTAAACAAAATTGGAAATCAATTTGGCCAAAGCTCATCCAACCACAGACGGAGAACGGAGAAAAGATAAAGGGAAAAGGTGTACTCGGTGACAAATTTGCGAACGGGGCCAAAGGGATCTGAGTGGAAGAAGAAGAGTGAGGGGAGGAACTCAGTGAGGAGGACGGGGTCTTCGGGTGGAAGTTCATGGCGCAGTTGGCGCAGGGATTCGAGCTTGGAGGGGATGTCACTGGCCAACTTGGCAGCGTTCAGGAGACTTGCGAGCTTTTCGCGCGAAGTTGCCGCCATGGACATGGTTTTTCCGACCATGGCCCTGACAAAAAAGGAGAAGAACGAGCAGCAGCCAGAGGCTAGTTTGGGAGAATTTGCATGGAAATCGAAAGCGAGGGGATCACTGTGGTTTGTTTGTTCTAGGGTTTGGTGGAAGAAGAGGGAGAAGGGGTGTTTGAAAATGGTACTGCAAGAAATGGGCGACTTTTTTAATGTTAATTTAATTCCTATTAAAGAATTATAATAAGATACCCTCTTAATTCACATATTCACTTTCACAATTACGACAGAAAAGAAAATGTTACTTTTTCTTTTTAATTTAAAAAACATAATGTATGTTATTATTAAATATCACATGTAAATACATTAGAACTTTAAAATATATTTTAGATGATTATTTTTATTTATTCTGTAAAAGATATTAAAACCTAAAATTAAATAAAATAATTATACATATTATTGGTTATAGATATCGTATAGAAATAAATAACTGTGTTCCATTATAATTTAATGAATGGTTAAATATAATTACATTAAATTTATTTTATAGTGTTATACATGTTTTTAAGTTCACTTTCAAAGTCAGTATAAATCATTCAAATGTTAACATGAAACGTAATGTTCTCAAAATGGGTTACCTGACCGACCCGACTCAGTTTGGCCTACCACAGGTTGGTCACTTGGTGAGTGAATCCAATTTGACTTATTTATTAGCAAGTCAGAAAAATTTTAATCTGACCCAACTTACCACGGGTTGGTGGGTTAAATAGATTGGCTCCCTAACTCACTTAATTATAAGTTTTTTTCAAAAAAAAAATTACAAATTTTGTAATTCAAATCTAAATAAATTTCACTCCAAAATGATATTAAACTTCAAAGACAATTCAAAATAAAAAAAAAGTACAATACAGTCCAAATGCAATCCAAAAGCAAATACAAAAGGCGAACAAATAAATTTCTAATATTGATCTTTTTTGTGTAACTTATCCATTTATAAGATTAGTTTTGAATGGATAAATCCACAATATTTTGCTCTCTTGAAGCATCTTCTTATTTATCCCCATCTACAATATAATAAAAAAAGTGTTAACTAATAATATTGAAACACAAAGTAATAAATAATTAAATTAATTTCATAGTACTAACAATAATGTTACATGTTATTTCAAAATCATGCAACCAATTTTGAGTTAAAATGAGTGTCTCGACTTTCTCTGGAAAAATGGTGAAACGATATTGGTTAGCATACAAGAACCAAGACTAAAGGCAGACTCACTAGCAATTGTAGTGATTGGAATACTAAGAACGTCACAAGCCATCTTAGATAAGTTTGGATAACGATCTTGATGATCCTTCTAATAACTCAATACATCCAACTTATCAAAAAACTTTGGATCAAGATTCCATTCATCTAAATAAAGGACCAATTCAAACCACTAATGCAAAAAGGGCATTTAAATCTGTTATTTTGGCCTTTTAATGTCAGCTCCAGAACCGACGTCTTCGTGGGTGACGTTAATCAAACGTCGAACTCAAACAAGTCCAACATATTTATAGACGTCGGTTACTGCATGACCCCGACGTCTAAAGGGTTCCATAGACGTCGAATAATACATTGTCCGACGTCTAAAGGACTCCATAAATGTCGAACATTGCATTAACCAACGTCTACTGTAGCTCATGTCTTTGAGTAGCGTAGTAACACCTTCTTCCTTTGCTAGTTTCGTCATAGAAAAGGTTGCGTCTTTTGGATCTCTTATGGTATTTCAACCAAAAACCGAATCTAAGTCCTTGCCTAGTTCCACTAAAACCGCTAATGAAAACGAACGGTGGCAATAAAACTAGGCAAGGACCGAAGTTCGGTTTTTGGTTGAAACGCTATAAGACATCCAAAAGACGCAAGTTTTTCTTACGAGGAAACTAGAAAAGGGAGAATGCGGTATCACGCTACCCAAAGACACGAGAAAAACTACAGCAAAACACAACAAAAACTCATTTTAATCGATTCAAATGAAAGATAATCAACCAAAGACTAATGTAATCGGAATTAAAGAACGTTTAAACGGTTCAAAAGAGACAAAAACTTACCTGGAAAAGCAATGTCGTGGAGAGAAAAGGCGAGAACAAAGACGATGAACTGCTCGTAACTGCGGGTTTGATGTCTAATTTAACAGCAAACTAGACGTCGGTTCCCTAGGTGAACTGACGTTAATTCTGGCCTAGACGTCAGGGCCCTCACTAATATGACGTCCTAAACAACTTTTCTCCTACCCTATCAGGCCATTTAGACGTCAGATAGCGGGATCCGACGTCTGTACAACGGAAAAAAATAACTTTTCATCTACTTGTCAAACATATACATGTCCGTTAGGAGGGGCACCGACATCTATAATCGAATATAGACGTTGGGGTGGCGGGACCAGACGTCTCTAAGGCAGAAAAAAATGAATTTTCACCTAGTGTTCAACCATATAGACGTTCGTTAGGAGGGGCACCGACGTCTATAATAGATGTCAGTGCCCCTCCTAACGAACGTCTATATGCCCACTTATTTACGCACTGGTCAATAATTTACGTTGGTTATTTTGTGGTCCGACGTCTACGGGGTGACGTTAAAGCCCAATTTTGCACTAGTGAACCTTCCAATGTCATTAACATGTTGGCTCAAATAATCAACATATTCCTAAGACATCATGAAATAAATTTAATATGTCATTCATCACAAGTAAGAAATAAAATAAAATAAGTTGAGAATTAAAAACTAACATCTATTGCATCCATCACTAGCTCATCATTAGTAAAAGAAGGTTGTGGTGTTGGAGGGGAAACTTGAAAACTTGAAGTGTTTGACTCAATTGATATAATTTGACATATTCTTCAAACAACTTATACACGTTAACCTTTAAAATATTAATTTTTTCTTCAAAAGTAGAAGGATTAATCTTTCTATAACAAAATTGAATTGTTTCAAACTTCATATGTGGATCAAGAATAGCCACAATAGCAAGATTGTCACAGCATTGATCACAATACTTACTAAACTTGTTAATCATACTCAATGACATATCTTTAATCGTCGGATCATCACTTTTTACATTTTTCTGCAACAAACATTCAATTTTTCAAACTTGCATGAAGTAAGGACTAGAAGTTGGATAAGAAGAACCTGAAATCAAATTATTCATTACATAAAATGGCTTTAAGAACTCACATTTTTTTAGCGTTTTTCCACTCACCATTTGATGGACGATTAACATAATTTCTATCACGGATAGCCAAACTTTCAAAGGCACGTTGATATCTAATTGCACTCTCAAGCATAAGATAGGTAGAATTTCATTTAGTAAGAACATCCATTTTCAAACCTACTTTGGAATCAATACCCCTTACTTGAATAACACATTCTTTAAATGCAATTTTCTTGCTTCTAATCCTCTCACATATTTTATACTCTCTCTAATCTTTTGTAAAGCATCGGAAGCCACCCTTAATCCCTCTTGCATAATAATATTCAAGACATGTGCATTACACCTTACATAAAAGTAATCACCATTACATATCAAACTATTTTGCAATTTCAATTGCTCACTTGAAATTTTATGCAACACCTCATTGGCACTATCATTGTATAATGTGATAGAAAATATCTTCCTATCTATTTCCCAATCAAGCAACAAAGATAAAAAAAAATTTGTGCCAAATCATAACCAATATGTGAAGATTCCATTTTACAGAAGGCAATAAGCTTACTATTCAACTTCCAAACAACATCAACAAAATGAGCAGTCAAATAGATAAATCCTTCTTGATTTATAGAAGTCCAACAATTAGATGTTAAACAAATTCTACTATGAGATTTACACATTACAAGTTTCACCCTCTCTTTGTGTTCATGAAATTTCTTTGAAATATTATAAACAACTGTATTCCTACTTGGAACTTTTACATTTGGATTTAAATATACAAGTAATTCTTTAATTCACTTATATTAAACAAAATTATATGGAAGTCCATGTTGAAGACAACCATTGTTTGATAGATCTTTTCCCATGAAGCCTATAGATATAATATCCCTTGTAAAGAAGATTAAGAAGGATATGCACGTGAATAACAAAAAGATCATCTAAAAAGCAAAACTCACACTCATGTAAGAATAAAAACTCTGAGAATACACTCCTAAGCTTCATAGAGGCATAAGCTTACATATGTAAGAAGAGAGAAAATCCTAAGAGATCTATTAGATTGAGTTATATTATAAACACATCTTCTTTGTGAGAGTTATCATTTAAGACTTGTAAACAATATGATTGATTATACATTCTAAAGAGAATTCAAACACTTGGTGGTTAGCTTAGTTCAGTTAAACGCCTATTAGACAATTTCTAGGGGAAATTAGGAGTGGATAAACTCAGACTAGTTAGTGTCATAGGTGTTTCCAAGATTGACTATGGGAACCATGAATGGTTTAGAATACTTGAAATCGTCAGCGTAACAGGTGTTACGAAGATTGACTAGGTTACAAAGAGTGGTGTCTAATACTAAGTTCTAGTGAGTGTAATAGGTGTTACCAGGATTGATTAATGTAACCAGGAGTGGTGTTAATACTCAGTTGTAATCTTATTGAGATTATAGTGGAACCCTCTAAGAGGTCTTAGAGAAGAACTAGACGTAGCTTATTTGACTGAACCGATATAAAATAATTGTGTGTTTATTGTTTTAGCTTTACAAAACATCTTATTTATAAACGCTACAATTGCTTACGAATTTAATCATTGATAAATGCTCTTGTCATCAGACGCTATTTTCCTTAAAAGTTTTCTTTCTTAAATGTTGTAGTAGTTTTACTAAACGTTTGAAAAACACTTTATCACTGAACATTGTGGTTTAAACGGTGCCTTATAAATCAATCATCTAACAACCTGTGTAGACCGTCTAACTCTCACTGAACATTGTGGGTTCAACTCCTTCCATTAACAATACTAACAACTAATATTGTTGATATAAAAAAATGTTATATTCCTTTAGGAGAATCTCTCATTATAATACTTGAAAATTTTCATATATGAGGAGTGCAATGTATAACGTCTTTGTTGTTCACAGTTAATTTTTAAGGAGTCTCACATCTCCTTAACCTCCTTCAACCTACAAACATTTTTATATTCATTTTTGGACAAAAATAAAAGTTGAAGTGTGTCCTTCATTATTGGTTAATTGCATGGTGTTAAAATCCTTCTTTTTTACCAAGTCTTCTTTTAGGACGTGATCTTAATATATCCTCGAATGATGATCTTCTTCCACAACTGGTAATGTGTAGACTTAACATACATCTCCATCCCGTCTCTATAGTATAGAAATTCTTCTCTAAGGTTGGAGGCCTTTGATGGACTCTTATTTTATTGTAAGCTGTTGCTTGATTTCAACCAGGACTATGATTTCCTTTTCCTTTAGACATTAAGTGAGGCTTAACATTGCAGAGGATTGATACCAATTGTGAAAACAAACAGAAAAACATAAGAGATGAAAATTTTTCAATATATCACTAGTGATGCACAATTAGACCATAATGCAATATCAAAATATGCAAGGAACAAAAATAAACGAAAGAAAGATTTATACTATGATTTATACTACTAGGAACCATATTCCGTTCTCAATCAACCAATTGAGTCAATTACCTCTAACATGGACCAAAATAATAACAGAAATTATGGTGAACAATAAAATTAAAAGCCAAAACAAAATATAAAAAATTGTTGAAAACAAGAAAAAAAAATACACTTGTTCACTTAGCCAATGCTAGCACATTGTAGAAACCAAAACATAAGCAAACATTTATATAAGAACCGAAACGAAAATTAATTTAGTGAGAAACACATGTAAAATTCCCAAATTTATATTGTTTATAACAACTTTTTCACTTTCATGAAAACATATTTAGGAACCAATAAAACATGAAAACATACCCTTTTTGGTAGTCCTTTTACGGAAGGAAATACAAACATTATACTTTTCTCAAATCAAACACAACCTTGTATGTTTAATATCAAGTCTGCCACGTATGTAATGTAAAAATAGAATAACACAGAAAAGACTTTGATTAACCTATTCAGTAACACAATAGTTATAGAATTAGAAGAATCCAGGAATGGTGGGTCACACCTCAGTATTTTACCAGCTACCTTGTGTGTCAGAATTCAGATACAAAATAAAATAAGCATACATACACCTGGTAAATTCAAGCAAAATATAGATTAATCGACAAAATAGAATGTAAGGTATCCTATTCTATAAATTATATAACATACACTGATGATTAATCTGGGTAGAAGAAATTAACTTAATCTGAAAGATTATGATCAGACATAGATACTATACTGTTTACACAAACTTCTGTAGGAGATGCAACAATATAACAGTATCTTGTCGGCCATGAAACAGTATTATTCAGTTCTCAGATTGCCCTCGCTTAGGGCCTGCCCCGCCTCAAGCTGCACGATGGACATTTGTATTGCTTTATGCTCTCAGCTTTTGCAGGAGTAATCTTCACACATTTCCCATGGAACCACCTCTCACATATGTCACAACCAATCCAAAATTCGTCTGCATTGTAATTTCCGCCACAGCTCCCACACAGGGTTTCACTATGCTCGTCATCCTCCTCTTCATATCCTTCATCTGCAAACTTCGGGTTGCTTTTAACTTGCCCATCACTTGATCTCTGCAGATAAATGAACAAGCAAGCATCATATAGCAGCAAGGTTTAGCAACCTTTAATTCAATGTCTTAGAAGTACTTGGAACCTGAAACAGATTTCATGATCAAAGAGTTTCTAAAATACATTCCATTTATTCCTAAAAGTATTTGCAACATGAAACAGATTTCATGATCAAAGGGTTTCTAAAATACAGTCCATTTATTCACCTACACAGTAATTTTTATTATCATAATGCAAAGAGGAAAATATAATTGTCGCTGCATCAGTGTGACAGATTCTGTTCTTAGTTCCACAAAAAGATTAAGATCCAGAATCTTTAAAGGCCCCTTTAGTTTTTGACTGTACAAAAATTAATAAACAAGTCGATGATTATGTACAATAAAGTGTTAAATTTGTGCTTAATTTTTAGTACCATAATAACTTGAGAAGATATAATGACATTGATAGATTTACTTTCCTTACAAACTTTTATAATGCATAAGTATAACCTAACCATGACAGAGTGCTAATCAACTAAATTCAGATGATCCGACCACAAAATAAATAAATAAATAAAATGCATACACTTACAACAACACTAACCTTGGTGCTGCTCCTAGATTTGCTTCCACTGTCTGCTGTGGGCTTGTCCTTTACCGGCTTCCTCTCAGTCACAACTTCAAAAACAGTAGGAAGATCATTTATCAAGCCAAACAAACGTTTCCTGCCATAAGGAATTTATGGAACCATCAATAGAAAGTAGGGGTTATAGGCTCGATACAGAGCAGATGTCGTGGAAACTGAGAACATGAATTCTACTAAGGAAAAACTTCCAAGAACCAAAGCAACAGCATATACATATTCCCCCGTTCAAATAATAAATTAAAATCAGTTTATTATATTTTCTTTAAGTATCTTTGGGACATATAATGCCCTTTGCAGCTCTAAATTGAATATAGGAGGGAAAGATAAACACGATTGCAGAAAGATAAAGGCACTTATGAATTGCTTTGACATAATTGTTGAGTTCAAATATAAAGCATATTATTACAGCTTAAAATATAATCCCCTTTGCAGCTCATAATTGTAAGTGGGAAAGATAAACATGATTGCCAAAAGATGAGGACTTAAATTAAATAATAAGAATTCACAGACGAACGATGGTAATCCATCCCACCAACCTCAAATTCATGATTAGTTTCCTGAATTGTTACTCTTTTGGATGAGAAGGAAAACTAGAAGATAAGATTGCCTTAAGAGACCTCTAATAAAAGGACTGCTTGCATAAAATAATCCAGAATCACAACATTCATTTCCAGTTAATTTAAAAACCATTATTTCTTCAACAACATTCACCCATCACGATCCTGAGGCATTTCAGAACCCATTACAATAACAAGACCCCAGTATTCAACATTACACACAGCAATTAAGCATCAGCATTGCACACACCGAGCAAAAACCAACTTAAATCCTCACCACATGCTCACACCCAAACCAAAGATAGACTGTACCTTTCATTGCGGTTAAGACGAGCTCCAAGATAAAAAGCCACAGAAAGTAGCCACGAATCACTGTGCACGGCAACCAGAGAAAGCCAGTCCCTGCGGTTCATGCCATCCCTTGCAAAATTGATTCCAAGAGCAGGCTCCGGTAGCTCCGGCGGAACTTCCTCCGCAGGCAAAGTCACCTCCCAAGTCTCATTCGGATGTCCATAGAGGCACAGGTTCTCCTTATCTTAAAACAAGCAAACCAGTAAAACCTCGAACTCAATGAAACAACACAAATTCACAGTAATCATCACAGAAAACCATAACAACTATCACATCTAACTCAACCAGTTAGTTACGCGCATATCAAACTCAAACCTTACGCCCAAATCAAAATCCAAAACCCAACATGTCACAGAAGAACAGACCCGACCCAAGTCAACCTTAACTTTTTCAAAATTTACCAGATTAGTAACAACACATAAACTGCTTAAGTGTCACACATACACAAACTAAGAATCCAAAACCAGCTTAAATCACTAACTGATAATTAGTTTGTTAACCAATTTACATATATTATAAACAAATAATACATATATATTTATTTATTCGTTTGTTATAAAACATGTCGGATGGGACATGTCAAACTTTGACTTTCTTTTATTATATGTTTTTTCGCTAAAATTCTGATAAAAGAAAAAAAGTCAACTTGCTCAATTTACACAGAAACAAAAAAAACACAATTGGAAAATCAGTAAAAAAAACAGTCTTGGAACGTAAAGCAAACAGAATTCAGATCCGCGGGTTCGCTGTACCTGGATCACAGAGTCCGTAGAATTCATCGACATCTGAGAGAAGAAAAAGCCCTAAAGTGTTAGGGCGATGACTGAAATTGGAAGGGGAAAAAGGGGAGTTAGAGAGAGAGCGAGGAAGGACCTTGAGAGAGAGCGCGAACGATGGCGGTTCTTCGGGCGGTGTAATCCTTGAAGATCTCTTCGACGGTGCGGGGAGTGGAAGCCATTTGCATGAAAGGAAGGGGCAATTGAGATCTGAAGGGAAGGTTCTAGAAGGCGCGACGTAGGTGCAGGGTCGAGACCATGGGAAGGGATCGTAGGGATCGCGGGTGCATGTGATGGTGTTAGGGACTGAGAGAAAGAGGCTGGAATTTGGAGAGGAAAATAATAAATAGAACAACAGACATAGTGGAAGAGTGTATGTCTGCGTGTCTATGTGAATTACGCTACAATCAAAACATTATTATTATTATTAATATTATTATTATTATTAATATTATTATTAATATTAATATTATTAATATTAATATTATTATTATTATACTTTTTATTCAATGATTACACTTTTATAAACCATATCAGACTATTGTAAATGAAAAATAAATGCGGAATATTGAAATTATAGCCTTTTAAAATATTTCTAAATTAAACAATTTTAATAATTTATATGTGACATAAAGTTTTTGTAAATGAAAATTATCGTAATTTAGGTTTTTTTGAAAAATTTATAAATTAAATTGTGTTTTCTATTAAAGTGTTAATGTTCTAATAAAATTAATTAAATTATTGATAAGATGAATTTATTTAAATAAAAATATTTCAATATATATATATATATATATATATATATATATATATATTATTTTTTAATTTGTGTGTTGTACATATGCAGCTTAAATTTAGATTATTGTTATTATTGGACTATTCAAAATAGTTCAAGTATAAAATCCAAATATGATATCTTTAAGATATTTAACATTTATAAAATGAGAGAAAGATAATAGTTGAAATATATAATAATAAATAAATATATTAGATAGATTATATTATTTGGAGACAATGAAGTATTATCTTTTAAGATATTATATAACATTATTATATAATAGGATATAAACTATGAATATTATATTTGTTAAATTCGTAATTTTTTTTTCTTGAATAAATATTAAAGTGTAATTGTAAGACCTAATATTATAGTAGATCGGTGTATTAAAATAATGAGACCGAGTATTTTATTATAAAATAATCTTATAATATAAATAGAAATTTCTAAAGCTAGGTTCGTTATCTAAATATGTACTATTTATCTAAAACATTGTTTCCTTTCCTTTCTCTTCCTTCTCTCTAACTTTTTGATGGCAACCTCCTTGGCTAGGTTGGGCCAAAACTAGGAGATGTGCATGGAGGGGTGTTCATTGGATGAATTGTGCGAAAATGTGGTGGTAAATGGTCTAAGGATGATGAGCTAGTGTATGAATGGTGTAGAAGCTCAAAGCCTCTAGGAGATATGGTGGTGGTGGTGTAGTGTTTGGTGGCTCCAAGAGAAGTTAGGCCAACTCAAGGAGGAAGATGACTAGAGGGGCCTCATGGGTTGCTCTAGTCTTGATCTAAGATGAGTAGTATGGCCAAAAATGGGCAGCATAACATTACTCAACATCAAAGATGAAATATAAGGGTGGAGACACCTCTATTTATAGGCCAAGGGTGTCTCCTTCTAACCCTAAAAGCATGATCTCCCACCTTTGCTCTCATTGGCCAAAAATGAGGCCTTCTAAGGAGTGGACAAGTGTCCACAAATCCTCTCCAATGATGGGAGGACATGTGACCACTCACAAAACACAATCATCTCCATTCCTAGAGTGCCATGTGGCCACTACTAAAAGCAAAAACTCTCCACTCCTAAGGTGCCATGTGACTACCTTTTAAAAAGTAAATCCTCTCCAATGGAAGCATGAGACATGGCACACACTTTCCACTTGGTTTGGATGTCTAACTTTTAAGGAAAATCCTATGCTACTTAGGCCTTAATACAAGCCTTAAACAAACCTACACTACATGGCCTAATACAATAGCCTAAATTCCTACACTAATCTCCAATCCATGCTCCATGATGGCTCCAAAGGTGGCCCACAAGGTAGAGTTGATGTCACCTTCATGGATGACTTCCACTCTCTTGAAAGTGCTTGACCATGACTAGGGGATTTGCCATCATTCCCTCCCTCTTGAAAAGATTTGCCCTCAAATCTTCAACATGGAACAAGGAAAACTTCCTTATCTTCTTTGGAGTTTTGTGTGCTTCTCCACCAAGGCCAAATACTCATTTTATAACACAAGTTAGAAGAAATGTTATAATAGTGTGTAAATGAAGAATATAGCTCCCAACAATGATACACCTTAAATCAAATGAATGATCAAGGTCTTGAAGAGTAAGAGCATCTTTGAAGCTTTAATTTGTCTTGTGTTGGATGTATATGTTTGAAAGACTATCCATTCCAAGACAAGACTTAATTTTTAGGGATATGCCATCATACCCTCCCTTTAGAAAAGGATTTGTCCTCAAATCTTCTTGATCTTTTATGACAAAAACCTTTTTCTTATTATTGGTTAATTTGTGTATCTTTCCACCAAGATCAAAGATCCATATGCAAGTGTCATCAAACACAAAACCAATAATCTTATGAGCCACAAACAACATGTATCTAGATGAAAGATTTAAAGAAGACCTTATGCTAATTTTAAAAGAATTTACATGAAAACTTTGAAGGTCTACTCCACAAAATTGTTTGGGCTTACTTTAAGTTAATTGTATCGTAGAAGGTAACATCAACTCAAAGTTTGATTTGGAAAAAATTGAGGAGTTAAAAATAGTGGGAGGTGAAAAAGAAGTTGAAAATTTTTCAAAAGTAAAAGTTGGAGTTATGAAAGATGGTTGGATGTATTGAGAAAAGTTCAAGGATTGGAAAACTCCCTTCATCATCTTAGTCTCAATCTTAATTGTGGGAGTGGTAGGGGGCTTTAGTAACTCTTCCTCTTCTTCTCTTATCTCAATCTCTTCTTTTTCTCTCTTTTCTTTCTCATTCCTTTATTTTATCTTTTTCTCTTCATACTCTCTTCTTCTTTCCTCCTCATTTTTCTCTCTTTTTACTTGCTCCTCTTTCTCTCTTTGTTCTTTCTCTCTTTTCTCATGCTCCTCTTTTTCTCTTTGTTCTTTCTTCCTTCTTTTGTCTTTATCTCTTCTTCTCTTTATCTTCCTTAAATCCTTTTGGACTTTTTCTTGTTTTTCATTAAGGATTCTAAGCTCTTCTTCTAAGGTAGCAAGATATTGTTTTCTTTCAACTCTTTCTTTCTTTTCTATCTCTCTCATCTCACATATTTGCTCTTGGTTTATTACAAGGGAAGAAGCAACAAATTTTCTTCTCATGCATGCTCTCAAATCACACCAATCTTTAATTGGAGATTTTCTACCTTTCTCAACCTTAGATTGTCTTTGATTCCACCATTCACTTGCATGTCCTACAAGCCTAGAGATGCATAAACTAAGTATATGATATTTACCATGTCTAACTAGGAATGAATGAAGTTCTTATATTCTTTTCTCCCATGCTAGGTATGATAATGCACTAGTATTCTCACCAAATAATGGAAGGTCACTCTTAACTTTAGAATGTAGCTCAACCTCACAATGACTTAAATGCAAGCTACTATAAAAACTCATTTGTTTTAAAAGAATTTTGAAAAACAATTTTCAAAAATAATCCTAGACATTTTTAAGATTTTCAAAATGGCTTAAGCAAACAAACTTAGTATTTCAAATAAAATTCCTTAAAAGACTTAAGGAGACAAGAGAAGCTTAAGTTCACTTCCAGGAAAGAGAGGTGAATCACTATGGATTACTTAGAAACCAAGTCTTTCCTAGCCAAAGCTTACCTCAAGTTCTCTTGTACCAAACTTCTCAAAGGGATTTAAACTTGAAATAAAAGTTGACACACACTAGACTATCACAACTAAAGAAAGCAATTAAAGCTAATCTATGCGGCCTAATGGTGAAGTTAGAAGGAACTTTGGTTTCCTCACACTTACCAACTACAAAACGCAATATTAATCAAAGTCCAATGTTCTAGTTAGGACACATCCTAACAAGGCCAAATATTACAAGTCCAAAAAGGAAAACAACTACAATTTTACAATTCAAAGAAAATACACATAAGTCTCTCTTTCTTACCAAGTGTATACTTTCTTGTTTTGTGTTTAGACCAAGACTTCAAGCTTCCCTTCAAGGCCTCCTTCACCTTTGGATGTTGCTCACTGTTTTGGGCTATTATCCCCATGATCCTCACGTTTTTTTAACATCCAAAGACCTACACCAAAAGTTAACACCACTAAAGCCAAAAAGAGTCCAAGGAAAAAGCAAGAAAATGTCTAAAATGAACAAAGGCTCTTCAAAAGGAGTTTTACTTTGACAACCATGAATGTTTAGAAGACAATCAAGCAATTAAATGGTAAGAAAGAAAGGTTAACACAACAAAAGGAGTTACCTAAAGAAAGACACTAGAATGAATCACAAAAAACCAAAACTACTAGAAAAACACAAGGTGCTTTTGTTCTTTTGCAAGCTAGACCAAATGGTGAACTAAGCAAAACCTTTTTAGGTCATCATGGTTGTTGGAACATCAGCTAGGGGCATGAGTTTCAGCTCCCAAATCAACATCAAAGTGCTCACACAAAAGTTGGTTACATATGGTACATGCATGTGCTTTTACTTTTACTTTCTGCTTTTGCTTTTGTACTTTTTGTCTACTTTTCTTTTGTACCTTTTGTTTCTTATTTTTTTTGAAATTTTTAGCACAAACACACACCAAATCATATCTCAAATCTGGGGAGTTTCAAGTTCATACAAGCTTATAGTACCAAAATGAAGAAAACCTACTAGAATCAAATATAGCATGAAACACAAAAAGTGACATAATGGAAACCTAACTCTATGAACTTGTTCATGATCTAACAACAAGTATGAACTCAAATATATAAAATAGAAGCACTCAAAGGCACAAATACAAATCATTTTTTGGACATGACCTCAACATATATTTTTGATGATTTTCAAAGTTTCAACTAGGAAATAGAGACATCAAAAGGACTAAACATGACTCTAGACAACATGGATGGATTCAAAAATAAAAATGACACAAAATAAGCATATAAGACCAAACAAAACAGCAAGGAATGGCTGAAAAAAAAGAAAAGGCACAAAAAAGTAGCCAAAACTACCAAAAACGAACTTGAAAAACGCTAATGACAACATCCTGACAGCTTTGACCTTTGTTGAGTGTTTTACCTATAACTTTCTGTACAAAACTCCAAATGAAGTGATTCTTTTTTTGTTGGAAACTAGACTCAAAGGGCTTTCATTTGAATATTTTTGCGTATTTTGTGGACAACTGAGCTAGAGGTAGTTTAAGTTTGAAAATCGTCACAGTTTCCTGCCAGAATAAATGATAGATGAAAAAAAACACAACAGAACAAGTAGGGAAATAACATAAAAAAACATGGAAGAATAAAGGATAGATAAGGACCAAAAGACTTAACTCTTGAAGAACCAAAACTCTTGATACCAAATGATGACAACCGCCTTGGCTAGGTTGGGCCAAAGCTAGGAGATGTGCATGGAGGGGTGTTCATGGGATGAATGGTGCATAAATGTGGTGGTAAATGGTCCAAGGATGATGAGATAATGTATGAATAGTGTAGAAGCTCAAAGCCTCTAGGAGATATGGTGGTGGTGTAGTGTTTGGTGGCTCCAAGAGAGGTTAGACCAACTCAAGGAGGAAGGTGACTAGAGGGGCCTCATGGGTTGCTCTAGTCTTGATCTAAGATGAGTAATATGGCCAAAAATGGGCAACATAACATTACTCAAAATCAAAGATGAAATATAAGGGTGGAGACACCTCTATTTATAGGCCAAGGTGTCTCCTTCTAACCCTAAAAGCATGATCTCCCACATTTGCTCTCATTGGCCAAAAATAAGGCCTTCTAAGGAGTGGACAAGTATCCACAAATCCTCTCCAATGATGGGAGGACATGTGGCCACTCACTAAACACAATCCTCTCTATTCTTAGAGTGCCATGTGACCACTACTAAAAGCAAAAACTCTCCACTCCTAAGGTGTCATGTGACTACCTTTTAAAAAGTAAATCCTCTCCAATGGAAGCATGACACATGGCACACACTTTCCACTTGGTTTGGATGTCTAACTTTTAAGGAAAATCCTATGATACTGAGGCCTTAATACAAGCTTTAAACAAACCTACACTACATGGCCTAATACAATGGCCTAAATTCCTACAGTAATCTTCAATCCATGCTCCATGATGGCTCCAAAGGTGGCCCACAAGGTGGAATTGATGTCATCTTCATGGATGGCTTCCACTCTCTTGAAAGTGCTTGACCATGACTAGGGGATTTGCCATTACTTTTTTCACAATTGGAGTCTCTGATTGACGATCAGGAAGTGCCTATACGATCCTGGCGTGAAGGGCAACAATCTAGACCGATTAATTTCTTATTCTGGGTCGGTAAGTCATTTTTCGCTTTTTCTTGTACATTCTTGAACCTTGATCGTGCAATTGTTTCTACTGCATGTGTATAATAGTTTCTTGCTTCAATTCTCAGCTCAATTTAGGTTCTAAGAGCTGTTTTCTATCACCAATCGGTGAATTGTAGGTTTGTGTTGAGTTTCCTTGCGGTGCAAGTTTCAGTCAGGGTTCTGTGACCTGTGTAGAGCTTGAGTGAGGTAAGGGAAGTTGGATTTTCTTTATAATTATTGAATGATTTCTGTCATGTGTATAGGTTATGTTAGTATTAGAGTTGTTGGACTGAAACTTGGATGATTTTGTTAGAATTCGTGTATGCAATGTGGCTGTTTTGAATGTGCATGTTTAAATTGTGAAAATGTACTAAATTGGATGATGTTTGGACTGCTTTAGATGCATGATAAGTGTTAAATCTGTGTTAGTAGTGAATGGTTATGAATCAAAACAAGTGGTCTTAGTTTAAAGTTAATTAGAGGAAGTGAGGTAGTGAAAATGAGAAATTGGAGTTGCGGGCTCAATTGGTCTGTTGGGACAATTTGGGTAAGTAAAATATGACTTGTTTGAGTCATCAAAATGGTCAAAAACATGTTCAAAGTGGTAGATTGTGATTTGAGTCCCTAAGTTAATAAATTTGATGTTCTAAAGTAGAAATTGATCCATAAACACTTTGGATTGATGTTAGGAAGGTTTATAATCACTTAGTCCAGTATAATTAGGTATATACATAATCTAGGAGTGTTAGAAATTGGAAAAAATAGATAGAATTGGTAATTGGGGTTTGAGTTGCATAATTCTGCAGATTTTCGTTCTGTAGATTATGTGAACTCGTTGAGTGAATAAATTCGCACAATGAGTTACCCTGGCGAGATGCTCTCTGCTAGGGCATTCACACAGCGAATTGGTGCGTTGTGCGAATGGTTTGAGGGGTTTGCTCTCTGTGTGATGATCCGCATAGGGAATCAGGGCGCTATGCGCCTGGTTGGGATTTGGGACTACTGACATTTTTTATTCGAATAGCGAATAAGTTCGCTCTACGAGGGTTTAGGGAGTCTGAGCCACTGCTTGGGGCTCTCGCATAGCGAATTGGGGCGCTATGCGAGGGGTTAGGGTTTGATACAATTAAGAGTTTATTCACACAACGAATTTAATCGCTGTGCGAATGATTATGAGGGATGTGTCTCTTTGATTTCGCTGGAGACAAGGTTGAACATAAAAGCACAAGTGAAGGTTGCAACTTCATTAGAGGAAACCTTGATGAGAAAGGCAGTGCTATAGACCAGAAAATGTACAGAGGTATGATCAAATCTCTATTGTACTTAACTGCTAGTAGACCAAATATCATGCATAGTGTCTGTCTCTGTGCTAGGTTTCAGTCTCAACCAAAAAAATCACACTTAACTGTTGTAAAAAGAATTTTGAAATACTTAAACGAAACCTAAAATCTTGGACTGTGGTATCCCAGTGGTTCAAACATTTTTCTTGAAGGATACAATGATTCAGATGTTGGTGGCTGTAAGCTAGACAGAAAGAGCACTAGTGGTACATGTCATCTGTTAGGATGTTCAGTAGTTTCTTGGCATTCAAAAAAACAAGCTTGTGTGGAATTATCTACCACAGAAGCCGAGTACATAGGAGCTGGAAGCTGTTGTGCTCAATCTCTTTGGATTAAGAGCCAGCTAGAAGATGATGGCATTTCATTAGACCACATTCCTTTAAAATGTAACAACACAAGTGTAATAAATCTGACTAAGAACCCTGTTCTTCATTCTAAAACTAAGCATATTGAAATAAGGCATAATTTCATAAGAGACCACATCCTCAAGGGTGAAATTAAGGTCGAATATGTAGATACCTTACATCAATGGGCTGATATTTTCACAAAACCTTTGAATAAGGAAAGATTTTATACAATTAGAAATGAATTAGGGATTATGGATGACAATAGCATAAAGTGATTAATCGATTAATTTGTGTGTATGAAAGCAATAGATCACTTTATTGTTACATTCACATCATTGCATATTCATACATTAACTGTGTTAATTATTGTACTGCATTAATGCTAAAAGGCTTGATATGGAAAAGCCTGAAAGGTTATGTGGAAACAATGCTTGCTGTTTGAGATCAAATGGAAAATCAACAATATTGTACAGCAAAGAAGTCGATTATGATGATATTCAAATCAATTGGATTTAGTCATTAGGTTTGAAGTTTCCAAACTTATGATATTTGATAGCTTTAAACCTTGTTTGACTATCTGTTGAATATTTATTCATCTTATATCTCTATGTTTATCTAGTGTGTATATGATTAATGAGATAATAAGAGATTAAAATGTTTTGATAATTCATCATGTATCAATCTGCTCAAGCAGGAAGTGATAAAATTTGATTTGATACATTGCTTGAATATGCTTTTATATGCTCTAATACTTACTCTGATATGTCTCCATTATGTACTTGTGATTTGAAGATTAATACATGCATAATGACAGGGGGAGCATTGCATATTGATGATTAGTTCACATGTTTTCATTAAGGAGGAGAAAACATAAATGTCATGTGACTGTCATTGATAGGGGGAGCATCTAGATCATTCTATTACTATAATTGATGCATCTCTATCTGATTGACTATGAATGTTTCAATTTCAAATTGTATATCTTTTTTTATAATGCCCAAAGGGGGAGAATTTGATGTAATTGGAGAATTTGATATAATATGTGATTGTGAATGTGTGTACGAACATGGTTTTATTAATCATGGTTGTGCATCATAAAAAAAGGGGGAGATTATTGAGATTGTTGATAGGGGGAGCACATGTTTAGCTAAACCCACACAATCTCAGTGATGATTGTGTTTTTAATGATGACAACACATAATTAATAATAACACATGTGTATACTGTGTTACACATGATATATGCTTTTGCTTACTGTGTTATATCTGTACAAGCATATGTGTGAACATTATTGTGTTGTTTAAAGCATACCACTATGTTTAATATGTGATTTTATATGTGTATGCTTAACATAAGTGTTCGGAAATGAAAAACCACAAAATCTTTGGTTGAACTTTAATGGTTGGCAAACCAACAATTTTAAGTCGATTACATTGTGGGATGAATCAATTAAAATTCGTGGGATTGCACAAACTCTTTTCAAGTGTGCTGTGAGATATTTTGAAGAGAAAAGTTCTCAAAAATTGTTCTAAGTGTTTTTACTTAATCTACTGTATGCTTCTTGTATTCGATTAAGTCTGTTAAGTTTTTGAAAACTCTTAAATGCTTGTCACAACTGACATAACGGTCATATTTTTAAATATATTGACCAAGCATTTATTATGAGTCGATTGTATTAAATGTGCATTCAATTAAATGTTGTGATTGTTGTTAGTCTGTTATAACTGCGAAGTGTATTCGATTAGATTAAAAGCTAAATCGATTAAAATGCGTCTGATGTGTGTAATACTATAAATTGACGCTGTGAATTCTATAAGAACTTTTGGAGAATTAACATTTTCATATCTTTCAGAAAACGTTGTGTGTCTTACAGAGGAAAAGAAAATCTTCAAGAACTAGAGATTGACCGTGGTGATCAAGGCTTAGAGGTTTCTTGAGAAGCAAGATTTACTGGGTATTGAATGTCTAATCAATCTGCACGAAGAGATTTACTGTGAAGATTGGCTTGGATTCCCTGCGGTGTTTGCAGGAAGAAGAACTGTGTTCTTGAATTTGAGGATGCCTCAAAGGGTTTGACAGCAGAATAGGGTGTTCTTGTTGTGTGTCTGTATTGTTTACTGCTTGTATTATATTATAGGGTTATAGAGGTGTTTTACATTTTTTACGTGAGGTCACTATAAAAACCTTGATCTTTATAGTGCATTTGCTTCCTGTGGTTGGAATGACACTAGATGTAGGCTTGGCCGAACCAGTATAAAAACCAGCGTTTGAATTCTCTGACCCCTACACTTTTTCATTACAGTCGATTAACCTGTTATTGTATTCGATTAAGTGAACTGCTACATTACATACCATTTAACTGGCGATTCAAGAAAAATGTAAAGACATCCTATTTTGCGAAAAAGATTTTGAAAGCTTATATTTTTACGCTTCACCAATTTACCCCCCTCTTGGTGTGAGAAACTAAGCACTTCTTTTTTAACATTTGTAATATTTTGTTATTGTTGTAAGAAAGAGAGAATGAGAAAAACACTTGTGAGTGTTTAGACGACATTGTATTGTAATCACATCCTCTCTATGAGAGTAATAGTGTGAACGACTTGTAAGCAATCGCTGATTGCAATTCTGAAGAGAATTAAAACACTTGTTGAACTCTATGAAGTTAAGGAAATCTAGGTAAGGTTGTCTAGTACCAAGAGTGGTGCGAATACTCATCGAGTCTAGGGTAACAGGAGGTTACTCGCTGACTGAGAAGACCAGGAGTGGTGTGAATACCCATTCAGTCTAGGGTAACAAGAGGTTATTCGCTGATTGAGAAAACCAAGAGTGGTGCGAATAATCAGTTGTAATATTATTGAAGATTATAGTGAAACCCTCTGCGGAGGAGACTGGAGGAAGCTCAATTGGAGCAAACCAGTATAAAAATACCTGTGCAATTGTTGTTCATCTTTTTGTCTAAACTCTTTTCTCATAAAACATGCAACAACGTTTTTATTTCAACAGACAAGAAGCTTCCTCACTAAACGATTCTTATTCAACTAAGGAAGTTCTTATAAACTGTACAATGTATGTTTTGAAGAACACGTTAAAAACAACTATAATTCAGAATCATTTACAAGGTCGAGCATTTAAGTATTCATTTGTTAAATCCAAAACTCGACAGACGTGCTATATTAGAAGGGTTGCGAATTTTTTTTTCATTAACACTATTTAACCTTCTCTTCTAGTGTTTTTTAGGTACTCCAAAAACATCTCAAAACAACCACACAAAACCTAGAAAACATTGATGACTACATTCTGGCATCTCTAACCTTTGTTAACTATTTTGCATATAACTTTCTCCAAAAAAATCTCTAAATGTGTTAATTCGTTTTTTGTTGAAAACTAGTCTCAAAGGGATTTCATTTGATTACAAAAACATTTTTTTTACCTCTAACCTATACGAGGTTTAAATTTGAAATTCGAATGCATTTACAATATATTAGCTTTTGACATTGTTTTGTGTGTAAAAGAAATTGATGTGGACCAGTTGAAAATAGCTATAAGACAAGGTTAACATTGATGATTTCAGAAGCTTGATGATGACAAAAATATTGTGCACATATAATGAGTTTAATGTGGTGAGATGATGACTTCTCCTCAAAACTATTGACTTAAACACATATAAAGACTACTATAATACTTGGTGTACTTTCAAGAAAGGTTGAACTAACTCTAGAAAAAAAATGGTTAGAAGAAACTTATAAGAAACACTCTAACCTTTGGTAACATAAGATGAATAATAACATAATTTTAACAACATAACAACACTCAAATTCAAAGATAAACTTATATAATAAAAGACAACTCTATTTATAAGTTTAGAAAAGTGTCTCAAAATTGTAAAAAAAAAAATTATAATATTTTAAAGACCACGGAAAAGTCTTCTCCATTAAAAGGAGGACACATGATCACTATTAAGGTGAAATCCTCTTCATTAGTAAAGTGACACATGGCCAATATTTGAAGAAATCATTTTGATTAAAAGCATGTTATGTGATCACTAATCTTCCATAATAAAAGACCAAAAAGCCCTCAACCTTGAAGAGCAAGTCTTCTTTACATGCACATGTTGAATTGGTAGTCAACCAACCCTCCATTACGTGGATTGCATAAGTGATTAACCAAGCCATACAGCCAAAAAGGGTGATGACAAAAATAAAGACTTAATCTACAAGCGTAGATAATGAAATCTTCCAAAACATTTCTGTAGAAACAAGTAGGCAATTGGTCGAGAGAATTTTTTTCATTGAGAAACAAAAAACTAGACAAAATATGAAACAACAAATATCAAACTTCTAATAAACTGTTCTAATAACAGAAACCAGCTCGCAAAAGGAAAGAATTTCCATATGAAAATTGAAAACTGAGTAAGTAATTCCACTCTTTCACGATTTGATGTGGTAAGGAGACGCATCACCAGAGTTTATGGAGATGTCAATAATCGTTTAATGCCAGTTTTCTGCTCTGATGTAAGTCTAGAGGGGAACTTGATATTGAACTTGATCCTCAAGTTTCCCCTTTTGGAAGGTTCCTTGGGAATGGGCATACCCTCTCCTTTGATCACTTCTTCGTATGTCGGACTGATGATGGAGTTGGTGGTTACGGTAAGATTCCGGCCATCAAGAGTTGTCAGCTGAGCCGTGTAACCAGTAAGAGCTTCAACAAGGGATATTTTCTGTGTGAGAACAAGATCATTGCCATCCCTTTTGAAGACACCATGTGGTTTTTCATCAATAATAAAAACAAGATCAGCGGGTATAACTCCTCTTTGTTCGTTTCCCTTCTCTGGAAAAGTTATTTTTGTTCCTTTCTTCCAACCTGGCTTGATCTCAATGGTTAGAATTTCCTCTACAGTGGTGGGCCTCCTACAGAATAATAAAACTAGTAGATTATTTGCTCAGTTAACTCAATTTACTATTCCAACTTGCTATTAGTTTTAAAATACGTAAAGTCAACAAATAAAAAACAGGGGAATCACTTTTATTCCTTCTCTATGTAAAGAAGCCAGTTGCTTATTGAATATTAAAACAACTGGGTCCTTATTTTCAAGAACATAGATTAGTATATGCCATGCAATAAATATCCTTCTATTTTTGACGCAACTAGTCAATGACGTGAAGAAAATTCTCCATGATATCAGAACCATTTACGATGATAATTCACTGTCTCACATGTATTATTTTTAGACGTATATTACAAAATATGCATTCTATATAAACATGCCTAACGGCTAAAGTTTCCCACTTAACATAAATTTAGGAGTTTTCTCCACCACTTGGTGCTTCATAGTTTTGGGGTATTGGAACTAGTTTTAATCAATTGCAGACATAGTTTTAATTTGCAAGAAATAATAAACTAGAAAATGTGTTGCTTCAACGTGAATATATATATATATATATACACACACACATATATTACACACACTCCTAGAGGAATTCTTAAGAGAATTACAGCTTGTCCCTACCCTCCATTTTGTGTCAACGAAGTCTCCCTTCATGGCTAAAACTACACACGAGATTGGCATTTGATTTCAAAGTTAGATTTGGATGGAAAGCCCAACTTCTGATCACCACAAGCACAATGTAAGCCAGGCAAATACAGAGGTGAAAAACTTTTCAACCATGTATGTTCCAATCAAACACAGTCCAAAATGGAATTTTCAATCATTTTGGATATAAAAAATCTTCCATCATGCCTATACCATTTGTCCAGGACCATACTACTTATCACAGTTCTAATGGATATAAAATCTCCAAGTCATTTAGGAGAAAACTGTGATGAACATTATAGTCAATATTGTTATTGTTCACCAATCAAAACCAATAATTGCAACTTTCTTCTTAGAAAATAAAATCAGCATTGATTTCAAAGATACAACACCAATTTGATTGGAGAATAACACCATCAATACATATAGTATTGATACTCAGTTTTTTTTTTTCTATCAAGCAATATACTATCTTAAATTGCCTCTTCTTTCACTAAGAATGGAGTTAAACTGAATATTTTATGGCTAAATTCCCGTTCATTTATTCTATGTCAATAAACAAAGCAACTATCCCTTTTCCACATTTCCAGGTTAACCTCGATATTTAACATCCCCATCTTACTAGTAGATTCATTCCCCTGGATATTTTTGGGTATTGAAACCTTTAACACAGTGGTATTTGCTCAATACAGATAAAAAGTTAACAAGCCCTTCCAGATTAAAACAGCACAAAGATGAATCTTTGAAAAAGAACACTCAGATCTCCTTGAATTTTGCACTTATGAACACAGATGGCATTTCTTTGGTGCTTATGAGCATACCAAATAATATGGACCAACAAAGGCAGCAAGCTATAGAATGCACATGATCTAGTAAAAATAAAAAACAAGATAATACGTAGAACTTGCATATTTAGCAACAGTTTTCCAGCCTACTGAACAGAAAATGACAAAACATCATAGTAATAATAATCTATAACTCTTAGAATCCGCCACAAAAATCCTTTATGTTTGCATGAAGAATGATAGGAAAGGAAACTAATACAAGATAAAATATGTCCAAGAAGTCATACAGCATAACTAACTACCTTTCATTTTGAATGAATAACACGTAATTTTTCTATCTCTTTTTGGATTAAATTACTAACACAATGATAACAAAGTACTGTGCCATATATATTCACATAAAAAATTAAGAATATTCTTCAAGGAAACAGTGTATTCCAAGAAAATAGGCAGATCCAACTCAAGTACTACGAGTTACAGATCTTCATATACATAAAAGAAATCGTGAATAACAGAATTTATTCAGCACTTTATTAGAGAAAAGTTTATTACTCTGTGGCTACGAGACTGTGAACCTACATTTCAAATTCAAGTTTACCAAAACTATCGAGAGAAGTGATTATCCAACTCAAACAACCATATAGTACAAAGCAAATAATCCAACCTAACTGGGAATTTAGCAAGTCATATCTATCGAATAAAAATTCCAACAAGAAACTTCATATGTTGTTCACGAATGGAAGCAAAGGAAGTTGGTAACAAGTTAAAACTGTATATCTTACCCACTAGCATCAATCACATCCCTGGAAATCTTCATTTTTTTGGTAGTCCCTTTGTACAAATCCTCCAAACTGCATTGCAAGGTTCTCTCAATAGGTGCACTTTTCCTTGGCACATTGACAGAGCCTTCTCCAGCCGCATTCCTACTAAAAGAGGTAAAAATGTCATCCCCAAATCTGGGAAAGCCAGATGGACCGGCACGGCCACCCATATCCCCCATTCCAAAGGGACTCGAAAACCCAAAGAACTCCGAAAAAATATCATCTGCACTTCTAGGGTTGAACCGGAAAGTCGTTGATCCACCATCAGTGCCACCGGAAAATCCACCAGCACCCGGAGGTGGCACCTGCCCTTTCAATCCCTCCTCACCATACTGATCATACACTGCCCTCTTTTGTGGATCACTCAAAACCTATTCACAAATCAAATCACCACCATAACCCATGATTCCAAGGATCCAAATCACAAGAAAAAACCTCAAAACTGCAAAACTAGATACCCCAAATTTCAAATTGCAAAAATTAGTAAAAGAAATGGAAGCACTGATAAATTCACCCTTTGCTTGCACAATCCAATCGGCATTACATTGAGATCAGGAGACAAAAATTACAAATATACGTCGACATAAAACCCACAATTCCAATTCTCAAGAACACAAAATTCAACACCTAAAAGTTCATATTGTAAGAAAGAAACGACAAAAAACATTAAAACTTTGATATAAGTTTTAACTTTTTTCCATATGTAATTGGCACTGCACGAAGAAAATTTTTTATTGAGAGAAATCGTACATCATAAGCTTCCGAGATTTGCTTGAATTTGGCTTCAGCATCCTTTTTATTGTTAGGGTTCTTATCAGGGTGCCACTTCATAGCAAGCCTTCGATAAGCTTTCTTGAGATCCTCATCGCTGGCACTTCGATCTACCTGAAGAAGTTTGTAATAGTCCACTCCCATTTTCCAAATTGCCTCAGCCGAAAGAACAACGTGTGCGTACTTTAGAGTCACCGGTGGAAGAAAGAGACGAAGCAAGACATATCCACGAACACAGTCATACAAACCTGTCTGGGCTCAACAAAAACAACACTCTTGTACTTTTCACTAGTATTAGGCCCAGTTGTCCACCAACTTTGGAGTCGTACATTTTTTTTTTTTGTAAAATACATGTAACAGCTATAAACATTTAATTGAATAGGGTTATTTTGGATGATAAAAAACAATAATAATTATTTAACACAATCATACATCATTGTCATGTGTTTTTCTACATATTTTTGTCTACTTCTTATACCAAATAAGAATTTAATTTGGACATTGAAAACCATATTTTACATTGTCATTTAGTTACAAAATTGAATATATATATATATATATATATATATATATATATATATATATATATATATTTTAATATATTTAATGTTTAAATATTATAGATATTAAACTCATTTAATAACAATGATGTTGTGCCATTTAGCATACTTTGCAATATTCTTTTATTCTAAAAAGTATTTGTATGTTTTTACTAAAATTAATATGATGTAATATTATAGATTTTTAATTACTTTTTTTTATGGAACATCATAAATTGTTCATTTAAAATGTGATGTCACCAAAATAAATATTATGAACATTCATTTCTTTATTTTATTAATTTTATTCAGGATATCTGCATATAAATTCTAAGTGAAAAAAAAAAAATCATCGAAACGCATAACTTGATTTGGTTTGATTGAGATTGCTTTCTTGAAAGAAAAAGAAAAAAAAAAGTTCTTTAAACTGAATTAGATACATGACTTTAGATTTGTACATATATCTTTATTGATGTTTTAATCTCCTCTTACTACATGCCTCTTTAGACATTGAATATCATCAAAGTAGCAAATTATTTTTAGACTTATATATAATAAAAACTCTTTTAAAATAAATAATAAATGTCAACACTCAATTTTGTCCGGGTTGTAAAAAAAATTTTATTTTTATTGGTTATTTATTATTTTCCTTTTTTTTTATTTTACCTTTTTATTTTATTCTATTTTTATGTATTTAGATCTTTGCTTCAATTTCTATTTTATTTCTTATTTTCAATTTGTTTTAATAGAGTTAATTAATCAAAATAATTAAAAAGTTGAAAAATAAAATTAAAACTGAAAATAATTAAAAAAAAATAAAATAAAATTGAAAAAAATAAAAATAAAAAATAAGAAGCGTGGGAAAGGGGTATGTGGGACGTGTCTGGAAGGAGGGGACAAGGTGGTTAGAAGGGAATATTTTTCTAAGATTTTGGGGAGGGGGATTTGGTTGGATCAGGGAGAGAAAAAAGAAAAGGGGAGGCCCGAGATCTTTGGAAGGAGGGAGCGGAGAGAGGAATCAGAGGAGAAAAGAAAGGTTTTAGAGGGTGACGAGAGAAGATCATCGGAGGGAGGCGGAAGAGATCTGAAGTGACGAATACCAGAGGCATTCTCAGGTACGCAGCTTATCCTTTATTCTCTTTCTCATGGTATGATTAAAATTAGTGTTTGATAATGCATACGAGGAGTGCTTATAATCTGTTCAAAAACATTATGGTGTGTGGTCATCATCTTTCTCCATGACCGCTGGCTATCATCATTGGTCAGCTCGATTCCATAGTTACCATATACATACATAACGTCTCGTTGGAAACCCAGTAAAAAAACACTGCAAAAATGCTAACCCAGTAATATCCACTTTATTCATTGCACCATTTTTCGTGAAACCCTTACGTCCCAAGACTCAAGTGGACCCTTTGAAATTCGAAGTCTCCTCCACTGGAATCGCTCTTTCGGTGAGGATGAATGGGACGATGGAGGCGATGGCTTAATACCCCTACTTTGGGCGGGTTTGAGATGAAGAGAGTGGCTGGTTGTTTTGTGGTTGGCGGGTTGGAAGTGGTAGTCTGCTGTGTGGTGGTGGCAGTGGCGTTGCTAAGGTTGTCCTGGTAGGTGATGGTGGCCGTGTAGGGGGCCGTGGAGGTGGTCGAAGAAGTGGTAGTCTGCTGTGTGGTGGTGGTAGTGGCGTTGCTAAGGTTGTCCTTGTAGGTGATGGTGGCCGTGTAGGGGGCTGTGGAGGTGGTCGAGGAAGTGGACGAGGATAGGCACGGGGAGCCTTATCGTGGCAGTGGTTGTGGTCGTCGTGGAGGTTTTAGCAATGGTGAAGTTGATGATGATGGGTGTGGATGACGTGAAGGGATCGGAGATGAAGGCGGAGGAAAATCTTCGCTGAGAATCGCTGGTTTTTGAAGAGAGAAGAGTGGAGATGGTGGTGTCTTGGCTGACGGTGGTTCTGGTGGCGCGAGGTGCCGCCGGCGAGGCCAAGGCGTGTTCTGTTTGAGGTGACGGTGGCCGGCTATGGCAGAGGTGGTGATCAGTTGTGGTGCTGAACAAGAAACCTTGAATTTCTGGAGAAGGTGCGAACTGGCGTGAAGGAGTGGGAATGAGGATGAATCTCTGAACCCCTAGGAAATTCTAGGTTAGAAAGCATGGGACTGGGCCAGGCCCAGAAATGAGCGTACGTCCGGGAGCATTGGGCCTCTTTTGGAACGCTCGTTATATAGCGTCCGTTCGCCATCTCCCCAACACGAACGCTCGTTATCAAAATGAACGAGCGCTCGTTGAACTTAAGCCTTTTCGACCGTTCGCTCATCCTTCTCCCTAACGAACGTTCGTTATCCAAACGAATGAGCGCTCGTTAGCTAAAGGAATGAGCGTTCGTTAACCTTAAGCCTTTATGTCCGTTCGCCATTTCAATAACGAACGTTCGTCCTTAAACTTCCATTTTTGAACGTCCGTTCGTCATGTCAATAACGGACGTTCGTCCTTAAGCTTCCATTTTTGAACGTCCGTTCGTCATGTCAATAACGGACGTTCGTCCTTAAGCTTCCATTTTTGAACGTCCGTTCGTCATGTCGATAACGAACGTTCGTCCTTAAGCTTCCATTTTTGAACGTCCGTTTGTCATGTCAATAACGGACGTTCGTCCTTAAGCTTCCATTTTTGAACGTCCGTTCGTCGTTTCAAACAACGCGCGTTCGTCCTTAAGCTTCCATATCTGAACGTCCGTTCGTCATGTCAATAACGAACGTTCGTCCTTAAGCTTCCATTTTTGAACGACCGTTCGTCATGTCAATAACGAACGTTCGTCCTTAAGCTTCCATTTTTGAACGTCCGTTCGTCATGTCAATAACGAACGTTCGTCCTTTAGATTCCATTTTTGAACGACCGTTCGTCATGTCGATAACTAACGTTCGTCCTTAAGACCCAATTTTTGAACGTCCGTTCGTCACTTCAATAACGAACGTTCGTCCTTAGGCTCCCATTTTTTTGAACGTCCGTTCGTCTTTTCAAATAACGAGCGTTCATCATTAAGCTTCATTTTTGAACGTCCGTTCGTTATTTCAATAACGAACGTTCGTCCTTAAGCTTCAATTTTTCAACGTCCATTCGTCATCTCTTCAACGAGCGTTCGTCATTCAGCCTTCGCTCTCAACGTCCGTTCGTCATATCTCTTGACGAACGCTCGTCATTCAGCTCACATTTCTAAACGTCCGTCTGTTATATTCCACAACGGACGTTCGTCCTCTCCCTAACGAACGCTCATTATTCTGAATCTCTTCCCAACGTCCGTTCGACAGTTCCATTTCTTTTGTTTGTTCATTTTATTGTCTAATTTTATTTTGTTTTATCTATTTATTTTAGACATTTACTTATCCTAAAATATATATTTAATAAAACAATATTGATAGTTTAAATAAAAAGAATTTACAAGAAAAGTTTTAAAGGTTTAAAGCGCACGTGTGACCGCTCGCGTCGTCCTTGTGCTAAAAACCTTTTCTTCTTTTCTTAAATAAAATTTCAAAGAAAAGTTTTAAAGGTTTAAAGCGCACGTGTGACCGCTCGCGTCGTCCTTGTGCTAAAAACCTTTTCTTCTTTTCTTAAATAAAATTTCAAAAATACGTTTTAAAGGTTTAAAGCGCACGTGCGACCGCTCGCGTCGTCCTTGTGCTAAAAACCTCTTCTTCTTTTCTTAAATAAAATTTCAAAAATACGTTTTAAAGGTTTAAAGCGCACGTGTGACCGCTCGCGTCGTCCTTGTGCTAAAAACCTCTTCTTCTTTTCTTAAATAAAATTTCAAAAATACGTTTTAAAGGTTTAAGCACACGTGTGACCGCTCGCGTCGTCCTTGTGCTAAAAACTTTTTTTCTTCTTTTCTTAAATAAATTTACAAAAATATGTTTTAAAGGTTTAAGCACACGTGTGACCGTTCGCGTCGTCCTTGTGCTAAAAACCTTTTTCTTCTTCCTTAAATAAATTTACATAAAAAATAATGTTTTGAAGGTTAAGTACACGTGTGACCGCTCGCGTCATCCTTGTGCTAAAAACCTTTTTCTTCTTTTCTTAAATAAAATTTCAAAAATACGTTTAAAGGTTGAACACTCGTGTAATCGTTCGCATCGTCCTAGTGTTCAATACTTTTCTCTCTTATTTACGTAATATTACACGAGGGTATGAGTGCTCGTGCGATCGTCCGCATCAGCCTAGCATTCAATACTCTCAAGTTTTCCTAAATAAGTAAATAACGGTATGAGTGCTCGTGTGATCGTCCGCATCGTCCTAGTGCTTAATATCGTTATTTCTTTTTTTAAAAAATAATTAAACATATTAAAATATCATTTTAAAGGTATGAGTACTCGTGCGACCGTTCGCGTCGGCCTAGTACTCATTACCTTCTTTTTCTCGAAAATATTAAAAACATAAAATCTCCAAAAATTAAAAACATCTGCTTTTCCAAACAAACAAACAGTCTTTCAGCTAGAACTACGTAACCCTGATTTCTCATTTTGAATGAGAATACGTAGGAGCAAGGTCAATCCTTGTCGGGCCCAAAAAACTAAAAAAATATATTTTGTTTATTTATAATTTTATTTTAGGGGATAGTTAAACATTTTGAAAACCACATCATATTCGCGCATTTAGTTAAAGGTACTGCCTTAGGGCAGGCGTTGTAGGGTGCTAACACCTTCCCTACACGTAACCGATTCCCGAACCCAGAATATGGTTTTCGTGGACCGTGCTTTATCATTTTGAGGTTTTTCCATAGTTTTCCATAATAAACTATGGTGGCGACTCCAAATCTCTTTTTAAAACCCGTTTCTTTTTTTGATCGTCGTCCCGTCGCGATTCCGGTTGCGACAATAAAGAAGACATGTCAAATGGATTCATTCATTAATTAACTTAAACTATATTTTCCATTTTACAATAGACAAATAAGGATATCAACCAAAATCCTATATAAAGATGATGATAAGGAGAAAAGATACCTAAAATTCAAAGTTAATTTTAAAATTCAAACTTAATTTTAATAAATATTAAAACATCAAATTTAAGCTTAACATAACTATATAAAATAAATTATATATACATACATACAAGAAAGAGCGGTTATCAATTGTATTTGCTCTTGATAAGTTTAGATCTTATTTGCTTGGTTCATCTGTTATTGTGTTTACTGACCATGTAGCTCTAAAGTTTCTCTTAAAGAAGGTTGAGTCAAAGCTGAGACTGATGCGATTAACGCTCCTACTCCAAGAGTTTGATCTGCAAATCCAAGACAGGAGTGGAGCACAAAATTTGGTTGTAGACTACCTCAACAGGATTGAAAGAGTTGAGGATGAAGTTTATGTGTTGCCATTTAAGATGACTTTCCTGATGAGAGCTTGTTGACAATTTTGGTTTACCCCTTGGTTTGCAAACATTGTGAATTACTTAGTTGCTTCTGTTTTTCCTCCAATTAGCATCTAGAGCTCAAATTGCAAAAATCAAGAATGATGCTAAATACTAAATATGGGATGACCCCTATTTGTGGAAGTTGTGCAGTCACCAAGTAACAAGAAGATGTATACCCGACCATGAGATAAACTCAGTCCTGCAATTCTGTCATGCTTCCTCACATGGTAGTCTTCTGGGAATACAAAGAACAACTCGCAAGGTGCTTGATGACTACAGATTTTACTAGCCCACCATCTTCAAAGAAGCAGAGAGAATTTGTAGCACCTGTGAGCCATGTCAGAGAGTAGGAGGATCACTTTCTTGGAGACAACAAATGCCTCAACATCCCATGCTATTCTGTGAGGTATTTGATGTTTGGGGTATTGATTTCATGGGTCCCTTTCCTGTCTCTTTTAGTTTTTCATATTTCCTCCTAACTGTTGATTATGTTTCGAAATGGGTGGAAGCAAGAGCCACCAAGACTAATGATGCTCAAGTTGTTGTAGATTTTATTAGATCTCACCTCTTTTGCAGGTTTAGAGGGCCTAGAGCCATTATTAATGATCAAGGAACTCATTTCTATAATAGATCAATGCAGGCTTTGCTCAAGAAATATGAGGTTGTGCACAAAGTTTCTACACCATACCACCCCCAAACCAATGGGTAAGCCGAAATTTCAAATAGGGAGATAAAGAGGATCTTAGAGAAGATTGTCCAGCCCAACAGAAAGGATTGG
Source organism: Vigna umbellata (assembly GCF_029865625.1). Taxonomy (NCBI): domain Eukaryota; kingdom Viridiplantae; phylum Streptophyta; class Magnoliopsida; order Fabales; family Fabaceae; genus Vigna; species Vigna umbellata. The sequence goes on along the minus strand of NC_142173.1, from coordinate 52,113,323 downwards.
AGCAACAGGTTGGACGATACTCTTTGGGCGCACAAGATTGCCTACAAAGCACCTATAGGGATGTCTCCCTATCGGGTTGTCTTTGGAAAGGCATGTTATTTACCTGTTAAGATAGAGCATCATGCATACTAGGTTGTGAAGACCTACAACTTCTCTATGGATCAAGCTGGAGAGGAAAGAAAGTTGCAACAGAATGAACTTGATGAGATCCATTTGGAAGCCTATAAAAACTCGAAGTTCTACAAGGAGAGATTGAAGAAGTTCCATGACACTCAAATTGTCAAAAAGGACTTCGAGGTTGGGCAAAAAGTGTTGTTATATAACTCTAGGCTCAGACTAATGGGGGTAAGTTACGGTCAAAGTGGATTGGACCTTTTATTGTTTCTAATGTTTATCCTTATGGTGCAGTTGAGATCCAAAGTCCATACACAGATAAAAGCTTCTAGGTTAATGGGCGCAAACTGAAGCCTTTCCTCAACAATCTTTCTTTGTTGGATGCATTTATGGTGGAGACGTCTATGCTCGATCCAGCTTCACTTTCCCCCTGACTTAGGGAGTTTCATTTTCTCCTTCCTTTCTCACTTTTATTGCACTTTGTCTAGATCTTTTGATTGTTTTGATTTTTGATCTTATGTTTGTGACACATTGAGGACACTGTATAGTTTAAGTGTGGTCTATTGGGGGAGATTTTTCTTTGTTTAGGTTTTTTCTTTTCTAGGTTGTTTTTGTTGTGTCTTGTGTACAATTTTGCATGTTTATCTTGATTTCTTGGGATTCTCATGAATTGACTAGTTGGTTTCTCTTCTTGTTTTGTTTTGTAAATATGTTGTGTATCTTGTCTCTTATAGTTATGTTCTAAAAAAGAGAGATAAGAAATAAAAAGAGACAACACAAGAAAAGATAGAAAAAATCAGAAAAAAAAAATTGAATAATACTTGCTCTTTGCCCTACTAAAACAATGAAAAGATCTTTTGATTTGAAAATGCATATATTTTAAGTGTTGATATTAGAGGCTTTCCAAGTCTGTTTGTTGCTTGCTTTCTTGAGTGTTTTCAGTTGAAATTATTTACCCTGGACACTTGAGAGATACAATGATAGTGCATCTGTGAGGTTCTGTTGCTTCTATTCACTTCTTGAGCTGATTGATTATTTTGCCATGTTTGGATTGCTTGGATGATTACCTTGAGTATCTTGTTTCTCTGATTATTTGTGTGTTGGATGTTGTCTACTCATTTTCTTTTTCCAGATTCATTGAGCATTGTGTAAATCTGTTTGTTTACTTGTGTGTCTTTTTGTTTCTGTGTCTTGAGGTTGTGTCACTTCCTTGTTGTCTTTTGATTTGTTCCTTGTTATGCGTCTTGATTTTGCCAAAAAGTGGAAAGAGTAAGTGTGGTCTATTTTGATGAATCAATATTTTCTCTTATTTACTTAGCTTCTTGTACTAGATTTAATTACGAAATTATGCTTAAATGTCTAATATTTCCTCAGTTTTGCTATTTGTGCTTAATTTGACCAATAATTCTTCTTTTAATTAATTTGAATTATCTGGTCTTATTTATATCCATTATTATTTTTAGGGCAATTTTAGAAAATGTATTTTGCGACATAAAGAGAGTGGTCACGTCATCATTTTCATTCATCCACATCAGCATTATATTTTATTTGCGGTTTTTTATGTTGTTGGACCAGATTTGCATTTTTGGGCAGACTTAGCACCATTGGGCCAATTTTTGGTCATTTTTGGAGAAACGCAATTATAGCGGCTGACTTACTACCTAGGGTTTAATGCCCAAAGAGGGAGACTCTTTGATTACTCTCTCATTCTTCAATTTTTGTTTTGAGCTTCTAAAGAGATATCCCATTAAGTTTTTGTTTTCTCTCTTTTGTTCATTTCATCTTCCTTGTGAACTCGTTTTCAGATTAATGAAATTTCATTTTACTGTTTAGGATATTCTTTGTGGTGCTGCCATTACGTTTCCCCAAATTAGTTTTCCCCTATTTCGTTTCTATAAGCTTGTGCAATTTCTGTTTTGATTTCATTTTCCAGTCCCAGTTCTCGTTTCCAATTTAATTGGTTTTCTAGTGTTGTGCATTTTTCCCATCTGTTTTCATTTTCCATTTGCATTTTGTAGTATCATTGCAATTTCGTGTTTCTGTTATTGGTTCTGTACTTTCATTATAGATTTGTTGATGTTTTATAGTTCGTTTTGCTTTGTTGAACTCATGTTAATGGAAGCTTGAATTCTGCTGTGTTGGTGATTGGTGAAACTTCAATGTTTCCATTAGATAATTGTGTTGTCATTGTGCTCTTGACCTCGCCTCAGATAATTTGTTTGCGCTTGCAGTTAAGTACTCGCTTAGTTGCCTAATTTGTATTTAATCTTCACTAAGTAGATTAGAACGACAAATGCTTAATTTGTGGTAGAGCAAACTGATTAAGTATGTGCATTATGAAAATTGTGTTTAGTCTTCACTTAGTAGAATAATCAGTGTTGGATTAGGGTGAAAGAAGCGTATAATTATTGGTAATCAAGGATTGGAAGCATTGCTGGAGAGCTAATAACCAACTTGTCCTTAATCAGTGTTTTAATTCATGTCTTTATTAGTAAAATTGTTCAAATTCCCCCACTACGTGTTTGACCTATTTCCTGAACCACATTTGGTCCTTGAGAGACGACCTAGGAGTCACTTCCTAGTATATACTACAATTTAATTGCATATCAATTTGATTCGGGTATGGCCTTAATCATGGACGTCGAACTATGCCAAGGTCTAACTTCTATTATGACTGGACAATGGATGGTTGGAAGCATTAATTATAGTGTGTTTACCAACGAAGCTTTTGACATCCATTAATGCATATTCTGGCGTCTAAAATTCACCTACAAATACCACAATCATTCTATTGTTTGATCTAATAGATTCACCCTCCTGTGAAATATTAAGATTGATTCATTTTTCAAATTTTACTGAAGATGTTTCTTATGATCAAATTTCAGAGAAAAATGTAATAAAATCTTATTATGAGAAACATCTTCAAGAAATTTAAGAAATGAATTAGAATATGTAATTGACGTCGGATGGTAGTATTGGTCAACATCAATCTACTTCGTCAATATAAAAAAATCTCCAATGTTACAAAACCAAAGCAAAAATATGAAAACCATTCAAGCAAGACAAGAGGCATCTTCAAAAAACTTAAACCGTGGGTGAGTATATGTGCAATGGAACACTGTCCAAATTGATATACAAAATGACATCGAATTTTGTGATAATCTGATGTCAATTACTTTTGAGGATTGGAAAAACAACTCTATTGTTACAAAACTTATTCACAAATATGAAAACCACACCAGCAAAAGAAACTTAAGTTATTTAAAATGGAGAAACTGTTTGAAATATAGATATGTTAACTCTTGGCCTCTGAATTTCTATCACACCTTTAAGGTTCATGTTAAGATGTCGGCAAGTGTACCGAATCATATCAAGAAATATAAAATGGTAAGACCAAGTATTGTATCCCAGAGGACTCACGACACTAAACAGTTGTGTAATTGCTTAACTAATTAAGACTTAAAAAACAATTTTTGGGGTTTTTAATGCAAATGCAATAAAAATAAACATGAATGCAATTTGATCAATTGAGGCTAAATACTATAATGAATGGATGATATTGAAAATATGAGATGAATATGTTGTTGGGGTTTAGATTTCACCTAGTTTACTCTCATGCATATATGAATTCATCTTCTTCATTAATGTTAATATCACTTTCTAAAGTACTTAAAACCCTATGTCTCGACAAAGAAAGCCTATCCTTAATTACTAGATCACAATGTCTTGTATCACTAGTAATTAATTCTACATTACAATTAGAAGCTTAAGATAACCAAAATTCATATCCCTATGTCTAGGCAATACTGCTTTTGGGAGCAATTCTCCAGATCTAGGTTTCCTCGTATGTTTCCATATCACGAAAACCAATGATCACGTCATGAATGAGTTAAACATAACAAGCATAGAGCATAAAAGAATAACCATAACAATTAATGAAAGAAGCATAAATAAATTGGAATCAATTCAAATACATGAGAGTTCACAAGGTTACATCATCCCCCGACAACAAATTGAATTTAGTTCTCCATTATCACGGAGAAACTAGATGAACAATGGAATGGAAGAGATAGAAAAACCCTAGAAACTGAAGAGGAGACCTCCCACATCCCCAAATATGCCTTCAAGGGGCGAAAAATGTGTTTCTATGCTCAAGCCATCAAGAGATACAATCCCTAGGACGTCCAAGTCCTTAAATAGATCAAAACAATAACAGAAAACGGGTCCAGGTCCAACACGTTGGCGCTCAGCGCCCTCATTTAGGGCGCCCGGGCGAAACTGCGAGAAAACTAGCGCTCAGCGCCCCGAAAGGGCGCCCAGGCATGTTGCGGGAAAAAAAACTAGCGCTCAGGCCCCCTCAAGGGCGCTCAGCCCTGGCGGTAGCATTCTAAAACTCACTTTTTTTGCTGTTTTGCTTGCTTTTATGGCTGATTCAACTCTATACATTGTTGGAGATTTTTCCCAGACACATTATTAGCTACAAAATAAAGGGAATTTAGTGATAAAATCATAAAGTATAACCTCTACTCACTTATTCACAAAACTAAACTAAAAACATGAGTTCAAGCAAGCTTCTGAGTCAAAAAAGGTTGGTTTAGTATCAAAATTGCATCACAGATAACAGTATATTCAACCGTTATGAGTTCACAAAAAGTATTCATAAAGATGATGAATCAATGACAAAGAAAAGCCTTGCTTTTATGAACTTGAAGGAGTTAATAAATTCAGAGAATGAAAAATAACAATATGGAAGTTGGTTTCGAGAGCTCTTTGGGGAAGCGAAGGTTTGGTGAATGGAGGTGTAGGTTTTACAAAGAATTCCGAAACTCTATCGGAAAGTGAAATTATGGGGAATATAAGGAGCATTTCAGATGCATTTATTTTGGTATGGACGTTTGCGGTTGCCTAAGCGGACAATATATTTTTACTCAAGGTATAATAATATAACTTCGAAGATGGTTATAACCAACGTTAAAGGATGTCTGTTTCTATGTGGTCAGAGGTCATTAGTTAAATAACGTCAAAAGTTTGTGTTTTAGATGTCTAGATTATTGCATTATTTACAACAATGTCACCAGTCATTTTTAATATTAGTTTTTGCGTTTTCTAACATTGAATGTTAGACATTGTAGTCTTATTTTGCACCAGTGAACATATCAATTTTTGCACCCTAACCTTTAAAACACACACATGTACCCAAAACATATTCTAACTCACCTTTCTCAATGAAAAAGATGAGGAATTCAATTTGTATGTGGTTAATAGGAATGCGAAAAAGGTTAAATAAAATGAGTATATTGAAAACGTGAAAGAAATGCTAGTAATTGAGAATTAATAGCGAAAGGTGTGTTTGCAAAAATCACAAAATGAAAGTTATGAAAAGAAAAGGTGTATGAAAAGAAAAATAATAGGCTTGAGAAATGAATGAATTATCCATTTGAGCCTAAAAAATGGTTGGAAGGGAAAAGTGAACAACTCATTGCATGTATTAATTACCTCATTTTTTTCTTAGTGAGTTTTGCTTAACTTGAAAAACCAGAATGCTTTTGCAGCCAAGCCACGATACAAGCCTATGAAGACCTCGTGATCCACATCAAATAAGTGTAGGAAGTACATTGACAAAGGGTACAAAGTTTGGAGAGAGCAAAACACCATACTAGAACATTTTTTCTTGCGAAAAGATTGAACACATGAACAATTATGCAAATTTTCAAAAGCTGTGAAAACCTGCACTAATGTTTTTGAAAAAAGAGAGTTGAAAAATTCATGTTTTTCATAGCTTGTAACATCTAATAAGGAAACAACAAATGCATTCAATCCTTATACCTACCTTTGATTGTATAAATATCTTTTATCTTTTAGTTTTTAGATTTGTTTGAGGGCAAAAAGAAAAGTTTAAAGTTGGGTGTGTTGATAAGTGACCAATGAGTTAATGCTACTGTTAATTTGGCAGTTATCTTGCTTTTGATTCCATTAAATATCTATATTAATAATCCTAATTTTACTTGTTTTGTAGGTTTTAATGAATTTAGAATGTCAAAGGTGAAATATGAAGAACACAAAGGAATTATGAGCAAAATACAGCAAATTGACTTGAATGGAACATAACATAGAATCTAAAGCTTGTGCCACACAAAGAAACCCACATTGGAAGGAAACCTCAAACCTAACATGAGGCTAAAGCCATGAAGAATCCTTCTCCTAGAAGTTATCTCAAGGAGGCTCTAACACAGAAACACAAGGCCCAAGCCAAAAAGGAAACCCGCCACAAGAGGAAACCTCATAATTAGAGCCATGACGCCATTGCTGAAGCCATGCTCTAGAAGTCTATATAAACAACATTTCCTCTCGGTTTTGGGAGAGCCTTTTTGGAGACATTCTACTAAACTTTCTAGAAAAATTTAGGGAGAGACTTTAGAGAGTTTTCTCATCTATCTCCTTTGTACTTTAAAGAACATCATTAGATGACTAGGAGATGAAATCCTTTATGTGTATTAACTTCTTCCCATTCATTATGAGGAGCTAAATCTCCTAGGTGTTAAAGTGAGATGTAAACCACTTTGAACTCTCTTATATTAAGTACTATTTCATTTATGAATGTTTTCTTTTAATTACATGATTGTGAATTGGTTTATATTTATTATTAGATGAACTGATCACTCACCTTATTTCACTCTTGAGATTGAGGGGAATTAGTCTCAAGTTGTGATTCAATCAATTCTCTTGTATGCTTTTAGATGCTAGGAATATGATTAAGGTTGCAGCTAGCTATAAAGTCTTAATCTTAATATAGATGATCCATTCAAGTAGTCACTTAGGGATCATACTCAAGTTTGAAGATCCTAGGCTCTAGGTGCCGAGTATGGACCTAAAGTTACATTCAAAGTGAACTCTGAGGACTTGCTTATCTGACCATCATATTTAACAATAGAATCGTTACAAAAGATGGACAAAGTGGTGGAGTCTAACATGAACTCATTTTAGTCATTTGAAATTCACTTGCTTTTAATCTAAACAATTTTATCACGCATTTTACTCTATTTTCATGAATTGAATATGTTTGGTACATCTTACAACTCATTCACTATTTTATCAACGATCAAACTAGTTAAAACATTGTATTTTTTGCCAAATCCCTATAGGTATGACACTTTTTATACCATAAACTATCCAGTATACTTAATGGTATATTTGGTTGTTGTGTGACACCCAACAAAATCCTAATAAGATTATACTATCAACACAAAAGGTTCATGATAATGGTTGATTTCACCGTTATTTAAGAGTAAATTTTGATATCAAATAAACCCTTTTTGACTTAGAAACTTGTTTGTTATCTTGATTTTGGTTTATTTTGGTAAATAAAACAGTTGAGGTTACACTTGAAGATTTTATCACTAAATCCCCTTTGTTTTGTAGGGAATTGGGATGAATTGGAAGAGGAGTTAAGTTGTCAAGAAGTTGGAACTCATAAAGGACAAAAAGAGAACCAGAAGGTTGCACTCACGCTTAGGCACCCTTTTCATGACCCTCACCGCTGGAGCTTCGCAGTCATGCCTGGGCGCCCTTTTTGGGGCGTTGAGCGCAATCTTTCCTGTAACGTTTCATGCCTGAGCACCCTCCATTGGACACTGAGCGCCATTCTCTCGCAAGCACGCCTGAGCGCCCTAAGTAGGGGCGTTGAGCGGTGGCAACATTGGCCCATGGCCCAATTTAGCCCTATTTAAGGATTAGCTCGACCTAGAGAGGTGTCTCTTGACTTAATTGACACAAATTCATATTTTCTCCAACTCTCTAAGGGTAGAAGTGGATGCGGAAGCTCTCCTATTTAGTTTTTAGGGTTTTTCTATCCTTTTCATTCCATTGTTCATCTAGTTTCTCCATGACGATGGGGAACTAAACATTATTTGTTGTTGGGGGGTGATGTAACCTTGTGAACTATCATGTATTTGAATTGATCTTAATTATATATGCTTCTTTCATTAATTGTTAGGGTAATTCTTCTTTACTCAATGCTTGTTATGTTTAACTAATTCATGGCATGATTTATGATTTGCATGAGTACCGAGAGGTATCTTACAATTCATGTTCTGGAGAATTGCTCCCAAAAGCAGTATTGCTCAGGGATGGGGATATGAATTTTGGTCATCTTAAGCTCCTAATCGTAATGCATAATTAATTGTTAGGGATGCAAGGGATTGTGATATAGTAATTAAGGATATACTTTCTTTGCCGAGGGATCGGGTTTTAAGTAATTTAGAGAGTGATGTTAACATTAATGAAGAAGATGAATTCATACATGCATGAGAGGAAACTTGGTGAAATCTAAACCCCAACAACATACTCATATCATATTTTCAACTTCATCCATTGAACTTTGTGTTTTCTTTCAATTGGTCAAAACTACATTCATGTTTACTTTAATAGTATTTGCATTCAAAACCACTACATTGTTCTTCAAAAGTCTTAATTAGTTGAGTACTCACATAACTTGTTAGTGTCGTGAGTCCTTTGGGAAACGATACTTGGTCTTACCACTTTATTATTACTTGATACGATTCGGTACACTTGTTGACATCTTAATAGTTCACTTATCTATATTTGCAAACAAATGATTGACCCTAAGAATGAAGAGGACTAACCTAAGATGACCTACAAGATCATGTAGACTTTTACTGTACATTATATTGTCATCAAAATAGAAAACAACAAACTTACCTATGCAATCCCTCAAGACATGATTCATAAGCTGCATGAAAGTACTAGTAGCTTTAGTAAGACCAAAAGGCATCACTAACCATTTGTATAATCCAAATTTTGTCTTGAAAGCAGTTTTCCACTCATCACCTTCTTTGATTCAAATTTGGTGATAACCACTTTTAAGATCAATTTTAGAGAATAAAATGGCATACCATCTAGTCTAGGAATTGAGTGCCTATGTTTTATTGTGATGTTATTGATGGCTCTACAATCATAGCACATTCTTAACTTGCTATCCCTTTTAGGAATAAGACAAACACATCATAAGGACTAAGACTCTTTTAAATCCAACCCTTATCTAGCAAATCTTATACTCGAGACTTTATCTCCTTTGTTTCTTAGGGATTTTCTTATAAGCATGACTATTAAGGAGACTAACCCAGTTAGTAAATCAATTTCATGTTCTATTCCCTTAAAAGGAGGAATCCTAATAGGTCAATCTTTACGAAATATACCATCAAATTCTTTCAAAATATTTTGTATGGAAGGAAATAGTTCCTTGACACAAAAAGGAGGTATGATGGTTGTTCAACATGATGAACATTTTCTAAAGATCTTTGTATTAAAATATCTTCATGTAGAATAACTTTATGGGAAGGAACACTACTTTCCCACACCTCATACTCCTTTTAATTTATTGTTTAGAGTGTTTCTTGAAGGATATTGGGTCAACCATCAAGAAAAGGTTAGCAGACATCTTGAAGACATCTATGCTAGTGAGCCTAGAGAAATGGAGACTACAAATGGGCAAAAGTTCTCTCTATTATTCATTCCACACTCCTTTTTCAACAGGTGGCCACTCCTATTTATAGATGCAATCTATTGGAGCCTCCACATTTAAACCAAGTTCTAGAAGGTTCCTTAATGTCAAAGCAAACCCAAAACATGTTAGATTGCATCCCACTCAAGAAGGTAGTAAAAAAAAGGCTCAAAACTAGTATGCTATAAAAAATTGACTGGCATAATTAATCATTTCACTTCATAATCGATTATTTCAGTAAAAAATTTATATTTACCTGAAAACTCTTTGGAACAATTGATTATTAGGTGAAATAATTGATTATCCCATAAGCAAATGCAAAGAAATGGCAAAAAACAAGCCTAAATGATATAAGAACTTGGCCAAAATACAAGGTTTAAAGAAAAAACTTATGTACATATTTACAAGGCTTAAGAGAAGGAAAGAACAAACTTGAAAACACCATCTTCTATAAGAGAATAAGTCATTGAAGTCCTTCTTCTTCTTTCATTATTCTAATCCTGGTCTTAGCTATAGCTCCTTGGATAGATCTCCATTAAGCTCCCTAGATGGATTTTCGTCATCTTGTGTAGGACAATAATTTCATTAGAAAGACCATTGTGTACGAAGTTTCTATCAAATTTCCATTGTCTTCCTAATAAAATATAAAAGTTTTTTTTTCTAAATTCTTGCAATTTTAATTTCAAGCACCTTTTATTTTACTACAACTATTTTTAAATTCCTTGCATGATGTTTATTTTGATAGCACAATTATAAGTGAGTTAGTAAGTTAGAATATGATGTACATAAGTTTTCAAGCTTGCCACTCTAGGGAAAAACTTTTGAGACAAATATTGGAACATGATTTTAAACCAAAGAAAGCCTACTCTTAGATTTCAATTTCGAAAAACAATACCTTTGAATGAGCTTGAATTTGGCATTGTCATGAGGGAGTGGTAGCTTAGAGTCTTTTGCAAGATGAGACTCAAAAATCAAATTTTAAAATTGATAGTGTGAGAGCCTAAATAGATTGGAACATAGAAAACTCACATGTAGAAGCACCCTATTGAATCTTGTGCCACATCTTAGAAGAAATCAAGACTTAATCAACATTGTTGAGATTGTTGATAGGGGGAGCACTAGTTTAGCTGAACCCACAATCTCAGTAATATATGAGTTTTTGATTGATGACAACACATAATTAATAACACATGTGTTTTATGTGTTACATGTTCTATGCTTACATGTTATATGCGTATATGATCATGATTGTGTTGTTGTGTTGTTCATTGCATTTTACTGTGTTATATATGTGATTTTATACATGAATGCATGACACATGCTTTTGCATGGAAAAACCACAAGCACTAATGTTGAACTTTAAATGTGTGGCAAAACAACAGTTTGAAATCGATTACATTATGGGGTGAATCGATTAAAACTCGTGTATTTGTACAAAATTTTTCAAGTGTGCTGTGAGAGTTTTTCAAAGAGAAAAGTTTTCAAAACTTTGCATAACACTATTGCATAATTGATTGAATGAGACATATATTCGATTAAGTTTGTTATTGTTTTGAAATCTGTTAATGCTTGATATAACTGTTACAATGACTATATTTTTAAATGTGTTGACCAAGCATTAATTCTTATTCGACTGCATTAATAGTGAATTCAATTAATTGCTTTGACTGCTACTATCTCTTATAACTGAATTGGTGTATTCGACTACATTAGTAGCAAAGTCGATTATGTTGCGTCTGATACGAGTTCATCTATATATTGACGCTAATTTGATTTTTGTATAGACTTTTGTGTTTCTTACATTTTCATATTCTTTTGCACAAAAGTGAAAAGTTTACAGAAAGAGAAAAAGCTTCAAGAAACTAGTTTGATCGTGGTGATAAAGTAATTGTGATTTCTTGAAGAGCAAGAATTGCTGAGTTTTCAAAGTCTGATCTATCTGCATATTTAGGTGTCTACTGCATATTTGGGTGTCTACTGCAAAATCAGGTTCTACAATCTGCTTAAGATTGGGTTGAGTTCCCTGTTGTGATTACAGGAAGAAGGACGTGCATTCTTGACTTTGAGGGTGCCTCAAAGGGGTTGAACTGTAGGATAAGGGATTCTTGTCGCTAGTCTGTTTGTGTACTGCCTATATTTTTATTAGAGGGTTAGAGAGAGATGTTTTATATTTTTGACGTGAGGTCTCTATAAAAATCTTGTTGTAAAAACCTTGATCATTATAGTGCATTGGCTTCCTGTGGTTGGAAAGACACTAGATGTAGGCTTGGTCGAACAAGTATAAAAACTCAGTGTTTGATCTTTTTTATCCCTACTTTGTTACATTCAATCGATTATACTTTACACGCATTCGATTAAATTTCCGCTGCATTAAAAATCTTTTAACTTGCGTTTTAAGAAAAGTATAAAGACATCTCTTTTGGTGAAATATTTTTTGAAAGTTTTAAATTTTATAATTCATCAATTCACCCCTTTTGCTAGATATTTAATGATTTTATTAATTGTTAACTTTGGTAAAAAAAGAAAAACCCGAGTTATCGCTTCCATCATATTCAGTAACTAATGTAGTCTTTGTAATAAATTGTTGATGTTAAACAAATAAAATTAATTTTCTTTATCTTAATTTGGTTGTAATGTCTTTGAAATCAAATAAACATTTTAAAATATATAAATTACTCGCTTAATTAATAAGGAGTGAATTTTTATATTGTGATAAATAATTAATTTTTTATATATTATGTATTTTTTATAACATTTGAATAGTTTTTTAATTTCTTTTAATTCTCTAAATAAGAAAATCGACATGATTAGACATTGAAGTATAAAGATAGAAGTTTTATGTTAAAATGTAATATATATAAAAAAATCAATAAAATTATATTTTAAAATTTTGGGTTAAAGATAACATTTTATATTACTTTTTGTTCACTTTTTTATTTATTTATGTATGTATGATGGTAAAACATATACTTTGAAAGTGAATCAATCAACATAAAAAATAATTTAAATATATAGATGTATAATTAAAAAAACTACAAGAATAAAAAAAATAGAAACTAATAAACTAAATGCATATGTTGATCAATTGCATTAATAACAACTAGCATAGAAAATGCATATAGTGTTTAAGTATTCATTCTAATAGTAATAAAATAGTAATAAATTTAGTGAATATTGAAAAATAATAAATCATAAACCACTTAATATTGTATTATTAATTTTGATAAACATTCATTAAATTAAATATGTTTATATGAAAAATTATATATATATATATATATATATATATATATATATATATATATATATATATATGACAAATATAGTCGAAGTTTTTGCACAACAAAATTAAATGATTATCTTATATACTTTAAAAATATATTTAGTCAGTTAAGAAAAATTAATTATATTTAGTCGGTCAAGGATTTCAACGTCCTATGTAACGCTTCAAATTTCCAATGTGTCACGGGTTACTTAAAAAATCGGTAAAAATTTAAACTTTAGCTTTGTGCAGAAACGTATTTTCAAAACTCTCAGCATTTAAAGTCATAATTTATTTCAAAACATAATAGTTCAAAAAAACATTTGTCTAATAGAAATAACGAAGGAAATAGAACAATTTCAATTACTTTGTCTAAAATTCAAATGCAATAACTTTGAATAAAAATCGCAAGTCTGTCCCCCGTTATCTCTCGAATCTATCATTCCTCAACACCATCTACAACATCATCTACTCACATATAATGCATTATACGATCATCGCTGATAATTTCATTCACAAATACAAACATGTATATGGTAAGCTACCGATAAAACAATCATAACAACAATATACATACATACTGATTATATAAACCATAATCAACACACCACAAGATACATACCTTTTGATTATATCAACCATAATCAAACATCCCACACAGAAATAATAACAATAGGAATCGTAATCCACTAACATAAACAATTAAATCATAATGAATTACTCGATCCTCGATCCTCGATCCTCAAACCTCCATCCGTGATCATTGATCTCTAATCCTTGATGTCATCACTAACATCTCACACATAGACCATTGGTCTATGCACTCATTAACATCTATGCTAACTACCTACTATAACCATTATAATAACACCACTATCAACATAGAGCATCCACAATACCATGATCATCATCATAGGTATACCATCAAAATGATTATCCCAATCATGAATCGCACCTTGAGCATCACCAAGCCATGAAATCCATCATGACAAGACTCAGTCACATCCTTGTACCCTACCTCACCGACTGTAGTTGCTCCTACAACTCCATCTGTAGCTTCCCCTTACAGATACACTAGAGTCATTCTTCTTCTGGCTTCGGACCTGTTCTCTTATCACATAAGGCAGAACATTTACCCCCCTCACCAAAAAGATTCAACACTCAAATACCATTCTTTTTTCTACAACTATTTGCCAAAGATAATGTCACTATCTTTTTAACAACCAATGCCAAAGGGAGTACCTATCCGCAGATAGAACCAGGATTTACTAGGTACAACAAGTAAACTAATCTCATGTCTCATGCTCATTAATCACGCACACTCTTGTGTATTCCTCTTCCACTTGTGGTCCACTCGCAATCACAAGTCAAAACTGACTCTAAACATACCCATTACTCTCTTTCCTTGAGTAGTAATGCATTCCACTGCTTCCTAGGCTTGGTCCACTTCCCTTCTGAATCAAGTTTGCCATTTTTCACAAAAATACATTGTGATAATTGATTATCACTTTTTATAATCAATTATCTCAAATATTATCACCCAAAAACATCATACAGGAAGGGATATTCGATTATCATAAGTGATTAATATCGACGCGCAAATTAATATCACTAAACTCAATATTGACGCACAGATAATCGATTTTCACTTATGATAATCAATTATTGCCGAAATGAAACACATCCTGGACATAATTCAAGTATTCAAACGTACATACGTTAAGCCTAAATCACATGGAAACATGCTCAACACATCATACATGAATTCATGCATCACATACCCATGTAAACATACTAAAACACATTTAATACATCACTTGAATCATCCAAACTCAATCATTGGCATGTTATATCCAATAAAACCCAAATATAATGTATATGATTATTACCACACCTTTAGACATACATTTGCATGGAAAAGCCTCTAAGCCTCATAACTTTATTCTTCTTTGGCATTAAACTCTTTGTTGGGATAACCCAACAACCATACATACATTCATAGGAAAACCCAACACAAAAATTTCATAAACCCTATGCTCATGCATACATAAACCCTTGCCCAAGAAGAGGAACATACAACCATAATCATAATCATATAAACATATATCAAACAATGATTATTAATCAAAATAACCAAGAACACATATAACATACAATAATTAACAAACAAAGGCAAGTTTTCCCATACTTGGCCAATCCTAAGACTTTATCTATAACCCTAAAACACCATTAATCTTCCTTTACACTAAGAGTTTCCCGTCGCTCTCTCTCTTCTTCTCCCAAAACGCCAATCTGCTCTCTTCCTCTGTTTTCTCTCTTTGATTTAAAGTTTCTAAGGTTTTTAAACACAAAACCACCTCTTTTTCTATATCTTAATATTTATCAACCCAACTCTATCTCTAATACTTTCTCACTTATAACAATACATACTCTTTATTCTAATTTATTACAATGAGTCTATCAATAATATATCTTATGGCCATGTGAGTTTTTTTGGTCCCAACCTACGTGGGTCAGGGCCAAACCATGTAAGGGAGTCTAAATTGACGGCTCTACCTTCAATATCCACCATTCTCCATTAGAAATTGGTTTGCCTCTTAATTTAAAGGTTTAATTGCTTTCTTTGTCCCTGGTTTGGGTGTAGTGTGTCAAGTTCGTCTACCCTTTTAAAAAAGTTTTAATTTCGTTCAAAAGTTGTTTAAAAGTTTCAATTTCGTCCAAACGTGGTAAAATTTGCTTCAATCAAGCCCTTCCGTTAAATACAAACTAACGGAGTTAACTTTTTTTTTCTCTCTCCTCTACTTTTCTGTGCAAAGCAACTATTTGTTAGTACTCTTCTGTGCACCTCTCGGTAAAGCGATACGAAATGAGTAAAAAATTGTTAAAACTTGTGAAATCATAATTTTCAGTCATATGATTTATTTAAATAATTTTTTGATGAAAGACTTTTTGGTGACTTTATTTGTATAAAATATCTATAACCATATTCAACCTACTTTGCCTTTCATGAAAGACACAAAATTCTATTAATTCATCTCAATTGACCCCATTTATTCACATCCAATTTATTGACAATTTGGTAATATCATTGCAATGGTGATTTTTCTTTTAACATTATATAAATATATACTACTTGTTTTCTAAGTTTATATATAAAATTGCAATGTCAATTTTGTTTATAATATAGATTTATTTAATTATTAAGACAATACTTTAGAGATTAATTATTTTATGATAATGAAAGGTGTTTTAAAACTTGCACTTCAGTAATCTTACTAATTATTTTATTATAGAGTAATTTAAAATTAAATTGAATTTATTAGATTATATTATAAATACGAAGGAAAATACACAACCTAACATCTACGTGATTGTAAGACGAAAAAAAAAAAATAAACTGTACCCACATATTTCTACAGATAAAATCCTTAACAAATAATTTTCTTCACTATTAATGAATTTTATTTAAGTTTTTTTAAAGTTAAATAATCAAAATAAGATTATTAGTTAAAATAATATTAACGTATTTTATATATTTATATACCTTTATTTAGAATTAAAATTCTTTTTTAATACAAATATATTTTGTTATATTTTGTGATACAATTTTTTTAAACTGTTTTTTAAAAGATAAAATTCATTTCAACTGATGTTTTATCATACAATTTTTTAATTATATTTGAAAAATAATTTATAAATAAAAACTTATATATTTTTATTTTTTATTTTATATGATTTCATTCGTTATGTAAAATAGTATCATCCTAACTAAAGTTAAATTAGAATAAAAAATGTTTAATTATATAAACAATCATTTTAAATTAAAATTTAATTATAATAGAATGTTCATGATTATTTTTAATTTTAATTTAATTCTTTTTTTGAACGGGATAAATGATGATGAGAAAGCCAAAGCCAAGGGTTTGTTGGTTCACCCGGTGCTTCGAACTTGAAGATGATGAATGAAGATTAGATTTGAAATCAAATAAAAAAATAATACAAAGTATTGTTCTTGATCGAAATCAGAAAGAAAAAGTGATGAAAAGGAGTGTGAGATTTGTTAGAGTGAGAGAGAGACAAGTTTTGTCAAAGTGTGAGATTTAAGTCTTTCCATTTATTATTTACTTAATTTTAAAATATCATTAAAAGTACAGTAAACATCTTTTACTTATTTTGTATCACTTTATCCAGAGGTGCAGAGGGGTAAAGTACTGATAAAAAAACTGCTTTGCACAGAAAAGTAGAGGAGAGAGAAAAAAAGTTAACCCCGTTAGTCTGTATTTAACGGAAAGGACTTGATTAAAGCAAATTTTACCACGTTTGGATGAAATTGAAACTTTTAAACCAGTTTGAACGAAATTGAAATTTTTTTAAAAAGGTGGACGAACTTGACACACTACACCCAAACTAGGGACAAAGAAAACAATTAAACCTAATTTAAAAGGACACTCACATTTTATTGTGTAGTATATACTATGATGAACATCAAATTTGTATTTCATGTACTTTACACGCCTTTCACATCTTAACAACATAAACGTCTTTCTCCAGGTTGATCAATAGCTTTATCATATCTTATAATTATGAGAAGAGAGCCAAGATAAAAAAAAAACTCGTCAAACCCACTCAATTAAGTTTCACGTATGGAAAAATATGATTAGTTGTAAAATTATAGGTATAATCTCTCTCACACATTTCATTAATCCAGCAAGAGAAATCTCACATGAAGTTCGAATTTACTTATGAATCCATCAAACTGAAAGGATAATCTTTCATCTTACAGTATAACTACCTATAAAGACATTATTAAAACACAACTAAAACAAATTAAAATAAAAAATAAAAAAATAGAGAAAAGAAAAGATGAATATTGGATTTCAAAATCTGGTAGGATTGTTAACCAAATTTTGAAATCCGATAAGATTGTTAGTCGAACTTTAAAACTCAAAGAAATAATTATCGGATTTTGAAATTTGTAAGAGTGTTAACTAAATTTCCAAATTCGTAGGAGTGTTAACTGAATTTCAAAATTCAGATATTTCCTTATCTAGATTTGGAAGTATCTTAATCGGATTTCAAAATTTAGTGACTATGTAAATCAGGTTTCGAAATCCAGGATTTCTAAATCCAGCAACTTCCTTAATTGGATTTTGAAATCTGGTGACTTCCTTAGCTGGATTTGAAAATTCGGTGAGTAAGTAGTTAGCCGAATTTTGAAATTTAGTTAGTACCTTAACTAAATTTCAAATGGTGTTTTTTTAAGTAGGAAATTCTTAAAACAGATTTTGAAATCCGATAAGATTGTTAGTCGAACTTTAAAACTCAAAGAAATAATTATCGGATTTCGAAATTTGTAAGAGTGTTAACTAAATTTCCAAATTCGTAGGAGTGTTAACTGAATTTCAAAATTCGGGTATTTCCTTATCTAGATTTGGAAGTATCTTAATCGGATTTCAAAATTTAGTGACTATGTAAATCAGGTTTCGAAATCCAGGATTTCTAAATCCAGCAACTTCCTTAATTGGATTTTGAAATCTGGTGACTTAATTGGATTTTGAAATCTGGTGACTTCCTTAGCTGGATTTGAAAATTCGGTGAGTAAGTAGTTAGCCGAATTTTGAAATTTAGTTAGTACCTTAACTAAATTTCAAATGGTGTTTTTTTAAGTAGGAAATTCTTAAAACAGATTTTGAAATCTGATACTCTCTTGACCGAATTTTGTAATTTAGTGAATTTCAAAATCTGGAAAATTTTCTTAATTACATTTAAAAGTTTGGTGATTTACTTTACTAAATTTTGAAATTTAATGACTTTATATAAACTAGATTTTGAAATCTAATGAATTTTCTATTTCAAAATCCAGTGCCTTGAAAACATAATAAAAATAAATATAAATTATATATGAAATAAATATAAATTTTTAAAACTTTATGAAAAAACACTTTTACCGAAAACTCACCACCATATTATTACCAATCCGCATCCTATTACTAAGTTTTCAAAGGCAACCCATTTTATTTTATAACCAATTTTAAAGAAACTAAAAATGTTCTTTAATATAGAATAATTGCTTGTTGCACCTCCATCACTTTCCATTGTACATCCTATGCGAATGACATAAGGAATAGATTTTTAGCCTTTGTAAAGAATTCATTTCAAAATATCTCAATAAAATTTATGATTATAGAAAAAGACTTTCTAAAATAATTTAGAGTTTATTATCTTGAAATGATATTTTATTAAATACTTTTTGAAATGTGGATTTTTGATAGCAAGGTAAGTGAGTCTTGGGCTTGTATTTTTGTACAGGGTTTTACTTCCTGCACCTCGTCAATTGCTCAACTTTTCCAAATCTCTCTAATTTGGGGTGCAGGAAGCAATAGTGTCTTTTTTTAAGTTGTTATAAGCAAAACAAAATTACCAACAATCCAATCCCATGTAAAGGATTAAATACCATCCCCTTTTTTTCAGAACCAAATTTAAACATTTCTTGAATTTAAAATTATTAAAACTTGATATGCTATTAATTATTTACTAAAGGATCAATTTTCCTTATATCTTCTTTCCTTCTTTATTCTAGTCCAATGTCATTTGATGATTTCAATACTTTACGTTATAAACCATTAGTTGTAGTTGTTATTGCCACCCTTTCCTCTGTCTTTTGTCTAATGGTTGCATATATACTAGAGATTTTATAAATACCTGATCTAAATTTATCCATATTTACCTTTTTCAACATGAATCTCAACCTTTTTACATACACGGATAAAGGAATATATTCTAAGTACACCAGTAGAAAATGTATCTATATATAATAACACTGCATTTAGGTTTGTAAGCTCAAGAAGTGAAAAATTTAGGTTGTAATTTTTGTAATTAAATAGTAGTTTTGTTTATGTTCGGTATCCTAGATTTAAATTTAATGTAAAAGATATTAGGAACCAGGAAAATAGATCTTTTATACATGTCAATGATGTTTAAAGTGAACACCTTTTATACAACAATCTTTGATTTATCTTGTTTATTTATTTGTAACACAAGCTTGATTTCAACATTTCTCTCTTTTTCATTGGTGGTAAAAGCTTGAATTTGGTGGTTCTCCAGTTCTTTTCTTTTTCTTGTACCATTTTTTTATGGAGAAGGTTCTCTTCCCACCAAATTGGATAATCATTTTGCTATTGGTGAATGCACACTAATGCACTAATGCCATGTATCTCCATTTGATTATTTGGACCAAAATCAGTGACTATTTGTAAGATTTCAATGACAGATAATACATTGATGGATGTCCTTGTTAAATTTACATCCACTCTTCACGGTTGATTTTGAAAATTTTGGATTTTAAAATTTGAAATAAAATGTTTCACACAATTTTTAATTATACTATTTAAATTAATTTAGTCATTAATAAATATTATAATTTTTTAAAATTATAATATAATCTTTAAAAGTAATTTAAAATATAGGAATAAATTACTTATTTTAATTATAAAAAGTACAATAAATTAATCTATAAGAATAATTTGAAAAATAAGAACTAATTAATTACTTTAGTCTTCCTAAACACCTAAATGTCTTTAGTAATTTGAATTATTTTAGAAAATAAATTATAAGAAAATTTATAAAGAATAAATTGTGTATAAATTATGGGAAAAACTTACATACTTATCTCTTACAATTTAATTTGAAAACAACATTGTTTGAGGAAACTTATTCGAATTAGCTTATTATAACAAGAAAAAAAAAGTTAATTTAAACATAAATTTACTTTCTTCTCTACTTTACTATTTTTCGATCCTTTATCGTATTTATTTTCTTCCAATTTTAATTTCCCATCTTTCTCTCCTCTTTCTATTCCAAAACTGAAAAAAAAAATCAATTTCTATTATTTTCCTATCTAGAAAGTGTGTATATATATATATATATATATATATATATATATATATATATATATATATATATATATGAATTATTTTACTAATTGATCACCACTTGAATAATGACCCATTAAAGTTATATATGACTCCATTGCTTTTTGTCAACTCATGTTGTGTCAATCCAAGTCACTGATAATTACCAATTCTTCTTTAAAGTAAACACTAAAAATACGGTAGCAACGTGAGAAATAGGAAAAAAATTGTAGTGTTTCCAATACCCAATAAATTTTTGACACAAACAAATAAAAAAAAATGAATAAACTAATTGATAGACGCACAAACACAACTATAATGATAAAAGAGAATGGATGGAGATGTATTGACATCACAAAAGAAATATCCATTTCACAATTAAAAATATTTTTTATTTTGTAGTTCAAAATATTAATAATATTAGTATATTATCCATAAAAAAAATTAAAAAAGAGAGGTTGTTTTGATTTCATGAGTTTCTAAATTAAACACACACAGGATGATATTATCTTTTGTATTTATTCACGTTTTTTTCTTCATTTTGTTTACTTTTATTTCCTAATTATTGTGAGTGTTAGATAAACTATAGTAGTTGTTAGATGGTCGTGTTTTTAAGTAAACATCTAAGAAAATGTTTTTAAGAGGAAAAACAATAACACAAGTATTTCTATAGTGGTTCACTCAAACATAATTACGTTGAATCTCCCTTAAGGGGTTTCACTAATCTTATACAAGATTACAAACAAGTATAAATCATTTTTGGTATACAAATATTATCAACCACTTTTGGTTCCCCTAGTCAACCTGTCTGGGTTTAACCACTCCTGGTATCAACCCTAGACAATCTGTCTAGAACGTTTAGCTCAAGTCAGTTAAATAATACAAGTACTTTAATTCACTTATGAATATACAAACATAATCATTGTTTGATTACAAATACAAATTTGAATAACTCTTAAAGAAAGGATAAATACAATGAAATCTGATAACTTGAGATTTTCTCTTGTTCTTAGAACTGGCTCAGAAGATGTAAGCTTTTAAAGAGAATAACATGATGGCATACCCTTTAGTCATGGTCAAACATTTACAAGAAGAGTTGAAGTCATTCAGGAAGATGGTCTAAACTCTACCTTTTGGAACACCTTTGGAGTCAGCATAGAACATATATATTGGAGTAGTATAGGTTTCCTTAGGCCATGTATTTTGACCAAGTAGTGTAGGTTTCTTTAGGCCATGTATTTCGGCCAAGTAGTTAGGTTTGTCTAAGGCTTGTATTAAGGCTTAATTAGTATAGGGTTTTTCCTTAAGCTAGACATTCAAACCATGTGGAAAGTATGTTCCATGTGTCATGTTCCATTGGAGAGGATTTAGCTTTAGTAAGGACCACATGACACTCTAGCAATGGAGATGATTGTGCTTTATGAGTGGCTATATGTCCTCCCCTCATTGGAAAGGATTTGTGGACCATTGTCCACTCCTTAGAAGACCTCATTTTTAGCCAATGAGTGCAAGGGTGGGAGATCATGCTTTTAAGGTTTTTAGAAGAGAGTCTTGCCTATATACAGAGGTGTCTCTTGTAATACCGCAATTTTTGAGATGTCGCGGTTACGAGTAAAAAATCAAAATTTTAAAACTTAATATCATTGCGGAAATCCAAATTCAATAAGTCTTTACAATTAACCAAAAATAAACAATAATTCTAACTGATTTCAAAATAAAATTCTCAATAAAATAATTTATTTAAAATAAACTTGTAAATTCCCCAAATTCTCTCAATTCACTCGTCGTACTATACCGCATCTGAATTATTTGCACGGTCATATGCTCCCGTATGATGATACAATGATAGCAAAAGTTCTTCTATTCTCTTCAGCAAGTCCTCCTTATATAGCTTTCTTTTAAAGCTGACTGTTACTCAGAGAGAGTTGACCTTCTTGAGAGTAGGTGGCTTCTTGTACGAAAATTTGTACTTTTATGCATCTTTGTAAGAGTAACATTACTTTAGCAATGAGAGCTTGTATAGTTATGGCATGACATAAAGGTTTAGGGAAACATTCCAGGCATCTCTTCCTATTTTACAACGTCTTTCTGATCCATGTGTGCATTGCTTTTGAGCAAAGCTTAGTATTGTTACCATTTGAACAAACAAAGAGAGAGAAAATAAAGTAGACATAGGTACAATTCATTCATGCATTTATTATGTTGATAGAGTTGAAGCATGGTTCGTAGTATAAATGTTTAACGTGAGTATGTGCTTATCAAAGTATTACCACAATTGATAAATCATACATCGTTTACTACTCCTTGCTTTTGTCAAATGTTATTTATTCTTTTATACTGACATGTCATAGTTTATCTTACTAGCGTTTAATAAGGATGTTCTCATATATACTTTGTTTAGACCTTATACTTTACTAAATGATATTTCGTTAAGTGTTGTGTTAAACTTCAAAATTCGAGTTGCTAGATAGTCTAGTTTCTCTAGACGATATTGTCTTAATTATATGAAGTTTTTTTATAGAAAGTTTTCTATAGAAAAAAATATAGAAAGATATTTTGATGATTAGTTTTCATAAACGCAAGAATTAAAATATCTAAAAGAACAAAGTTGCTATATCCCGATTTATAATTAACGTAATAAACATAAAATAATTTTTAAAATATCTAGTGGATTCAATTAATTATAATTTTTTTATTGCAATAATTAAAATATATTTATGATCTTCAAAACTAGGTGGTTAAATACATCTTCTTTTAGAAAACCACTCAGGAAAGCACTTTTAACATCCATTTGATATAATTTAAATTTCGTAATGAATGTATGAGCAAGAAGTAGGTGTATTGCCTCTAACTTGGCAACAGGAGCATATGTTTCATCATAGTCTATACCTTTTTCTTGACTATAGTCTTGTGCAACAAGCCTAACTTTATTCTTGATGATGTTTCCATCTTTATCCAGTTTGTTTTTGAACACCCATTTAGTTCATATTACTTGATGTTTGTTGCTGAACACCCATTTAGTTCATATTACTTGATGAGTGTTTTCTCTTGGGATTAATACTCACACTTGATTCCTTTCAAACTGGTTGAGTTCTTCTTGCATTAATATACACCCCTGATCATCTTGGAGAGCTTCCTTTATGTTTTTAGGTTCTAACTTTGAAACAAAAGCCACAATCATGCAATAATTTGCTAAGTTTCTTTGAGTACTTACCCCTTTCGAGACATCAGCAATAACATTTTCTAATGATAATCCTCAGGACTGTTGCCATATTTTAGCTAAATCTTCACTTTGAGGATTATTTGTCTCTTCATTTGTTATCTCTTGCAAGTGTTGTTCTTCACCTGCATCTGATTCATCTGACTCAAGAGGTTTTTCCTCAAGGTCCACAATTTCATCAAAGACAACATTCATAGATTCCTATATTTCAAATGTTCTCCGATTAAAAACTCTATATGACTTACTTGTTAGAAACAAGTAACAATATTTGGTTTCTTATGAGTAGTTCCTTCTTTTACCTAAACCTTACGGGTTCTTCTATAATTATTTTTCTTTTTAATTTTATAATCATAATAATTTTGATTGTATTAGGAAAATACTTAATTTGATTTTTATAATTATAATAGTAATAATTATAATTATATTTAGGAACATTTAACCTTTTTAACTTTTGAATTATTTTTACTACTTTCAGCATAGGTTGTTTTATTTAGAGCCTTCTTTTTATTTAAGCATGAGATACATTCATCACCATTAACATATTTACCTTTCTCATAATATAAAATTTTATTTTTCAAATCTTTATTTTCTTCAAGAATATTTTCATATTTTGATTTTAATTCTTTAAAATCTTTCTTTAATTTCTTGTGAGCAATATCCAATTTTTCATATTCAAATAATAATTATTTATAAGTATTAAGTAATTCACTATTATAATCTAAATTTTCAGAGTTGCTAGATGAACTTACTTGATTCTCATAAATATTGTCATCAGTCATCAAACATATGCTTGCTTGCTTATTAGAGTCGCTTAAGCTCGATGTAGATTCATTATCTTTTTCCCAAGCAATATACACTTTCTTTTTCTTGAAGAATTTATTTTTACCTCTTTCTTCACCCTTATTTGGATTGGCGCAATCGACCTTCATGTGTCCTTTTTCTTCGCAACCATAACAACGATAATTTGAGGGTGATTCTTTATTCTCCTTCTTTTCGCTTTTAAATTTTCTTCTACCCTTGGACTTCATAAACTTGTTAAAAATTTTAATGAAGAGACCCATATTTTCTTCTTCTTCTTTAGAGTCCTCTTCTTCCTTAAGATTTTTACCTTTTCCAGTCTTAGATTTGAAAGCCAAAGTCTTTTTCTTGCCTTCATGTTCATTTAGTCTTTCGAGTTAAAGTTCATGTTCTCTCAATTTTCCAAACAAGGCAGCCATTGACATGGTATTGAGATTTTGCGACTGACTTATAGCGGTCACCTTTGGTTGCCAAGTCTTGTCCAACAATTTAAGGATTTTTATATTTAATTCATCATTATCAAAGGACTTACCTAACCCAATGAGATGAATCACAATGAGTGAAGCAATGATGGACATCTATGATAATTTCTCCTTGCTTCATTCGGAACATCTCGTACTCTTATACTAGAGTATTCCTTATAGCCCTTCTAACATCATTCTTTCCTTCGTGAGTGACCCTCAACATCTTCCACATTTCTTGAGCATTCTTACAAGTAAAGACCTTGTAAAACTCATCAACAATTAAGGCATATGATATTATATGTTTTGAGCCCCTACATCTTTTTGGGATCTCCTTCTATCGTCACCATTCCATTGGTCACGAGGTTTAGGATCTTGCAAATTGTTAATAAAAATAGTAGGAACAAAAGGACCATTTGTGAAAGTTTCCCAAATCTCACATTCAACAGATTCCATAAAAAATGTCATCCTACCTTTCCAAAAAGCATAGTTTTCTCCAATAAACAATGGAGGTTTGTTGATAGATGCACCCTCAACAAAGGTTTGATGTTGCCCCGTCATTTTGAATTACTATCAAAGCAACCTCTGATACCAATTGTCAAAGCAGTGTAGTGAAATGGTTAGCGTGAAAAACAAACCAAGACGGGGGGTGGATTAGTTTCTTATCACAAATTATGCCTTTAAATATTTTCTCTTTCAATTTAAATTTCCTTAACAATAATGTAAGACAAATAAGAGAGTTAGGAAGAGAGAAAATTTCACAGGTGATTTTATACTAGTTCAAATAAAAAGGATCCTACGTCTAGTTCTTAATCTCATATGAGAATTAACGATCCACTATCACAAACCAACAAATGGTTACAATCACAAAGAAAATAAACAAGTTTAAGGTTAAGAACACTTCTTTTGTTACCCCAAGAGATGAAACTTACTTTCCCTGAAAGCCACAAGGGATGAACACATCCTTTAACGTATTTCATATTGTAGAATGAGAGTCTCAATCCAATTTATAGAGATCTCACTCAAGGAAACCTCCAAAAATCTGTTGTCAGCTATTTAATGTGTGATAATCAATTATCCACTTATAATTAAAGTTGTCAAAACGGGTCACCCGGCCCATCCCACCACGGGTTGGTCACTTAGTGAACCAATCTAACCCGACTCATTTATTAGCGAGTCAGAAAAATTTGAACCCTGCCCGACCCACCACGAGTTGGTGGGTAAACGAGTTGGCTCACTAGCTCACTTAATTACAATTTTTTTTAAATAAAAAAAATTACAAACTTTCTATAATTCAAATCTAAACAAATTTCACTTCCAAGTGTTTAGTTAATTTTGAAAATAAGGAACTTAAATAATTTTTTCAAGCAAAAACAAAATAATAAATATTTTTTTATAAAATTAAAATTAAATTTAAATAAAATGAAATTAGGTAGGTGGGTTGGTGGGCCAACCCAACCCACCACGGGTTCAACCCGCATGAGCCGGGTTTAAAGGAGTCGGGTTTAAATGAGTCGGGTTGAAATCTGACCCGCATAAAAAAATACAATTTTTTCAAACCCAATCCGGCTCAACCCGTAGTAGGTCGGGTTGGCCCGCGGTTTGTGACCCATTTTGACAGCTCTACTTAAAATAATTGATTATGCATTTAATGAATGCACAACGGTTAAAAATTTGCTTGAAAATTTTCATAATTGCTCGTGATCGATTGTAGCAAGTCATAATAGATTACTGATAACCAATTATCATTAGTTGGTAATCGATTATTCTTAGCCAAAATAAGGTTTTTTGATTCCAAAACGAATTTTAAATCAAACTAAACGCAAACAATGCATGGAATCAACATCCTATACATAAAACTACTCAATTACAAAAGCTTTAACATAAGACAAGTCTTCATGAAGATCTTCTTCCAACATGAGCACTTAAGACTTGACTTTCACATATCCTCAAAATTTCTAGGCTTCATCTTTATTGTAACATTAGTAACAATTATCATCATGTCTCAATAAATGCATGTCATATGGTTATGTTGAGTTGGAAAAATTTGAAATGCCTTTTTAATTTAGATGATGCTAATTGACAATTTGGCTTAGTACTTAAATATTGTAATGCATGCAATATGAAGTGTCTATTAGAGGATTTGTCTTAGACCATACAATTGAGCATGATCTTTAGACGATGTGTCTTATGATGTTTAGTTCTAAATTCTATATGACACGCACTAAATGCATTGAATTAAATCATTCACTTAATAGGTCTCATGCCCAAATTGTTTTTCAAATTTTCAAATCTTTCTTCTTTCTTTAAAAATTGGGCATGAGAATAATTCTTTCTTCTCTCCATACCTGATTCTTATTCTTTATTCAAGAAGGGTAAAACATTTAAGGTCGTCTACAAATTCTATAAGAAGATAAAGAAGAAAGACAATGCATTTAGTTTCTATATAGCACGTAAAAAGTTGTTATTGCAAAATCTTATTAAGTCGAGCGTATAATTATTTAAAAGAAGATTTCAAGAGCTCGATAATGTGCTATATCAAAAGGGTTGCAAAAATTTTTTCATTAATACTATTCAACCCCTTTCCCCCTTCTAGTGTTTTTTAGATACTTCATAAGTTACTTACCGCGTTTCACATCTTTAACAGTTTCTATATTTTAAAATAGTTAGTTTCCCTTCCAGGTCACTAACTTTTTGCTTTAAAGATTTTACATCATCTTTAGAAGATGTTAGTTCATCTTTCATAATATTGTATTCTTTTGAAACTTTTTTGTTCTATTTTTGCAAATGATGATAGGATTTTGAGAGTCTTGAGGAGTTGGACAATAATTCATTATATACTTGAATAACCGAGTGAAGGTCATAAAAGTCTACCTCTTCGTCAAAGTCGTCTAACCATAAGGCAAAGATTTGCTTCCTCCTCTCTTTCATATTTTGAGGCATTTAGGTCCTCATAGGTGCTCATATTTCTCATATTTGGCTTCTTGCATTGATAGCAGACTATTGGTCCTTCTTTTCTATTGTCTATTTGGTTTTTTCTGGAGGTAGATTCAATGTGTTTGCCTTTAGAAGGTATGCCTTTATTTTTCCTCCATATGGAGAATATTTTTCTTAAGATGAACGATAGTTCATGTTTTTCTTCTTTACTCATTGAGTCTTCAACGTCTGACTCTTTTAAGGACTCTTCAACACTGAATGCTTTTGTAGATGTCTTGTTGATAGGTTTTTGTGCTTTTGGAGTGATAGGTATGCCTTTATGCACATTTAGAATTCCAACAAGTTCTTCTATGCTTGTACCACCAAGATTCTTTGAAGTTCTTAGAGCAGTCACTTTTGCTCTCCATTGAGTTGGAAGACTACGTAAAATTTTATCAATATTATCAAATTTTTCATAAATCTTACCCAATGATCCTAATTCATTTAAGATCGTCTAAAATCTACTCAACATGTTTTGGATGTTTTCATTGTCCTCCCTTGAGAACAACTCATATTGTCTTGTCAACAGGCTCAACTTGTTTGACTTTATTTCATTGGAACCTTTATATGTGACGACCAAAGTATTCTATATTTCCTTGGCTCCTTTAAAGGTGTGTATCTTCATGTATTCTTTTTTTGAAAAAGTGCACATTAGTGAATATCTAGCTTTTGAGTTAAGATGGTACCTGTGTTTTTGCTCTTTTGTCCATCTGCATCTGGGAAGTTCATCACCCTTCTTGTCAATGGGTATAAAGTTTCCATTTTCAGCCACGTCCCATATGTCTATGTGGCATGACTTAAAGAAAGCAATCATTTGTTGCTTCCATTAGTTGAACTTTTCTTTCTTGAACAAGGGATTGGAAATTTACTGGGTATCTTCATTGTTTATCGCTTATCAGGATCGTTTCCTCAAGTCGGGCAAAGAACTAACCCTTGAGGTTAACTCTTATACCTATTGAAATCATAGGAAACACTAGGAAGGAGGGAGTGAATAGTGTTTCAAAAATTTTCTGAAATCAACATTTAATAACTATTGTAGGGGTTAGAGAGTTTGTCATAATTATTGGACGTGTGTTCTAAATAAAACATTTAGGAAAAATATTTTAAACAGGAAAAGCAATAACACAAGTATTTTATATTGGTTCACTCAATGCTGAGCTATATGTCTCCCTCAAAAACTCTTGAGAGGTTCCACTAATCTTATCCAAGATTACAAACAAGTACAAATCACTTTTGGTATACATTGAGTATTCTAACCACTACTCGTTCCCTAAGTCAATCTTGACTTGTCAGAGTTCAACCGCTCTTGGTATTCAAGTATTCTAACCACTCTTGGTATCAACCCTAGACAATTTTCTAGAATGGTTAACTCTCCTTAGCTAAATAATACAAGTGTTTTAATTCTCTTTATAATATCCAAACATAATTAGTATCTGTCTACAAGTACAGACTCCGATAACTCTCAATGAAAGGATAAATATAATACAATGAAATATGAGAACTTGTGAAGTTCTTTCTTTTATTTTATGAACAAACTCAAACAATGTAAACTAATAGAGAGAATAACAACATAATGATACAATGATAACAAAAGTTCTTGAATTCTCTTATGTGAGTCCTCCTTTTATAGCTTTCTTCAAGAGATTACCATTACTCAGAGAGAGTTCTTATGTTCTTATGTGCACATTACTTAGAAGTTATATTTTCTCAAAACGATATTTCGTTAAATGTTATTTGTTAAACTTCAAAACTTGATATGTTAGACAATCTATTCTCTTTAGACGATATTGCCTTACAGTTTCCTCTTAAGAAAACTACTTTTTTTCTCAAGCTAATTTTTTGTTACCATTTCTTTAATGTAAGATCAGTGTTTTATAAATACATAATGAATATTAATTTTTATATTTTATTAATTTGAAGTTTTGACACTTTTTTATTCATTAATGATCTAAGTTACATAGATTAATAGATAAGATGATCAAGGGTTAAAGAAGACTTCTCATACACTGTGACACATTTAGATACACAAACTTAGGTTGTAATGAATTTATCTTAATCTATTATCCTTATATTTGCTTGTAAATATAAATATTGAATTGGATTAAATATTAGTATATGTTAAGACATACTTAATATAAATCTTTTTAAAAATGTCATTCAATATTTTATTTATTGAATATTATTTTATTTATTATATATTCATGTGTTGTTTATTTATTGAATATTCTTTTATTTATTTCATATTTATGTGTTGTTTATATGTTTTTTTTATGTTTGTGTTTGATTGAAATTAAATTATTAATAAATTTATTTCTTTTATATCTTTTTCTTATATAAACAAATTATTTTCAACAATTTAACCTTATATGTGTTGTTATTTGTGTAATAACCTATTATAATTATATTATTTACACAAATATATATATATATATATATATATATATATTATTATTATTATTATACTTTATAGAAAGCTTCTGATAGGGTTATAATATAATGAATAGTATTTTATTTTTGATGTTATATCTAAATTTTAATATTTTAGAAATGAAAAATATATTATATTTTTAAGGACCAAAATCACTAAACTTATTCGACAAATAGGAACAAGACATTGTGGTGAAGATAAACATCTCTTGACCATGTGGGGATCACATTACCTGGTTGTCCCCACGTGCTCCTTTTTGTGGATGTTACATGGTTTTCAGCTACATGGTCGGTAGCTGCAAACAAAACTCATGTTTCATCTAGTCGCTTTCATTCGTTGCGCAAATACAATCACAATGGAAAATAGAAAATAATAGCACCTTTTCCTACTTTTCTTTTCATCATCATCTGTAAATATCCTAAAAAAATTTGTTAGACTAATTTATCTAAGATAAACTTTAATACTTAAAAATTATTTCTACTCTTGATCAAACTCACACGGTCCTTAAATAGTTGATCCTTATGCTAAACATATTAATCACTTTTTGTAATCTTGTTGGTACCTGTTCTTCCATTTTAATACATGAAGGCCACATGACACATGAAGGATCTGGGACTCACATCCTATAAGAATAGATTGTAATCATGGTACGAAAGAATGGAAGCTTTTTACACCATGATCATTGCTTGAACGAGAGAAGAGAAAATACACAGAATGTATTTTTTTTTTGTTTTAAAGAATGTTCTTCCTTTTCTACTTAAACAAGCATGGGTATAAGAAAGGGGAAACTAATGGTATTGTTTATTTTGGTAAAAAAAAAAGATAAATTTGAAATCCAAAATGAAGAAAAAGTATGAAAAAATAAAATTTTGAATTCTTTTTTTACAGAGTTTTCTTTTTTATTTACTCCCTCTTTAAAGGATGAAAACAAAATATATCCTTATTTGTATTTTTATTTTTCTTAATACCACAAATTGCCATATTTATCCTTCATTTTATTTTTCACACACACACACACACACACACACACACATATATATATATATATATATATATATATATATATATATATTAGCAAAAATATAATCCTAACATTTCTTAGTAGTTGAAACAGGTATGTTCTTTATAAGTATTTTAGTTTTCTATATCACATAATTTTAAATAAATAAAATTAATAGGTTTAATTTTTTATTGGTATTAGGACCTAGAAAAGAGTTTAGGAGCAGTGTTTGTCTTTAGAAGATAAAAATACTTGTTTATTTTATAAATAAAAGATCAAGACTATAAATAAAACTTTTATTAATCGAGTTTATTTTATAAGAGTCACTATTTAGAACTTTAGAATATAAGTTTTAGAGCATTGGGAGCATTGGACATTGCAGTACTATTGGAAGTTTATTTAACAGAGAGTTACAGTGGACTTAGCATCGAGCATTAATTTAGTGACATTGGGTCATAAAGGAAGCGTTGAATGTTGGTTTCTGCATTGAGCGTGTTTGTTGATGGACAAACCCTCTCCAAGCAGCCAAAGATAAGAAAATTCTTAAAACTTTTACAAGTTCCTTTACAAGTTCTTTATTTAAGGAACTTGGTAATTCCTCTCTCCAAAAAAGTTTTTTTTGAAGGAGAAATGGAGATGAGTACTCCCATTAGGTTGAGAATAAGAAGATTAGCAAAACCGCATATTAGTTCTCATTAAAGTAAAAGTTGAGTACAAAGTGTAAGAGCTAGAAAAAATAAAATATCTAAAAAGATGGTGAACATGATGTCATTAATTAAAATAAGAAAAGATGAGTTATAAAAGAGTGAAGTGTACCACAGTTGGTTAGAACTCCCTTTTATACGTTGGAAGTCATGGGCTTGATGTTTGTTGTATGCATAATACATATTTTATTTATTTCATTAATTTATTTTATGTGAATGTGTGGTTTATGTTATTGTTTGTAATATTTGTTCCGCATGTGTATGACAAGCTAATTGTGATGGTCTGTTTTGTTTGATGTGTTTGTTTGGAACTTAGGGATGGTGTGTTCGGGCCTTGACTACATCAAAAGTATATTGTTTTTTTGGGTGCTAAATATTGTGGTTACTAAGTCATCGTGAAAATTAAGCCAAGAGAGAAAAGATTAAAATGAAATATTTGTGTCTTATTTAAAATAGAAACCATAAATGTGCTCTTATTTAAGATAGAAATTCTAACCATTAGGAAAAAAAGGAAGAAAAAAGAGTGTATCATGAAAGAAATATAATGTTCATGTTGCAGGTTCATGAGAGGTCGGGGGTGGAGTAGAAGGATATTTTCTTATCAATGAAAGGGAATAGTGGAAACCAAGCTAAGGGGAGGTATCCTTATTGTTTGTTTTGTATGATTTTGAATGTAATGATCAATTAATATTGAGGTATGTAAGGGGAACTATTCTACTATTTGTTATACATGATATGAATCATGTTAAATTGTGTTGGCAGTCCATGTTGTTATGTTTCTATGTTGTCCTCTCTTTTGTGATATAGGATGTTGTACATTCTGTTGTTCAAATGATTCTAGGGTGTTGTTCAACAAATTCCATGATGCATGATTTTGTTCCACATTCATTCCTTATTTTCAACTATTAGGTTGTTCATTAATTCTACAGTGGATGCTTTAGTTTCACGTTAAATTCGTGATATTCATGCTTTGATCCAAGTTGATTTTCCTTTGACCGTGTTGCTTCTTCATGTTTTGAGTCATTTTCAATGGTTGTAAAATGTATAGGAATTTTTTTATGTTATCGTGCTATTTTGATGGATTGTCCTAGTGTTTTGGGTGATGTTATGGTATTTGTGTGTGCTGTCGT
This sequence comes from Vigna umbellata, assembly GCF_029865625.1. Taxonomy (NCBI): domain Eukaryota; kingdom Viridiplantae; phylum Streptophyta; class Magnoliopsida; order Fabales; family Fabaceae; genus Vigna; species Vigna umbellata. The sequence goes on along the minus strand of NC_142173.1, from coordinate 52,079,800 downwards.
GTTATTTTTGCATGCTTTTAAGTTGCCTTTGTATGTTGTCGCATGGTCCTTATATGATGCCGATTTGTTTTATATGTTGTCATACTATGATTGAATCACTATCATGCGAGGTTAATAGGTTGGGTTCTACTTGCTTGGTGTCAGGCTAGGTCGCTTGGTGTTAGGATGGGTTGCTTGATGTCAGGCTAGGCTTGCTTGTGCCGAACTGTGTTAGTGTTTGTATCGAGCTAGGCTATTCGGATGAGCTATGCTGTTGGATTAAGCTATCTTAGACCTTGACTTTAAGGTTTTAAAGCTCAACTTGTGTGTTTTAGAGGTCAGCCATGAGTTTTTTAACCTCGACTGAGTTGTTGGTGATGATTATCGAGTTGTTCATGATGATTATAAAATTATGTGTTATCGACCGAGCTTTTCTGTTTTGTATCGAGCTGTGTGGTTGGTTGTTGATGTTATGTTTGAATAGGGCTATGTTATAGGTTGTTGGTTGTGCTAGTTGATGTGATCTTACTCACCATCTCAAATGGTATTGGGAGAAGACTTTAGTTGCAATGTCTTCTTTCTATGACTAGTAAAGCCGTGTTTTGTACCTTTTCGCCTAAGACTTTGGTAAGCCAAGAAAAAGGGAGAGGTTTAGGTGTGTTTCCTTTCTACTTAAGGCTTTCCTAAGTAGGGGATAGGGAGGGTTGTTTCACCCATAAGCCTTTGGCTTCACTTAAGTATAGTGCTTTATTGGTGAGTCTTTGGTAAGTAGATAGAGCTTTTACTCGTAGGACGTGAATGTGGGTTGACTTCATGGATGTGAAGGGATGTTATAAGCAATGTGGGTGACTATGGTTATTGTATGTTATCTTGTATTATTTTCTTAGCTTACATTTACTTGTTTGTGTTTGTGTAATGATTGTATAACTTATGCTGTCACATAGGAGCAAATGATGTTATAGATTATGTTAGTGATGTTTACAGCGAGGAGACGTGTGGGAAAATCTTACAGGTAGTTTTTGAAATGTATTTGAGACAATAATTTATTTAAATTAGAATTTTCAAATATTATCTTAATTTTGGAATTCGATTAAGGTTTTGTTTCCGAACTAGTTTAATTTTGTTTACAATTATTAAATAAAGTGTTTTTTAGGTTCATTATTTTGCGATGGTATCACAGCTTGTATTTTCTTAAGTTAATGAATGTTTTATAAACTACTCGTATTATCATGAGAGAGGTGTTACATAGAGGGAGGGTAGGCCTTTTATTTATAGATGAAGAGACTGTAAACACTCAAAGACCTAGGAAATGTGCAAATAAAAGCGAGAAAGTACAGTTCTATACATGGGCCTTACCTATGAGGTTTGAATCCCACATCACTCAAATCTTAAGTTTTCTAAGCCTTTGTCGGTTATTGCAATGGTTATGTTATAAGCTTTGTGTGAAAGATTGAGTGGTCGTGTGGTGCCTCGTTTAACCTCTCTAATTAAAGTTTTTGAATCCAAAATGGAGGAAGTTGACTTATATCTTTAATGCCTAGCTCACTCCATGTCCCACATGGTACAATTCTTATGACACTTAAGAGTTTATAAGGCTTGGTTCTTTGTGTGAAAGTATGGTTGCATGACTAATGGTCTTGGATTACCAAAATTTTTGAATTAAGGCCAAATTGAAGTCTCTTTGAAGGCCCACCATTGCTTCTACTTTCTACAAAAGAAAATCTATACTATAAAAGCAACTACATTTTTAACAATAGAAAATTACTCTACATATTGTGAAGGCTAAGATAAAAGAAGAAAATTCTTGTATTTCACTCTTCAAATGAAGAGTTATCTTCTTAGTAAAGGTTTTGATGCTTGGATGGTTTTCCATCATTAGTGCTTTGTTTCAAGGTTTGAAAACTTTGAAATAATGATGCTTTTTTATCTATGATGTTATCTGGTATGTTTTGTTATGAATGAAAGTAATTATAAGGAGAATTGCTTCCTTTATGCAAGTGTGAGTGTATGTATTAAGCTAGTATCGAGAGGAAGTCATCCCCTCACATAATCATATAGAGAAAATAGCTTAGGTGGTGAGAGTTGGAAGAGGTTTCTATAACGAGATTTTAGTTTGAAATAAAACTTATGTGGTGAGACTATAGGGAATTAGCCCTATCATTATTAATGTGAGCCGAGTAGAGCCACAATGCTTATTTTGCTCGAATCCACTGTAAAGAATCCAATATCAGGTGCAGGTGCATGACTGAAGTGTATTCAACTAAATACATGTTATTTCAAAATTGAGTCTAGATAGTGTCTATTGCTTTAGCATATTGTCGGTTATGATTTGATGATCACATGTATTAGAAATTATAAATGTTTCATTAAAGTTCATTTTAATTATAATTATATATATGTTTGAACTTTATAAAAACATACAAGTTTACCCTAATACTTTGTTTGTTGGTTGTTCACCTAATACGATCGTGTGATATACGTGAGTAGAGAATAATACAGAAAAAGATATTGAATAATAATAGAAAATAATGTAAGAAAAGAATAATGTTAAAAAGATATTATCTTTTTCTATTAAAATATTTTAAACTATTATTTTAAAAAACTATATAAACCACTTATCGAAATTATATATATATATATATTATTTATTGATGAAATTTTAAATATATTTTATATCCTTGATGAGACGATGTGATTGAGAAATTATATCTTTATTAATTAAATTATGATAATTGAATTATTAGTTATAATCCATTAACCAATTTTGAAAAGTGTTGGTAAAAAGTAGAAAAGGAGTCATCAAAATTTTTTCATAGTTTTATTAAAAGTAGAAAAAAAAAATTTATACAACTAAAAAAACTATTTTTTAACATATTTTTATTTTTTATATTCAATAAATCTAATTATAAATAATTTTAGTTAAAATATTATTTTTTAAAATATAAAAACTAATAAAAAATCTAAAATTAAATAATAAATTAAAACATAAATATATAGTCTATTAGATATTATCAAATGAATCACTAAATAAACTAATAGAATATCTTGGCTCACGCATGTATGCTGATACAGACAGAAGAAACACTTACAAAAGTAACTTAGATGGAATCTTTATTAAGTGAGTTTTACTTTTTAACATGGATATTAATGAAATAGTCACTATATGACGGGAATGATACTCTCTGTGAGTGTCTTAAATAAAATAATACATACATATATATATATATATATATATATATATTTAAAATATAACTATCTTCTTATATATTTCGAAATCTATTTTTATCTTACTTCATACATGATAGATTTAAAAACTTATTAGGAAAACGATCAAAATTAAATAAAAATTAAAAGTAATATATAAAATTTTGAAACCAATTAAAGTAAAAGACACATTATAGAACCAAAATTAATTTAATATAAAAAAATTCAACTTAACTCATATATTACTTAATATTTATAAATTTAGGAGGAGATAGATTTTCGACATATTGTGGACAAAAATTAATATTATATATATATATATATATATAAATGTATATGGGAAAGAACTAGATTTTCCACGTGTTTGTGGAAAAAATGTGCTGTAAAGTTTTTATGAATGGATTTCATTGTAGATGGTTCAACTAATTTGTTGATGAAATGTGTGACCATCAATCCACTTTTAGATAAAATATATGTAATTTAATAAAATAATAAGTTTTCTTTTTTGAATATACTGTAAAAAATCATTTTTCTTGCATTAAATTTTGTTTTCTAGGAAACTTATAATAATTTTAACATTAATTTTTTATAAAAAAAATACAGGTAATTGTTTTCATTATATATAATCCAATAAATTATATGTTTTTCTCATTTATTTATCTGTACATGATAAAGTCTTATAAATTCATTCAATTGTAAATCTTTCAACTAATTCTTTGACAAAATAATGTAATTACTAAGGCATACTCAATACTAAAATATATGATTTTGTATTCATATGAACTTTTAGAAAATATACATACTTAATTAGTCTTTTATATTTTTTTATTAATCTTTAATTACAGAATTCAACCAATATTTTTATTAAGAAAATAATTTAGACATAAAAACATTTTAAGAGCTACCAACAATGTTTTAAAAGGTTAAAATAAATTTAGTTTATAAAATATTATTTGAATAATGTTTTTTAATATATTATTAGTACTAATAAATAAAAATTGTTACATCGTTTCTTTAATAAACTTTTAGTCATGTTATCTACAAAACATATAATACGTATAAGATTGAGTTTATACGAGGAAAATGTAATACTGCTGGTAATGTTACTTTTTAGCATATAAATCTATTATTAAACTTTACAATAATGAATATTAAATTTTTAAATTTTTTATTTATTGTTCTTACAATTAAAATAATTTTATTTTACTAAACTAAATTTCTTTTAGTTGTCATATTTTTTAAACAGACTTGATTTAATTTAAATATATTATTTATCTTAAATAATATATCTTTAAAATAATTTTGTTGATTCATGTTTTTTATTATATCATAAATGAATTGTATAATATTATTTTATTTATAAAAAATGTTCTTTAATAGTATTATGTGTCATTCAATTAAAAAGTTTTTTTAACCTTAACTTATTAATTAATTTATAATTATCTCGAAGTAGCTTTTCGGTATATAAATATGTACTATTTTTTATAATAATTTTTTCAAGGATTACATTAGTTAAGTTATAATAAATACTTTCATATTATTGTCTGATAAATATAAAAGGTTAAAAGTTGTTCTTAAATAATTTTCGCTGAAACATAAAGTATGAAAGAAAAGTTAAAGCAGGATATTTTCAGCAATGATAGAAAATTTGCCGACAAAACATTCCCAAAAAATATGTTTATATTGGAAGTTCACTAGAAAAATTCAAATTCAACATTAAAACTTTAAAACAATAAAATAAAAACTTTCTCATCTCTTAAACTTAATATAATTTTGAAAAATGAAAAAGAAAAATCTTTTACTACAAAAGGGGTCCAAGAGATTATGGGAGTGGGAGTGGATGCTTTATTATTCTCAAAGTTATGTTAATCCATGTATGGCCACCTCCTTTTGTTGGCTTAATCAATGCGCTGCCATGTTTCATCCATTGTTTTCAATATTGATTGATCCCAAAAGCACCAAAAGATAATATATATATGTATATATAGCATGTATCACACCTATAATGTACTTATAAAATAGATCTTGATTTTTGTGTGCGTTTAATAGACACTGCACAAACATAAATTGACATCTTCTTGCTACTTCTTTTCCAACTTAAACCATCACATGTGATCACTGTGGTACCATCTCATTATGCTATCTTCTTTGCTTGGCAACCACATTGTGTGGCACATAAATAGACAACACTTGGAAATTCACTGTTGCCAAATTGTCTTGGTTGATTCCATCTACAGCTAGCATTTCATTCAGTCACGTTGTCCATATGTCATCCAACATCTTCATCAAAAGTGCCTTAATTAAAGTGGTTAGTATTGTTTGGTCTATTACATCCCAACTTGAACAACAAATGGAATTGCATTGATTATATAATAAATTAGTTAGTTTTATAATTTATTTATTATTTTATTGTTTATGCATATATTTTTAGAATGACTTTGAAAATATAATTTACTTATATTATAAATTAAAGTTACAAAGACCTTTAAATAAATGAATTCTATTTTAATATGGACATCAATTAATAATATGTTTTTCCTTCCAAAAAATATATTTTTGATGTTTTTTTTTTTTTCAAATGAATGAAGGAAAAAAGATAAAAACGAACAATGATAGATGAAGAAGAAAATGGAGTTGAAGAGTTTGTAGACATGTAAATTGCATGAAAATAAGGATAGATTAAGAACCGGTAAAGCAAATCAATGAAAACATTGACTCAAATTTCTACAACTAATACTGAATTTGTCATTAAACATTCTTAAAATATTTGAAATTATATCAATAATTTGTCACCATCTATTTATATTTAAACTATATATTTATATTTTTTCTTCCTTTTTCACTATAGTTATCTAGTAATTAAAATAAAGGAAAAATAGATAAATTGAAGGTTTAATGTTTCGGTAGGTCCTTTTTTCGGTCAAAATCTCAAATAAATCTCCTTCTTATTTTTGAAAAATTGAAACAAATAGGGCTTTATCGTCAAATTGGACTAACAAACATTGAATTATGTTGACGTGGATACTGATGTTAATTTTTTAAATGACATGGCAAATTTTTAGATAATTTTAGTTGAGTCTCACATGAATTTTTGTTTTTTTTTAAATTAAAAAAAATTAAGAAAAGTTAATTGAACTTAATTGTTTTTTAAAATTAAGGTTTTCACCAACCACCATCCTTTTCCCTCAATCCTTTTGTGCACCATCCTCACAAAGGCGAAAGAGACAACTACAACTTTACAAGGTATAACAAGAAGACATAACAAAAAACACGTCTTACATCATAACCAAATTCCAACAACACATGCAATCGATCATACTTTAACAACTTAAGCAATCACATACTCAATTCATAACCAAACAATATGAGTGCGTTCATACATTACCCATAACATTCAAAGACAATTATAGCTTGACACTAATAACACAAGTAATTCATTCACACATCAGTTTCGGCCAAAAAATAGCATCCAACATCAACCTTAATCACCCAACGCACCAAGTCTAGAGCAACTCAAACAACATCAGTCTGAAAATAGTTTTCACAATTTTACAAAATAGACAACCATTATCACTTAAACAAGACAAAGAAATTATAGAATTCTCCAAACATCAATAATTATTCCACTAGGCAGATTAACCAATTTAGCACACCAAAACATGCCTAAAATAACACTTAATATCCCTGCACCATAGGCCAAGTTCCTAAACAGCACCGCAACTCTAAAATAGAAAGATCCAAGCATCATCTCATTCGAATTTATATGTGAATTTGCACTATAGTTTCCAAAATTAAAACCAATACACCAAAACAAAAGCTGATATCATTGCACTAAAACAATTTTTGACACCACACCACAACACATACAAAAAATTCTAGAAGCTGGTATACAAAAGTCTCATGCATCAACTTCTTTATGTTTTGATGGTGCAAGCACTGTCTTTCCTTTCTTTGTAGTAGGGATTTCATAAACTGTTTTTCTTTTTGGTGTCATTCTGCATCAAATTTCAATAAACTATAAAATTAATTTCCTCCATTTATCTTTAAATCAATCACGCAACATTAGATGGTCACATGCAACAACATCTTTGTCACTTTAAATTGCAACTTTCGACAACCAAACATTTTCCCTTCAAACACCTCATTATATGTCAATCAATCCCAATGATATAATAATAGAACATTCAATTGATTTTGTTTTCTTAGAATCAATCAGCAAAATCCTTCAAAATGCATTTGATTTGAACATGCAAGCATAAAGTTGAGGTTTTTGTATCAAAATAGCAAAATCAGTTTCTTTTCACACTAAAAAACAATGAATATGACACTTAAACCCAATTATTCAATCATAATCTATCAATGAATCATATTTTCACAAAAAGAGATGATCAAGCCATGAGCATGTCTTGAGCAAACCCTAAAGAGTGAAGAAAATTTCAGAAAAATGAATGAATAGGTTTAATGCACTCACTCTTGAATGTGCAAAGTTAAGTAATATTTGAGAATGAAAATGGAGAATTTTGAAGTTGTGAGAATGAAGGATTAAAGCTTATGGGAGTTTATAGCAGGTTTTTAGAGTGAGTGGGGGTGAAAATGGTGTGAGTGGGTTATAAATGAATGGTTATATAAGGGTTTTGCTATTAAATTTTCAAAATTTTAAAATCCACTATTGCTCACTCGGGGATGGCGACTTGAGTGCCAACATGCAAATAAAATGTAAAAAACAATAAAACAACAAAATAAAAACAAAGTAGTAAACAAAGTTGGATTGCCTCTTAGTATGGCTTTTTTAACATCATGGTAGAATCACCACCTTGATATTCCTTCAATTTTTCAATTGACCAACCATATCCTGAGTCTTTGGATCTTTAATTTGAACTACTCTATAAGGTTCGACACTTCTAACTATGAAAGGTCCAAACAATCTAGATTTCAATATTCCTCGAAACAATTTCAATCTGAAGTTGTACAAAAGGATAAGTTGATTGGACCTAAACTCTCTCTTCATAATTTTCTTATCATGATAGGCCTTAATTCTAGACTTGTAGATGTATATGGATTCATATGCTTGTGCTCTCAACTCTTCAAGCTCTTAGAATTGCAATTTTCTTTTCTCTCTAGTAGCACTACTATTAAAGTTAAGAGTTTTTAGTGCCCACCAAGATTTGTGTTCTAACTCTACAGACCAGTTGGAATGGTGTCAAGCCCATGGATGTTTTACATGCAGTTTTGTATGCCCAAAGAGTATCATCCAACTTAAATGCTCAATTTCTTCTAAAGATTGAGATAATCTTCTCTGGGATTCTCTTTAACTCCCTATTGGATACCTTAGCTTCGCCTTTAATTTGTGGATTCTAGGTTATGTCTACTTTATGTCTAGCATTTTAATGTTCTAGCATACATTTCAATTGTTTATTGCAGAAGTGACTGCCTCCGTCACTGATAAGCACTTGTGGTTGCCAAATCTTCTTTAGGAAGTCAATTACTATTCTTCAGTCAGCTTGTTCTAATGCAGCTGCTTCCACCCATTTAGACACACAATCCATAGTTACTAGAATGCATTCCTTCAAATTTGGCTTAGGCAAAGAGCCAATCAAGTCTATGCCCCAATAGTCAAATAGTTCCACTTTATTTATATTTTGAAGAGGCAACACATGCATCCTTGAGATGTTACCAGATCTTTGACAATTGTCACAATGTTTACAATGTTGAAAAACATCTTTATTAAATGAAAGCCAAAAGAAACTTGCTTAAAGGACCTTTGTAGTGGTTATTTCTCCACTGAAACGATCTCCATATGGTGAATTATGACAATGACTTATGATATCTCTTACTTCATCCCCAAATATGCATCTTCTTAGTAGTCCATCAACACAGATTTTAAATAAATAAGGGTCATCCCACACGAATTGTCTTGCATCTTTGATCAGAATTTTTCTTTGATGCCAATTAAACTCATGTGGTATAACTCCTACAGCCTTATAATTTTCTATGTCATCAAACCATGGTCTTTTTTTCACAACAGAAAGCTTTTCATTTGGAAATTCTTCTAGTATTTCAAGCTCTTTCTGAGTCACTTCATCATTATCCAATCTTGATAGATGATCAACCACATCATTTTCACTCCCTTTCTTAGGTACAACTTGAATTGGACGTAACCAAGGACTATCAGAAATTGAACAGATGATTCCTACTTCAAGCAATTTCATGACTTCTTTACTTACTACCTCCTTCATTACAAGGTTATGTTTCCTCTATGCTTGAGCCATAGGCTTGTATTCATCTTCCCTCAATATTGTGTGCATGTAGTATGAAGAACTAATACCTTTCAAATCTGTGTGGGTCCATCATATGGCTTATTTTTTGGCCATTAACACTTTCAACAACCTCTCCTCTTCAGATGTGAGGGAGTTGATCAAGATAATTGGTAAGCTACAATTGTTCTCCAAGAAAGCATACTTTAAATGAGAAGGTAGATATTTTAAATCTATCATATGTGGCTCAAGTATAGCTTGGCTGTAGAGCTTTATGGCTACAACGTTGCTTGAGTGTTGGCTACATCTTTTTGGTTTTCTTCTTGCAGCTTTTCTTTTCTATCAAGTTCCATAATATTTTGTTCCAATTCTTCATCTTCTTTAGGATCTCCTCCTGGTTCAATGTTCAACAATTTCTTTTGCAAAGGATCTGATGGAGAAAATGAGCTTCTCTAATCCATCACTAGTACAAAAATCGCGTATAGCATCACGCTTATAACGTCCCATAACAGAAAAGTCAACGTTAACAATGACCGGTGGCATTGTTGTAAATAAATTCAATCGCTCAACGTCGTTTTCAAATCCAACACACTGTCTAAAATTATTAACGTCAAGACCAGAACCAGCTCGACGTAAATTGAATCCCTTTTTTATTATATTTTTCTTTTTCCTTTTAAACCAACCATAAAACATTGAATTCTTTTGGGGTCTTCGACCTTTTATTTGCCAGCAATTATTCTTTTTATTTTTCCTTTTAAACCAACCAATAAAATGTCTAGTTACTAAGGATTCAACGTTTTATTATGCGCATGAAACTCCATAACACGTCGAATTCTTTGGGGCTTCGATGTTTTATTGACCAACCAGATGCCAAAGGGTCAATCCCATTTTTATTATATTTTTCCTTTTTCTTTTAAACCAACCATAAAACGTCGAAATCTTTAGGGGTTCAACGTTTTAATTGCCCAACAATTATTCTTTTAATTTTTTTCTTTTAAACCAATCCATAAAACGTCGAATTAATTAGGGGGTTCGACGTGATTGGCGCATTAATTCTGGCTCCCAGCAGTTATTCTTTTTTTTTTCTATAAATAAAATTTTCGAGCCTTGGATAACCTCTACACCTGCATTTATAAAATTTCCTGAAGAAAAACTTTAGATGATGTCCCAACAACAACAATAGTAGAAGGAAGTACCCATAGATGATCCTACCGCACCTCGTGTGAGCACCAAAGGCTCATGCTCTACTGCAGATCCTACTGATTACACTTGTCAGTATGAGTTTTTGGTTGATGAGGATTGTAGGAGGTCAGACCCTTCATGGTGCTCCTTTATTGCCCACTCACGCGCGGGTCACGATTGATGAAGTTAGAGACCCCTAGGCTCGAGTGCAAGTGCCTACATCTGAAATTCAATTCCTGGGGGAGGCCTTAGGCACATTTATAGCTTGGCCTAAGGCTATGATCATGCCATATTTTGGCCCACCAGTGGTATTATATTCTTATTTTTATTATTTTAAATCTTCAAGTTATAATTAAATGATTCCTAACTTTTGCAAATGTGACTTGCAGTTTTACTGTCCTGAGAAACAACAAATGGCTCAACCTGTGAATGAGGCTCATGAGGAAGCAGAAAACAATGATGATACTCTATCCATATTGTTGAAGAGATTACATAAGTTGAATAAAGGACCGATAGAGCTGGAGTAGGAGTTAAGAACATTTGATGTCCAGTGCCATATTCCATTGTATATTGCTTTCAATGATACAATGGAGATCGTTGTTGGAGAAAGAATGTTGAAGATTTCATACATACAACTATGGTGCATGTAAGTTTTTTAATTGTTATTTAACAATTTGTTTTTTAGTATTATTACTTTTTAATAAATATTCTTAACTTTATTGTTATAGGTACATGGACACCATCATAGTGGAACAATGTCGGGCAACAATGTATGGCTTTCTTGAACCTCAGACCATTCAACCATCTGGAAACACATTAGATTCCAGACAATCATATATGCAAACATGGATGATTGAGTCTAAAAGAGAGTTGTATATCGCGTCATACATTGATGCGCATGTGTTTCTCAATATTGTCAACTTTTATCAAAATTTAATCAATAAACTCACTAGTTGTTGGTACATGATAGGGGCCATTGGCAAATGATGGTGATCATTCCAAAAAAAACACAAATGGTTTTATTCTCTTCATAGGAAGATGAAATTGGAATTGAAGTCCGTGTTACAAACGTAAGTATTACATTCATTCATATCAATTCATTATGATATTAATATATTAACTTATGTTTCAAATGTTTCAAATTTGTTTAGAGTTGTGGCTAGGACCAGAGGACAACAAATTGAAATTATATATCCTAAGGTTGGAATTTGTTGATCTTTAACTATTAATTTTTGTAGTCAAATTTAAACCATTACATTTGACTAAGTTCTTTCACATGTTTAGTGTAACAAGCAGAATCATTCCTGGGCATGTGGCTACTACCTCATGTCATGGATGAAGACAATCATCCGAGCAAGAATCAGAGTAGAGTGGACTGAAGTAAAAATTTACATTTGAAAATCTTACAAATATCAATGAACTTTTCACATTAGAATAAATTTAATAGTAAAGTTTCCTGATTTTGCAACGGTTCAACACTACCTCTACATTGCCAGATGTCGTAATAGGGAAGATAAGAAAGGAATGGGCAGAATATTTGAACGTCACATTACGTCCAACCTCTTTCTATTGGACTTCAACTTTACATCAGTTCCCCTTACAGTGACGCCAAATCTTGCTTTAAATATAAATATTTATTCAAATATTAGACGTCGCTCTCTTTATTATTCGACGTGCCTATAAACAACAAGTAACGTCGATCCTCACAAATTGACGTCAACATTGCGTCCAACCTCTTTCTATTGGACGTCAATTTTACGTCTCGTCCCCTTACTATGACACCAAATCTTCCTTTAAATATAACTATTTATTCATATATTAGACATTTCTTTCTTTACTACTCGTCGTTTATATAAAAGAGTAACGTCGGCTTGTAATATACAACGTCAAATTTACGTCTCCCGATGACGTCGGTCTCAAATTTGTCGTTAAAAACCCAAAATATTCGACGTTGTATACGTTGTTTTTATACTACTGCATGCAAATCTTAACCACCACATAAATTCCAAAGCAATATTTACATTCAACTTGATATTTTAGATCTTCAAAAACACCAAATTTCATTTCATAACCTTGCACTTCGACCTTTAACTTGCCATTATCAACATCAATGATGACTTTGGAAATTTTCATGAATGTTCTACCAAGTATCAATGAAACTTTTGTGAATTATTCTATATCCATAATTACAAAATCTACAGGGATATAGAATTTATCTACCTTCACAATAATGTTTTCTACAACTACATATGGATGCTTGATCGATCTGTCAATTAGTGGCAACATCATACTTGTAGGTAGGATCTCCATATCACTAATCTTTTTTATCATGGACAATGGCATAAAATTGATGCTTGCTCCAAGGTCTAGTAAGGCTCGTCCAACCTTTAATTGTCCAATTGTAACAGGTAATGTGAAACTACCTGGATTAGTTGTTTTCTGTGGTAGAGGTTTTTGTATAATAGCACTACATCCAGCCTCTATCCCCATAGTCTCTTCTTATAAGATTCTTCTTTTCTTGGTCAGCAAATCCTTCATGAACTTTGCATAAGTAGGCATTTGTTCTATACTTTTCGTAAATGAAATGTTGATATGTATCTTCTTGATCATATCCAAGAACATCTTGAATTGTCTTTCTTTATCTTTCTTTGTTGGTCCATATGGATATAGTAAGTGAGTGACAGGAGTATTATCATTCATGTATGATTTCTTTTTGCTTAACTCTCCCCCTTTGTGTATTCTCTCATAATCTCTCTTTTTCTCTCTTTCTTTTTCACTTACTTTCTCTTCTCGCATTCTCTCTTTTTCTTTTTCTATTTCTACATAACATTTTTCATTCTCTTTCTCAGATTTTTGTTCACACTCTACCTCTGATGGATGAGTGCCCGAGAAGAGGTCGATTGAAGTTGCGCGAACACGAACCAGACCTCCTCGAAGCTCTCTCCGATGAGTAAAGACAGCGGAATTGATAGGACACTCTAGATCGAGAGAGAAATCGGAAGAGAACGGAGTAAATCTGAGAATGAACACGAAGAACCCTAATCTGAACCGAAAGAACCCTAGAAAGGTGAAGAACATCAAAATGAACCGATTAATCGGTTCAAAACAAAGATTGAATGGTGGATAATGAAGATCAAATCGATTAAAGGTGTTTAAACGGTAGAAGAATGGTTTTAATCGGCTAAATCTAAAGGAAAGGGGATAAGAAGGGTTTAGAGGTTTTGTGATGATGAACGCAACAAGGAGAATATGTAGATCTGTGAAGAAGATAACCTGATTTGGAGTGTGGAGACGCGAGAAACTTGGAATGGAGAGAAATGAGAATGAGGCTCTCTGATATGCGCGAGAGAGAATAATGATAAGTCAATGTGAATGTTGACGCGTGCGTAAGGATTTGTCAGCGAAGGAATGGCTGACGCGTATGGAAGCAACGTTGTGGAAATGAGAGAAATAAGGTGGAGCACGGTGGAATTCAAGGAAAATGAAAATGGAGGCAGTGTGCAAAGGAAGGTGGCTAGAGGGAGTCTTTGGACTCTCTAGCATATGACTTTCAAGAGAGAATTATTTCTGAATGTCAGAAAATCAAATTCTCATTAAGCTCAAAAGTGAATGATACAATGATGGAGACGGGTATTTATATTAACCCATGCTCCTTACAAGCTAACCTATAAAAGGTAAAAATACTAAACAAGGACTACGTCGGGCAGAATTACATCATACCCTCCCTCTTAAAAAAAAGATTTGTCCTCAAATTTGGCATCGCCTTATGAAGAAACTCCACGTAGTCTTGGGAGCAGAGCCATGAAGTGGCCTTATTACTTTAGATCTATTTTTCTTCCTCCTGGATCAAACACGAATCTGCAATACACATCAAATATATCTTCAGTTAATATCAATCCAAGAAAAAAATTTTCTTTAAAGACAAGAGAATAAAAACTTCTAATACTTTGATATGTAATCTTTGAAAATTTTAGAAGTCCAAATTCAATTTTGTCTTGAGTTAAGTGTTTTCTTAAAGATAAGAATAACTCAAGATTTGAATTGTCATATTTGGAAAATGTTTTTATAGAATATATAATGACAAATGTTTTGAAAGAGAAGTCAATATTTGAAGAATAAACCATGATTGGAAAAGAAGTAAAGATTTGGAAACCTTCCCTTTTAGGTTCCATAGTCTTGGAAAGAATAGAATTTGTCATCAGCAACAATTTCTCCTTCTCTTTCTTCTCTCTTTCTTGCCTTTCTCTTTTCTTCTTTTCTCTCTTTTTCTTTTCTTTCTTCTTCTTTTCTTAATTCCTCTCTTCTTCTCTCTTCTCTTTTCTCGTTTTCTTTTCTCTCTCTCTTCTCTTCTTCTTTCCTTTCTTCCTTTTCCTTTCTCTCAATCTCTCTTTCTCTTTTCTTATTCTTGAGCTCTTTAAGTCTTGCCCCAAATTCTAATTCTCTACGAAGAAACCCATGATCATTTAAACGCTCAAGAAATAATTTTCCATCATCAATGCAATCCCTAATTAGTTCTAGGTTTCTTTTAATGCTTGAAGGCACAAACTTTCTTCTCATGCAAGCTTTTAAATCATGCCAATTATGTATGGAGGACTTTCTACCTTTCCTAACATGATATTGTCTTTCATCCCACCACTCACTTGCATGCTCTTCTAACTTAGAGAGATATATGCTAAGGACATAATATTCACTCTCTTCATAAAACCAAGGATTTATTTTATCAATTTCTTTTTCCCAAGCTAGGTATGTTAATGCACCTATGTCTTTACCAAAGGATGGAAGATTCCTAGCTTGTTTAAACATTTTATCAACTCTATCTAACTTAGAAGACCTATATGAACTATAAGAAGACATCTTTGTTTTTAAAACTTTTCTTAATCTAAAGGGTTCAAAACTTTCACTTAGACAAGTCCCAGGTAAGAGAGGTGAGCTAAAGAGCTGCTTAAGTACCAAGTCTTGCCTTGCCAGAAATGTCTTAGGCTACTAACTAATTACCCCTTAAACTAAAATCACCTTTAGAAACAAAGTACACAACTCAAACAATCACAAACAATTACACACTAAAAGACTAGACTCTTCGGACTCTAGTGTGAAAAGGCTTAGAGTTTAATCCCTTTTAGCCTAATCACCCCTAAACGTGAACACAAAATCAAACAAACAAAACACTTAAGAAACCAGCGGACTCTAATGACCCCTACGAGATACACCAATCAAGTCAATATTAAAGTTTACTCCTATGGTGAAGCTTGTAGCTTTGGCTAACAAGACACATTCACCTGTCTAGCTATGCTAAAATTAAAACAAGTAAAGTTGCCAAGAGTTTGAAAGAGCACCAAGGACTCTTCCAAAGAACTTGGACTTTATAAAAGGCCCTTTTACAAAACAAAAGCTAAAGCTAACAGTAGGCTAACACAAGCCTATTACACATAAAAGAAATGAAGAAAACAATTACAAAAGATTCAAACAGCTGCCACGGTCTGTTCCTGGTTCAGCTAAGTCCACTTTTGATGCCAAATCCTTGTGCTAAAAACACGTACACTGATGTTGCTTCTTGACAGTTTCTGGAATCAATGCTTTTGAATCTCCTGGCCAGTATAATCCTACAATCACAAATCACAAAGCTGCTATGAGTATTCACTTGGTTAAAACAGATTGCAAAAGAGGATATAGGGTAGTAATAACTTCCCTTTCTCTTGGCTGCACAAGCCTTCCACTAAGATTCTACTACTGCTCAATTAATGGTCTCAACTTATACTGCACAAACAATTCCAATTAAATCAGCAGATTAAACAATTCTAATCCCAACGATTGCAGGCCATCCAAAACAATTTAAGGATATCAAAAGCAGTTTGAGATAAAAGAAACTCCCTTCAGTTCAGATGGCTGCTACTGGTTGCTCAAGCTATACTCATGCTCATTCTAAACTAATCTCAACTTCTATTGGACACCCTGCACTGGTTCATTTCTGCATACAAAATCAAACCCAAGTTCAGCAAATACAAATAGGAATGGACATTAACCAGATGCAATGGGTGTAATTCAAAGCTGAACTAAACTGATTTAAACAACCATTCAATTCTAATTTAAAATTTGATAAATCCAATGGGAAAAAAAGAATGATGTGCTTAATTCAACCACAACGTCAGAATTGGAAATTAAGTGCTTTAGTCACTTCTTAAAATTGAATGATGCTTTGGCATTTAAAACAAGTTCATGCACAAGCCTAATTACTCCAAGCAAATCAATTCATGCATAAATCTGTCCATGAAATCCTAAATAGGTGGCATGCAAGGGTATGCAATCAATCAATCTGACAAAAACTGAAAGTTGCATGTGATTAATACCAGGAAACTATTTTCCATATGCATTTGGAAAAATGATCTCAACAAAGAAAGAGTGATGGTGCTAATAATTACTCAACAGATTTCAACAATTGTAAGCAAACCATGAAATCAGTAATCACATTCAAACATATAATATCTCAATGATTTCAGCAAACAGTTTATAAGCCAAAATGAATGCAATGTCAGTTTAAGCAAATCACAACTGCTCCAATCTTATTGATCCAATTTCTTTTCCTGCACAATGAACAATCACAAAAATAGTTAGATTAACAATGAATTCTCTATTTCAAAGTGCCAAGGAATTAGGCCAAGTTAGCCACACTAAACTCACTACACTCAGGCTTCTCTTTGAAAGCTTAAACACTCAAAATGGAAAGGTTTGGAAGGGAGATTCTCCCTTGGCAGTACAAAGCTGGAAAGTCTTTCAGACCACCACCACCTAAGATGCTACCAAGCACACAAACCTTCTTTCAATTTCCAGAAATCCAGAGTGAAAAAGCTTCTCAAGTAATAAAAAAATGGCTAGGCAAAGATCAAAGTAATGGACAGACAGGTAGAACAGAACAGGACAGCCACTAAAGCAAAGGAATTTACAGCACAATACAATAACCACTGTAGACAGACTCTAGATTAGATGAAAAAAACAATTAAAGCTCAAATTAAGAACAGCAGAATAGAACTCACATGCATTGAGACAAAACTAGAACATTCAACAATGACAAGCAAGAAGCAAAGCTTTTGATCACAGTAAGCACTCAAACAGGATCCTAAGATCAGTTCTAGAGTAGATTTCAAAAGCAATAAAAAGATCAAGAACAAATTGCAGAATTTTTGTAAACAAATGTTCAAACTGATTCACTTTATTTCAGAATTGTAGTGCAACATCTAACATTGTTAATTTCAGCCTTATGCACTGTTTTACAATGAAATCAGTAGAATCAACTCCAATTACAAGTGTTACTGCTATGTTCAAATTCAAATCTCAGATTTAGTGGTTGTTTTGTACAAGATTACAAGTACTGGTGATGTGATGCAGATTTTTGTGGACTTAATCATCAACCACTTACAAATTTTAAGCCAGAACAACTTTGACACAAAGGTGCAGTAACACAAGTCAAATCAAATTTAATTCTGCAGAAAAGAAATTAAAGCACTCAGACACAATGACTCTAGGATGTACTGATGTTAGAACTTAGTAATGATCTAATACTAAGTATAGAATACAACCACACACACAATACACTAAGACAGATTCAATCTCGGTGTAATTGAAACA
This sequence comes from Vigna umbellata, assembly GCF_029865625.1. Taxonomy (NCBI): domain Eukaryota; kingdom Viridiplantae; phylum Streptophyta; class Magnoliopsida; order Fabales; family Fabaceae; genus Vigna; species Vigna umbellata. The sequence continues at coordinate 52,061,561 of NC_142173.1, read as the reverse complement.
AGAGAATGTTGTGTTTTCACAAAGTACCACCAAGCTATGCCATGTATTTCATTGCTTATGAGATGTGTACTTGTTACTGGCTAGCAGTTCAACTTATAGAACCAAACTTAGTTCACAGATAACAATGAATTCAAAGGAAACTTGCAAATCAAAAGTCAATTCTAACTATTGCCAAGTACAAACACCCGAGCTCTTAGTTAAACTTTTCATAGCTCATATGGTGTGCATTTGTGAGTAACAGCCAAACTCAAATCAGATATGACAATGCAATCATTCAAAATTGTCAATGGAAATCTGTCAGCCAGCTTATTCATTTGAATGAGTCATAGCTTTTGAGGCTTGACAGAAATTACACCAAGGTTAACTTCAAGTACTCACGAAATTGAATACTAAACCAATTAAACACAGATTTAAAATGACAAAATAAGTAAAGCAACATGACATAGACAAAACAGAAGTAGATTTTAAAACTTAAAAGACTCAAATAAGAAGATTCACCGAATAAAAATGAAATAAGACTCAAGGCACAGGAAACGCAACTTGGAGACGGAAACAAGATTTGCAACAATTCAAATCAGAAAATCAAGACATTAAAGGAAAATGATGAACAACTCAGAAATTAACGAAACACAACAGAGAGGCAAAACAGAAACGTAAAACAGAAACTCAGAATCAAGACAAAGCGAAAAGACACAAGGAAAGCGATACTTATCTTCGAAGCGTGTTCGACCTTGCTCTGGATACCACTTGATGGACGAGCGCCCGAGAAGAGGTCGATTGAAGTTGCGCTAACACGAACCGGACCTCCTCAAAGCTCTCTCCGACGAGTAAAGACGCAGCGGAATTGATAGGACACTCTAGATCGAGAGAGAAATCGGAAGAGAACGGAGTAAATCTGAGAATGAACACGAAGAACCCTAATCTGAACCGAAGGAACCCTAGAAAGGTGAATAACATCAAAATGAACCGATTAATCGGTTCAAAACGAAGATTGAATGGTGGATAATGAAGATCAAATCGATTAAAGGTGTTTAAACGGTAGAAGAATGGTTTTAATCGGCTAAATCTAAAGGAAAGGGGAAAAGAAGGGTTTAGAGGTTTTGTGATGATGAACGCAGCAAGGAGAATATGTAGATCTGTGAAGAAGATAATCTGATTTGGAGTGTGGAGACGCGAGAAACTTGGAATGGAGAGAAATGAGAATGAGGCTCTCTGATATGCGTCAGAGAGAATAATGATAAGTCAATGTGAATGTTGACGCGTGCGTAAGGATTTGTCATCGAAGGAATGGCTGACGCGTATGGAAGCAACGTTGTGGAAATGAGAGAAATAAGGTGGAGCACGGTGGAATTCAAGGAAAATGAAAATGGAGGCAGTGTGCAAGGAAGGTGGCTAGAGGGAGTCTTTGGACTCTCTAGCATATGACTTTCAAGAGAGAATTATTTCTGAATGTCAGAAAATCAAATTCTCATTAAGCTCAAAAGTGAATGATACAATGATGGAGACGGGTATTTATATTAACTCATACTCCTTACAAGCTAACCTATAAAAGGTAAAAATACTAAACAAGGACTACGTCGGGCAGGATTACATCAACCTCTTTTTCTTTCCTCAATTTTCATGCTCGAGGTCATTCTCTTTCTCTTTCCTCTCTTCTTTTTCGTTCTTTTTCTCTTTCAACTCTTCTTTTCATGTCCGTCCGTACTTTCATGTTCGTCCTTACTTTCTCTCGTATTTTCTTCAGTTTTTCTCACCTTTCTCTTCATTTGTCAAGTCATCACCAATTTTCTTACCTATGACAGTTTCTTGCCTCATAATGATGGCTTTGCATTTCTCCTTTGTATTGATCTTGGTGTTGACAGTAAACTTAGCTTTTTGTTGCTTTGCTAGCTATTGTACTAGATTTTCGATATGCACCTCAAGCTCCTAAAGTTGTTTATATCATTTAATATATTTCTGTTATGGTGATGACAAAAATATACAAATATACTATTATAATATTTTTAAGGAAAACTTACTTTACACACCTTTTAATAACATACTAATATATATTATTATTTTAGGTTAAAAACATGGAGAAAATATAATCAAAATATTAATATATTACTTTTCAAGTGATTATTCTTTTGGTAGATATTAAAATATCACCACCCACGACATTTTTATATAAATAAAAGAAATATAGTTTGACAACTTCTTCACATATAAATAAGTTACAACCATTTTATATTAACATAATAATATTAACATTTAAATTAACTGTGTATATTTAAAAAAGTGATTTTCAAATAATTTAATATAATTAAAAAAAATCATAGTTAGGTTTTAGAATTTAGCATGCAGCACAAACTCATCTACAAATCGTTACCAAGTTTATTGCATTGTTAAGTGGAAGAACAGAATGTTGTAACCACAAAAAATAGTTAAAGAACTATAGGCTGAGAGTGAAGTTACTTGTAGTACTTGTTCACAATTGCATCATATGCCGAGACTTTGTGTTTTAGTGGAAGAAATACAGACTGACCATTTATTTTGGTAGCAGACATATCAGCTAGATGTGTTTTGCTTTTAAATAGAGCACATGCTTATTCTCTTCAATAAGAAAATTCAAGTCAAATCAACAAACTATTGGATAACAAATATCTTCAAATGAGTTATTCTGTCCTCGTCACTAAGTGCATCTTTGGATAACCAAGGCTGCGATATGTATATATATAATTTGATGGCTCTTCACTTCACAATCCAACTAGTCTCTATGGCCAACAAATGTGCAAAAGCATGTCCCCAAGATCAGAACTGATACCTAAAAGTATTTTTGTCCATTTGTGCCCTTAAAATTTTTGTTTTACTTACTTTTCTGGCAACTAAGAACTTTGTGTATTGTGTTTTCGTTTTTCTTAAACAAAATGTGTTCAATGGTTTTTTTTTTATTGTAATATTTTTTTAGGTTTTTTTATTATTATAATGGATTTTTTAATTTAATTTTTTTTATTGAGTCATTATTATTTAATTTATATAAATATAAATTAATTTTTTATATTTTTTTAGGTTTCTTAAACAATTAATTTTTTAATTGTGTTGAGGATATATAAATATAAATAAATAAATGTATATATATATATATATATATATATTCTTATGTCCATTGTTATTAAAGTTTATTTAATTTATTATTAATCTAAAAGCTTATATAATCTTTTATTTAGTCGTGAGTTTCATATATTTTTGTTATCTTCTATAATTATTTGACATTTATCTAATTACTATTTGGTATTTATATAATTATAATTTATTTTTTGAATATGATTGTTTTTGTACAATGACTTTCATTTTTTTAAGAACTTATTTAATTAATATTTTTATTACTGTAGATATGGACATAATAATCGGTACAAGATTTCTAATAATGAAAAATATACATAAGAAAAAATTAAATATTTATTAAGTATGAAGATGAAGATGTAAATTAATATTTACTTTTAAGAAGGAGATAGATAAAACTCACACTCCTCTCACCATATTGTCATCCGTAGACATTATTGTAATATTATTACCATCAACTTGATCTAATTACTTCTTAAAAAATAGTATTAAATTGAAACAAAAAAAAAATATTTCATAATAGCATAATCAAAAGAGATTTTAAATCAATCAGATCTTTATATTTCAATATCGTTAAAACAGGTTAATCAAATTCGTAAAGAAAATTATTATCAATAGTTAATATGTCACATTAATAAAATAATTACTTAATTAAAAAATTGGTTGGTTACAATTTATGCTAACATATGTCAATAAGCTCTTAAATTACTTGATTTAACACATACAAGATGTTGTTTTTGTATTGTTGAAATACATTATTGGTCTCAATAAGAAACACTCTTTGATCTTTTTCTTCTCTGTATGTATTTATCTATCTAGTTATCAAGATTATAATGTTATTCGTATGAGTTCTCTAATGTTTGAATGGTTGGAATGCATGTAATAACACAGTAACACTTACACCGTAACACTTAAAGTTAAAGTTTGTATATATGATAGTAATAAATATTATAAAGAATACGTAAAAATTGTCTTGTGAATTCTATAGATAAAAAAACTCATGAATATACCATAAATAGCATTGTTCACAAGATAACTCTTATGTATTTATTTTAGTATTTATTATCGTCGTAGACACATATCTAATTGGAGCTTTGGATGCTTCCAACCATTCGAAGGTTAGAGAGCTCATAGTTGTAAGAATTGGTATCGTGTAGCGGAATGTTTATGAGCGTGTAAACGGACACAAAAACCAAGAGGAAAGGGGTGAATTTACTCTATTAAAAACTTCATTTTCTCTTTAAAAATTTTCTTTGAACAAATTAAAGTAAAGAGATGAAGGGATAGAAGATTCACACAAACAATTTTTATATTGTTTCGAATCAAAAGATTTCACGTCTAGTTGTTAATCTCTCCAAAAAAGGGATTAACCTTTCCACTAAAATAAGTAATAATTTGTAATAGACAAATAAAGATTGAGATTAGAAACCCCCTCTCTTAACAGATAAGAGATGAAAGACACCTCCTTTTGACACATAAAAAGATGAACAACTTGACTCTACTTTGTAGGTATACTCCACCACTTAGCACCAAGAAAGAGCACTTCCTCCAACAAGCACCAAGTTGACAAGCACCCTTTTAACAAACACAAAGAGTTTCCATTAGCCATACAAGTCTAATACTCCTAAGTGAAAAGTTACTCTAAGAATTGTGGAAAACACTATTTATAGCCCAGGGTTCGAGCTGGGTTAGAAACTGAAAAGACATCTCCCAACTGTCAATGATAATCGATTATAAAAAGTGATAATCGATTATCATTAGTGATAATCGATTATTGTCGAACCTTGGGCAATCATAACTTTCAATGATAATTGAATATCCTAAGAGATAATCGATTATTGCCAATTTGAAGTGTTTTCTCATTTTACACCTGATAATCGATTATCCTTCATGGTAATCAATGATTGTCGTAACATAGCTATACTAAAAAGCAATTTACAAGTCTTCTTATGATGTACAAGTGAAAGAAAATGCCTAATACAAGGTTTTCAATAAAAATGCTTCAACAATGTATATAAATAATTCTTCAAGGCTTCAAGTGCATCATCATCAAAATTTCTTCACACCATCAATGTTTCCCATTAGTAACAATAATAAGGACATCTTGACCTTAACAAGTGGATAGGAGGATATATCTTCAATGTACAATAGAGAAGAGGAAGATCTAGGAATGTTTCTTGTGGTGACCAATTGCAAGTGTATTTTGGTCCTAAGAGTACATTTGGCGCCCACCGTGGCACTAAGGTATATTTTAGAGAAACGAATGGTGTCCACTAGAAACAAGTTGAATAATGACAAGCAACTAGAGACTAACGTGCTAGTTAACAACTCGAACAAGATGGCTTTGTTGTTAGAGTTGCAAAAAGAGATGATTGAATTGAAGAAACATAATGTGGAGGAAATATATGTTTTACAAGAGGAAAATGTGAGGATTCAAAGAAAATAGAAAGAGGTTAAACCGGAGAAAGTTTAGCATGAGCCAACTAACACAACCATATCGTGTTCTCAAGTCATTACCGAGATTGTGGATGAAAGCACCCACAACACAAACCAGCAAACAAGTGGTACCATAAGAATACATTAAAGGATGGGACCCAACAACCAAAAGTCTTTAACAATAAACAAGTACGATACAACATCAACCTGGAAAAGCACAATGATGTCTATGTCACTTTGGTCAGTCTGTACACCACCGACAATAGATAGATTAAGGGCACAACTTTAAGATGGTTTACCAGACTCCTTCTTCCTCTAAGACTGATTTAACACATTGGTGGCACTATTCGACCCACATCTTATGATAAGCTGACCTTAGTACCTCACATCCATAGCACTTGTCAACATATGGTAGGAGAAGAGAGAGTCATTACATTTGTGGAACGATTCAACAAAAATAGGAATTAACACTTGTAATCTGAATCCAAAAGTGGCATTGCATCATAGGTGAGAACCTTACAACAGGTCATTCAATGATAGCCTATGCAAGAAATTAGCCATGAATAAGAAAGTCGTAAACACCATGATTGAGTTGATCCTGTAAGGAAAACATGAGAAGGCCAGGAAGAGAGGTGAATAGTTCAAAGAAGTGATGAATAACATATCAAAGGTTTTGTAGGAGGCAAGTCCTTAGTGCCAACATAAAAAAGACATTTTCATGTAGGGCAAATGGTAAACGCTATGACAATATCGTTGATAACGTTATTGTTGACGTGATCAAATTAATACTATTAAACTGTAACAATTTCAATATTTCTAAGATAGTAGCCAACAAAATAGAAAGGTTAAATTCAACCCTAAATCGTCTCCCAACGAACACAGAGTTGATTCTTAACAAATTAGTTCTTATAAAAAGTATACAAAAGGTTTAGTAAAATAAAAATAATAAAGAAGATAAAGATAAATAAAAGATTAAAGAAAAAAATAACAAAAGATAGAAATAAATATATTAACAAAAAGATTTAAAAAGAAAAAAATATGATAAAGAAAATAGATTGGTTCATTGCTTTTTCAAAATAGGATTCATTATTGGTTATATTGTTTAATTATTGTTTTACATTTTCAAATTAATCAATGTAAATTCTTAATTAATTTGTTGGTGCTCTCACTATTAACCAAAGTACATTCTCAATTAAAAGCAAGAACTTTGTAGATTAATCATAGTTAATTTAACCAAAGTACATTCTCAATTAAATATTATAATGCCTAATCATGTCTATTCTTTTACCTCTTATATCAAGTAAAAAACTAACCAAAGTATATTCTTGATTAATTCTTGTTAAAGTTTTTACCTATAATCAGAGTACATTCTCAATTATTAATAAAAACTCATTCAATCATATGAAAGCTTTTAACTTTAATCAAAGTAAATTCTCAATTAAAATTAAAAACCCTTAGACTCATATGATTGATATGTTATGTAGATTTAACCATGCTAACTTCTTATAATATAAAACTCCTTAGTTTGACTTGATTAAGAAGCAAAAGACATAGATAAAAATAAATCATAATAAGAATCAAAAGAACAAACAAATTTATTCTTCTAACCTCATAATTCAATTAAGAAATTACAACAAAATCAACCCAGAGGCTTAGCATTCCATGAAATGTGGAAATACAATAAAAATGAAAGAAGGGTGGAAAACATGAGAGAAAAGAGAGAGGACAAAATTAGAGCCCCCCTCCCCAAAGGGTTGCTAGGCTCACATAATGTGTTTCCCTAAGTTTTTTTATATAGAAATTGGATTGGACTATGTTTAAGCCTTTTCTATTGTCGTAATCTTCTTTATAATAATGTTGAAAATGTATGATAAGAAGGAAGTCAAAACCCTTATAGCAATAAGGAACAGACACACAAAAAGAAGAAAGATAAGGATCCTTAGAAGCTAAAAAGTTCTTTGACTTTGATCGAGCATCTGGATCTCTTAATCCAAGAGAACAATGAAGAGGACCACCTTCATAAAAAAATGTATTTGCTTTTAAATTTTTTGCACTTTCAATTTTGGATTTTAAATTCAACTTTTAAAGTGTCGCTTTAGTTAGTTTGTTTGATAGATAGTGTGCATACTCATAGGGTTTTGTATTTTATGTGATTATGAATACTTTTTAAACCTGGTTGGACTAGGAACCAACAAAAATATAATTGAGGACTCTCAATTTTGTTTTAATTTTAAGGAGTGCAAGGAAGGAAAGATTAAAAAACCTTAGTGCTTAACAAGAATCTTGCACAATCCAAGACAGTTCATAGTAAGGAATCAACATGGAGGAGTGAATATACCCTTGTGAGATAAGTGAGTCAAACACATAATGGAAGAGATGAGAGAAGCACCTAAGTGAATGAGTCATTGGTTGTGTTAATTTTTTTATGTTTAATAAGCATGATTGGCATTGAAATGATCAAGGTAATTTTTGTAGAAAAATATTGAAAAAACTAGAGCCAAACAACCACCCTACGGAACTTTTAATGAATATGCCTTATTGTACCTTGGCCTAAATCACACTTCTAATCCTTATAGTGTATGTAACCCAACTTTCTCGCTATTAAGAAAGATGAAACAATAAAAAGAAGAAAATGCAGCCAAAGAACTAAGTTGAGACACTTGAATAAAGAAAAATAATGCATTGAAATAAGTTAAGGAAATGTGTACTCAAAAGGAAATGTAAATGAAAAAGAAAATGGGTTGCAAAGAAAAGAGAAACAGGGTTGAAACAAACATAAACTCATGGCATGTGCATGATTGTTGTTTTCCTTTTTAGTAGTGAATCTTTGTCATCATGTAAAACAAAGTCCTTTGATAGTCCAGCCACAGTACAAGCCCCAAAAGACCTTAGTGTTCTTTGCTACTTATGTGTACATGGTAGTTGAAACTAATATATAAAACTAAATAGACATTTGCAAAGGTGCTGAGAAAGCAAACAATAAAACACTTAGGAGGACAAATTCTTTCATACTAAATAGAAATTCATCGAGAGACTTGTTGATTTTGGGTAATGAATATGAACTACATATTTGTCTTCATTGGCTATCCTTGGTTTTCAGTTTAGTATTGAGATTGCATTCTCTTAGTTTTGAATCAAAGAGTTGTGAATATGAGTTCTTAAACCAATCATGGTGAGATTTTTGGAAACCATTTTGTAGAAATAATTAGGCTTTGCTTGTGGACAAACAAAGAGTTAAAGTTGGGTATGTTGATAAGTGCCTAGTTTACTAAATATTGCATATCATTTTGACACTTACATTGCATGAAATTGACATAATTCTTGGTAAAACAAACCCTTTTACTTTAGATTATAGAATGAGGAGTAGAGAAGTAAGAAAATATGGAATTTGATGTGTTTATGATGATTTTATAGATAAATTCAAAGAACTTAGGAGTTTGGCACTAAGCCCAAAGCTGGTGTTGAGTTGTAAGGTGTTTACTTAATATTTAAATATGAGCCCTATAGGTAATCAATGATATTGGCATTAAGCCTCAAAGAAGAAACCTTTCAGAAACCTCAAATACTGAAATTAACGATTAAGCTTCGGAGACAGAATTGACGACTAAGCTTCAAAGATAACCCTCATAAAAAGAAAATCTCAAGTAGTGACTAGTAGACCAAAAGCACAGGCTAAGAGAAAACCTTCCTTTATTATGTTTTCCCTATTTTTCACATATTCATTTATTTATACATATTTATGATTTAGATTTACCCCTACAATGTTTCATACAATTTTTTTGATAAATCTTTCATACGTGAGTTATATATGATGTCGAAAAAAAATTAAGAGATTATTAGTGAACTTTTTCATATTCTTCGAATATTTTTTAGTATAATTGATTAAAAAATATTAAAATTTTCAAATTCAGTCTAGAAAAATTGTAGTTTTCAATAAATCGTGCTTGAAGAAAGGTCGCCTAAATCAAGAAATTATTGCGGGAAGGAAGGAATCAATTTTATCCCTTAAATAAAATAATAGTTATAAAATTAAAGTGACATAGTGTGAGGATAAATTGGTGTTCTGTACAAGGGTCCATAACTTATTGGGCTTTAAACTTAAAAACAAGCTGCTGTTCTTTTATAACAATAGATTCACAGTAAGATGGTGAGAGAATATCTCAAATTCAAATTTTGTACAGGAAGGGTGAGTTGTTTTTCTATAAAGGTAAAAGACTTTTCAGGTCAAATCATGATTTATAAACATTAATATTAGGAAGATACTCTAATCCATACACAATAATTTATAGGAGTAAATCAGAAAATTAAATAAAGACACAATCATTGAATTAACATACCAACTAGGAACAATAATTATTATGCACTATTAATCTCACTAGCGTAATTTAGTTAGCGGAGTGGACGTTATTCTTAAGGCATAAAGAGTTTATTAATTTTGTCAACTGAAAATATGCCAATAAAAAGATTCGATAATAAAAGAATAGGTTAATCACATAAGGAATAAATACTACGTGAATGAGAATTGCTTTTATTATACTAAAAGCTATACGTGAGGTCACGTAACAGGGCAAGAGAAGAAGTTATTCTATGACATGTGATGTATATAAATGACAAATATGAGTCTTTATAGTAGGATGGCACACCCACCACCCATGTATAATAACCTAATTGATACAAAAGATTATTGTTATCACAACATATTAGAATATGTGAATCAATCCGATTTACTGTGAGTTCAAATTGGGTTAGGTTGAAGAAAAATTGAAATTTCAATATGGATTAATTTTAAATCTGATCTATTAAGAACCTGATTCACCTAGGTTGAATCTATGGTGAGCTGGATTGGCTTACACTAGTGCAAAATAGACCTATTAAGTCTGTGAATTTAAGTCTGTTTAGAAGAAAATGGATTTAAAAGATGTGTAGTGACAGTTTGGTAAATAAAAGTTAGTTATTGACGATTGTTTTTGACTAACATATTTAAATAAATATAGTTTTACATCTGTTAATTTTCTAACATACTTAAATTAGTATTTTTACATCTGTTATTTTTCTAACAGACTTAAAAAAGTGTCTCTTCCTTTTCTAAGAGACATAAATGAATATTTTTACACCTGTAACTTTTTTAAGAGACTTAAAAAAGACTTTTTTAAGAGACTTAAAAAAGTGTTTTAACCTAGACGTACATTCACGTTTTCACTTTTAACTCTTCAAACAATTTTTCACTTTTTAACCTTTTCATTCCTGCTCACTACGTTGTTGCTGCTGCAACAACGTTTCTTCAACAATAACAACATTATTCCAGTGACATACAGGTACGATGAACTAATTTTTTTTATGCATGGAGGATGTGTGTACTTTGTTTTAAATAATGAATCTTCTTATGAAAGTGAAAGGTGGGTAGTTGGGGTGGACATGTAGAGGTTGGAATGATAAGAAGAAAGGACAAACTATTTAGATTATTTGGTGATAAAACAAAAGGTATTTTGAACTAGAGTTAAATTCATGAGAAACAGAATGCAATAAGCGATTAGGGTTTGGTATAGGAAATGAAAAATAACCCTGTGAGATGTGAATAGTAGCATTGCTAGTGAAGAAAAACGAAAATGAGATCTCGATAAAGGGTGGAAATGGCTACTTGACGGTGATGATGTTATGAACAGTGAAGATATTGGTATGAACTAAATTTTTTATTCTTTAATAATTTTTTTTGTAATTTATAAATTAATGATCTAAATTATTTCATATATTTATTTCAGTTATCCCGGCATCAGAAGTAGGTGCGAGATCCTGCTGTTCACGAATATGATGATGACATGGAAGAAATGGAAGATGATCCTATGTTAAAGCTTATTGTCATGTTGCCTAGGTTGAAGAGAAAACCAAAAGTAGTACAACCAGACTTCAGAGTATTTGGATTTGAAAATATGATACCGATTTACATTAACTTCAATGATGTATATGAGTTAATTGGTGGAGAACGGATGTTAAACATTTCTACCATCGAACTATGGTGCATGTAAGTAGTAATGCCTCTTATACATTTACTATATAAAAATCTACAACATTTAACTTATAATTCTTTTTACTAGGTATATGGATACAATGAGTGTGGAGCAAAGTTGATCACATGTATATGGATTTCTTGTGCCCCAAGACATTCAAAAATTTGGGAACAAAGGTTAACATACAATATTACATGCAAACTTAGATGCCTACCTCCCAAAGATGTGTTTACTTGGCTCCATACATTGAAGGATTAGTGTTACCAAACATAGCTTCTTCTTTTTCAAAGTTATAGTAATTATTGTAATAATCATTTGACCTTCATTGTAGGTCTCATTGGCAGCTAATAGTGATCATTCCTAAAGATTACGTAGTTGTCTGGTTTTGTTCTCTTCATAAGAAACCCTAAAACGAACTGAAGAACTTACTACAAGGGTAATGATACAACTGTCATTTCATCTAATAAGTACATAACAATTATGATTTATGTGTCATCAATTTAACCAAAGTTGTGGGTGGCACAAACATTTTATGTCAAAGGAACAGACAAAAGCAAGTTCAAATTATATATTCTAAGGTGAGATATCATTGAATTCTTAAATTAATTATTTTGTCTACAAGTTATATGATATAAATTTTCCTTTATTTTATTACAGTGCAATAAGCATATTAGCTCATGGGAATGTGGATACTACGTGATGTATTGGATCAAAGCTATCATTTAGGCAGAAATTTATGATAACTGGACAACGGTAACCACTTATAACTAATGCATGAATTCTACAGTTTTAGATACTACACTACATAATAACATTGTTTGTTTTAGGTGTTCGATGATCCATCACCAATATTAAAGGAGGTCATGGCCGAAATAACACATCAATGAGAAAGTTATCTCCTCCAACGTGAAGATTAGGTTTTTATTAGGTGTTGCTAAGTTATGTTTAGCTTATGTTTAAACTTAAAAGTTTAAGTTAGACTTTGTTTAGACTACAAATTTTAAGTTAGACATCTTATTATTTGTTTTGATTTTGGAATTGTTTATTATGTACTTGAATTGAACAATTGGAAATATATGTTTTGTTCTGGAAAATTTTCTGTATTTTAGATTTTAGTATCGTGATTAAACAAATATAATTAAAAAAATTCAAATTTAAGTCTGTTATGGTCATAACAAACTTAAATTTGCTACCATATTTATTTACAAAGAACCAAGTCTGTTGGTCAACAACAGACTTAAAATTTAAGTCTGTTGGTCAACAACATACTTAAAATTTAAGTTTGTTAGTCAACAACAGACTTAAAATTTAAGTCTGTCGAATCTAAGTTTGTCATAAAATGGACTTAAAAAGCCCGAAATAACAGACTTAAAAAGCCTATTTTTCAATAGTGTTACCAACCCATCTAATTATTATTTTGTGTTTTAATATTATTAGTTAACACTTATTTTCATTCTATTGTAGATGAGAATAAAAAGAAGATTCTCAAGCGAGCAAAATATTGTGGACTGCAATCACTAGTAAAAAGAAGGATTTTAACTCGCGCATTTGACATCGGTTTAGTCGTAACCGAAGCAAAAAATGGTGCAGTGGCATTTTTGTAATTATCGCAAACGTATATGCCTCTGTTAAAAAAGAACAGATACCTAAAACTGGTGCGGTGTCATTTTTGTAATTATCACAAACGTATATGCCTTGGTTCAAAAAGAACTGATGCCTAAAACTAGCGCGGTGGCATTTTTGTAATTATCGCAAAGGTTTATTACATCGGTAGTTTAAAGAACCGAGACATAAAGAAACTGAAATTTTTATTTTTTATGTTTTTGATAGGGTTTAGGCATCGGTTCTTTATAGAACCGAGGTCGTAGACCCTTATTGCCTCGATTAAAAAAAATAACTGAGATAATAACATGTGTTTAGAGTTAAATTTCGCGAACAGAGACAGAAGTTGCGTCGCTCCTCTCTTTTCTCCCATTTTCTTTTGTTGGAGAGAGGGAGGCTTCCTTCCTCTTCTCTGTTTCAATGGAGGCGCGACAGAGGGGTCATCAATGGCGCGACGGAGTCGCGGCGGAGAGGCGACGGAGACGTAGGGGGGCGCAAGGGCGCGATGGTCGTTCTCGTTCTTCTTCTTCTTCTCTCCGTTCCGATTTCGATTGGGTTGTTTTATGTTTGATTGACTCTCTGCAGGAGTGGTGGTGTTTGATTGATTCTATGTAGGTAGTGGTGGAAGCGCGCCGGTCTCGTTCTTTGTTCTTCGCAATTGGGAATATTTGATGATGGTGGTGTGAGATGGAGCGGTGGGCATTGATGGATTGCGGCCAAGGGCTAACAACTCACCGGGCAAATGGTGAAAACAAAAAAATAAAAATAAAATAAAATTAAAAAAAACCCTCTACTGCCTCGGTTGGATTTGAATCGAGGCAAAAGCACACACTTTTTTGCCTCGGTTCAAAATCGAGGAAAAAAGCCTACCCCTTTTTGCCTCGCATGTATATGCCTCGGTTGCAAAACCGCTGCGTATAGATGAAAACAACCGCTATTGTTTCCTTTTACTGTACTAGTGAATCTTAATATCATTTTTGACTGAAATTTATTTAGATTTAAATTTGAAATAAATTATTATTATTTTAATTGAAAAAAAACTTGTATTTAGTCAGCCAACCCATTTAATTTATCAATCCTTTTAATTTGTCAATCCTTTTAATTAAATAAGTCGGATTGAGTTAGTGCACTAAATAACCAGTCTATGATAAACTGGATTAGATCAAGTCGAATAATTCATTTTCACAACACTACAATACTAAGGGATGAAATTGTTTTAGGATTAATTAGACCTTCCTCCTAGATCACAATAGGAACAATCATTTAGTTAGGTTTAAGGATGTATATTTAGGTAATTTTTCAACTTTTTGTCTGAAAAAAATGTTTGTTTTTATAATAATATTTTAGTTATGTTTAGAAGAGTATATATGAAAAAGTTTGTTAGATGATAAAAAAAAGTTAACTCAAACAATAAAAAATAAAATTAATAGCAGATATATTATGAGAAGTTTTACACCGTTTCAAATAGTTATTAGTTGTTTTGTTAGTTGAAAAAATTGTTTCAACTTATTTATAATTGTTCTTACAAAAAGATGAAGTGTGGTAAGATGAGCTCCGGAAGGAGAAAAGTTTTCTTAACTTGTCTACACATATTTCAATCATCTACACATGATCTATACATCTAGCACAAACATATTTAATGTTTTAAATCATTTGTTCACAATTATATTGTGCAAAGATAATTAAAACATTTTGTACTCATCATTAACCAGTTATCATAAAAAAAATCAATATGTTTAGAGTTTAATGTTCCCCTATCAACATGACATATTAGTATGAGCATCAACATATCCATCAATAAATATTTTTATGTGATGTGATTCTGCTCTTGGTTCATTTGATCTATAAATCTTAATCTCATTCACACCTACTATCATGTTCCCTAACTAATTTTAAGTTGCAACATTAGTTATGACATCCATATTGATAGTCATCATTCTCATAACGTTTTCTAAAGTTGGATCATTGGATGCAACAGTCGATTGTAGTTGTTAATTGTAGTTGTTAATGTTCATAATATGAAGATACTCATAATTAATGACAAATAATCCCAAATATGGATAATAAGAATGTTCATACGAAGGTCGTGAAAATAATGATCATAACTCTTTTTTAAAATTATACAGTTAATTATTTTTATACAGAAGATTATTTTTACATTACCTTTAAGAAAAACTATATAAAAATTGTGATAAAAAATAATAAATTTAAAAATTAACATAACAAGGAAAAAGTAATAATTTTCTTTTCAAAATAAATAGAGAAAAATAATTTTTTGTAATTAAAAAATTTAAAAAAATAAAAATAAAAGCAAAATGTAAAAAATTCTATTGTGTTTCTGACGACTACACCCAATTTGACAACAATGCCATTGAAGTGATTAAATTAATATTACTTTTATATAACAATTTCAGTATTATAAAAATTAATAGTAAAAAAAAATATTAATATGGATAAGATAAAAATCAAAAGTCTTCTTCCAACAAATTTAAAATTAATTTTTAATAAAATAGTTCTTATAAAATCTACACTAAATGAGTTAGACAAATAAAATAAAATTAACTAACAAAAAAATAAAAAATTAAATACAAAAATAATAAATAAAATAAAGAAACAAAAGATAAAAATATTCAGGATTAATTTTCTAAAAATTATTATTCAGTTGATTCTTGTCTTACATTTGAAATTAATCAAAATAACTTTTCAATTTATCTATTTTAGATTAATAAAGTAAATTCACTAAAATTATAGTGTTATCTCTAGTCGATGTGGGACTTCCAACACACCTCTTTTACGCCGAGGTATAGACGAGTGGAATAGAAGAGTAGAATGTCCACTTAGAACTCGCTAGGATAGACTTTATGGTTCTCATACCATATTAGAAAGTGAGTTTAAGCCTAACTCAACCCCACAAAACCGACTTGTAGGGTGAGATTTGCACCTCACTTATATATTATAATTTGGCTTTATCTCTAGTCGATGTGGAACTTCCAACACACCCCCTTCACGCCGAGGTATAGACATCTCGTGGGTGATAGTAGGAATTGGGTGGTCCGATAACGGTGCGATTGCGGGTGGAATAGAAGAATAGAATGCCCAATTAGGACTCGCCACGATAGGCTCTAACCATATTAGAAAGTGAACTTTAAGCCTAACTCAAAACCCACTTTCTAATATCTTTACTAATAAAAAAGTTTAAAATTATTTTAGATGAGATAAAACTATACCTTATATGTTTATATTACTTTATTTATTTTAGTTTTTCTATACCAAAAATCTTACTTGCTATTTATCAATTTGAATAATAATTAAGTTACCTTAAATAATAAAATTCAAGAATAAACTTTGAACTAACTTATTTATTTAAACATATAATTTGGTAGAAAATATTTCTATATTTTATAAATTTTATTTGTAGAATATATATACAAATTAATTTGAAAAAGTATTTCTAAATTGTATAAAATATGTATAAATTAATGTGACATTTTATTGTGGTACACGGTAAGCTAACATTCTCATCGTTTCTATAAATATATTAATTTATTGTCATTTTATATCAAGTCAATTTGGTAATATATATATATATATATATATATATATATATATATATATATATATATATATATATATATATATATATATATTCACTAAAATCTATTTTTAAATTGAAATATAATAATTAAATGTATTAAAAGTTTTGATATTAAAATATATAGAAATTATAATTTTTAATATTGGTGTATAATAAGACATACTCACCCTCTTGTCATGAAGTAAATATAATAAATAAGAATGACAAATAATTTTTTCTTTTATATCAATGTATTATTCCAAGGGGATCAATGTGGATATAGAATATTTGAATAGTTTGAATATGAGTATAAATATACAAGTAAGATTTGACTTTTAAAATTAGATGAATGAAAATGTGCTTATTTGTATAACTCTGGCACATATATTTGTCATTTGTTTCACATTATTAACGTATTAAACATTATTTCATATTTTATTATAAAATTTATATAATTATAATTTTTTAAAACGTCAGAGAAAAAATTACTTTTTATCATATTTAGTAATTTTAATTTTTTTAAAGAAATACTTAATTAACATTTAAGCAATTTAATCTCTTAGTCCAAAATCAAAATAGAAACAAATTTCTAAATTTATAAATATCAATAAATAAAATTTTGGATCGGAATATGATGAAAATTATGTGAACTCACTCCATCGTGATCCTTGATTCAAGGACTTATTTTTCTTCCAATGACTAATTGTTCCTCAAAATCAAAATTCAAATTAAAATTTTCCTTCCAAAAGCATTTTTCTAACATATTTTCAAATTAATTATATTTTGAGACACTTTTTCTGAAAACATCGTCGTGAGTCAAAGTCGCCATAATTTAATTTCACTACATAACTCAGTTTTGCTTTTTCACTGGTGTGAAAAAAAAAAAGAAGAAAGACGTGGTGACTGGTTAGAGGTATTGACTTACCAACACACTCACACACACTAGTGGGCTCTCCATGTGTTTTTCTTTCTCTATTTCGCACAAGTTACACAACAAGACACACTTTTGCTTCTATTTCACTCCCTCCTGCACCAGACCACCTCAATTTTTTTCTATTCTCTTCACCCTTCCAATTTTATTCTCCTAATATTCTTAATTAGATAAATATTCAATTTTTTTTCTATTCTCTTCACTCTTCCAATTTTATTCTCCTAATATTCTTAATTAGATAAATACCAAGGGAATATATATATATATATATATATATATATATATATAAATTCATTTTATTTAAAAGAATGCACAAGGTTGAATTTTTAATTAAAAATTCTAAGAGGATCATATGTAGTATTATTCTCATAATGTCAAGAAAAAAAAAGTTAAATGAAAATCCAAATGGTAAATAATATTTCGGCTATGAACGAAACCATTTTATCACGGCGCCGAAAGTTATTGCTTATATAAAGACCCTTCTATATGCTGCTCATAGCATCAACTCACAAATACACTACTAGTGTGGTGTTTGCTTCCATTATCTAATAACACCCTTTTGCTTTTTGTGCTCAAAAAACACAAGAATGATGGCATGCCAAAATTGGCCTGAGCCAGTGATTAGAGTCCAAGCTTTGGCTGAAAGTGGCTTAACCACAATCCCTGAACGTTTCATAAAGCCCAAGTCCCAAAGGCCTACTGTTTACAGCCATGCTTCAAACCAACCCAATTACTCTCACACTACTCGTGAGGACATCAACATCCCCATAATTGACATGAAACACCTCTACGGCATGGAGGAGAGGCGGCGGGAGGAAGAGCTCCACCGTGTGGCGGCGGCGTGCCAAGAATGGGGTTTTTTCCAGGTGGTGAACCATGGTGTGAGCCATGAGTTGATGAAGAGTGCTAGGGAGGTGTGGCGTGAGTTCTTTCAGCAACCAATTGAGTTGAAAGAGGAATATGCTAATACACCACTTACTTACGAAGGCTATGGAAGCAGGTTGGGAGTGAAAAAAGGAGCCATTTTGGATTGGAGTGACTATTTCTTTCTTCATTACATGCCTTGTTCTCTTAGGGACCAAAACAAGTGGCCAAACCTCCCAACATCCTTAAGGTATGTCTCCCTAACTACTAATGTAAAAAAAATACAAAACAAAATATGATAAGGAACCTTTTTTTTCTTCTCTTCTTTATTCAATATAATTTTTTACAGCATAAATATTTTGAGAAAAATCATATTTGCTTTATAAGTCAGACTTAAGACATACGTTTAATATAAACATGCCTTTAATGGTCAACCTAAAATGCTTGAATAGTTTGTACGGAATTTGAGCTTTAAGCCACACAACAGAACTAAAAAATCTAACCTTTTATCAAAAGAAATAAACTTTTTTCTATTGCCAAACACGTCAGAAGTCATCCATTTAAAAATTAATTAATAAAAAAAAAATCAGGACCATATTGTAGAGGACCAAAATAAAGGAGACAGAAGTTTGTTTTTTTCTTTTTCATTTAATGCAAAATTGGGTGTGAGAAACATCAATCAGGTTATACCACTTTTTATCCAACAAAAAGAAAATAAGGTTTTCTGATTTTGTCTCATTTGGTATGTAGTTGGTGAGTATTTCCTAAATTAAAGCTGTACTTAAAAGAGTCACTTTTCTTCATTAGATTAAGGTTTTGTAAGGTTCATCCATCTACATAAAATTAAATGTTTGGCTTGAACTTGTCAAGTAGGGAGTGTAGTTCACAGAGTCGTGTTGCAGTACATCATCAATATTTATAAATTCACTTTCTTTATTAAGATTGGTGAACTTTTTAGCCTCTTAGTCTTGTGATGCCGTTTCATTTGGTGCAGTGATAAACTTTTCCATAACGCCACTTTGAAACGTAAAAAAGTACATCGTACACCCATAAGAAAAACGTGGGTTTCCATCTTGTTCTACATAATATAAAAAGAATAATAATAACAAAAAATAACTGTTTAAAAGAGAATTCAGAATAATAACCTACTGGACAGCGAAATATCTATTAAATGATATTACATTTTTTTTTTGTTTGATTTACAAAATTGTTTAATCATGTTCTGAATTTTTTTATAAATTTAAATAATTTTAATTTTTTTTATTAGATACTAAAATTTGTTATATACCACAATTTAATTTTTATAATATTTAACTTAATGTATTATTTAGTTTAATTACAACTTTTTTTATAGATTAGACTTATAAAAATCTTAAGACACATTTTTTCAAAGGTGTTGCCATTTGAGAAAAAAAACAAACAGTACTCCAAGTATTTCTCTTCTATCTTAAGCTATTCATACATGTAAAATCTAAATTAAAAATAATATTTATATCAGTAAAAAAAATTTCAAATGAGTGATATCCATATCTCGTACATGAATAAAAAGTAGAGATATTATCTAATAAAGGGAGTGAAAAACAACTCATAGCAAAACAGAGTCAAGAAAACAAATTTTTTTCCTTATCAGGTAAATTCCCATCTCGGAGTTAGAAACTGATTGAGAATTAAATTCTTGACTTTTACAAAACTTTCATATCACAGTATTTTATGTTATGGAATGATTTTGATGAGAAGCTTTAATATCTTGGTAGATTTTTGTTTAAATTTCCGTAATTAGGTGTTTTTGTTTGTTGATTAGGAATGTGATAGCTGAATATGGTGAAGAAGTTGTTAAGCTAGGAGGAAGGGTTCTTGAGATACTGTCAGAGAATCTTGGGCTGAGAAAGGATTTTCTGATGAATGCATTTGGTGGGGAGAAAGATATTGGTGCTTGCTTAAGGGTGAATTTCTATCCAAAGTGCCCACAACCTGATCTCACTATGGGTTTGTCCTCTCACTCAGACCCTGGTGGCATGACCATTCTTCTCCCAGACGAAAATGTTTCTGGTCTTCAAGTTCGCAGAGGAGACGATTGGATCACTGTTAAACCCACCCCAAATGCTTTTATCATCAACATGGGTGACCAAATTCAGGTCTCTACCTACAACAATGTTCAACCATTTTCATATCATCACTATAATATTGCTGCAAAGCATCACATTATCTTAGTGGGTGTTTGTAATTAATCAATTTCTTTTATGTTTGTAGGTGCTGAGCAATGCTGTTTACAAGAGCATAGAGCACAGGGTGATTGTGAACTCAGACAAAGATAGAGTTTCATTGGCTTTTTTCTATAACCCCAGGAGTGATATACCTATTGAACCTGCCAAGGAGCTTGTGACTGAGGATAGGCCAGCACTGTACCCATCAAAAACTTTTGATGAGTATAGACTTTACATAAGGACAAAAGGACCTAGTGGGAAAGCTCAAGTTGAATCTTTGATTTCCAAATGTGATTCAAGTTGAGTAGTTTGAAGTACACACAATTAATTTGCATATGAATAATTGATCATCGATTGTATTTTCATTTGAGTCTCAATTAATCTATATATCCCACTCTTATCTCGTATACTTTCTTCTGTTTCTCTTACCCCCTATGTGTTTGAGTTATTGCTTCAGTCAATTCAATAAAGAAAAGAAAAAGAAAGCTAATCTTTCAAGGATATAAAAGTTCACTTGATTTTTTTATTCTTGTCACATACAAAAAATTAGAAATTGAACCAGTAATATAACTTGATTTCAACACTAAAATATTATACTTGTGCTAGTTGGGAAGTAGACCAATGAAAAAATTATCTAAAATTTAAATAAGTTAAATAATAAGAGTTATTAATGTATGATATTAATAATAGTAAATTGGTTGTGAACCAAACAAAGTTGTCTATTAATCATATCATGCTATATATTGATAAACCACCTTTTTTTGTTTGTGATAGTGGGATGTTAAGTAAAGTTCACTAATGTGATGGAGAGGAAGGAAAAAGATATTAATTTGAACCATGACTTTTGAGTATTAAAAAGTTAGACTATGATGTGTTAATCACATTTTTAATAACTTTATGATAATAGATTATGATAATAGATTATGATAATAGATTATGTATCCCTATTTTATTGATTCGTATATTTGAAATAGATTAATCTACAACTATCACAAAAACTGTTTTAACACAAAAACTGTTTTAAAAAAATTGTAAAAAAAAAAATTAAGTAAAAAAGTTTAACCTAGCTAGATGCGTTTGCAGTTGCAACTTGGAGGCAACTTTGGATTGTTGCATAATGTTTATCTGTATAGAAACAATGAATACAAGAAGCACTGCGCGATTACCTTTTTCTTGATCAGCTTTATCTGAAATGGGAGTTAGTGCTTGACCCGTTTGCACCATTAATGTCTCTTTGGTTGCTATTCCAATAATGGGTTCTGTTTGCATGCCTTTCTCATACTCACAGCACTGAACACAGGTTTCTAAAGAAAAGTACCAAACAGAGTGGTTGATCAGAAATATTACGAACTGTGGTCCTATCTCACCCACTACCGTTTGTCTTGTGGGGACAAAAACGTGTATGAAGACTCCATTGATATTTTTCCCTCTGTTCAATCCACCATAGATTCATAAATTAACACGTTTTTATAATGCACCCATAAAATATTATATAGTTTATGGATTTATTCATGTCGACTATTAAGTAACTTCAATTCAATCACGTCACCATTTCTTTTAAATGGATTCATCATACCCATCCATGTCATTTTGAGAAAACACCATGTGCGTGCAATAACGGGAGAATTGAACTGATGTTGTTGAATAAAAACAAAGTTTTATATAAGATAAAATAAGAGATTCTACATGATTTTATATATCCATAAAATACTTTCATTGATAAGAGAGGTGTTTTAAAATAGTACAAAAGTAAATTTATGAAGATTTAATCCAAAGTGGACAATATCAGTACGTCCAATAATTTTACATGATTTATGAATAGAAGTTTAAATATTTCTTTTATCTTTTTAAACTTTTCTTAACAGCAAAATTATGACGAAAATTTAAACTCTAAAACCGTTAAGATCTCGTAAATGTGATAACTAACTTCAACGATATATCATCAGCTTTGGAATTAGAAGAAACAATAAAGCAAACACTTTTTACATTTGAAAACTCATGCGTGTATGTGCATTAAAGGCAACTGAACCACTTATTGACATTTGAAAATTCACAGGATACTGGTATTATTAGTCTTGCTATCTTTAAAGTATAGATTTCCTACATAGTCAAAATGATCTAAACTAATGTGTTAATTTAGTTTATCATGGTTTGGGTTGCGTTGGTTCAAAAGTAATCATTTCTAATAAAGAGCAATGTATTTAATAATTATTAATCAATTAACCTACGAAAATATCTTTAATTATTATGATCTTTGAGATGTTATACTAATTTTCTTTATATTGAAGATGAGCATGCAACAAATATGGAGAATAAGAGTGATAAATATCAATAATAAAAATTCAGAAAGCTATACTGGTTCACCGTTTAGAGAAGGTTACATTTAATTTCTCACCATTTAGAGAAGGTTACATCTAATTTCTCACCGTTTAGGGAAAGTTTCATTTAATTACTAAATTACTCTGATTAATCCAATTCACTAGTTTCAAAATTTTTTGATGCACTTTACAAGAAAAATAATAGATACAACCCTTTATATTAAATCTTAAACCTTACCAGATGCTTATACAATGAAATCATATCACAAGTATACCTTGATCACCATAAAGAATACTATACCAACAAAAAATAAGTGATTTGGAACTTAATTAAATGGATAAAATTGAACAAAAAAAACTATGTGCAGAAGCCTCATCACAAGGTGATAACAAAAGAGTGAGTAGCAACACTTTAGATATTGATGATTTGCAAAGCTTAAAAGAAAGCTCCAAAATAAGTTTTTTTAGTAAAATAAAGTGGTGAAAAAATTAATACAAAAAGAAAGAGTTGAATTGTGTTTTTTCCTTGAGTCATATTGTTCGAAGGATGATCCACCATTTTTCCACATCAAACCCACCATATATATGCACTATATTTCCACCACCGTCAAACTTCCACAACAACCAATTCATTTGGAAGTCTCCATATTGTTTGAGTCACGATTGTTTAGTTTACTTTTCCTTATAAATTGATTTTATTTGTTTATAGTTTAGTGCGAGTTTAGGTTTCTTTTCAAATTTATTTCCCTTTAAGAAATTTGGAGCAATAGTGGTTGAGGTAAACTTTGGTAAGGAAAGACTTGGTTTTTAGGTAATCCTTACTAATTCATCTCTTTTTCTTAGAAGTGAATTTGAGTGTTCTTGCTCATTAGTTAAAGAATTCTTTTTGAAGAAAAAAGTTTTATCTGTTTGTTAATTATAAATATAAAAATAATATGCATAAGAATGTTTAGGGATCATTCTTCTTGGAGAAACCAAAGTTTAAACCAAAATTCTCAAGGGTTAAAGTCACTAAAATTTTTGGAGAAACCAAAAGGCCATAAAAAAAGAAAAGGATAAAATTAAAAGAGAGGCCCAACTTGCAATTCTAGAAGACGAACTTAGAATTTTAAAACAACAATATGAGAGGATATAAGAAAAGATTAAGAGAAGAAGAGAGGAAAACAAGAGAAGGAAGGAAGAACAAAGAGAGGAAGAGGAGCAAGAAAGAAAAGAGAAAGAGGAGGAAAGAAGAAAACAGTATGAAGAGAAAAAGATAAGTGAAAGGAATGAGAAAGAAAAGAGAAAAAAGAAGATATTATTAAGAAAAGAGAAGAAGAAGATGTGTTACTAAAGGAACCTACCACTCCCTTAATAATAGTTGAAACCAAGATGATAAAGGAAGTTTTCCAATCTTTGAACTTTTCTCAATTTATCTTTAAACCATCTTTCACAATTGCTAATTTGATCCTAGAGGAATGATACATAAGTTGACCAATAATAAGAAAATGGTTTTGTCATGAAGAAACGTGAAGATTTGAGGAAAAATCCTTTTCAAGAGGGAGGGAATGACGACATGCCCCTTAGCCATGGAAAAGCACATTAAAGAAGAGTTGGAGTCATCCATGAAAGGAGAGCCCAAGCTCTTATTATCAAGGGCCATCAGAGATTTCTTTAATAAATTAGGTTTATTTTAGGCCTTGTATAATGGGTCAAGTAAATAATGTAGGGTATGGGCCTAGAGGAGACACATGGATCTAGGGTAAAAACCTCAGCTTGGAGAGTAATCCTTCTAGAAGCTTGTGGGCCCTTAGCTGGAGTGGTCTCCAAGTGGCTCACATTTTGTGAGACCAATTCTCTTTTCATGTGACATGCTCTTAATGAAGAGGATTTCTCCTTAGTAGTGGCCATTTGTTTTGCTCCTAATGGAGAGGTTATTTCTTTATTAGTGGCCATGTGAGGTTTTTTCTTTATTAGTGGCCATGTGTCATCCTCCTAATGAAGAAGATTTTACCTTGGTCTCCAAGTTAGAGTATTAAGGTTTTACTTCTACAATTTGGAGACACCTTTAGGGTTACTTAAGCTTATAAATAAAGGCATCTTCCCCATGTAAATTAGCCTTTGAATTAAGTATTGTTATGCTGCCAAATTTGTCCCATACTACTCAACTTTGGTCACTAAGGCTAGAGCACCCCTTCTAGGTTTTCTCTAGTTACCCTTCCTCTTAAGTTGGCCCAACCTCTTTTGAGAGCACATTAAACAACAACATAACCTATCCCCTTGCTTGAGTCATATATCTTGGAGGAGGAGTCACCATCATTCCACATCAAACCTACTTTATGTGCACCATATTCCTACCACCATCAAGCTTCCACAACAACCAACCCATTTGGAAGCCTCCACCTTGCTTAAGTCATATGGCTTGGAGGAGATTATTCCATCATTTTTTTAGGTTGATTTCTTTTTCTTAGATGGTTGTAATTGAGTTTATGATCTTCGTGTTTATAACATGAGCTTATTGATTGTAAATTTAGTGTTTTACAATTTCTAGTAAATTAATTTCATGCTTCTTATTTTCACTAATTGTTACATCTCATCTCAATGTGCAAATATGCTTTTGGTTCAATGCATCTCAAAGCAATTTATATTTTGATTTAAGTTGAATTGCTTCTACTTTTGTAACATGTTGAGCTAGTGTGAATGCAAAGTAACCTCACTAGTTTGGTGAGTACAAAGTGACTATACTTACATCCAAGAAGTGCAAAGTAACTCACGGAAATCAAAGGTAGAACTCAATTTGAACTTGAACCAGAACTCAACATTGATTTGGTAGCTTCCATAGGTAGTTTTATATTTTCAATGATATTTTCCAATTTGAAGAGTTTTATTAGTTAATTCTATTATTTTAATTTATATGTTAGGTTATAATTAGGATTTTCAATTCTATCATTACTTTTTGTTAAATTCTTTGTTCCAGTAGGTGATTAGGATCATAATAAACTTGTTTGCATGTTCAATTGGACAATTTACTCAATTTTGCATGGTAGAATAAATAATTCAATTTGTTGTCAAATGTTGTCACATTCAACCAATTTCATATGCTGTCAACTTTGTTTTTCAATTTTGATTTCGTGAATTTGATGTAGCTTAATATTTTTGCATTGCATATAAAGCTTAGTTTTGCTTTTTTTGTCAACCAAATATGGTGTTATCACACTGATTATCTTGGCTTTGCTACCAACTTTGGTTTTAATTATAATTTGTTAATTCCATGTTGTTTAATGTTTCTACATGCATACCATGTATAACTATATATGGTGATTGAAATAGGTTCCAAAAATTTGTATAACATATAAGTTAGTCTTGCATATCAAACTATATGAACCTTAGGTTGAAAAGATGTAAAACCTTAACTCATTACCAAATATTCCAAATTGGGTTTCAATGGTGGTTTTATGCGTTTTATGTATTTTTCGAGTTCTGCATGCATATCTTAGGCGCAATTTTAGGTATCTAATTTTTTTCCTAACATTATAATTACATAATTCACTAGTTTTATTTCTTTTAAGAATTTCATCAAATACATTGTGGATATTCAGTTTTCAGCTAGGCATTTTCACATATGCTTTACATTTTAACATTTCTGCATTATTTTAGGTAATTCTGTTAAATTATATTAATTTAAGAATTGGTTCATGTAATTTAAAGTATAACTTTGATGTATAGATTCTAATATGATGATTATTAGAATATAAGGTATTAAAGTTATACGGATTATTTTAGAATTATTAAAATTAATCCCTCTCTTCTCACTTCAATAAAGGACATTTTGGTATTTTATTAAAGTGGGTTAAATATCATAATAGAGGGAGAAAAGGTTTTACTACTGTTGACATGTTAAGTTTCTGAAAAGAAAAGGAGAGAAGTAACATTCTCAAGAAATGAAAAGAAATTGTGACTTTGACAGAGAAAAACATCCTTGGCAATTTCTATATCATCAAGAAAGCATTAAAGAGGAGTAAGAGAAGGGAGAACATTTGACATAGTATTGTGAAAATTATTCATAATATAAAGGATGTTAAATTATGAATATATATATATATATATATATATATATATATATATATATATATATATATATATATATATATATATAGTAATTGGTCATTGTTATAAGGATGTTATGGATTACCCAAAGGTGAACCATTGTTTAGAATTGATGACATTAAAGTGAGACATTTCATGTACTTAGTAAATATGTTTGTATATCAAAAGATAGCATACATATAGACTTAAGTATGATTGATTGTTTATTAAAGTATATATGGAATTTGTCAGTTTAAGAATCACCCAAAGGTGAACTTAAATGAATGACTTAAATGATTACCTATCAGTTTAAGTGTCACCCAAAGGTGAACTTGAATGTGTGACTAGTGTATTAATTTGTTTGAATCCATTAATTTTATCAAAGCATTAATGTATGAGCTTGTGTATTATTTCCAGCTTACATGAATTTATCAGGTTTGAGCAACAATGTGGTCTAGTTTAATGGGCTAAATTATGTTGATTGGTCAGAACAAATTCAGTTCCAACTGGTGTGTTAGACTTGGATATGGCAATTATGATGGATGAAATGCCCGCAGCCATTACAAAGACCAGTACAAGTGATGAGAAGTATCTTTATGAGGCTTGGCATAGGTCTGACAGGCTGTCACTAAACTTGATGTGCATGTTTATGGCAGAAAATGTAAACCCTTTTATGCCTAAAACGGAAAACACGAAGGAATTCATGAAAATGATCAAGGAGTACTCACAATCAGACATAACTGACAAGTGTATTGTAGGAACTCTTATGAGTGAGCTGACTACCAAAAAGTTTGACTGGTCGCAGCACATACATGACCATGTAACTGGAATGGCTAATATAGCAGCAAGATTGAAGTCAATGCGAATGGAGGTGAATGAGTCTTTTCTAGTACAATTCATCATGAACTCTCTTCCTCCTGAATTTGGCCAGTTCCAAGTGAACTATAACACTCTTAAAGATAAATGGAACTTTTAAGAAATCAAAGCCATGTTGGTACAAGAGGAAGGGAGATTGAAGAAAATGAAAGATCATTCTATCCATCTCACAACTATGAAGATGCTAGCTTCAGTAAAGCCAAATCAGGAAAGAAGAACAAGAATGACAAAGCCCCAATGAAAGTGAATAAGGGCAGTATCCAGAAGGACCAGAAATGTTTCTTTTACAAGAAAGTGGGCACTTCAAGAAAGATTGTCTGAAAACAAAATCTTGGTTTGAAAAGAAAGGTACTTTTTATGTTTCTGTAAGTTTTGAAGCAAATATAATTGAAGTGCCTAATAATACTTGGTGGTTGGATTCTGGAGCTACCACTCATGTTTCTAATATTATGTAGGGATTCCTTTCAATCCAGCCCATAAAAGGAACTAAAAAGTATTTATTATCTGAAGGCACGAATAGAAGGAATTGGGTCTTACAGATTGATTCTAGACACTAGTTATTGTCTGAATCTTGAAAAGTGTCTCTATGTTCCTGGTTGTTCTACGAATTTAATTTTGTTGCAAAGTTGGATTATTTAGGTTTTAACTTTAAGATTGAAAATGGTATTTTTCATTTGTATAAACTTTCGTACTATTATGGTTCTGATACATTATTGGATGGTTTATATCGTTTAAATCTTGATGTTAATTTTTCTGAATCCTTGTTTAATGTTGAACATGTTGTTGATGGAAAATGTAGTGTAGGAAATGAATGTGCTGCTTTCTTATTGCATAAAAGATTAGGTCACATATCCAAAGAAAGGATGTTGAGGTTAGTGAAAAATGAAATTTTACCTTAATTGGATTTTGATGACTGGGATGTATGTATTGATTGTATTAAGGGTAAACAAACAAAACACATATCAAAATATCTCACCACAAGAAGTAGTCAACTTCTTGAGTTAATACACACTGATATTTGTGATCCTTTTGACATTAAATCTTGGAGTGGTGAAAAATATTTTATCTCCTTTATTGATGACTTCTCACGTTATTGTTATATATATCTATTACATGAAAAATCTCAATCAGTGAACGCCCTTGAGGTGTTCATAAATGAGGTGGAAAGGCAATTAGATAGAAAAGTAAAAGTGGTGACATTTGATAGAGGTGGTGAATATTATGGTAAAACTGATGAGAGTGGACAATGTCCAGGTCCATTTGCAAAGTATCTTGAAAGTCGGGGTATATATGCACAATATACAATGCCCGATACACCACAACAAAATGGTGTAGCAGAAAGGCAGAATCGTACTCTTAGGGATATGGTTAGGAGTATGTTAAGTCATAGTAATATTCCTTTATCTTTGTGGATGTATTCATTAAAGACTGCTGTATATCTGCTTAACATGGTTCCTAGCAAAGAAGTTTCTAAAACTCCTTATGAACTATGGACTGGAAAGAAACCCAGTTTAAGACATCTTCATGTTTGGGGTTGTCCAAGAGAGGTAAGGTTATATAATCCACATGAAAAGAAGCTTGATGCAAGAACCATTTGTGGTTAATTCATCAGTTATCCTGAAAAATCAAAGGAATATAGATTTTATTGCCCTAACCATAGTATAAGAATAGTTGAGTTTGGAAATGCTCGGTTCATTGAAAATGGTCAATTTAGTGGGAGTGAGGAATCACGAATAGTGGAGATTCAAGAGCATACTGATAGTGTTTCTACATCTAATGTCTCTTATGAAGTTGTTATCCCTCTTGTTGTATCATAGTCACACAACAAGCAGAGACAACAAGTTAATGTTCCAATCTCATAAAATGAACATATAAATATTGAGCCAATTGACAATGAGCAAGTCACAAATGAACAAGTCATAAATGAGCAATTGATAGAGGAACCATAAGAAGTGGCATTAAGAAGGTCTGTAAGGGAGAAAAGACCTGCTATTTCGTATGATTATGTGGTTTACTCTGTTGAACATGAATGTGACTTAAGCATTGATGAGGATCCAATCTCTTTCAGATAAGCCATGGAAAGTAATAATTTAGAGAATTGGTTGAATGCTATGAAATAAAAATTGAAATCAATGGATGAATATAAAGTATGGGATCTAGTTGAATTGTCTAAGGGTTCAAAAAGAATCGGTTGTAAACATGACTCAAAAGGTAATATTGAAAGGTATAAAGCTAGATTAGTTGTCAAAGATTTCACTCAAAAGGATGGCATTGACTACAAAGAGACCTTCTCTCCTGTTTCTAAGAAGGACTCTTTGAGAATTTTTTTGGCTTTGGTGGCTCATTATGATTTAGAGCTTCACCAAATGGATGTAAAGACCGCTTTTCTGAATGGTGACTTAGAAGGGGAAGTTTATATGGACCAACCAGAAGGTTTCACAATAACAGGAAAAGAAAATTTGGTGTGTAAATTGAAAAAATCAATATATGGACTGAAACAAGCTTCTCGACAATGGTATCTAAAATTTAATGATATCATAATTTCATATGGTTTTGTAGAGAACATCGTTGACCGGTGTATATATATAAAGATCAGTAGGAGTAAGTTTGTTATATTGGTTCTATATGTTGAAGACATTCTTCTTGCTGCTAATGATATTGGTATGTTACATGATGTAAAGAAGTTTCTCTCTAGCAACTTTGAAATGAAAGATATGAATGAGGCATCTTATGTGATAGGAATAGAAATATTTCGTGATAGATCACAAAGATTGTTAAGTTTGTCTCAAAAAGGCTATATTAACAAAGTATTAGAGAGATTCATAATGGAAAAATGCTCTCGTGGAGTAGTTCCAATTCAAAAAGGGGACAAGTTTAGTCAAATGCAATGTCCCAAGAATGATTTAGAATGAAAGGCCATGGAGTCCATTCCTTATGTGTTAGTGGTTGGGAGTTTGATGTATGCTCAAACTTGTACTCGGCCAGATATCAATTTTGATGTTCGAATGTTAGACCGATATCAAAGTAATCCCGGAATGGATCACTGGAAAGCTGCAAAGAAAGTTCTTAGGTACTTACAAGGTACCAAAGAATACATGCTCACCTATAGAAAGTCAGATCATCTCGAAGTGATTGACTACTCGGATTCAGACTATGCTGAATGTGTGGATTCAAGAAAATCCACATTTGGGTATGTTTATCTATTAGCTAGAGGAACAATTCTTGGAAAAGTGCAAAACAATCAGTCATTGCTACTTCCACCATGGAGGCTGAATTCGTGGCATGGTTTGAGGCCACGGTTCATGCTTTGTGGTTGTGGAACTTTGTATCAAGGATTGGCATTATTGACAGTATTGCTAGACCAATAAGGATTTATTGTGATAATTCTGCAACCGTCTTCTTCTCTAAAAATGACAAGTACTCAAAGGGTTCTAAACACATGGATTTGAAATACTTGTCGGTCAAAGAAGAAGTGCAGAAACATAGTGTTGATTGAGCATAGTAGTATGAATTTGATGATAGCAGATCCGTTAACTAAAGGACTACTGCCCAAAACTTTTATTGGCCATGTTGAAAGTATGGGCATTATGGATAAGTCAATATTAACATGATGATGTTATCTATCTATATGGATATGTATAGTTATATGCTTGTATTGTCATGACACTTGTGAATTCAATTAAAGTTATGTTTCTCTTTATTCTATTATTATCAACATTAAGTTATATACATGTATTATTGATTGTGGTAACATGTTATATCTCTTTTAGGGACATGAAAGTTATAAGATTGATTAAAGTTATGTTGAGTTGGTTTGATTATATGATACATGGAAGGAATCTTGTCATTCATGACTTTTGCCCACCATGATCTGATCATTTCAATTCATATAAGGATGATGACTTGATAATTCTAATGAATGGTGCACACTAAAAGTTTAGTTTTAGATCTTCAAGTCATCACATGAACCAAGTGGGAGAATGTTAAATTATATTAATTTAAGAATTGGTTCATGTAATTTAAAGTATAACTTTGATGTATAGATTTTAATGTGATGATTATTAGCATATAAGGTATTAAAGTTATAGGACTTATTTTAGAGTTATTAAAATTAATCCCTCTCTTCTCACTTCAATAAAGGGCTTTTTGGTATTTTATTAAAGTGGGTTAAATCTCATAATAGAGGAAAAAAAGGTTTCACTACTGTTGACACGTTAAGTCACAGGTTGAAGTCAACGTATTAGAGCATGCATGTCTTTTGCAGTACTTTAACTAAAGTAGGTTGTACGAAATTTTCAACACAACTTTTAAAGGAGAGAACATTCCATAAATCTCTTCTTTATTTCTAATGTCCACTTTTGACTTGTTCATGATGGAGTAGTGTTAACGGTTGAAAATACCGTTATTTGTGATGTAATTTTGTTATTAAATACACCCTTTTTCACTTAGAAACTTGCTTGGACTCATGATTTTTCATTAAGTTGTGTGAATAAGAGAGTTGAGGTTGAATTTGATGATTTTATGACTAATATCCCTTATTTTGATAGGTAATGAGAGAACGCGGAAAGCAGAGATGAAGTGCTAAGGATTTAGACCCCAGAAAGGCCTGGAAAAGCACCAAAAGGAGGAACCACACAAAGCTTGGGCGCCCTATCCGAGGCTTGAGCCTCAGAAAATCGACGTCCACAGCCCGGGCGCCCTAAATGGGGCGCCCGAGCGTCGGGCATTGCAGATCCGGCCCAGTTTTTGCTCTGTTTCGACTCCTTTTGGACCTGACCCTGTTTCTACTCTTTTCGAACTTTATTTAAAGGACCCAAACACTCTAGGTTTGGTATCTCTAACTGGAGCAACACAACAACACACTCTTCTACTCTTTGAAGGTAGATCTGGAGGCGGGAGCTTCCTCTTCTACTTTTAGGGTTTCACTATCTCATGCTTTTCCATTATTCATCTAGTTTCTCCATGTCTATGGGGAACTAAACTCTATTTGTTGTTGGGGAATGATGTAACCTTGTGAACTCTCATGTATTTTGATTGATTCTTAATTTATATGTTTTTTCATTGATTATTAGGGAATTCATCTGTTTCAATGCTTGCTCTATTTAACTCATTTAGTAGCATGATTTATGAATTGCATGAGTGCCGGGAGGTTCCTTACAATTCAGGTTCTTGTTGAATTCTCCCAAGGGTAATATTTCTCAGGGATGAGGGTATGAGTACTTGGTCGTCTTAAGCTCTTGATCTTCAGACTTAATTTTCTAGGAACACTAGGAATTGCACGAACTAGGAATTAAGGCAGGCTTATTGTGCCGAGGGATCGGGTTCTAAGTAATTTAGTGAGTGACGTTAATATTAATGTAAAAAGAAGAATTCTTATATACATGAGAGTAAACTTGGTGAAATCAAACCCTAACAACATAATCATCTCATTTTATAAACAACCTCCGTTCATCTCTGTGTTACTCTGCTGTTGATCAATTTGCATTCATATTTAATTTTATGTCTTTGCATTTGAAACCAACAATCTCGTTTTATTTAAGTCTTAATTAATTGAGTTATCACACAACTGTCTAGTGTCGAGAGTCTTCAGGGATACGATAATTGGTCTTACCATTTTATATTACTTGTGCAATTTGTTACACTTATCAAGAGAAGTTTAGATACCTAAGTCTTTGCTAATTTCCACTATGAATATATTCAACCCAACAAAAGAAACCCCAATCATGGTACCTAAGGAGTGGATGCTCATGAAACATGTCAAAAGAAAGGTTTGCATTCCTAGACTTACAATTGAAAAAAAGAGGAAATGTCATGTTTAGAAGAGACCAACATGGTAGAAGCATAAGAACTTATCAAGGTAAGCCTCACACCTTCTTTATACAATAGTAATATTTTATTAATTAATACAATAGTAATATTTTATTAATTAATGGATTGAATAATAATTTATTGAGTATAAGTCATGACAATGAATTATCTAAATATTGATACTCGTCATTAAAGTTTTTTATGTTAATATAAGTTTCAATTAGCTTTATTTTTTTTAATGATATAAAGATTATTTTATTGATATCAGCTAAATTTAATTTTAAATGTTAGGTTATCTTTTACCAATATTAATGAGAGTAACGTTCAGATTATTTTTTTGAACAATATTGATAAAATTATTTTTCGATTAATTTAAATTAAAAATAAATTTTATATTTAATATTAGTAATAAATAAAATACTTTATTCAAATAAAAATTCAAAATTTAATAAATTTGAATTAATTTATATAAACA
This sequence comes from Vigna umbellata, assembly GCF_029865625.1. Taxonomy (NCBI): domain Eukaryota; kingdom Viridiplantae; phylum Streptophyta; class Magnoliopsida; order Fabales; family Fabaceae; genus Vigna; species Vigna umbellata. The sequence goes on along the minus strand of NC_142173.1, from coordinate 52,027,301 downwards.
AAAATATTGTTATAAGCCAATTTAAAAGAAAAGAAGATTGGAAATAGCATAGACCTTGATGGTTTACATGAATTTCTTATAAGACATTTCCTTTCAACTTTCATTTACATTTCACCCATGTGAAGAAGGCATGACCGACATTCTTCAATCTTTTTATTTTAGTTTTGATGTCACTGTCACCTCGCTGCTCACTCACGGTTACTGGACAACAGTGCAGTTTTATTTTATGTCGCCATTTTTGCTGCTTGATGTCGGCAAGGCATTCTGGAACTTCATTAAGAACACCTTTTCATTTCCTTTCGCATAACACGTGCTTTAACTTTTTATTATTCACCACTATCTGCAAAACAACAAAAGAATATTGAAAATCATCATGAATTCAAAGAATGGTAAAAACATGACAAATAGTGATTGGTACTGACATATCTTCCACCCTATCAGAAGGTATCAACTACAATAAAGAAAAGCACGTAAACAGAATTATCTCCATAATAAGTCATTTTAGATTAAAATTCATATATTCTTAGACTAAATTTTTAAATTAGTATAATGATACATCATTGATTCTTTGAATGGTAAAAGTATGTATTAAGAATATGCACGTTGCAAATTGTAATAAAATATAATAAATGGATGTCATTATTTGATTTAAGAAAATAATAAAAAAATAATCAGGAATCTACCTGAGTTTTACCATATTCCTTTTTGAAACATTAATTGTATAACTTGTTCATAGCCTCTGTATTTAATTAATTTGTCATTTTTTTATAATTTAATTTTAAATCACTATATATAATTTAAAATGCTAAATAGATTGTTCAAAATAACATGATATATTCATTTTTAGTGCAAAGAATATAAATTACAGTCTTATAGTCTTGGTGTAATTTTTTTTTTTTTTAATTTTATTTAAATTTCTTTAATGGATAAGATAATTGAACATGTGTTTGGGTTTAGTAATTTTTATAAGTTTTTATTAAAGCGAAAATTAACATTAATATGCAAAAAGGAAGTTTTATTTTTCACTTTATAAATTTAAAATTGTTAGTGGTTCTTTGAAGGTATAATTTTAGTTTCAATAGATACACGTGACAATTACTAAAGATGAAATACTTGTACAATTATTTTAATTATTAACAAAGTGTTGGTTTTGAAGAAAACTATTTGTAAGGTATATAGTAAACGGTTAACACTCGTTTCGGTCCATCCGCTACATTAACAATATTGAGCTATAATTGGCCCAGCGTTTAAAAACAAACTTACTTTTAAATTCGGTTAGTTACTCATAAACGACTTATCAATATTTTTAATCAGATATCTTTGATTATTTTATCATCTGCTGGACTATTGGCCCAATTATAACTTAAATGTTGGCCCAATTATGGCCTAACATTGTTGATGTAACGGATGGACCGAACGATCATGGGTGTTAACCGTTCGGTCTATACTATATACCATACATATGCTCCCCAAGTCCTAGTTAATCGTTCGGCTTTAGCCTAGGTTAACTATAGGACTTATATAAGCTTGAGAGAGATCTTTCCCATTGTATTGGGGAGGTTGTTTTTAATGTGCTTTAAGTCGTTGCTCTACTCTGGATCGAACGGGGGACTCTAGGCCTAGTGGCGACTAATGAGAGTTCTTTTTCCCATGTTAAGCAGTAGACACTAAGATCCTGTTATCTGACTGAACCTTCCTGGCAAGGTTGAACCGAACGGTTGAATGACCAAGTGATTTGTGTGCATGATCTTGTTATTTGCACTGTGAAGCCGAATGGCCGGATGATTGAATGGTTGAAGATGTTCGGATGAGAGTGACTATTCCTCAGCTCTTGGTTTTTGACCTAGGAGTTTCTAGAGAACTTCTCAGTGAACGAGAGTGACAGTCCATGGGCGACTTCATTCACCGCTCGGTTTTTACCACCTAGGAGCTACTACGGGACGAGAGTGACCGTCCATCGGGGACTGCCTTCACCGCTCGGTTTTTACCACCTAGGAGTTACTAGGGGACGAGAGTGACCGTCCATTGGGGACTGCCTGCACCGCTCGGTTTTCAACCTAGGAGTTACTGAGAACTTCCTAGAATGAGAGTGACCGCCCATCGGGGACTTCCTTCACCGTTCGGTTTTTACCACCTACGAGTTACTAGGGGATGAGAGTGACTGTCCATCGGAGACTGCCTTCACTGCTCGGTTTTCAACCTAGGAGTGGGAACTTCCTAGTAAATTTTCCCATTGATTGAACATAAATTATTCTATTTTATTCATCTTCAACCAAAGAAACTGGAAATAACAAAAGTCTATGACATGAAAATAAAGTTAAACATGATAGTAATGTAAACATGATGGTAATGTAAACATGATAGTAATGTTCAACTAAAGTAGAACTTGAGATGTGTCGCATTTCAAGTGTTAGGGATAGCTTTTCCATTGAGAAACTCGAGCCAATAAGCTCCATTCATCAAATCTTCCGTGACTCGAAATGGTCCCTCCCAATTAGCTACTAGCTTTCCATGTGCTCGGTTCTTCCTAGCTTCATCTCTTTTACGCCAAACGAGATCTCCTTCCTTGAAGCTTCTTGGTTTTATCTTGGTACTATATTTTTTGGAAATCAACCTTTTTTGCGCAGCCGCACGAATTACGGCTACCTCTCGTCTTTCTGGTAGAGTATCAAGGTTAATTTGTAGCTGTTTACCGTTAATGTCCATATCCTTGATACCTCACCTTAACGAAGGTTCACCCACTTCAACCGGAAGCATGGCATTGTTCCATAGGTTAAGTTAAAGGGGTTTCCCCAGTAGAACCGTGCGAAGTACATCTATATCCTCATAGCACCTCGAGCAGCTCGTCTACCCGTAAATCTTTTGCTTCGCCTAGTCTTCTTTTTAATTCTAATATCGCGACTTTGTTGGCAACTTCTGCTTGCCCATTAGTTTGAAGATGTTCCACTTAACTAGTGACGTGTTTAATTTCCAAATTTTTCAGAAACTCCTCAAGTTTTTTATGAATTGTCAGCCGTTTTTTTATCAATAAATATCCAAGTGAAGATAAAGATCATTTGATGATATTTGAAGATGTTAAATGATTAATATGTAAATCTTAAAGTCTAGTTTTATTTGTTTATATTCATGTTCTTCAACATAAAGTATTCACTCAAACTTTGAAGTTCACACCATCTATATTTAAAAAAATATTGTTTCAAAGTTAAAATCGAGCGTTAAAGATTTATCAACGTTTTTAATCGATTAATATTAAATGATTAAATTATTCTTAAGAGATTTCATATCATAATAATCAATGATATAATGTTATAACTTATTAATCTATAAAATGATTTAAGTGTTTTTGAAAATCTAAGAGCAATAATCAATTAACTCATTTGTTATTGTTTAGGTTTCTTTGAAAAATTATTAAGGAACGTATATAAGATAATTTACTATAACAAAACTACATTTCAAATTTTAATTAGGATAATCAATTACTAACTCGATTTAACTTAATCACGAAAATGTTTTAAATCAATGGTTTTGAAAATTTTATAAATAAATAAACATTTTAAACCTTTTGGGTTAACTTTTTCAATTGTACAAAACAAATTAAACTAATCTTGTTTGAGTTGTTTACACATTTTCACATTTGCTCTTAAGCTTACATAGATTCTAAATGGTTGTGTTGAATTCGCAAGTCTTAGTGATTGCTTGTGTTGTGATTGAAAAACTATTTCCATCTTCTCTTGTTGCTGATTTAGATTAGTGTTGAGTAGTTGTTGTCTAGCCACGAGAATTGAGAAATAATATATCCTCTTGGAGTGGTTCAAGAGAGGATAGAGGCTTGATGTCCTTTTGGTTATGATATCATCTTTAGTCATTAAGACTTTATTTGTTTGGGGTTTGTAATTGTCTTCTTGCATTCTATAAACCTTTCATTATCAGTGAAACTAGTTTTCCAAGGGAGAAAAATTGAGAATTAGATGTAGGATTCATTGAATCTGAAGTAGTATAAATTTTTGTTTGCTATTTATATTTTGTTATCTGTCCCATTACATTGACTTATTATTCTTAGTAAAATTCTTGAAATAGTTTGATTTTGGTTTCCTCCTAAAATTATGTGATGTTTCTATTGGTTAATATTTTCCTTAAATGTCTTGAATAAATTCTTATTTGATTTCATATGTTGTGATCAATGTACTAGATGTTAAAACTATAAGATTAATTTTGTTTTGTTTCCAGTATGGTTTGGGTCTTATTCTACAGATAAATTATTGTTCAATATTGTTTTTAATGTTTCAGTTTAATTGATTATATAATAATCCATTATTGAATGTACACTCATTTGCATGCTATTTGGCTTTAATCTATTATCTATAAAAACAATATATTATTTGGTTAAATGATAATTTGGTTGCAGCTTATTGTTTTAATCTATTCGGTCAAAATTTAATCATTTACATGTTAATGTTTTGTAGATTTGTAACCAATTATAATGACTATATTTGTATCATATAAGACACTCTGATAACTATCGTTTTTATCATCAAATTCAGTAGGATGAGATTGTTTACTCCCTTCAAATCAAAATGTGAAATAAATACAAGGGTAGTTAACCTAAGTCGTTTCCGAGTGAATTCCATAAGAATTTCAATAATCCAGCACTTATAAACATTTGTAGAAAGTATAAGAGTGTAAAGGGAATTTGTTATAAATTATCTAAATAAAATAATTATATTAAAAATAGATTAATTATTCAGTTCATATAGTTAAGCTCTTTATCAATTATATTATGATTACCGTTCATTTAATCCTTAAACACATCTAAATTAATCAAACAAACACCCATTAATCAAACAAACACCCATTAATTCATTAAGTTTCGCATTCATTCCAAATATATAAGTATAAAGTTTTATTTTTTTACCACTTAAATTACGTAAACAAGAAGTTATCGTAATTATGCTAACAAGGATTATTAGAATTATGTAAACAAACAAGAATTCTTAATTAAACGATATAAATGAATTATCAATCAGCATTCAAAAATAAATCTAATTGAAGAAATTAGAACTCAAAAAGTGAAAACAAAGAAAAATACTAAATGGGTGAATAGTGTTTTTGAAAACCTTTCGCAAAGCAGCATCTAATGGTTTATAAAATATTAAATTTGTATAAGATGTTTAGATGCTAGTTTTTATAGAATGCGTAAATGGAAAATGTTTTAAAGAGAAAAACAATAAAACACAAATTTTTATACTAGTTCGCTCAACATGAATTACGTTCAGTTCTCTCTTAAGAACTCTTAAGGGATTCCAGTAATTTTTTTAAAAAATATTACACGAGTTTTATCTCTCTGAGTTTACAACAAGTATTCTCACCACTCTTGGTTCACTTAGTCTGAGTTTAATAACCACTCCTAGTTTACAAGTATTCTAACCACTTCTTGTCTCAATCCTAGATAACACATTTAGACTATTTTACTCAACTGAGTTAAACAACAAGTATTTTAATTCTCTTCAGAATTTACAACACAAACAATTTTATGAGCAAAGGTACAAATTGATAACTCTCAAAGAGAATATATAAACAATATAAAGAATTATGTGATTTGCTAATGTTTGTCTCTTCTAGAAAAATATTCAACTTCAAACGATATATGAGCACAATAGGCTTGTTTTAGCATTCACGAGTTTAGTATCTTATTATTCTTGTCTTGTCTTCAAGATTTTGTCTACTTGGTGTAAAATGAAGTAAAGCTGATTTGAAATAAAAGATTTGATTCAATATGATAAAAATGTGTTGAGATCATATTTCACCTTTTATCCCTCTTTTGTACTAATTCAATTTTTACTTATTTAGATGCAATATTCATGTCTTGGGAGTGAACTTTAAATGTAACTCTAAATCCATTATTGGCATCAAAAGCCTAAGATCATCAAACTCCAATATGATTCCTCAATAACTATTTGAATAAATTATTTGCTTTAAGTGCAGGGCTCTATAACCAGCTAGAGCCTTAGATTTATCCCTAACATCTAACAGTAGGAGGAGAATTAGTTGGAGCGCAACTTGAAACCAAATCCCATTCAATCTCAAACTAGTGAAATAAGATGAATAATCAGTTCACCCAACAAAAAGCACAAACTAATCCACAAACATGTAAATAAAAGCACACTTGAATAAATAAAACAATACCAATACAAGAGAATTCAGAAGGGTTACATCAGATCTCAACACAAGAGAGTTTAACTCCTCATCATTATTGTGCGCAATAAAAATCTTAGAGTAGCCATAACTCTTTGTGCTCTCTAATGATATATAATTAGCACTAAGGTGGAGCTTTGTAAACCTTCTAGACTAGCCTAATATTCTTTAAAAGGTGTGCTAAAAGGATCACACTAAAAGCTCTCTTCAAAAATATATCCAAAACAAAGGTGCAACTTTGTTTTTATAAATTATTTAGGGTAGTGCTCAACTACACACTTATGGCTCAACAACAAAGGTTTCCTATCAATGTGGATTTTCTTTGTGGCTTAAGGCAATTTGGAGACTCTAAGAGTGATATGGGTGCGTGGAAGCTATGGAAAGTGTGGTGTATGGCTCAATTTTAGTGGTATTATAGTGTAGATGGTGTGGTGTTTAGGTGTTCTTAAGAGATGTTGGGTCAATTCTTAAGGTAGGGTGGCTAGAGGAAACCTAGAAGGGGAGTTCTAGCATAATTTAACTCAAATTCAAAGGTACTTTTTACATGGGGAAGACACCACTATTATAAGTTTAGGTAATCTTAAAGGTGTCTCCAAATTGTAGAAGTAAAACCATAATATTCTAACTTGGAGACCGACGCCAAATCCTCTCTATTAGGAGGATGATACATGACCACTACTAAGGAGAAATATTCTCCATTAAGAGCATGACACATGACCACTACTAAGGAGGAATCATTTCCATTAGGAGCATGCCAAATGGTCACTACTCTCCCAAGGGTTAAAGACCAAGAACCCTTGAACCTTGGAGAATAGGCACTCCATGCACTCTATACAACTAGGCTCAAAATATAAGGTCCAAAATAAACCTACTTTAATGAGTGATGGCCTATGATGATAAGAGTTTTGACTCATATTTCATATATGACTCCAACTCTTCCTCAATATGTTTGGCTCTAACTATAGAATATCATTAGAATGAATAAGAATCTTAATAAGTTAATTGAAGCTTATTTAGTTGATTTGAGATCTTTTTTATAAATTAAATGAATAATAATCATATGATAGTCAACGAAGAATTTAACTATGAAAGAGACGGAGAATCAAACTATCTTTTATATTTATTTGTAATTCTTCATACCGCTTATTACTTTTTAAAACCCCGTTTGTTTACTGTTGTTATGCTTCAAACATCATTCAACAAATTTTTTCAAGTCAGTTTAATCTTATCTATACTCTTTTGATTAATTTTCTACGTAGCAAACAATCCATAGGTACTAAACAACTAGTGTTGTACAATAGACTATTACTACAACATTTAAATATCTATATTGATTTTATCGTCCAAATGATAATGACTCACGTTGAACTTGTGGATTAAGGTGGTACAACTATAGACACATGACCTAAGTAGTTTGGTGAACTAAGATATCTCGTTGATTTTTACATGATCATTTGTGTCCAAGTTCCCATTAAATTTTTCTGTAAAAAGAGGTTTCCAGCTTTGAAGTAGACCAACGTCCAATATACAATCCACAACTGAATTACTTAAAATAGAGAGAGGTTGAACTTATGGAAAAGGAGGAGTTAGTTGGGTTTTCTCCTATAATTAGTGATTGATCTTGATTAAAAGTTTTAATGTTTAATTTTTATGCAAAACCATTAGAATCGTTTCTCTATTAGTACTAAGGTAGTGTTGACAAGTTTCTTTTATTGCATTACATTTATACTAAATGTAATTAAAGGAATATATAACAAGCACACTTTCTTTCATCACCAATAACATTGATCTTTAATTTTATTATAAAAAAAACATTTCAAAAAATAATAAATTTTATAACAGAAATACATTAGTGTAAAAGTAATATTTTATGATGACTTATTATATTATTTATCATATGACCAAATTGTAAATAAAATAATAATTTTTTTATATTAATTTTAATTATAATCAGTATAAAAAATAAAAATAGTAATAATTTTATAATGAAAAAAAAATTCTATATTAATTTTAGTCATAGCCAATATATAAACCTAATTTACTAATTCTAGTAAACTTTTTATTAGCTATAATGACTATAATTTTCTTAAAAATTGAGATGATTACTACATGATAAATATGAATATGTTCGAAAGTTGGTTAGGAAAAACGTATTCGCTTACGAAATAAACGTAGTTTGAAATACGTTTAAGAAATAAACCTAGTTTGAAATATATTAAACGAATAAACGCATTTCGAAATAAGTTTAAACGGCGTATTTAAAACATGTATTAAATTTAAAATAAAAAAATAATAAATAATAAATTTTGAAAACTTAAAGTAAAACAAAACAAAATTAACAAAATTTGAAATAAAAAAGAATAACTAGATACAATTATAATATTTTAAAAAATCAAATAAAAATTTAAAAATAACAACTAAATAAAAAATATTTTTTTTGCTTGAAAATATATTGATTTTTGTTATTTGTTTAAAATTGTTTAATTTAATTTTAGTTGATTATTTTAAATATTGTAATTGTAATTGGTTGTAATATTTTATTTAAAATTTTGCTAACTTTTATTAATTGTTTTTTTTCTTTGTTTTATTTTGATTTTCAAAATTTAATATTTGTTAATTTTTTATTTTAAATTTAATACGTTTTTTTTCTTAAACCTAAATACGTTTAAGAATAAATGTATCTCAAAGTAGGTTTCTTTGTTTAACGTATTTAGAAGTACGTTTATTGTATTTCGAACTACGTTTTTCTTTTAAATGTTTTTCAAAACAAGTTTTTTTTAACTGGTTTTCCAAAACTAGGTAAGAACTTACGTACATTTGAAAATTGATTAAAAGAAAAACATATTTCAAATTTAAGATGGTTGAATTCTTAACTGACTTTTTGAAAACCGATTAAAAATTAAAACGAGTACAGGAAATGAAGGGAGAAAAGAAAAATAAAAAAAAAGTAATTTAATAAAATATTGAAGGTCATATTTTTAATTTTGAAGATGCAAGAAAAAAAAAAGAGAAATACAAGACGAAACACCCAATAAATAGTACAATTGTATGATACCTTTATTTAGATTAAATATGACTTAATTGAGATTTTCTTAAATAAGTTTATTCATTATAGAACGGTTATAATATAATTTTGGAATCGATTTGTGGTATGTCTAATAAGTAGGGATGTTATTATTAATTCATTATTAATCTCTATCATGATTATTCTCAAAAAAATGTAATTGAAATAAGAGTTGTAATATTCGAGTTGGATAAAATGTCTTAAATTAGACAATACTTTTTGAAAACTATAAAAGAATAAACCCTCATTATAATTGTTTTTAATATATTCTTTAATTGATGATATATACGATGAAATTTCATCATTCTCACAATCTACATTCTTCATACTATATTTGGTACAAATTATTCATGAGCCCTGGATCACTACTTTTTCTACCCATAATTATTGGCATAGATGCTTCCTTGAGTCAAATCCATGTGTGATGGATAAAGACGCACCTCAGGATAATTAATCATACAAATTCATTGAAAGGAATAATCAATTTCGTTGCAGGTCATGATCATTCAAGTTCTTATTACGTTATCCTTCACGTGAATTAGAAACTTTTAAAACATATTAAATGTGTTAGAATATTTTTGTGAATAATTTTTTTCCATTCGCAGTTAGTTTGAGAATAAATAAATAAATAATATTTTTCATAAATTATAATATCTCAAGTAATAATATAAAACTATTTGTATAACAACACTCTATATTTATCATCTACGAGTATAAACAAAATATATAATTATTTCATTACATTTATTCGAAAAAATATTGTTATAATCAAGGAAAAATCATACATAATCATGAGAATAACTATAAAGGTTTTTAAAGAGATAACAAGTAATAAGTATTAATTTAAAGTCTAAACAATTGAATTATAATTATTATGTTCTGTTGGATCAACATACACATATAGACACATGCACACACAATACACATATAATTAAATAAAATCTCAAAACAATATTCTAAACACATCAAACTAACAATAGACTTTAACTAATCACACAAAGACAACTCTAGACTCAATTAACCAAATCTATGCATTGAGATACCATTCTTGGTGTTTTTTGCCGATGTGGTGGCTTCTTTGTGGTTTTTGCACTAATGCTCTACAAAGCTATTTCCAATATGTTTCACCCTATCACATACGAGGTTGGTCCCTTTAACTGTCATAAGTACGCTGAGGCCGCTCTTAATGACAGGACCTCATGTCCCTCTCACTATATAATCTATTCTACCATACAAGAGTCTTGAATAGGTATTAAAGTATCAAGATAAACCTCTAGTACTAAATCCTTACATCAATGCACACACTACTAATTATATCAATAGGATACCCTTCCCTAGAAATCCCCCACATCATCATCAATCATAGCCTATCATAATATAAATATATCATTATAACTTAAAAGAACAGTAATCAAAAGATTAGAAAGTCGGGGAATCAAGAAACACAAAGAAAAGATAAACAAAGAAGGTTGGTGCTCGGCGATTAATATGGTGTGCTCAGTTGTAAATCACAGAAGCTCTCTGACTTGAGGGCATTGAGTGGTAGAAAAACTTCTTAACGTCCTTTCATGAGTTTTTCTACTAACATTTTGAACTTGCACTCAACGCCCCTAACTCGTCGTTCAACGCCATATGAGTGATTTTGCAAATATGGGATTTTGGGATTGTCAATTTGATCATATTCATATCTTCCCTAGTTTTTGGATCAAGATCTGTTTCAACATTATTTTCTAAGTGATACCATTGAGACTAATTGCACAATCCAAGAATCTCATATTTCTTAACACAAAATTCAACTAGCAATTCTATTGAATTCATATGTGAGTAAAGGCAGAACCTTACCTAACCAACATTAACTAAGAATTCAAACATGATTATAACTCTAAAAGTCCAACCTTATTTCATATTTTACCTTTCCAATTATGATAAATCACTGTAATTTCAATTCTACTCCCAACATGACTTTGTACCCCAGCCAAAATGAATCCATTTTACATAATAAGAAGAAGTAACCACACAATATTTTGCCATATTTATCCATTATATAACAATCATTAACATTTTAAACATAACTTTTATCACATAAACATATCATTAAACTACCATTTAACAAAACTCCCAAATTTGCCAAAAATTTCCAAATTTTGAATAAGAACAAACATGCAATACCATAATTCAATCAAAAATCAACACTAAGACACAACCATTATCTTCCCTTACCTTTCAAGGACAACTCAAGACTCTAAGAACCCCAAGTGCCTTCAAACTCATGAAAGTTCGACCCCAACCTAGAAACAACGAAAAAAATGATTGGACAGAACCCAACGAACCATGGATTAGAAAACAGGGAAAACAAATAATCTAGGAGCACATGCAATCCAAGAAAATTGCATGCACTGCCCAAAATAGGATGGGTAACGAAAAAGGGTGAAATTTTTACATACACGAAGGGAGCTTTTGTTTTGTTAGAATTGAAGAGGGCTCAATAGTGATTGCAACCCTGACCTTCGATCAAGAAGAATATGAGATTTGAGAGTGAGAGGCTAAAGAAATAGTTTGAGGTTGAAGCAGAATATGCATTTGAAAGAAATGTAAAAGGGGTTTTTATGTTTCTTTTACTTAACTGTGGTTAATTTAGTTTGTTTTTATTTTAAAAAATATAGTTTCATATAACTTAATAAAGGTCTTACATTCTCCCAAACAACAAAAATTTTCGACCTTGAAAATTAAACCTACCAGAGCCAGATGAGGGTATGACTTCATCACATTCTCCTCTAACTCTTAAGTAAAGTTACTTGTCCTCCTATCCTAAACAATTTTGACTAGACTAATGGATTTTCCTCTAAGTTTCTTTGTTTGATAGTCCTCTATACCAACAGGCTACACCCTCATACAAAGATCTCCTCTAACTTGACATCCTCTACCTCCATCACATGAGGCAAAGATTAGGCACATATTTCCTTAGCTAAGAGACAAGAAACATTGAATGACATTTGACCAACTAAGGAGGCAAGACAATCTCATAAGCCACTAGTCCATTTCTTCTCAAGATCTGATATAGGTTAATGAACTTAGGAGAAAGTTTTATTGAATGGATATATAGCCCTCCCACACACCAATGGATGAGGTTACCCTCAAGAAAACATGATCCTCAACTGCAAACTACAACGGTTTTCTCCTTTGATCAACATAATATTTTTGTTGACCTTGTGAGGCCTTTATCCTTTCTTGGATATTCTTCACCTTTTTTGTGTTTTGCTTCAACAACTCAGGTTTTACCAACATTGGCTCTTCATCTTGATACCAACATAGAGGAGTTCTGCATCGTGTTCCATATAGAGTCTCATAAGGTGTCATACCAATATAGTTGTTGTAGGAACTCCACCAAAGGCAACATTTCATCCCAACAACTCAAATGATCTACCACACACGTTTTCCCCAGGTCCTTTGGTAAATAAATAATTTTCTACGACTGACCATTTGTTTGAGGATGCTAAGTAGGACTCATCCTTAACTTGCTACCCAAAGCATCTTACAGGGTCTACCAAAATCTAAAGGTAAATTGCGGATATCTATCTGACACGATGCTAGACGACATTCCATGCAATCTCGCTATTTCCTTTACATATAGTTGTCCCAACTTTGCAATAGACATTCTCATATTAACTGCTAGAAAGTGGCCACTCTTTGTCAACCTATCCGCTATCACCTAGATGGCATCATGACCCCTTACAAATCGTGGTAAATTGGTAACAAAATCCATATTATTGCTATCATATTTCAATTTTGGGATCGCCAACTATTGCAACATCCCATGGATCTTTGATGCTCCACTATGCTACATCCCACTTCATACATGACCATAGAAAAAACTCCTTCAAGTCTTCATACATCTTAGTCATGTTAGGATACATGCTAAAATGACTCTTGTGTCCTTTCTCAAGGATTAACCTCTTCAACCCTAGATCTTCTGGTACACAAACTTTGACTCTAAACCTCAACAAACCATCTTATGCCATCACAAACTGTTGAGCTTTATCGATGTTAAGCAACCCCAATGTATTCTATAAACTAGGATATGACAATTGGTTTTCTTTTAAAAGGCTTAGAAAATCACTAGATTTAGTCAGGATATGTGCATATCCATGAAATCTTCTCCCAACTCCACTTGTATCTTCATATCCCTGAACTTTTTTACCTACCCACTGATATGTGCATCATCTTCCTGCTCAAACCATTTGCTACAACATCAACCTTTCTTGGGTGGTACAACAGTTTGAAGTCATAATGCTTCAGAAAATTTATCTGCCTCTACCTTATATTCAGCTCCTTCTAATCAAACTGATATTTCAAACTCTTGTGATTGTTGAATACTTGGAACTATTCACCATTGAGATAGTGCCTTCATATCTTAAAAGCATGCACCACCGTTGTTAACTCTAAATCATGAGTAAGGTAGTTCTTCTCATGAATCTTTAACTGCCTTGAAGCATATGATACTACCTTCCATTTTTATATGAGCACACAACCTAAAGATTGATAAGAAACATCATAGTAAACCTTAAACGATTTCCTTATGTCAGGGATTACCAATGTAACATCCCAAATTTCATACTTGATGTTTCATAAATAATATGATAACTATAACTTTTACACCATCTTCCACTAGGAAGAAAAAGAATTTCCTACATGATACATATTTTTAAACTCAGATTTCAACTATAACACTCATGAAGATAACTTGAACATCTTCTCTATTATTTTTCTACCTTCCTCTTCACTTGCACTGGTCCATACATCATTCCCTCATCTGCTCCCTATAACACCCACGTCATACGATCATCGCACAAATATGATTTTTCAGCACATACACAAACAAGTAAGGGTGAGTTACCATGCAACAGATTATTAAAATGATGCATGATACTACTACTACACATAACTCATATTCATGCAAATGATTATACTATACTCTATTATCCGGATGGAACATTGATGGAACATTGATGGAAGTCTCAGGTGGTCCTGCACTTGTAGTGACCTCCACTCCCCAAACAACAAGAATAATGGCCAAATACAATCCAACATGTCACCACAAGGTTAGTCCGTTAACACCTATGTCCAAAATCGACTCATAGATTAGGACCTCCTACCCCTCTCACCACATAACTCATCCTTCTCTACTTGAGACTGAAGAGTTTTTAGAGTATCAGGATGACCTTTCCAATGGGACCCTCAACATCAATGTGTACACTAATACCATGTCACTAAAAAAATCTCTCCACGAGACTCATATCATATTCGAATTCATCAACTCATACGATGCCACTACAAAATTTATCCACGAGACTCACATCATGCTTATATTCATTAATTCATCTCCAACATAATAAAATGTATTCATCACATATTTCATACCACTTGAGTATAAAATTAACATAACATAATTTGTTTAATAAGAATTAAGTTAAAAACTCGTGAGTAGACTTCTAGGAAAGAGAGGTGTGTCACAATGGACAACTTAAGTATCAGGTCTTTCCTAGCCAAAGTGTTTCTCATCTAGTGTTTAACAAATTTCTTATTCCCAGATTCAAAATAACAACATAGTTTTTCATTAACAATATTAACTCATAAATTCAAGGCCTGAAAAATTATACAACTAACACGATATACACGATAATTCGAGACATGAATAGTCATACAATAGTATTAGATATTTAACATAAAAGTCTAGAAAGGTTAGCTCTCCTTACCTCTATTCCAGACTTAAATATCTTGATTGGATTGTTCCCGGAACACTTCTAGAATCTCCTCTTTGCAACTAGAATTTCCTCCTAACACTCTCTTCTCTCAAAATTTCTCACTTCTTGGTGCAATTTCAGCCTCCCCCTTCTTGCTATTTATAGGCTAAGCTTTGGCACTATTTCAAACTTTTTAATATATTTTTTTTATATTATTATTTTATTAAAATAATATTTTAGTCCTCCACCACCGAAAGTGGCTTCCTCCTCACTTCCACTTTTGAAAGTTGTTTTGTCCTTTTGCAATTATTTTTTTTATCATAATTTTCTTATTAATTATATTTTTTTTTACCTTTAAAATTATTACTACTACAAAGAAAATTGCTACTATTTATTAAAATGGATAATTTTCATAGGCTTTACAACCAACACTAGAGCGCTTGTCAACCTCCGCTTCAACTCTTGGAAAACTTTCTTCACACTTGTCCATCGAAGCAAACAATTGATCTTTGTGAGTCAGTTGTGACAACGAAGCCACTATTTTAGAAAGTCCTTTTATGAATCTCATATAGTAGTCAGTTAGACTCACAAAACTTCTTATCCCCAGCATTGACTTAGGTCACTCCTAAATCAACACTGCTTTAATTTTGGATGGATCCATTACTATCCTATGAGTTGATATCACATGTCCCAAGAATTGTACTTCTATAATCCAAAACTCACACGTAAACAATTTGGCGTACCTCTTCTCTCTCAAGATGCCAAGCATTATCCTAAGGTGTTCAACATGTTCTTCATGAGTTTTGGATTAGATCAGAATGTCGTCTATAAAGACTAGAACAAACTTATATAAAAAAAGCTGGAAGATCATGTTCGTATAGTCCATAAACAAGGCAGGAACATTCGTCATAACAAAAAGCATAACTACATACTCATAGTGTCCATATCTAGACCTGAAGGTTGTCTTCTGCACATCCTCAGCCTTTACTACCTCAATCTCATATCTATTTCTAAAAACACCACTACATTATGTTCTTGATGGTTAATTTGCTCAATTGCTTGTAATCCACACAAAGCCTAGAACTACTATCTTCTTCTTCACCAACAACAACGGTGCTTCCCATGGTGACACATTGGGTTAGATGATCTGGTTTTTCAACAACTCTTCTATCTACTTCTTCAGCTTTGCCAACTCTACTAGAACTATACGATATGGAGCTATTGATATTGATCCTTTTCCTGGAACCTGATTAATTGAGAAGTTCACTTCTCTTCTAGGAGGAAACATTGACACTTCATCAGGAAAAACATCTACAAACTCATTCACTAGAAGAATCTCATAATCTTTATTAGCCTTCTTAACTTCCAAATGTGTCAAGATGATAAAACATTGAGATCCTTCTTTGGTCTCCTTCAAAAATTGTTCAGAAGACAACAACTTTGACTATTATATACTAGGGAACAACAACTTCTTCTTATTGAAATCAATAAGAATGTGATTAATAGATAACCAATCTATTTCTAAGATCACATGAAACCCTTTTAAAGATAGGCATATAAGGTTGACCTTGAACATACGCTCCTATACTACCACTGGAAATTAGCACATAACACAAATGTCTTGACCAAACCCAAAGCTAAAGTAGATACCACAAGATCATATTGCAACTCCTTCACAGGAAAACCCAACACTTGAACACAAGATTTTCACACAAAACAATATGTTGCTTCAGAGTCATACAAAACACATAAACTTCTACCAACTATCAAACAACTCATTCTACTCTATAGGAGTCTTGAATGGGTATTAGAGTATCAAGATAAACCTCTAATACTGACTTCTTACATTAATGCGCAGACTAGTAATTACATCAATGGGATTTGCTTCCCAGGAAATCCCCCACATCACCATCAATCATACCATATCATAGTATAAATATATCATTTATAACTTAACACAACATTAATCAAAAGATCAAAAAGCCAAGGAATCATGAAACACAATGAAGTGAAAAACAAAGAGGTTGGCGCTTATTAGTAAATAAGGTGTGCTCAATAGTGAATCAAAGAAGCTTTCTCCTTAAGCTACCTGAGCGATAGAAACCATTGCTTAGCATCCTATCACGATTTTTACTACTGACTTTAAATTTTGAACTTGCGCTCAACGCCCTTAACTCGTCGCACAATGCCATATTAGTGATTTTGTGAATATGAGTTTTTGGGATTGTTAATTTGATCATATTGTCAATCTCATGGAACCACGAACCACAAATTAGCAAGGAGTAAAAACAAAGACTCTAGAAGCACAAGCAACCCAAGACAATTACATATGCACTGCCCAAAATAGGATGGATATAATGAACGAGGATGAAATTTCAACTTACTCGAAAAGAGTTTTTTTTATTAGATTTTAAGAGGATTCCGCGACAATCACATCCCTAACTTCTAGCAACGGAGAAGATGAGATTTAAGAGTAAAAATCTCAAGAAATAATTTAAGATTAAAGGACAAAATACGTTTGAGAAAAACATAAAAATGGATTGTAAAAGAGTATTTCTTTTACTTAACAACGACTTATTTAGTTCTTTTGCTTAAAAAAAATTATATAACTTCAAAAGAGTATTACAAACAATAACTTATATTATAAATAAATTAAATTATAACATTTTTTATCCATATTGTTATTCACTTTCATTTATATAGAAAGTAATTTTAACCTACAAAATTTATTTTCGTTTTCATTAAAAAAATTGAATAAATAAATAATTATAAATATTAACATATTTTATTTATAATATAATAAAATATATATCATAACAATTTAATTTTTTAAACTTTATTCTAATTACATTAATAATTAAGGTAAGTGGACACAGATGTTAGTATGTAATGATATTTTAAGGAAACCTGCTATCCTCTAAACATAAAATCTTTAATGGTTTTCTACATATTAATGTTAACTTTTTTATTAAATTTATATAAATAGTTATTAAAAAATTGTTTAAATACCTTAATTTTAATATAATTCAAATATAATAAAATTATGTAAAAATATAATATTTTTAATATTATATGTAAAATTTAATATGTCCATACACGTGTAAAATTTAATATGTAAAATATAATATTTTTAATATTATATGTAAAATATTTAAATATTTTAAATATTTTTAATATTATATGTAAAATTTAATAATGTTTAAATACATTTTTCCTTACAGATTTTGTTTGTTTCTTTCTGCTTTGAAAGAGAAAAAACGTGTCTCTGAAAAAGAATATTCAAACATCACGCAACTATAATAACTTTTATTATAGAGAAGAATTTAAGTTTTGTCTTAATATTCTGGATGAAGATAATAAGAAACAAGCATGAAAACTGCAATGCTGCGCCGGAATTGAGTGGAGAATGAATAAATGTTAGGTTTCCTTTCATATTATTTTTTTGCTTAGAAATAAAAATTCTTACTGTAATATGTGAATGAGAAAATTCTAGTTGCATTTGTTGAAAACTTATAGGAATTTGTTAATGTGACATAGATATGTACTATGACATTAACGTAATGTGAGTGACGTCATATAATGATTGAAAATTAAGAGAAGAAATTATCAAATATTAAAGATCACCTGTCAAAACGTGTAATCCGGTCTGACCCGGCCCGTCCCACCACGGGTTGGTCACTTGGTAAGTCAACCCAACCCGTCTCATTTATTAGTGAGTCAGAAAAATCTGAACCCGGCTCGACCCACCACAGGTTGGTGGGTAAACGAGTTGACTCACTATCCCATTTAATTACAATTTTTTTTAAATAAAAAAAAATTACAAACTTTCTATATTCAAATTTAAACAAATTTCACTCTCAAAAAATGATGTTAAACTAAAGACAATTCAAAATAATAATAAAAAGTACAATATAATCCAAATGTCATCCAAAAACAAACACAAAAAACATATAAATAAGTTTCTTATATTCATCATTTTTGTGTTCTTTATCCATTTACAATATTATAATCTTGAATAGATAAATCTACAATATTTTCTCTTGAATCATCTTCTTCTTTATCTCCGTCTACAATTCAATAAAAAAATGTTAACTAATAATATTGAAACACAAAATAGTAAACAATTAAATAAATTTCGTAGTACTAATAATAATTTTACTTGTTAATAACCCTGTAACCAATTTTGAGTTAAAATGAGTGCCTCAACATTCTCTGGAAGAATGGAGGAACGATATTTGGTTAGCACACGAGAACCAAGACTAAAGGCAGACTCACTAGCAATTGTTGTGATTGGAATGCTAAGAATGTCACAAGCTATCTTAGATAAGTTTGGATATTGATCTCGACGATCCCTCCAATAACTCAATACATCCAACTTATCAAAAAAATTTGGATCAAGATTCTCTTCATCTAAATAAAGGTCAAATTCAGACCTTTCAGTGTCATTAACATGTTGGCTCAAATAATCCACATATTCCTAAAACATCATGAAACATATTTAATATGTCATTCATCATAAGTAAGAAATAAAATAAAATAAGTTGAGAATTAAAAACTTACATCAAATGCATCCATCACCGGCTCATCATTAGTAAAAGAAGGTTGTGTTGGAAGGGAAACTTCAGAACATGAAGTGTTTGACTCAACTGAATTTAATTTGACATATTCTTCAAACAACTTATACATCTTATCCTTTAAAAATTAATCTTTTCTTCACAAGTAGAAGGATTAATCTTTTTATAACAAAATCGAATTGCTTCAAACTTCATTCGTGGATCAAGAATAGCCACAATAGCAAGAATGTCACAATATTGATCCCAATACTTACTAAACTTGTTCATCATACTCAATGACATATATTTAATCGTCAGATAATCACTTTTAACATTGTCCAGCACAAACATTCAATTTTCCAACTTGCATGAAGTAACGATTAGAAGTTGGATAAGAAGAACCTGAAATCAAATTAGTCATTGCATAAAAAGGCTTCAAGAACTCACATTTTTTCAACCCTTTTCCACTCATCATTTGAGAGACAATGAACATATTTTCTATCACGGATAGCCAAACTTCCAAAGGCACATCGATATCTAATTGTACTCTCAAGCATAAGATAGGAAGAATTCCATCTAGTAGGAACATCCATTCTCAAACCTACTTTGGAATCAATAACCCTTACTTGCATAACACATTCTTTAAATGCAATTTCTTGCCTCTGATCCTCTCACATATTTTATACTCTCTCTAATCTTTTGCAAAGCATCAGAAGCCACCTTTAATCCCTCTTGCACAATAATATTCAAGACATGTGCACTACACCTTACATGAAAGTAATCACCATTACAAAGCAAACTATTTTGCAATTTCAATTGCTCACTCAAATTTTATTCAACACCTCATTGGCACTAGCATTGTCTAATGTGATAGAAAAAATCTTTCTATCTATTTCCCAGTCAAGCAAAAAAGCAACAAAAATTTGTGCCAAATCATGACCAGTATGTGGAGGTTCCATTTTACAAAAGGCAATAATCTTACTATTCAACTTCCAATCAATATCAACAAAATGAGCAGTCAAACAGATAAAACCCTTCTTGATTTATAGAAGTCCAACAATCAGATGTTAAACAAATTCTACTATGAGATTTACGCATTGCAAGTTTGACCCTCTCTTTGTGTTCATGAAATTTCTTTGAAATATTAGAAACAACTGTATTCCTACTTGGAACTTTTACATCTGGATTTAGATATACAAGTAATTATTTAATCCACTTATATTCAACAAAATTATATGGAAGCCCATGTTGAATAATAGCCATTGAAATAAGGTCATCTACAACTTTTTGGTCAATTTCCCTATATCTTAATTTCCCAGCATGATCAATTATCATTTTCCCCACATCATTGTCTTTTAATTTCTTTAGGACCAAACACTTTGACAAATGATGCAACATTGATGATGTCCCTATTTTTGATCCACCAGCAGCATACTCTAGCATACTCTGCACCACATCCATTGCACTTTGCCTTTTCTTTACCATCTTTATGACCAATTTTCGTAAAATGATCGCAAACTTTTGAAGTACTTATCCTAGGTCTTTTACTTTCTCTATCCAAATATTTATCCCCATTTTCAATATCTTTCATGGTTGGTTGCAAAGAATCATTCAAATTATCATCTATGGTTTTAGAATTCATTTTGTCTTGAGACCCAATTACCTAAATAAAAAATACAAACAAAATATTACCAAGAGAATCTTGACTGAATATGTATAATGACATGAAATAATATAAATAGGAAAAAGAACAATGTGACAGTAACAGGGTTAAGCCATTAACATGATTTAGTGTGATTCTAAACTTAAAAATTAATGAAAATGTTCGTAACCTAGAAAGCGGTCCTTATTAGTATCATCGTAACAGAAATAATATATCATTAATACACCAACTGCATCATAATAACAACTCTAGCTGTAATCAAGCAATATTCAACGTGTTGGAACAATAGATTATAGATGAAAAAAATGTAGAAGCATGACAAGAATTTCTTTCTCTAGCAAAAGTAAAGCATGTCTGGTCTTAACCTTAATTCATCCTTCTGGTCCAACACACATTGCATGTTATAAAGGCAACATGGAGCATTGGTAATCGTGACCATGTTACTGAATCAGTAATAGAAATTCATTAGCTACATATATAAACATCAAATCTAATTTAGTATATCTCTGTTGTATCTATCTCTACTGGAAAATATGTAACAGCATCTCTACTGTATCTATCTTTTTTCTTTTAGAATGTATATCTCAATTTAGTGTTATAAGTTTCTGGAATTATTTTAACTTGTAATCTTTATCTTGTGTATTCAATAAGTTTATAATTAAATTTTAATATAATTCACATTTTTAAATATATATATATATATATGTATGTATATATATTTTACAATATAAGCAAAATAATTAGTTATTCATGTCTTTACTCTTTGTTTTTCACACTCTTCTCATGTTTTTTTTTCATTTCTGGTTTAAAAAACGTAAAAATTGGATTAGAAAAATTCACTCATTTTAAATATTGGACCAATTTGAATATGATCCACTTATGGACCATGACAGACAGCCTTTCACAACGTTTTAAATATTGGAACAATTGGAAATATTTATGGACCATGATAGCCTTTCATAAGTCATTCATCATCTCTGTTTGCTACAGAACAATCCTCAATCCCAACAGTACAAACATGCACAATAATACTATATTATATGCAAAAGGAGGAAATGTCAAACCAACCTGAATGTAGTTGAACACTTGCAACCTTTGATCCTCATTCTTGTTGTCTCCAAATCCTGATAAAGATTTTCCTAAGATCAGAACAATTCTGAAAAACAATAAAAAAATATTAGTTAAAAAAGAAAGAGAACCGGTACTCAACAACATCAACAAAAAATTAATAGTTTAATCTGTAACACAATTTCCCAAATGCAAAGATATCAAAAGCAGCTTGTTCAAATAATATATACTCAAATTGTTTAAATAAAATGAACAAACTCTAATATATAAGGATTTCGAAAACCCCTATTTTTGTCATTATAGGGTTTTCGGGGAAAAAAAACGAAAGAGAAGTGAGAAAACAAAAATGTGGTGAAAAGAGAAGAAAAAAAAGGGTGTTTTACCTGCTCCTTGAAGAATTTCAGTGAAGTGAAAGTGACACCGTAAATGAGAGCAAGTTCCGTGAGAGTGATTTGTGAGAGCAGAGGTTACTTTTTTGGTATACACAGTGAGTGAAGAGAGTATTTTATTTTTTAGGGTTTCATAAATAAAATAATAAATTAAAAAAATAAAATTAGGTAGGTGGGTTGGTGGGCCAATCCGGCCCACCACGGGTTCAACCCGCATGAACTGGGTCTAAATGAGCCGGGTTTAAATCTGACCCGCATAAAATAAATTCAATTTTTTTAAACCCAACCCGGCCCGAATCTGTGGTGGCCCGAGTTGACCCATGGTTTGTAACCCATTTTGACGGCTCTAATCACATGTGAAATAATGCTCCTTTAACTACCAAAATAATATTTAATCTCTGAGTTAATGTATTTTTATTATTTAATGAACAAATGAAAGTCATAAAATACATATCATATGTGGAAAATGAAATTACGACGTTTCAATTATTACTAAATAAAACTATATACATTATTAGAATTAGTAATATTATATGAGGATATTTATCAAAAATTAATGCCTATTAGTATACTTTTATAAAATCTAAATATACTAGATATAAATATATATTAGGAAAATTAAAAATAATGAATATAAGTATTAGGAACTAAAATATGTAAGTTAGATGTTCAATATTTACATTATATACTTTCCATCACATCTTTTATATATTTATATTTATTAAATTATTGATTTATCTGTTCAAATACTTTATTAAATTATTGATATATATATATATATATATATATATATATATATATATATATATATATATATATATATATATATATATAATATTTATTGAATGGGAAACACAACTACAAATCCATTCATTATTATTAAATAAAAAATTATATATTACTAAATTATAAGATCATGTCCAACATGACCAATAAGAACTACGATGGTGGCCAAAGAGATCATTTAAGCTTTTTTTCGTATTTCTATTATTAAAAGGCTTATTATTGAAACATTTACTTTAAAAGGAAAAAGGTTACGTCAATTTTTACTTAAGATAATTATGCAAAGGGAATTTCTTTCTGCACTTTTTATTTTATTCCTGCACCACCTTATTTTGGAAAATTCCAAAATGACATTGGATGAATGTAGGCCATCTTTAGGTAATAGATTGTGAACACAAACCACATCTATGGAGGTGCTGTGCTGATGCTTTGAATGAAGGGAAAATATCAAGCGTTTTAATATTTTTTTCATCAAGAGTAGTTAAGTTATTTTCATAGGACTATGCCGGTGCAGTAAGAAAATATGGGTACAAGAAGAAAGATATATACTTATGCAAAACAGTTACACAAATCATAGGTTAGGCCCAGTAAATGAAAATGCCTGTTCAATCAAAGATTCATTATCTCACTTTAGGATTTTAGAGCAAACTCATCGAAAGAAGAGGCTTCTCAACAAATTTATTCCTATTGGCACACCCGTTGTTTAGCACTAGCACCTCTTGTTTAGTTTTTCATTTTAAGGATGTGTTTTTTCGTTGATCTTGATACACAATTTTTTTTGTAGCAAGTTATCATCACGCAGTTTTACTCGATTTTACGCATTGTTATTTCTATTTTAAGAAAACATAATTTTTTTTCTTTTTAAATAGGTTTCTTCTTTTAATTATAATGTTTTATTTCTCCAACCAACAAATTTTAGTGACAACATTTTGTATTAAGACTTACATTTCAATATAAAAATGAAAATATTTTTTTGTTTAACATAATTTATCTTTAAAAACTTTTTCACAAAGCAGTGTCAATTCACAAAAAATATATGATTTAAATAAGATGGTTAAACGCCAGATTTTATAAAGATGGTATATAAAAAAAACATTTCAAAGAGAAAAACAATAACACAGATTTTATACTAGTTCACTTAAAGTAAGTTACGTCCACTTCTCTCTTAAGAACACTTATGGGGGTTTACTAATCTTTAAGAAAATTACACAAGTTTTATCTCTCCAAGTTTATAACGAATATTAGCATCAATCCTGGTTTACGTAGTCAACATGACTAGTCCAAGTTTAACCACTCCTGGTATACAAATATTCTAACCACTTCCGGTATCACCATAGACAACTGTCTAGATTGCTTAACTCAACTGAGCTAAACGCCAAGTGTTTTCATTCTCTTCAGAATATCCAACACAATCAGTGTTATGAGTGCAAATACAGATTGGGAACTCTCTGAGAGAGGATAAAATCAATAAAAAGAAATATGAGATTTTACAAAGCTCTTTCTCTTAGAAAATTAGCTTTAGATGATATATGGACAGAGTAACAACAAGTTTGTATAAGCGTTCAAAAGTTCTCTATGATATCCTTCTTGACTCCCCTTCATGCATCCGTCTATTTATAACTTTCATTGAGAAATGTTTGTTAGACAGAGAGGTTGACTTCATGTAGAGTTGGTATCCTTTTTAGGTGAGAAGTCAAACTCAGAGAGGTTGACTTCATGTAGAGTTGGTATCCTTTTTAGGTGAGAAGTCAAAGTCAGGTATGCTTTGTAGAGGTACAATGCTTCGTCATAGCTTTCAGCAAAGCGTAACTTTTACAATGTGTCAAAAAATGATGTCTTCAAGGAAAGCATTCCTAGAAAGGTTTTTATATTTCTCAACGTCTTTATCTTGTATGCAATGATTCTGATAAAGTCTTTGTACTTTTATAATCTACACAAATATCAAGAACAAGGTATACAAGCATCGAAGCACTTTATCGTATACACATTAAATATTTTGAACGTTGATAAATGTTAAGTTGTATTGCGTGTTCAAAACATATTGTTAAGACAAAATCGTCTACACCTTTTAATGCTCTCATGTTTTGAAGTTTAATCAAACAACATTAAACGATATAAGAATATGAAAATACCTAAGCCCAAAGAATTACATAGATAGAAACACCAACGCTAGAAACAAGATTCCCAAATCATCTATCAACATAGAAAAGACTTAGGAAAACACGTAGGAAAACAAGTAGGATAAAAGTTTCCAACCACAACGCTAAACTACCCACAAGTCAAAGTGTCGAAAGAGAGTTATGCTAAATGCGTAAGCTATCTATACCCCAGGGTATTTAATTAAACTCTCAATATGGAAAAAAGCTTACAACGAAAATATTCATCTTACAAAAAGCGTTTAAAAGAGAAGCACAAAAAAGCTTAAGCAAAAGAAAATATCTAAGCAAGAGAAAAAGAAGAATAGTCAAGCAACCCTCTCGAGCTTCATTGTAATATTTGCTTACTTGTAAATCTGAAGAGAATTAAAACACTTGTTGTTGAAGCTCTGAGGAGTTAAGGAAATCTAGGCAACGTATCAGAGGATACCAGGATTGTCTAGTACTAGGAGTGGTGCAAATACTCAACTAGTCTAAGGTAACGGAAGGTTATTTGTTGACTAGGACTACCTGGTGAAGAAACTTGAGAATTAAACTATAAAATAATTCTAGAGGGCTTGATTGATCCCTCTCATAATCTTCTCTTTATAAGAATAAATTGATACAAGAGTACATGATAAATAGAGTAACCCTAAACACAATATAATCATGATAAATAGGGTAACCATAGACACAATATAATCATGATAAATAGGGTAACCCTTGACACAATATAATCATGATAAATAGAGCAACCCTTGACACAATATAATGATGATAAAATAGGATAAATATTCTAACACTCCCCCTCAAGCTGGAGCATACAAATTGTGTGTACCAAGCTTGGAACAAATAAACTCAATCCGAGGGCCCCTTAATGGCTTAGGCAATACATCTGTGAGTTGATTGTTTGACCCAATAAACTTAGTACATATTTCTTTAGTCAACAAATTTTCACGAACAAAATGACAATCAATTTCTATATGTTTAGTCCTCTTGTGAAACACTAGATTCGATGCAATGTGGAGAGCAGCTTGATTGTCGCAATACATCTTCATAGTATGGATGGCACAAAATTTAAGCTCTTGAAGGAATTGTTTCACCCATATAAGTTCACATGTTAGTGACGTCATTGCCCTATACTCGGCTTCAGCGGTTGATCGAGCTACTACATTTTGTTTCTTACTTTTCCATGAAATAATGTTTCCTCCCAGAAAAACACAATATTCTGTAGTAGACCGTCTATCAATAGGCGAACCTGCCCAATCTGCATCACAATACCTAGAGACTTGAATGCTTCCTTTATCTTTATATAACAATCCTTGCTTGGGACCCTTTTTGACATACCTTAGAATGCGAATGAGAGCATTCCAATGGTCAACACATGGAGTCTGCATGAACTGACTAACCACTCTAACTGCAAGGATAGATCTGACCTTGTAATAGTGAGATAAATTAGTTTTCCAACCAACCTCCTATACCTCTCTGGATCGGAGAATAATTCACCTTCTTCTGTCTTTAATTTCTGGTTTGGGTCCATGGCACTATCTACCGGTCTGCAATCAATCATGCATGTTTCTTGTAATATATCAAGAGCATACTTCCTTTGGGAGATTACAACTCTATCTTTTGATTGCGCTACTTCAATGCCTAAGAAGTATTTGAGACTTCCAAGTACTCTTTTAGTTGAGATATTCCAACAACATCATTTCTTGTAATGACAATATCATCAACATATATTATTAAGTAAACACATTTTCTAAGAGAAGAATGACAGTAAAAAACTGAATGATCTGCTTCACAGCGTTTTAGCCCAAATTTTTGAACAATGGAGCTAAACTTTCCAAACCAAGCACGTGGTGATTGCTTGAGGCCATATAAAGATTGATGCAGTTTGCATACCATACCAGACTCGCCATGAGCAACAAACCCAGGAGGTTGCTCCATATATACTTCTTCCTCAAGATCACCATGTACGAAGACATTCTTGATATCCAATTGATGAAGTAGCCAGTGACGAATGGCTGCCATGACAAAAAATAGGCGAATAGTAGTCATCTTGTCTACAAGAGAGAAAATGTCACAATAATCAAGACCATAAACCTGAGTGTAACCTTTTGCAACAAGTCGGGCTTTGAGTCGATCAATTTCACCACCAGGGCCGACTTTAACTACATACACCCATCGACAACCAATTGCCTTTTGCTCGGGGGAAGGGGCACCAGCTCCCAAGTATTACTATGGTCAAGAGCCTGCATTTATGCAATCATAGCTTGTCGTCATCCAGGATGATCAAGTGCTTCTTTCACACTTTTGGGTATAACAATAAAAGACACTGAGGATAAAAGAGAAAAATAGGAGGGCGACAATCGATGATAGCTAAGAAAATTATAAATGGGATGAGGGTTTCGAGTGGAATGAGTACCTTTTTTGAGAGCAATAGGCCATGCTAAATCATTTGCACCAAGAGGCGTGGGAGGAGGTAACGAGGGAGAAGAATCTGAAGTAGGAGATTCATCATTGTCTTGGGGAGGTGGATTATCCATTGAAGCCCTGTGTGGCATGATCTCAGTATGTGGAGAAATGGGTTCAGGAGGATTCTGATCAAGAAATGGAATGAGAGAGACAGTGGGACTATTTGACTCAACCATTTGAATAGGAAGGACCTGTTGGAGGATAGAAACATTCTGAATAGATGGAGAGAAGTAAGGAGTTTGTTTAAAGAATGTGACATTGACAGACATGTAATACTTCTTAGTTTCAGGAAAGTAACACCAATATCCTTTTTGAAGTCGAGAATAGCCTAAGAAGACACATTTGAGAGCACGAGCGGAGAGTTTGTCTAGACCGCGAGACATGTCATGAACAAAACATACACAACCAAACACTCAGGAAGATGTATGAAAGAGAGGATCATTAGGAAAAATAATGGAGAAAGGGACTTTATTATCAAGAGAGGAGGAGGGCATGCTATTAATACGATAACATGTAGTTAAGATGACATCCCCCCAGTGATGGACAAGAATATGGGCACCAAGCAAAAGGGTACGGGTAGTTTCAACCAAGTGTCTATTTTTTCGTTCTGCTATACCATTTTGTTGCGGTGTATGAGGACAAGTAGACTGATTTAAGATACCATGGGAACTCATGATGGTAGAAAAGGAGGATGAGAAATACTCTTTTGCATTATCACTTCTTAATATTTTGATTACTTGACCAAATTGATTCTTGATTTCATTCATAAAGGATGTAAAGATGGCTAACAATTCAGAACGATTTTTCATAAGATAAACCCAAGTACATCTCGAATATTCATCAATGAAGGTAACAAAATATCTAAAACCAAAGGAAGAGATACGATTATGTCCCCATATATCAGAATGGATGATGGAAAAACTAGAATTACATATTGATTGAGACCTTTTAGGAAAAGAAGATCTAACATGTTTTCCTAATTGACATGACTCACATTCTAAGGTCTGGAGACCACTAAGTTTAGGACACATCTTTTTTAATTTGGACAAATGAGGATGGCCAAGTCGATCGTGTAGCAGTTTAGGATTAGGAGCAGCAACACAGGACACCCTTGGACGAGATCCAAAATGGTATAATCCGCCAGCTTCATATCCTTCTCCAATCTGTCTCCCCGAACCACGCTCCTGTATAACAAAAGATTTGTGATCAAAGGTTATTAAAAAAGTTAACATTTTGGTCAACTCGCTTAGGAAAATTAAATTAAAAGGACAATTAGGGACAAAAAGAACAGAGTTGAGATTGAGGGAGGGAGACAAGAAAACATGACTGACTCCTTTGGAGGAAGTTTTAGATCCATTTGCAAGGGTTATGAAATGAGGTTTTTCTCGAAAGGAAATAGATGAGAACAAAGAGGTATTACCAGAAATGTGATCAAAAGCACCTGAGTTAATTACCCATGAATTTTGACCTTTCATGGATTGAGAAATTGATGTACTGGGAGATTGAGATGGTTGTTCCAAACTGTTAGACTTTAACCTTAAATAATCTTGATATTCATCCTCGGAGAACCTATAGTAGAAGTTTCAGTCTTCGAAGTGGAAGTTTCAATCTTCGAAATATTGGCAGTTTTGGAAGGGAAACCATGTAAGGAGTAGCAATTCTCTTGAGTGTGACCCATCCTTTTACAGTATGTGCATTGAGGACGTCCCCGACCTCCTCGTTCTCCTCCTCTAGTGTCACGTCCTCCTCTTCCTCGTGTGGCAACCATGACAGATGGTTCCACTAGTTCATGCGCTTCCTGAGTTTGAGGTATCGGGACACGCAAAAGGCGAGTGGTCAATGTTTCCATGGAGGGGACCTCATGACTGGTCAGAAGTTGATCTCTAAGATGATCAAAATCGGGATGTAGGGCACGAAGGATCAACACCATGTAAAATTTGTCTAGTTTCATTTTGATATCCTCTAATGGGTCCGCTTCCAAAAACATCCTGAGTTCTTCAATAATAGATTGGGCTTCAGCCATGAAGGACACCATATCACGATCTGTCATTTTAAGAGATGTAAGCTTGTTTGTAGTGTCATAGAGACGTTGAATATCGTTGGCATAAATGCTTTTAGTTTTCTTCCAAAAGTAATGATAAGTTTTGAAAGCCCTAAGAGATATAAGAAGTTTAGGTTCCACTGATTGCCATAATAGGGCACACAACTGGAAATCTGCTTGTTTCCACTAATCAACTTTTTCAGTAGGCACATGGCTTCCATCTCGCTCAAGGTGATCATAATGTCCATAGCCAGGGAACCACATTTCAACAGCAGCAGACCATGATAGATAATTTTTTCCATTTAGCTTCTCGGAGGTAATTGATGGACTTCCGGAGAAGGAAAGAGTACTGCTAGACGTCATCTTTGAAGAGGTTGAACCATACCAGCGAGGAACAAGAAAACCCTAAGGGTTTAGATGGACGAAACTATGACGATGGCTGGTGGCGGCCAGCTGCGGATGGTAGCCGACGGTGTCGGACGACGACCGGAGACTGACGGCGGCGGCCAACGGCGACAGTTGCCGGCGGCGAGTAGCGGTGGACGGTGGCGGGCGGCAGCGAACGATGGCGCCGAACAGATGCTACGAGACAGAAACCAGAGCGAGATCGACCCGCTTTGATACCAACTTGAGAATTAAATTATAAAATAATTCTAGAGGGCTTGATTAATCCCTCTTATAATCTTCTATTCATAAGAATAAATTGATACAAGAGTACATGATAAATAAAGTAACCCTAGACACAATATAATCATGATAAATAGGGTAACCCTAGACACAATATAATCATGATAAATAGAGTAACCCTTGACACAATATAATGATGATAAAATAGGATAAATATCCTAACAAAGAATAATGCACAACCAGGAGTGGTGTAAAACTCAACTAGGCAATGCATCGGTGGATATTAGGAGCGCCTAAGGATACTAGGAATGGTGAAAATAATCAGTTGTAATCTTGGTGAAGATTATAGTGAAATCCTCTGTGGATAGAGGAAACTAGACGTGGCTCAGTTAGAGTGAACCAGTATAAATATATGTGTGCATTTATTATTTACCTCTTCCTAAACACTTTTACTATAAAACCTACAGTTGCATTTCAATTTTACAAAAGAAGAATATTTTCGTATTAAATAATTGTCCTTTAACTAAGGAAGTTCTTACAAACTCTAAAGTGTATATATATACACACACAAATATGTATATACATATATATATATATATACATATATATATATATATACATATATATATATATACATATATATATATATATACATATATATATATATATACATATATATATATATGTATATATATATATACACACATATGTATATACATATATATATATATAACACGTGAAAAGAAGTTATCATTTATAATCACTCTTAAGTCGAGCGTTTAACAATTACTTGATAAATTTCATACTCGACAAGTGTGTTATATCAGAAGGGTAGCAAAAAGATTTTTCCAAGAACACATTCAACCCTTCCTTCTAGTGTTTTTCAAGTACTTCATTTATCATTTGTCAACTCATTAATAAATATATTATTTAGCAAACCATTGAACATATAATTATCATATGGTGTAAAACATTAGATGTCTTATATTCAAAAATTATTTGTGATTTGTAGCGTGTAACAGACCTTACTTAGACTATACATTTCATAAGACACTTGCTTGAACTAACATTATTTGGATAAAACATATTTTAGGCTTGAGTGTTAGCATTGAGATAGACATTTTTATTCGTAAGATTCTGTTTGTAAAACGTTGTTCGTTTAGATTATATGTGTTTGAAAGCGTTATTCATTGCTTATGGATGATTCTTTAGGAAATACACTCCCTTTCTTTAGCTTTTAATAAAAAAAAATTCATCAGACAATGTAATTTAGAAAACGTTATTGTAAGCTTGTTTCTTTCTAGAAAGTATGTTCCAAAATATATTTCTCTTACACGTTTCTTTAAAACAATATTTTATTCAAAGCAATATTTCATTTAATGTTTGTTTGTTAAACTTCAAAACTTGATTTGCTAGACGATCTAGTTTCTAAATGATGTTTTCTTAAGATAAAATACAGGGCAAAAGTAATTATTTCTAATGTTATTTTATGTGTAAGGAAAAAATAGCAATTATATAAATATAGTTTATAAAAAATTAATTTTAATTTTTCCTTTTTCTTTTTTGTAAAAATAATTATAAAAAAATTGTGAAGCATTATCCTAGTTGTACTATGATAAAAAAAAAGGTATATTATATTTTGAAACATAAAGATCGCATTTAAGTCAGATCCTGTCAAAGTTGGCTTATGATATCCATGTGTACTTCTCATCTATAATTTGAAAATAAAAAATAATTTGGCATGAACTCTAAATAGAATCACTACAAACTATCTATTTTTGAAATATTTAGATATTATGTCATGTCTATTAAGTTTTACCTTTTTGGGTTTAATCAATTTTCATTCAATTTGTAAGAATAAATATTATTTTAAAAAAATCATGACTCAAAATTAATTAAGTATAGTTACTATGTTATCATAAGAAAATTTCAGAAAACAAAATAACACTCTATTTATTAAAACAGGCCCAAATCAAGAAAGGCTGAGGCCCAATACTCTCTGGCCTTCAATACTGAAAACATCAGCTTCTCCTAGAAGCTTCCTTTGGTCAGAAAGCATTGCGTGTCTGAAACTGGATGTGCACGCAAGGAAGGAAAAAGCAGAAGGCTTCTCTGATGCAGTGCACAAGCGAGATGATGATGGAGCTGCTCCAATGGCTGTTGGGAGAGAAGAAGAGGATTAAAGAAGAAGAAAAGAAGAGTTGGTAATCGGAGGTAAGTAAAAGTTTATTGTATTCTGTATATGTGTATTGATCTCTTCATCGTCTTACAAAAGGGCTGGAATCCCTATTTATATAGGGTTCCATGAAACAGAAAAGGGAGTTGGTTACAACTCATAACAGAACCATAAAAGCCTAAAACTAACAACCCTAAAACACTTAATGTTGCTCTTAGGAGCAATAACTATGAAACAGAAACATTAATAGCCTCCCTTCAAGCTGGATGGTGGATATTCACTAATCCAAGCTTGGGGATGATGGATTTGAAGTGAGTGCGGTGAGGAAACTTGGTGAAAACATCGGCAAGTTGTTCCTCCGATCTAATGGGAAGAAGTCTTAGAAATTTGGCTTGAACCTTTTCACGTACAACATGACAGTCCAACTCGATATGTTTGGTTCGCTCGTGGAAGCTTTGGTTGTGAGCAATATGTCTTGCAGAATCGTTGTCACAGTAGAGGACGGCAGTAGCAGTGGGTTGAACTTGGAGATCTTCAAGAAGGTAATGAAGCCATTGCATCTCACAGACAGTGGCAGCCAGGGCACGATACTCTGCTTCAGTAGAGGATCTAGAAACAGTGCTCTGTTTCTTCGACCTCCATGAAATTAGGGATTTTCCTAAGAAAATGCAATAGCCAGTAGTGGATCTCCTCGTGTTAGGACAAGTAGCCCAGTCCGAGTCACTGAATCCTTTGATCTGTATGTCAGAATCAGCAGCAAAGAAGAGTCCTTCAGAAGGGCTGGACTTGACATATCTGACGATATGTTGTAAGGCTTGATAGTGGTAGTTAGTGGGCTCCTGCATAAACTGGCTTAAAAGATTAACAGTGAAACATAAATCAGGTCTAGTATTAGTGAGATAGAAAAGTTTCCCTATTAGTCTACGATAAGCACTGGGGTCATCCATATAGTTCTCTGTTTTGTATAGGGAATTAGTGCTACTAAGAAAAGGTGTAGTGCAAGGTTTGCTTCCAAGCATTCCTGTTTCTTTAAGGATATCAAGAGCATACTTTCTCTGACAAAGATGTATCCCTTTCTTAGATCTTGCAACCTCAAAACCCAGAAAATATTTAAGTTCCCCAAGGTCTTTTATTTGAAATTGTTGATGTAAGAGAGCCTTCATATTAGTTATTTCATTCATGGAATTTCCTGCTAACACAATATCATCAACATACACAAGTAAGGCTGTGAAATCAGTGGGGGTTTTCTTTATGAATAGGGAGTGATCAGATTTGGACTGAGTATAATTTGCAGAAATAAGAAAAGTGGAGAGTTTGTCAAACCATTGTCTGCTGGCCTGTTTCAGTCCATACAGTGATTTTGTGAGCTTACAGACCTGTCCCTGTGTGTTAGTATTCAAGCCAGGTGGAGGATCGATGTAGACATCTTCATTTAGGTCCCCATGTAGGAAAGCATTATCTACATCAAGTTGATGTAGAAACCAATTCTTTGTGGCAGCGAGAGCAAGCAACAATCTAACAGAAGTGAGTTTAGCAACCGAGAGAAAGTATCCAAAAAATCTATCCCTTCCTGTTGGGTATAACCCTTGGCAACAAGACGAGCTTTATACCTTTCCACACTCCCATCAGCTTTGTGTTTTATTTTGTAGACCCACCTACATCCAATGGATTTCTTTCCAGGAGGAAGTTGGGTTAAAAACCAAGTTCCATTATCTTGCAACGCCTTGATTTCCTTTTGCATAGCTTCAACCCATTCAGGGCTGCTTCTGGCCTCATTATAAGAATTAGGCTCTTTGCTAGTAGTTATGGCAAGAGTGTATCTCAAATGTTTATCAGATAGGGACTTATAAGATAAAACATCAATGATAGGATAAGGCGTTTTCATACTGTTTTTGATACATAATGAAGTAGATGAGGAGTGATCAACTTGGTGTATGTAGTCTTTTAGATGTTCAGGGGTTCTCTTGACTCTTGTGGACTTCCTTTGATTGTTTCTTTGTTCTTCAGTGACATTGATGTTGTCGGTATTAATATCATTGTTATCATCAGGTCTTTGGTCTCCCCCTCTATCCTCAACCAAAACTTCTTCATACCTGCAAGGTAAACTATCAAGAAAAGATGTGTTGCCTTCACTGTTACTGAAGTCATCCCTAGTTCCTTGCTCATTCTTGTAAGGAAAGATGTCTTCATAAAAAATGACATTTCTGTTAATAGATATTTCCCTGGTGTTGATGTCTAGAACAATATAACCCTTTACACCATTCTTATATCCCAAAAATATACATTTTCTAGCTCTAGAGTCTAATTTATTTCTGTTACTCTCTAAAGTAGAAGCAAAACACAAGCACCCAAAGACTTTTAAGTCAAGATAAGTGGGAGGATCATTATATAGAATATCATAAGGGGTTTTATTATCAATAACAGGGGAAGGCAGTCTATTAATCAGGTATATAGCATGGGATAGAGCATAAGACCAGTAAGCATAAGGGACATTAGATTGAAAAATAAGACTACGGGTGACATTTAATATGTGTTGATGTTTGCGCTCCACAACAGAATTCTGTTGTGGAGTTTCAACACAGCTAGTTTGATGTTCAATCCCATAGGAATTGTACATGTTGGAACAATTGAACTCAGGGCCGTTATTAGTCCTAATGATTTTAACAGTTTTATTGAACTGAGTTTTAATTTTCATGACAAAGAACTGCAGAAGCTCTCTAGTTTGACCCTTATTGTGCATAAGAAAAGCCCAGGTGTGTCTACTGCAATCATCAACAATAGTAAGGAAGTATTTATGCCCATGTATAGACGAAATAGAGATAGGACCCCATATGTCACAATGTATAATATCAAAACAGTTTTCTGATAAGGAATTGGATTTAGGAAAAGGTAATCTATGTTGCTTTGCGTAATGGCAAATGTCACAAACACTATCAGAAACCGTTTGAATATAAGGGAAAGTTTTGCACATTCTTTCAACAATTTTATGTCCAGGATGTCCCAGCCTATAATGCCATAGATTTATATTTACATGCTCATAAGAAAAAACAAAATTAGGTGCCAAATTTCTTCCAACAGCCTGTAGGTAGTAAAGCCCTCTATACACCTTAGCACATCCAATCATCTTCAATGTAGAGCTGTCCTGGATTTGACACATCTTAGAGGAAAAGGTTAGTGTGCAGTCCATATCTCTAGTTAAACTTTGTACAGATATAAGGTTGAAACTAAAATCTGGTATGTATAGAACATTAAAAATTATGAAATTTTCTGAAAACTGTACAGTTCCTGCATAGTTGGCTGTAACAATGGAGTTATTAGGCAATTTAATAGATATGGGTTTGATTTTAGTGAATGTTATGAACAAATTTTTGTCATGGGTCACATGATCTGTGGCCCCTGTGTCTATAATCCATGAGGACATACCTTGTCTGTCCTCTGCAGTGTCTTTATGCATTTGACTGACAGTGTGGGAAGGGCTGTCACTCTTCTCAAGCATCTGCAGTATTTTCTGCATTTGTTCTGGTGTGAAGCTTTGAGCAACGTTAGTGCTATTTTGCTGGTTGATCTGTGATCTTTCAGCAGAAATAGTGCAGGCATTCACAGTCCCCAACTCACTCTGTCCCATACTGTTTTGGTTGTTGCTGTCATTTTTCTTGTACCACGGTGGGTATCCATGTTTAGAGTAGCATTCATCTACTGTGTGATTCATTTTATGGCAGTGGGAACATTGCTTTCCATAGTTAGGATTTCTTCCTTTCCCTCTTCCTTGTCCACGAGGTGTGAATCCACGTCCCTGACTCTTCCAACCTTGATCATTCTTCCAATGGTTCTGTTTGTCAGTGCTGTTTGCCAGAATTTTAACTTCATTTTGGTTGATGAGTCCAGAGGCATGTTTCTCCTGTCTTTCCTGTTGCATTATGAGGGAAAAAGCACGGTTAATGTTGGGTAAAGGTTCCATTAGCAAAATTTGTGTTCTTATAGTACTGTAATGCTCATTCAGGCCCTTTAGGAAGCATATAACATGTTCCATTTCCCTGTACTTATAGGAGACTTTAGAAAGATCACAGCTGCAAGGAATCTTGCAGCTACACCGTGGGATGGGTCTAAGAAATTCCAGTTCCTCCCATAAGACCTTCAAGTCAGTGAAATACTGACTTACGCTCCTTTCTCCTTGCTTAATTGAATGAATTTCTTGAAGCAAATCAGAGAATTTAAAATAGTCTCCTTTGGAAAATCTTTCCTTTAGTTCTTCCCATAATTCTTGAGCATCTTCTACATATATAACACTTTCTGCAATCTGGGGTGAAAGAGTCTTGATAATCCAAGACAGCACCATCATGTTACTTCTTTCCCAAGAATCAAAAATTGGATCTTCTCTTTGGGGTTTCTTGATCCCTCCATCTATGAATTTTAACTTGTTCTTGGAGAGAAGAGCTCTTCTCATATTTCTACTCCAAGAAGTGTAATTGGATTCATCAAGAATCTGAGAAATAAGAGAAATCCCTGGGTTTTCTCCTGGATGGAGATAAAATGGGCTTGAAGGATTGTTGGACGGATCCATGCTTGCTAACAGAGTGATAAAGGGCAGATGCAGCGGAAACAGAGGCAGAACAGGCACAGGACCTGCTCTGGTACCATATTAAAACAGGCCCAAATCAAGAAAGGCTGAGGCCCAATACTCTCTGGCCTTCAATACTGAAAACATCAGCTTCTCCTAGAAGCTTCCTTTGGTCAGAAAGCATTGCGTGTCTGAAACTGGATGTGCACGCAAGGAAGGAAAAAGCAGAAGGCTTCTCTGATGCAGTGCACAAGCGAGATGATGATGGAGCTGCTCCAATGGCTGTCCGTTGGGAGAGAAGAAGAAGATTAAAGAAGAAGAAAAGAAGAGTTGGTAATCGGAGGTAAGTAAAAGTTTATTGTATTCTGTATATGTGTATTGATCTCTTCATCGTCTTACAAAAGGGCTGGAATCCCTATTTATATAGGGTTCCATGAAACAGAAAAGGGAGTTGGTTACAACTCATAACAGAACCATAAAAGCCTAAAACTAACAATCCTAAAACACTTAATGTTGCTCTTAGGAGCAATAACTATGAAACAGAAACATTAATACTATTTCAAATGTGTTAGAAAAATAATAAAACAATTAAAATATTAAATGGATTTAGACTGAAAATGTTTATTTATTGATCCAGATGGAAAGTGGTTTACTTCACAAATTGATATAGTATCTTATACTTTACAATCTATAGTGGAATAATGCTTGTATTTTTTAGTTAACCACTTGAATACTTCTTTATTAATCATATGAAGTTTTTTTTGGAGTTATTGTGGTACTCAATTGTCACGAAGCTGGATGATGCAAAGTTGGCATGAAGAACCTTATCTATGATGACAATCCACACACCGTCATAGGTTTCACTAGAGCTAAAGATGTTGATATCCAATAATACTGTGTTGGATTAATGATATCCATTAATACTATGTTGGATTAATTATACAAATAATTGAATTATAACTATATATCATTACGTTTATTTGTATTAATTAAATTGTTTATATTTAATATTTATGAAGTCATAGTTGTGCTTATGACATGATTTATAAGGATAATCAATTATTTTTCATAATTGTTAAGTAAATGTTATTCATTAATATTAATAAAAATATATAAATAAATTTATTCAATATTATATATGTCATTTTGAATAACTAAATGATATGTTGTATCAAATTAGAGATTTTATTTTAATTTTACAGAATGTTAAATTTATTGGGTGAACAAATTTGTGTTTGTTGGGTGAGCGAGTCTCGTTAGACAAAAATCTACATCTGTAATTTTTATTTTCTGTTATTTTTATGCATTTTTTACTTTGGGCTTTATTTTAGAGTTTCTAGGTTTTGTTAAACTGATATACCTATATATAGAGGTACCAAAAGCTAATGTAATCACTTTTGAGTCGTATTATATACATTTGCATTCTTTGTGAGAGGATTCTCTTGGTTCTTAGATTAGAACTCTTATTCTTATCAAAGATTAACATCTTTATGATGTAACTTCACTTGACTTATCAATATGTTATATTGTGGCCTTCTCATCCATGTCTTATTCTATATTATTCTCTGATTTATTTTTATTTTATCTCTTGAAGATTCAAATTCATAAATGATCGTTGACAGAATCGTATTATATGGTATCTAGAACAAGGTTCTGGTTTGAATATCTTCTTTTATCTTTTTTTTTGCCATATTAAAAAAACCAATATTTTAACAAATCCTGTCAATTTTTAATTTTTTTCGCATTCATCATTTAAATTGTGCATTTCTATATTTGATTCGTGAAAATTATTTGTTTTTGTGTTTTTCTGTTAATGGTAGCCCAAATTAACTATTTACCTTGACTTTGACTTTGCATGAGTTCTGGTGTTTGATGGATAATCTGTTTAACTTTTTTGTTTGAGTTGAACTACAAAATTGAAAAAAAAAAATAATGGATCCAAGTAAAAAGGAAACAAATATATATTGAAAGAAAAGCAAAAAGAAAAAAAAGAGAATGTAAGGATCCACGAGTAAAAAATATATAGAGTTCAACACAAGTATTATGCTACACTATTGTTTATGATTATTAATTTATTAAATTATATTGTCTTTTTTTTAAAGACTTAGCGTTGCCTCATTTAACTCTTTTTTATAGTCCTATTATTTTCTAATTATATTGTTTTATTCCTTTTATATATATATATATATATATATATATATATATATATATATATATATATATATATATATATATATATATATATATATATATATATATATATATGATTTAGATCTCATAACATTTTTCACATTGTTTATTCACTTTTTGCGTAAGCTAATGGAGTTTGTAAAGGGAATTTGAGTGGTAAAAAGCTAGAGAGTACAGAAAAAGCCTATAAGTGTGATACACAAATGAAATTTGAGTTAAACACTTAGATGAGTGGTGGAGATCTAAATATTATGTTTTTTTTTCTTACCCTTTCATAGGATTTATCAATATTGAAAAATGCAACATATTCTATGAGAGGCATCTTTCTAGAAGTTGTGTGTTCATGAGGCCTTGGTGGAGAATATAAATACCTTAGAGTCTAAAATTGTAAAGTTGAATGGTAAAATTTTACTATTAAAAGGAAGCACAAGCATGAAAAAAATGTTTTTCCAAGCATTAAATCAAGTGCTATAAGATGTTCAAAATGTGAAGGCTATAAGCATAAAATTCATTAGTGTCATAATTGGAATACAAGTCTCATGACTACTAATGAAGGCCTCAACAACTACATTATATATTTGAAAGAGGAGGAAGAAAAAACTTTGCAAAAATTAGATGCATTGAAATGAAGAAAAGAGAAAAAGCTTAAAAGAGAATACGAGAAAGAAGTACTTATAGATATGGAAGAAAGAGAAACTAGAGGAAAAAAAGAGAAAGAAAAGAGAGATGGCGAAGAAAGAGAAAAAAAGAGAAAAAAGAAGACAAAGAAAAAGGAGCGAGAGAGGAGAAAGAAAATAGAGAAAAAAAAAAGAGAAAGAAAAAAAAGCGAGAGAGAAAAACGAAAATAGAGAAAGAAAGGAGAAAGAAATGAAAGAGAGAAGAGAAAGAAGGAAAAGAGAGAAAAAGAATAGAGCATCCTGATTTGTCACTAAAAGAAAATACTAACTAACCTCTTTTTGTTTTGTTGCCTAGGGAAGATTTGTTTATCAAGGAACCATGACATCAATAATGAAAAGAAGACAATATGACAGAAAAAGATGACACAAGCTTATAACTCAAAGAACTTGTGTTTGATAATTTGTTAGCTTGTTTGTCAATTCATTTGGATATTCAAAGTCATTCTTTTAGTAAGGAAACAAGCTTAGAAATATATGCTCATGAGTTAACATGTTTGACCTTCTCTAAGAAACCTACGGATAACCAAAATCATTCTTATAGTTTGATTGTTTACTTTTGAAATATTCTTTTGATCTTCTTTGAGCATTGCATCTTTAATTTAAAATTTTTAATGATATTTGCAGGTGGATATTTGATCTTGGAGGCAGACCTCCAAATCTTTGATATTAAGATATTAGCCTTTTCAAGAATCCAAATCTCATTTTGGTATAATTTATATTTTGGATTATTTTATATTTGTGTCTTCGATCTTCTAGAATTCAGGTAGAATTAACTCCAAGGAGAATGATAAAGAATCTTCAAGTGATACGAATTTAAGGACATTTTTTTTCAACAAGGAGAGTATAACAGAGGACTATCTCTTAAAACATATATGAGAACGGGAGGAAAAACATTTGCAATTCAAAGGATTTATGACAAGATCCGAAATCAAAACACGCTTCATTGAATCGTATAATCCTTCATGAAGGTGAGAATTTAAAAAACATGAAGATGATGACCGCAATTGAAGAATAAAACTCTATTTTTGTCAAAGATTGATATCTTTGTGGTGAATATTCACTTAACTTATCAATCTTCTCTATTGTGGCATTTCACCCTGTCTTATTCCGCATTTTTCACTTATTTATTTTTTTTGCCTTTTTTAGGGTTTAAATTCACAAATGAGCATATTTTCTTCTTTTCTAAAAAGGATCGTACGAGTTGTCATAAAAAAATTTAATTTAGATGTTTTATATATTATATTTAAAAAAGAAAATCTTACCAAAAAATCATTTACTTAAAGCTAATAAATAATATAATAAATATATTAATATTTTATAATTTTTTTAGTGTAGATTACTTTTGAGAAAAGGAATAAATGCATATTCTAACAACAAAAAGTTTCATATTGGAACAAGAGAAGTTTGATATGTTCAAATATGTACAAGCGAAATAAAACAAAATCAAATTTTAGAATTGAAAGAGAAGGAAATCCTAATAATATTAATAATATTAAAAATATTTTAAAATATTAATTTAAAATATTTTTTGTAGTTTTAACTAAATAAAATTCAAAGGTATAATTCCATCAATTATTTTGAATCCATTTTATTATTTTACTTTTTGTAATCGTATTTTAAGAAGAGTGACTCATTAAATACTCATCTCTATTATTATAATTTATAGCCTTTTATTTCCTTATTTATTATTCACATTTAATATTGATTTATTAAAAATATTTATTATGATTACATTTTCATAAACTTAAATTAATATAATAAATATATTATAATTTTAAGGCTTAATTAATAATTTGGTTTCTATATTTAACTCTTTCATTTGTCTTTTGTTCTATATTTGTTTTTCACTCAATTGATTGTTCGTTGTATAAGTTGACAATAATAGAATAAAAATCACAAACAGAAGACTTCCTGAGGCGTGTAGATCACTGTCCTTAAGGACTTATCTGCGGTGTATTGCGCAAGCCCCCCAGGATACAACAGGAACTTCTCAGAATTTCTGAGGATCTCAGAACTAGCAAGGATCTCTTTAGAGAGAATAAATAAATCCAGAATATTTTTGAGAGATGAAGAAAAGAGAAAGAATGAGATTAATAGAAAAGAGAATGAGAGAGGACTGATTCTGATGATTATTTTAGAGTGAAGGAGGTGCTCTATTTATAGAGTTCATGGATCAGACCCATTATCCAAAATATCTTTTAGAAAAATAATATTTTATTAATAAATTAAAATGTTGGGAGCGTGCCTTTAGGGATAATATCTTCAATGCAAACGTTGGAGGCAAGAGGCTTGCGGTCCAAGCTCAAAAATTCTTCCGCATTTGATGGAAGCACGGGACTTGAACGAGTCTTGCGAAAAAACCCAACACTAGATATTTTGCAATATCAGTGTAACAACATAGTTTTTATAACAATCGCCCACATATTGCAAAATTAATATACAAACGAAAGAGAAAAGAAATTATTCTGGGTTTCAAAAGATGTAATGCATAAGAACTGGTATAGCAAGCTATATGAACCAGTCTTAGACCAAGAAACTTAACACACAGTGTAGTTGGTATAGCAAGCTATATGAACCAAAGACACTTGAGTGTGTTAGAAGTTTATCAATCACAGTACACCCTCACAATCCTTGTTGTTATCGCTGTGATGCGCTTACTAGGCCATGTGCATGCCTGGTATTCATGAGTGTTCTAGAGATCATGCCAAGATCTCATGCAAGCGGCCCCACTTGACACTCATATAGGTGATTTCATCAAGTGTATGCTGCAAATCATACACCACCCCATAAGGGATATGAAGATCATTAAAACTTTGATTAATTACAAAGTTTAACCTCTCAATAATGCAGTCTCTAGCACTTTCACACACCATAGGAATGAACATATTTGATTTAAAATCAAAATTAGTGCTATCAAAACTAACAAGTGACTTGTTTTTACCCATATGAACCTTATTCATGGGATCTCCAATAACAAAGGTTGGGTTACCATCACTTGTTTGTTTGTTAGTGGCTTAAGTCTCATTCCCCTCGATGTTTCTAATATCATATTTCTTCCCAAGGGTTTTGTCAGAGGATCTGCTAGATTCTGTTCTGACTTCACATAGTCAATGGAAATAGTTCCACTCTTTAGCAGCTGCTTCACCAAATTGTGTCTCAATTGGATATGTCTATTCTTTCCATTGTAATTCTTGTTTTTAGCTATAGCTATTGCCAATTGGCAATCACAATGTATTGACACCGATGGGGTTGGTTTCATTCCTAGTGGAATGTTTGCTAAGAAGTTTTTCAACCACTCAGTCTCACTACCAGTCATCTCAAGAGCGACAAACTCAGATTCCATTGTTGATCTTGCAATAATAGTTTGTCTGACTGATCTCCATGTAATCGCACCACCCCCAAGTGTGAATACATAACCACTAGTGGATTTTGTCTCATATGAATCAGAGATCCAGTTAGCATCACTATACCCTTCTAGTACAGCGGGAAATCCACTATATTCAATGGCATAATCCATTGAACCTCTTAAGTATCTCATAAGCCTGGAAAGTGCATCCCAATGTTCTTGATTTGGACATTGAGTGTACCTACTCAGTCTACCTACTTCATAAGCAATATCAAGTCTAGAAAAGCTCATCAAGTGCAGCAAGCTCCCAATTATCTGGGCATACTGAGGCTGAGATAATGATTCTCTTTTATTTTTCATTAATTTAGAGTTAACATCATAAGGGATAC
Source organism: Vigna umbellata (assembly GCF_029865625.1). Taxonomy (NCBI): domain Eukaryota; kingdom Viridiplantae; phylum Streptophyta; class Magnoliopsida; order Fabales; family Fabaceae; genus Vigna; species Vigna umbellata. Next base: position 51,983,234 of record NC_142173.1, on the reverse strand, counting down.
TCACGGGTTTGAAATCATAATACCCAAACTTCTTAAGAAGTTTCTCAATGTATTGTTCTTGGGAAAGTAATATACTATCTCCCTTCCTTATGATTTTAACACCTAAAATTACATTGGCTTCACCCATGCTTTCATTTCAAAGTTCGATCCTAGAAACAATTTAGTTCTAGTAACAATCTCATTGCATGTACCAAAAATTAACATGTCATCCACATACAAACATATAATGACACAATCACCATTTTCAAATTTAGAGTACACACATTTATCAGCATCATTAGGTGAAAAACCATCACATAGCAATACATTATCTAGTTTTTCATGCCACTATTTTGGTGCTTGTTTCAACCCATACAAAGATTTTAAAAGTTTACAAACTTTATTCTCTTGACCAGGTACTACACACCCTTCAGGTTGAGTCATATAAATTTTCTCCTCTAAATCCCCATTCAAAAAGGCAGTTTTAACATCCATTTGGTGTATCACTAGCTTATGGATGACTGCTAAGGCTAACAGAACTCGAATAGAGGAAATCCTAGTCACAAGGGCAAAAGTATCAAAGTAATCTATGTTGGGTTTTTGAGTAAAACATTTTTCTACTAATCTTGCCTTATACTTCTCTGTAGATCCATCAAGATGATACTTTTTCTTAAAGATCCACTTACAACTAATGAGTTTTGAACATTTAGGCAAATCTACTAAGGTCCAAGTATTATTTTTCTGAATTGATTCAATTTCAGTCTTAATGGCTTTATCCCACTGTTTTGCATCAGGAGCACTAATGGCTTCTACAAAGTTACTTGGATCATTATCAACTAGATAGGTATAGAAATCATTACCAAATGAAGTTTCCTTCCTTTGTCTTTTACTTCTTCTTAATTCCTCACACAAGGCATCACTATTATACATATTTTCTATAGGTTGATACGTCTCACTGACCTTTAAAGGAAAAACATGTTCAAAAAACTCAGCATTTTTCGTCTCCATTATAGAATTTCTTTCAAGTGTATCACTTTTAAGAACTAGAAACCTATAGGCAGCACTATGTTCAGCATAACCTAAGAACATACAATCATAGGTTTTAGAGCCTATTTTCCTTTTCTTAGGATCGGGTAACATCACCTTAGCTAGGCACCCCCACACTCTTAAATATTTAAGGTTAGGTTGATAACCTCTCCACAACTCATACGGAGTTTTACCAGTTTTCTTATGAGGTATTCTATTTTGTAAAAAACACGCAGTAAGCAAATCTTCTCCCCAAAGGTTATCAGGTGCACTAGAACTAATAAGTGTAGCATTCATCATCTCCTTAAGAGTTCTATTCTTTCTCTTAGCTACTACATTAGACTCAGGTGAATATGGTGGAGTTACCTCATGGATGATACCTTCTTTAACACAAAAGTCATTAAACAAAACATATTCACCACCTCTATCTGATTTAATCCTTTTAATATTCTTATTCAATTGATTTTCTACTTTTGCTTTATAGGTTAAAAACACATCAAAGGCTTCATCTTTGTGTTTGATTAAGTATACTTTGGTGTATCTAGAATAATCATCTATAAAGGTCACAAAATAATTTTTACCTCCTCTAGACATGGTTTGTTTCATATCAGCTAGATCAATATGAATTAACCCTAACAGTTCAGTTTGACGTTCTACAGAAAAACATGTTTTCTTTGTTATTTTAGATTCTACACATATATCACATTTACTACTCTGTTTATCATGCATATTAATTAATCCTAGTTGTTTTAATTTCATAACATAGGAAGAATTCAAATGTCTTAATCTAGCATGCCATATATCATATGGGTCAATAATATAAGCAGAAGAAGATGATTCATTAATATTTTCAGAAATGTTAAGTACAAAGAGACACTAATCACAATATCCCTTCCCCACAAAAACATTATTTTTTGTCATTACAATCTTGTCAGACTCGAATGACACTTTAACCCCCATTTTTCCCAGTAGTGCTACAAAGATTAAATTAACTCTGATTGATGGCACATGTAGAACATCACTCAAGGCCAGAGTCTTTCCAGATGTGAGTTTGAGAAGAACTTTCCCTTTTCCCAGAACAGGAGTGGTCCTGGAATCACCGAGGTAAACATGTTCTTCTCCATCCCCTACACTAGTGTAAGAGGTAAAGGTACTTATGTTTGAACAGATATGCCTGGTAGCACCAGAGTCTACCACCCACTTGCTCACATTTGTCATCAGATTTACTTGAGAAACGATCGCAGCAATAATGTCATCTCCTTCGATTATATTAGCCTTAGGAGGATTGTCGTTTCTTACTCTACGTCTGCACTGCGGTGCATGATGGGCCGACTTCCCACATACGAAGCAATTTCCTTTCTTCTTAAAGGTGGGGTTAGATGTGTTGGGGCAAAATTTTCGAAAATTATTTTTCTTATTGTGATCAGGTTTGTGTTCGTACCTTTTTGGAGCAGGTTTGTCTTCTACCATGTTTGCTTTTGCATACAATACTTTGGCCCTCACAACAGCACATTCTTTCCTATTGGTATCTTCAATAATTATGTGAGTGATTAGCTCTGAAAGTGACATTTGCTTGTGTCTGTGTTTTAGTTGTTGCTTGTAATCAGTCCAGGAAGGCGACAGTTTCTCGATCAGAAGCTCTGAAACAAACTCATCTGTAAGAAGAACGTTCTTCGCTTTGATATCTTCGAGTAGCTTGTGGTACTCATTAATTTGCGACTTTATGTCCTTGTCTTCAACCATTTCCCAGCGATAGTAATTCCTAATGATGAATCTTTGCTTGACTATATCTTCAACAATGTATTTGAGAATCAACGAATCTCAATTGTCTTTTGCTTCCTTATAGGAACAATATACATCGAACAAATCATTAGAGAGTGCACTAAGTAAAGTATGACGACATACCTTGTTTGCATGAACTCAGTCTTCAACTTGTTTTGAATTTGGAGGGAGACTGGAGTCGGGTTTTGAAGATGAAAGAGCAAAAGAGATTTCGTACATGTCTAAGAGGGTTGACATGAGTTCTTGCCAGTGCCGGAAATTCTGACCAGAGAAGACTTCAATTTTTGATACATCCGGGAAAGGTTTCGCGAAGACCGTCTGAGTTCCGAAAATAATATTCTAATTCTCCGGGATTGAGTTGTTGTTGTTGTCAGCCATAAGTTCTTAAGATTGTTGTATAAGCTGACAATAATAGAATAAAATAGGAACTTCCTGAGGCGTGTAGATCATTGTCCTTAAGGACTTATCCGCGGTGTATTGCGTAAGCCCCTAGGATACAATAGGAACTTCTCAGAATTTTTAAGGATCTCAGAACTAGCAAGGATCTCTTTACAGAGAATAAATAAACCCAGAATATTTTTTAGAGCTGAAGAAAAGAGAAAGAATGAGATTAATAGAAGAGAGAATGAGAGAGGAATGATTCTGATGATTCTTTTAGAGTGAAGGAGGTGCTCTATTTATAGAGTTCATGGATCAGGCCCATGATCCAAAAATCCAAAATATCTTTTAGAAAAATAATATTTTATTAATAAATTAAAACGTTGGGAGCGTGCCTTTAGGGATAATATCTTCAATGCAAACGTTGGAGGCAAGAGGCTTGCGGTCCAAACTCAAAAATTCTTCCGCATTTCATGGAAGCACGAGACTTGAACGAGTCTTGCGGAAAAACCCAACACTAGATATTTTGCAATATCAGTGTAACGACATAGTTTTTATAACATTGTTAACATTTGTTAAGTATATTTTAATGTGGTCCTTTTTTTTTGTTAAATTGATATCAACATCATTTGAAAGTGTTATGTATCAAAATCTATGTATGTTAAATGTATAAATCAGAGTGTTGATACTGTAAAACACTTTATGTTGATACGTGACACTTCTTCAAGTAAAAAATATCTAGATTTTGACCGTGTTAATGAAAATTTAACATAATGAACCTAACCGACTCTATTTAACAAAGTCAATTAAGAAAAAAACAAATATAGAGATGAAAACTAATCAAAAGTATAGACATCAAATTACTAATCAAAAATAATTTTAAAAATTAAATAAATACAAATACTAATACATTCTAAATTGATTTTATGTTTCTTTTATGTGGGACTTCTAACATTTTATGCCATCAATACCATAAAATAGATAGAAATATAAAAAAAATATATGCTAAATAAGTTTATTTTTGTAGATAAAAAACACATAAAACATAAAATGACATCTATTAATTGTATTTCTGTATAGTAAGAATCCTCTTGTGGAAAACTTTCAAAATCTTTTATGATGAAAAACTTACTTTTTTTCCCTAAGAAATCTTAAAAATTAATGGGCCATTAAATTCAAATTTTCATTCTCTCAATATTATGATTTCTCTTCTTGATCTCTTCTTGTTGTAGTAGTTTTACATGCTACACGCTTTTTCTTCTTTTTATTTCTTTAACTTCTTTTAATCTCCTGAACTCTAACTCGTGATCCTTCAACAAATGAAACAAATATATATATATATATATATATCCCTTATTCTACTAGTATTCTTGTACACTAAGTTATAGGAGACCATATATCCGGCTCTGGCTAATGTTGTCACTGTGAACATAAAAATAATGTGAAGAACACTAAAAGGACGAAATGGAGTGTGAAATGAAATGCTGTCTCTATTTGGATTAGTCTCCACATGAATGTGTGAACGATGTCTTTGGCGGGCCATCGCAGAGAAAAAGGCCCAATCACGTCAGAAAATAAAAAAAGAAATAAAAATCAAACACTTCCATATTGGAACAAAATCAACTTAGTTGCAAATGGACTCTAACCAAGGTGACCCCTTTTACGATGTTGAAGTGTTTGTCTCAAAAATGATTTTGAAAATGTAATAATAATAATAATAATTTGAAGTTGAAGACACAAATATCAATGAAAGTGGGGTTTGAAAATATATTGTGCATAACTGTTATAATTGAAAGCCACATGTAGTTTTGTAAAATATAGGCAAACATGATATATGGTTTTATTATGACATTAAAAGGAAAAGTTTGAAGATAATAAATGTTTTATATTGACAGAAGACGTAGGGCATGCATAGATGTAGGACAAGAAAATATTAATGCATGATGAAGGACCATGGCACTTATAGAAACCATAGTTACATCATAAATGTCTTGTTAGGGATATAGATATCTGTTTCTAGTTAAAGTATGGACTTTAACACCTCTTCTCTACTTTTTCACGTTGCGATGGCTTTTATTCACACCTATTTTAGACCTATCAATAGTAGACAAGGACTTTAAACCATTATAGAAGTTATTTTTATTTCGGTATTTAATGGTTATTCATTTTATTTTGATCAGTTTATATATTCCTTCATTAGAAAACAATCTATTTTGATTTAAATAAGATTATTGTTGAGAATTTTATTATAAAAAAATATATCTTCAAACTAAAATATATGCATAAATAAGAGTAGAAATAAAAGAAAAAAAAAATCACAGGTTTTTGGACTTGATACATAACTATTATTATTCAAAATACAATTCTTCCGACAAAAATCATAAACTTTTATATAATTTCTCGTACAATATTTTGGATGAAAATTGTAAATTTTCTCATACAAATTTTTTTGACAAAAATTATTAAATTATAATGATTACTCTCAAGTCAATTCTTGATTCTCATTATAGTTTTCATTTATTATTTTCTTCATATTAATGGATATGAGATTTTGATTAATACACTTTTGAGAATCAACCATTATCATGAATGTGAAATCACTTTCTTCAAATATTTATCATGAAATTAATTAAAATAATGTGTACTATTGATTTACATGCTTTATGACATTTTTTACAATTAACTACTGTTTGTGGAAATTATTTTCTTGGCTTTAGCTAATCTACCTCTAGTGGAAAAATAACATTTTATGACATACAAAAATGATATATTATGATGTAGTTACTGGGGATATAGTTCTGGACGTTATAGTAAGTTTGCGCATTTTATGACGTAGTAGAAATTTATGTCATAATAGCTTGAACATATTATGATGTAGTTTCTGAAATCAATCATAATATGCGCACCTTAGATTCGAAGGTTTGTTCGGAGGAGATTCTAGAGTTCGAGGTAGGAAGGGATTTAATCGGTGGAAAAGGTTGGAACGAAGATTTAATCGGTGTAAATAGATAGAAACCGATCTCAATTGGTGAAAAATGAAGGAAAAGGCAAAACAATCGGTCAATAGGTGAGAGACAAGGAAAACCTAGCGAAAGATGAGGTTTGGTGTTTGAGGCGACGCTTGAGGTACCGAAAAAGATGTAGTTTGGTGAGGAGTGAACGCGAAATCGAGAGTGCTTCGAATGAAGCTATGATTCGGTGATGGTGAGGGAGGAGTGATCTTGGAGGAGTACGCGGTTTAGAGAGGAAGAGAGGAACGAGAGTGAGAGGGAAAATGAAATTAGAGATAGCGAGAGGGAAATGTGAAAAATTAGAGAGGCAGAAATATATTAAGACTGATTTCTAAAACTCAGTCATAATACATCAAGAAATTTCCACACCTTATGACAGGTGTCTAAATCTACGTAATAATATGTTTTAAATTTATTTACAAGTTTGCCATCGCGTTTCATATTATAACTGATGTACAAAATTACGTCATAATATGTCTCAAACTTATTTACAAGTTTGTCACCACGTTTCATATTATGACTGATGCACAAAACTACGTTATAATATGTCTTACTTTTATTACGATTCTGTCACCGGTCAACCTATTATGATGGATAATTTTTACCGATCATAATAGGTCCTCATAGAAAGGTATTTCTCCAATAGTGTTAAATTCACATGAATAAATAATTCAAACGTGATTAGTAAAACAAGTTAAAGTTTATACTTAAGTCTAACTACTAAAGAAGTGAAACTAATTAAATTTATAGACTTAATATTATTAGCTTGTATTTTGTGTGTTCAGTACTAAATTTACTTAAAATCAATTTTCTATAATCAAATTTTAACATCAACCATTTACATAATATTGTTTTTTAAAGTAAACACTCTTAAATTTTCTTGAGAAACACGGTTTATTTTATTGCAGTACATAAATATATGTTATCCACTAAATTAATAAAATAACATTTTCTTCAAAGAGAAGTTGAATTAAAAAATATGATTAAACAAAAAAAAATAGCCAAGTTAACCCCAAATTTTAATTCGGATTCACCCATACTGAAAGTCAGATATTAAGTTACAAAGTAGAAAACATATTTTCTTTTTTTTGTCAAAGTAAAAAAATATTCTTATTTTAAAGTTGAGCTTAAGTTTTATAAAAAAATAAAAGAAGTATTTTGACTTAGTTAAAACAAGTATTAATTATAATAAAAAAGAAATATTTATTATTATAATAATAATAATAAATATATTAATTACCTTAGTTTATGTTTGGATTTTCGGAAGAAACTAGGGGATGAAAAAGAAATTTGAGACGAGGGAAGGCCAAAGAATTATGAATTGTAAAAGAAGGGTATGTAAGATGAAAAAGTGAAGGAAACTGAAGTGGAGAGACACCGCGTGGAGAAGCGAAAAAGGAGAAGTGAAGACGCGAAATAGAGAAGACGATGCAAAATGAACTCTAAGACTGGGAGAAAATAAAAAATGAAAAGAGCAAATATTCTTTAATACACATCTACACATTTCATACATAACTTTTTACTTTTTTATTATAAAAATAATGTCAAATGTCAACCTACCATTACTCAAATGAAAACTGAGACGTAAAGAAGGTGAAAAATGAAAAGTGAAACACAAAGAAAATAAAAGTTAGGATTTTGAAAGTATTTTACTAGAAAATTTATTTAAATTCTCAAATTGAATGTGATATGTATGAATATGGGTGGAGATCATATTGACTAACAAAGATTAATTAATATTTTGGTTACTTAACATAATATAATTAATAGTAGAAATCATATTTAGCAGACTAACTATGTGACAATGAGTGTACTTAATGTGGTTCACTCACTAATTATTAGAAAGTTATACATACATTAAGTTTAAAGTAAATATTTGTACATTTTTTATTATTCCTAAAAGTTCTGACTAATTTGAGTGTTTGCAAGTATATTATCAAAATGATTAAGAAGAGAACATCTGAATCAGATGTAAAATTTAAATTTTGAATATGTAGTATATTGTGACCAACTTTATTATAAAATGAAAAGAGAAAATGAAATTGTGCATATCTATGCAACTTACACTCCATTGATGAAGGTGTAGTTGTTGGATAGATTGAGAAGTACTTCATTTATGGAGTGTATAGTGTGGTTTAATAGATTCAGATTTGCTATTATTAGAAATTGATGGCTACCATTCAAGGATTTTATCCCTTTATTCCAATTGATGTGAAGATGCTATCTGAATATGAGACCTGCCATGTGTGGGACAAGGTCTAATAATAAGGACGTGTGTGGTCCACTGCGTAATTAACGTCAGTAAGCGGATTAACGGAATTCCAAATCTCAATCTAGAACCATCATCATTTAGAAACAAAATTGTTAAAATTATTAAAGAAATATTGTAATACAGTTTTAATTTAAAGTACCTTTTTTTCCGTTGGTTATTAGGGTGAAATTTATGTAAGTTTTTATTTTTATTTTAGTTATTTATTATTTGTTAAGTTTAAAAAAGACTAAAATTCTTATTATTTGGTTATAATTTTGGTTTTAGTTATTCAATTTGATTTTTTTTACTAAGCTTTTTTTATAAATATTTTCATTAAATTAACCTTAAAAATGTTTTTTGTATTTATTACAAGTGTAAGTACTAGAAAATAGACTCTTAAGAGTAGATAGATGTATTAAAATAATGAGACTGAGTACTTAGTGTTAAAATAAGCTAACAGTATAAATATAAGTTTTAAAACACTCAGCTCATTATATCAGTACATTTTATCTCTCTAAAAACCCTATCTTCTACCTTTTCTCCTCCTTCTCTCTAAAATTACTCATTGTTGGTTCATCTGATCGGTGATCAGAACCTCCCTAGGCGATCCTGAGATCAAGGGCTTCCTTTTTCACTGATTAATTTCATGTTTAGAGCCGATAAGTTTGTCTCTCTTTGATTCTTGAAATTTCAGCAATTTCTGGTACATGCAAGCATTGTTCGGTTTTTCATCTGTTTATCGGTTCTTCATCTGGGTTCTGATTTTGTTTCTAGTACGGTGGTTGGTTTCCTTTCACCGATCCAAAGTTTGTAGGTTGTCCTAGGATCACTTGCGGCTTTGTAAAACTATGAAGAAGTTTAATTCTGTCAAGTTGTGCGGTTCGATTAAGAGGTAAGGGAAGCTAGTAATTTAATTATGTTTGTTTATGTTTGAAATTGTTGGTTAGACGTGTGCATGTATGAATAATTGGATGATTGACTGGATTTGTGTTTAAATGATGTGTATAGTCGAAACCTGTGCACGAGTTGGGTTTTTCGCATTATAGCGTTCGGTCTGTTATGTTAATGAAGTGATTGGTAGAAATCGGTTATGGGATTCTTTTGATTGATGTTATTATAGTTTGGGTATATTTAGATAGGTTTGAATTGATTTATAATTCGAAAGTGGAGGATTAGATATTGGCCAAGATATTCTAGTTTGGTTAAGTTAGGCATTGTTCATAATTCTGTAGAAGTTCTGCAGAATCATGTAGAATGCAGAGTGGTTACTGTTGATCGCTCAGTCTTGTTCTGTGCTCGGTTATTAACTAGAGTTGGTCTCCTCGGAGTCCTACCAGTTCCTGATCGTTCGGTCTTAGAAGAGTGGGTTTCCTAGCATAACACTCAGTCTTATACTAGCATTATTGTCAGTACTAGCGCTGGTTCTTGGTAGTGCTCGGTCTTGTACTAGCGCTCGTTCTTGGTAGTGCTCGGCCCCATTCTAACGCTCGTTCTTGGTAGTGCTTGGTCTTGTACTAGCGCTCATTCTTGGTAGTGTTCGGTCTTGTACAAGCGCTCGTTCGGTATAGTGCTCGGTTTTGTACTACCACTCATTCTTGTTAGCGCTCGGTCTTATACTAGCATTTATGTTAGTGTTATTGCTCGGTATAGTACTAGCATTTATGATAGTGTTAACGATTGGTATTATTGGGTTGTGTGGTCTGTTATTAGCGCTTGTTCTTATACTAATGCTCAATATCGTACTTGTATTAAGACATTAGTGTTCGGTTTAAGATAATAGTATTCGTTCTAAATCATTAGTTCTCGGTATAAGTTCAAGTGTTCGACTCCTACTTGAGTCTTACTCTCTAAATGACCATTCGGTCATGTTCACATGTAGGGACAATTTCTCCCGTTCGGTCTTGTTCATAGGCTATGTTGATCTTTTCGTTCGATCTCCAACGTTCACAGAGTTCCCGGTCTTATGAGTAAAGATATGATTGTTGAATGAAATTATATGTTATATAATGATGAGGATTTATGTTTTCAAGTATTGTGAAAGAGAATTCCAAGGAGGAAAGTCTTGTGGATGGTATTAAATGGTAAAGTATGAATGTGGGTATCGTGCTAAGCTGGTGTTTATCCTGATATTCTGTGATTACTCATGCTCAAGTAGAGAGGAGTAACTCATGTGTGAGAATGACAAGAGGTCCTTTAACCTCAAGGTATCGAGGTAATCTTCACTGGACTAACTTTGTGGGGTAGCTTGATGGGGGTCTTGCTGTTTCACCACCACCAGTGCAGAAACACCTGTAGCTACATATTCATATAGTCTGGACAGTCAGAATAAAAGTGGTCGGTTATAACATGCTTGTATGATTTCTGTATATATATGATTGTATTATATGTTTACCCTTATTTTTCTGTCTTGTCATGTTGTTCGTTCGGTCGTCTGTGTCTTTGCAATTATCACCTTGTGGGTGTGAGCTGAGTGCGAAGAGGATTCTCTAGAGCAAGTGTTGAGCAAGGAGTCTTCAATCCCTTAGGATAAACCTTCGGTTGATACACCTCTTGTATGACCGATCGATCTGCTCTTATTTTTGTATTAGTGTAGGGCCGTTCGGTGTAATACACTGATTGTATGATCGTTCGGTTGATTCTTATGGTTTGTTTCAGTATAAGGTTCTATAAAGTTTTAAATTTGTAGTTATTTTAGGATAACTATAAGTTAGCTTTATTTCCTGTAACTGTTCTATTTTATTGTAAATGTAAGTACTCTTAAATATAGTTTACAGCTATATTTTTGGATGTTAGAACAAGAATATTTAAAATTTTTATTTTTTTTTTAATTTCTTTCAAAAAACTTGTTGTTTACTTTTAAGTTTTTATCACATATTTGACTATGATTGTGTTAATTAGACAATCATGATAGTATCACACATACTCTTAGTGTAATGTCACAATATTTTGTATTCAATTTTATGTTTATATTTGAAATTTTGAGTGAATTCAATCTTAACTTTTGAAAAATACAATAATATTACTTTTTTCAAAATGAAATAAAAGAATGAGATCAAATTAATAATTAAACATAACTACAACTTATATATATATATATATATATATATAATTTATTTTAGAATTTATATATTAAATTACTTCCATTAAAATAATTTTTAAATTTTAATATTTAAAATAATTTAAACTTTATATTTTTCTTTGTTTAAAAAACTATTTTTCCTTTGTTTAAAAAATTATATTTGAACTAATTTTGAAAAATGTATGTTATTTTGTTTAAAAAACTGTATTTCAAATATTAAAATTCAAAAAGTACAAGGTGTCCCTTTATATAAAGTTATAAGATTGATTTAGTGTTTAAAATTGAAATGAAGGGTGAGAGAGGTTAAATTCAACTCTCCATTTGTTAATAAAAAAAGGGCGTCACTTTAGATTTATAATTTTCATATTTTAATAAGAATTATAAGTTTAAAATAAATTTTTTTATTGAAATTAAAAATAGAAAAAATAAACTTAATTTTACTATTTAGGTGAGTTTAACCCTTTCCCGGTTAATAAAACTAACAATTACCATTTGTAGATAATAAAAAAAAGTGTCATTTTACATTTATATTTTTAATACTAAAAAACTTATAAGTTTAAAATAGGATATTTTTTTATTGAAATTAAAAACATAAAAAATAATATTAATTTCACGTTTTGGTGAGTTCAACTTCTCGTTAACAAAACTAACAACTAACATTTGTCCATAAAAAAATTTCCTTTAAATTTATATTTTTAATATTAAAAAAAAAAGTTAGAAATTTAAAATATAATTTTTTATTGAAATTATAAATGTAAAAAATAAAATTAATTTTGTGGTTCAACTCTCTCCACTAACAAAACTAACTACTAATACTCTCCAGTAAAATAAAGTGTCACTTTACAATTACATCTTTAATATTTTTAAAAAAATTATAAGATTAAAATAAGGATTATTTTCTTGAAATTAAAAATCTAAAATATAAAATTAATTTTACTATTTTAGTAGAGTGATTTGAGGTATAAATTATAAAAAGTTATTTGAATATGTATATATAAATTATAATTAGACTTAATTGTTAATTTGATTTCAAATTGAAAAAAATAATATGGCTTCATTTTAAAAAAATTATAATATAATTGAGTCAAATTTTTTAATATAGAAACTGAATTGAATACCAACATTATCACATAGTATTAACAGTATCATGTGACATGACCTCACAAACAACAAAAACTACTTAAAAATAGACTGAGAAAATTAAAAAAATTAAAAATTAAAAATTAAAATAAAAATATTATAAATTAATATATAAAAATGACGTTAATTTCAATATAATAAAAAGAATATAATTTAATTATTTTAACAAAAATGGAAAGTTAATTAAAAAAAACCAAATTGAATAACTAAAACAAAGATTATAACTAAATAAAAACTTTGCATTTAATAGAATATCAATTTCTTTTGCGGTTCCATAGGAAGATACATCTTATGAGAGATGTCCATTTATAAAGAGTAAAAGACTTGACCTACGATTACAAACTCTCACAATTCGGTAAATAGAAAATTTTCAAAACTGATGTTTTAAAATATATTAGTTTCGTAAATATATTATCTATTTTGAATGACCATTCTTAAGTTTAAAAAGAAAACACAAAAACACGATTAAAATTCAAAGAAAATATCATTCATTTATGTATTATCATATGTGCATTATCTTAACAATGTATAAAACGGCATGGTGATTATTATAACAAGTCCTAGTACTCTTCTAACATTATTAAAACATTGCAGAATGGTCAACGAGATGATCAATTCTTTGAGAATTGGTGGGAGATAAGAATTCAAGTTTTCTTCTACCTTACTATATTTATCTAAATATAGAATAAAAATATGAAGATAATGTGCAAAATGTTTTTTTTTTTGCTTTGTAAGATATAGAATCTAAGTTTGTTTTATTTGGTTGTGTATTTGACCATCCATTGTTTTGGAACAAATTTGCTTAATCATATCTCCAATTTGTTCTATGTGCGTGCATCGCATGGAACCTTGTACTTTTCAACAATTCTTAGTACCTTGTACCTTGGTTAAGAATCATTTGGCGTTTTCCATAATCTTTGTGTAACTAACTAATTTTATACACTAGATCCGTTGAGGAAACATATTTAATGGAAAACATCATCTTTCGAAAATAATATGAGAATAAAATGAGTAAATAACGGTTGTTTGGTAGGTTACTACAGGAAAATGTGAAAATTCCTCGCAGAATATTACCGATGGCACTTAGGCCATCAGTAATGCCATGACCAATTTACTTACCGGCAGATATGTGACCGTCGATAGGTTGCTCAATATTTAATCCCTAAAACTTGGGTTTTCCTACCACAACTTTCATTCTTCGAAACAAAAAATCCTATTTCGATGCTTCGAACCAAAGAATAGTAGCTTGAGGTGATTGACGTTCTAAGCTCGTCTTTCAATCACGGACACCTTCTCCGTCATTTGTAGAACATCCATCGGTTGCGCTTCGTCTGGGTTTGAACGATCTCCTTCTTCAATTTAGGGTTCCCCAATTCGCAAACGTAGAGGGTCTCCATCATTGGTGCCAGGGTTCCTTCAAGAGGATAGTTTTGTGGGTCGTGGAGGGTTCGTGGATTGTTGGTGAGTTAAGCACGGTGTAGGGTTGGTGCGTCGTTGGGCTTCGAACATTAAGTCCTCTTCTTCTGCCCTATTCTTCTGTCTAAAGTACTTGATTAGTTAATTGTGTGATTGTGAGTATTATGAATGTTGTGGGCCGCTGATTATTTTAGTTCTTCGATTTTGATTTTGCTTTGAACATTTGATTCTCTATTTGTCTTTTTGTAAGACCCAACAAAATTGTATAGATTGTGGTATAAATTAATGAACTGAAATGTTGGTTATCAATAAAATAAGATTTATACGAGAAATGATAGTGAGAGGTGTGCCGGGAGAATAGGGAGGAAAGGGGATTAAATCGCCTTATTGTAACGTGAGGAAAAATTGAGGGAGGGGGGGGGGGAGCGAAAGAGGAGCCTTTCTGATGTTTTAGATGTTGGGTGTGATGGTTAGAGAGTGATTCGGAGGACGATGGATTTTGGTTGTAGGGTTCTGTGAGTGGCTGGAAAACACAGGCGTTGAGATGCGAAATAAAGGAAGTACAACCAAGAACAAAGGGGCTAATTGAGAAGAAGTGGAAGTAGAGCGAAAGACGTTGAGTTATCCGAATATTGTTGTGAAACGTGTTAAAGTGAGGGAAGTAGTTTTGTGGTCTTGCTGGAAGGTTTAGACATCTTAGACTTGGTGGAATTTGAGTGCAGTGCTTATTGATATGTTTGAGTCAGTTTTATTTCCTAGATGTTTCACGTGACTATATCTTTGGTTGTTTAAGTGCAGCCAAAATATGATGTCTTTATGTTTTCCTTTGGATGAATTATTCGTTTGGACTAAAGTATGGTTGAAAATTACTAACTAGGTTGTGTAAAACTGGAATTATCTAGATGATGTGGTCTTCCAATGAAAACCAAGGGTAATAAACTTAACATGGATAACAAAATTGTAAGTGTCAATCTGAATTATTGAGATGCCATGTATATTATCGGTGAAGTAATATAAAGCCTTGTAGATGCTCATAAGTATGATAAAATTATAATTGTATTTGGATACTGGAAATAATTGAATGAAATGGCTTTATCTTTTGTTATAGCCTTGAAATTAGATGTTTAAAAATTTATAGATGTTGAAGTTACATGCTATGTAGTTTATCTTTTTATTATGGGGTGCATATTAGCTAGTGAAGATACTTGGGGTAAACTTGTATGCGATAGGAGTATAGGGTATATACTCATTATTATATGTTGTCCAAATTTAAGGAAACATTACTTTTTATTATTGCACATGTGTGACCTAGCTTAATAATTATAAGTCTGTAAAACTGATTAGAATAGTGACTGTTTTGGGGAAGTGTTGCATGTTATTGGTTGTCAAGACTTGTTTCACTTATACGTTGTTTAGTCAATAAGTTTTGATGTTTTATGAATGACTCAATTGTTGTAGGAATTGATGTTATTGCATTATGAATCATTAAGTATTAATAGACCTATATATGTATCATGCAACGGGGATTTTAGTTGTATAGTTGGTGGTTGGAATGTAATTGAAGGAATGCTTTCATTAATGCTTGGCCAATTTCGATTTAAACTTTGACATGATATGGACTTTGTGTGTTGTTAGGCTTGCTTTAAAACTCCTAAAATGTTATGATAGATATTTATTTGTATAACTTAGGTAGTAGAACTTTGTTGATATATGATAGTAGTCAGGTGTTTAAGTGTTAAGTGTATGAGTCTAGTATTTTCTTTGGTTGATTAGATTATCATAGTAGGCAGTGTACAAATAGCACTGCAACCTGCATTCTACGTTACCGATGGCCTTACCAACGGATATATCCCTAGGTAATAGCCATCGTGTCTCTGAATTACCGACAGTCAGAATATAATCATCGAAGGTCATAATTCGTCGATAATTACCAACGGATTATAGCCTAAGGTAACTATTTGCAATCGTCGGTAATTATTGACGGATTGGGGTCTTCGATAAAAACCGTCAGTAATTATCGACAATCGTGTTCGTCGATAACATCCGTCGGTAAAATTACCGACGACCATATTCTGTCAGTAGAGATTTTTGATAAGCTTTTTACAGAGAAATTCATAGCCCTCGATAATCCGTCGGTAATGGATGTTTATCGACAACTTTTTTATTATCGATCGATCAAATTCGTCGGTAATTAATTCCCATTTTGTAGTGGTAAGTACTCAATTCTATTTAATAATTGTAAATAACTCAATTTAATTTAAATAAAATATCAAATTCATTTTTCTCTAACGAAAAAAAATAATTTCATTCAACTTTTGTACATGAAAAAAATCCTTAACAAAAACAACAAACCCATTATACCCGTGATTCGAATATAGTTGTACTAAAAAGATAAGATGAAGCTAAATAAAATATGTTTTACGTATGTTTTCTTACATTTATCTTTCTTCTTTTATGAAAAAGATTTGTTTTTACACTTATAAATGAGCTCAATCTTGTAATTATTCATTTGTTACTCATTGGAAAGATGTAATAGGAAGTACAAAGTGTGTAATTATTGTACAGGAAAGTGTACATGTTGTCAGTCATAATTCGCTAAGCACAAGCCATAATTCGCAGTGCTAGAAGGAAGTCATTCGCACAACGCACTAGAGCTATCGCTGAGCATATGTCATCAGTTGAAGAACAACAGTTAAGAAATTTGAACAACACATACACTTGTGCGCTGAGCGAATTAATTAAATGATGTTGGCTTAAGAGACATGACAAAAAGACAAAAATGATCTTCTGACACAAACAGAGCACGAAAAATACTGGAGAACTTCAGAAGACCATCAAGAGACACTTCAAGACATCAAGACTTCGCTTTCTGCAAGGAATTCTTGTAAAGAGTATGTTCTACATGTCTAGGAAAGGCTAGTTTTTCTGTTCATTTGGAATTGGTTATATGACTCTACATTAATGTAATTTTCCTCTGCAATATATGTTTGTGTTCTTATGCTTTTCTTGACTTGCTTATGATTATACGGAAGTATAATTTTATTTAAACATTCTTTTGTACTCAGAAGTATTTTTAGAACAAAAACGTAAGAAAAACAACTAGAAGTAACTACGCTAGGAATAGCTTCTGTGCTTTTGGTCATGCTCAACATCTGAAATTAATTCAAAGTTATCTGTTAAATTAATTAAGGAGTTAATAATTTAATAGATAATTTTAGAACTTGCTTTAAGGAATTAAATTAAGATACGCTTATGTGAATGCTCGAATAGAGAACATATGTTGTTCAGGATGTTACTGTAATTTTAGTCTAAGACCAATTCTAGTGATCTTTATTCCAATTTTACAATCTTAAATTTTTACATTGTTAATTTCATGCTATTTTCCAAAGTTGAAATCAAATGTTGTCATCAGTAATTGATTTTGATAAATAATCTTGAAAGAATAATATGACTCAGATTCCCTTGGGAGAACGATACTTTACTTATTCATTGTATTACTTGTAACGATTTGGTATACTTGCCAAAAAGTTATCAAGTTTTTGGCACCGTTGCCGATGAATTTGTGCGAAGCCTTGCGCAGAGCAAGCAAATATGTGATACGAGGTCCTGTCTTGCTACTCTTGCTACTCTTGCTAGTC
The DNA here is from genome assembly GCF_029865625.1 of Vigna umbellata. NCBI lineage: Eukaryota > Viridiplantae > Streptophyta > Magnoliopsida > Fabales > Fabaceae > Vigna > Vigna umbellata. The sequence goes on along the minus strand of NC_142173.1, from coordinate 51,965,534 downwards.
TCGCTATACGCATAGCAGATGTGAGCTTAACAAGAGTAGTTGGAAGAATAATATAAAAAAATGAGGAGTGGTCACAAAAAGAAATAATAAAATAATAATTTTGGTTATTCGCACAGCGCACAGCTGAAGTGCGCTCAATGGCTAACCCCAAAAATTCAAAAATATTATAAAATATTGAAAAAGTTCAGAAAAATAGGGAAGCATTAAATGTGAGCTGATTCGCACATCGCACAACTGTGATGCACTCTGCGAATTTACTCGTAGGATTTTTTTTTAGTTTTTAACTCTTCCCTTTTTAATTTTTACCACTCCTCGAAAATTTTACCCTAGCCACCACACTCCTTTCTCAGTTTCGCACCGCGCGCCTCAGATTCTCTCCCTCATTCTCCCTTAAACTCCATTGCTACCTTCACCAAGCTTCTTCTTTGCACGCATTATTCTTGTCACATTTTTCGTCTTCATCACTTCTAACCTACATTCCAGGTATGTTGTTCCTTCGTTCATGTTCAAGTTTAACTTTTTTCTAAGTGTGTTCATATTACTAGTTTAGGAGTTATTGTTCAATGGTCAGTTCATAGTGAGTGTTAGTTTGTTGTCCATTGTGTGCACTGCAAGATGAATGTGATTCAATGCATTTTGGTGGTTCATGAATGATTCGCATAGCATCTGGAATTTATTTTGAAAAGATGATTGAAAATTTTTACCTTTGTCTGGACCACATTTGACCTTTGAATCTTTTCACTGTTGCATGTGCTAATTTTAGTCTAAGTCGCAAAGTGAGGGGTTCGCATAGCGACTCACCCTATTTTGTCACCATCGGTATGCGAAAGTTGCGCACAGCAAATTCATAGCATTGCAATGTTGTTTCTGATTTTGGCACATTCGCCAAGCGCAACCTTTCGCATAGCGAATTCCCCGTTCTAGAGCCACTATTTTTTCATTTTCGCTCAGCGCACAATTGCGCATAGCGAATCCTCACTGGTAGCACCACTATTTTGCTTGATGTTAATGTTCTGACCTGCTGTGCCACAATTGTTTGCACTTTACCTTTTTTTTTTTTGCAGAAATGTCACCTGCTAAGTTTACTCAAGAGAAGAAGAGGAAGACCAGCAGAAGGTCTTCTTCAAGATCCCAACCTATGGAAGAACAAGAGGAGAACATGGTCCTAAACTACGATCAGGATCGTTTTGTTTCAAAGGCGGCATTAGATAGGTTCCATCAGAACATCATGGGCAGAGGACTTTTACCTGAGAGAAGAGTTGAGTTGAAACCAGGGGAATATGATCACATCCAGGAAGAACTTGAGAGGAGGAGATGGCATTATGTTTTAGCCAACCTCTCTGATGAAATTAATGAGGTCTTGGTAAAGGAGTTTATGCAAATGCCTGGGAACTTGACCGCTCTCAATCTCGCCCTAGAGTCTCCAAGGTTAGGGGCAAGTTGATACGCTTTGACAAACGTTCTCTGAACAGAATGCTGCATACACTTACCTTTCAACAGTGCCCTTTTGGCACTTTCATGTCCAGCTATCCTGATCATGATCTTATTGCATCCACCTTGTGTCTACCAGGATATGGATATCAGCTAGGGACTAGTGGGACGTTGGTGCGCATTTTAAGAAAACATTTGAATTCATTGGCAACAATATGAAGCACCTTCTCTTTCACCAACATCAGTCTCAACTCCCACACTTCAGATATCAACTTGGAACCCTCATACATGGTATATTGTATCATCACAAGCATTGATATTAATGTTGGAGCCTATATTTCCCAGGAGATGACTCTTATTGCTAATATTGATTCTTGCAAACTCGATTTTCCAGCTCTGGTGACAGCTTTATGTAAAGCTAATGGAGTAGAAGGGGTGTCAGATACTCCTAAATTACAACCCTCCTCAACAAAAAGTTCTTTGACCGTAATTGCACCAATAGGGCAGAGTTGTCAGCTATGCATGCCCCTCCTCCAGTTCCCCCTCCACTCAGAAAACTATAGTAGCTAGACCACCCTCAGCCCCCTCAGTTCCTTCAGAAGACATGTTTACTGACTACATGCGTCAGAGTCTAGCTCGATAGGACAACATACGTGACTGATGCACCAGTATGAGGCAGGGCCAAGTGTCCTTACAGAACAACATGTATAACCTTTCACTTGGCATACCTAGCTTCCCTATAGATACCCTGATGACTGGAACACAGTTTGCGACACATATTTTATGGCTTGAGGGTAGGCTTGAGTCTAGGTGGGGGAGTGCTTACCCAGCAGCACCAGAGCCAGAACCAGAGCAGGAGGAGGACATGATGGTAGGTGATGGTAATGAGGAAGACGAGGAGCCTAATCTGAGATGGACACAGCCTAGTCACCAGCCTCAGGACTTAACTTGGTGATTTTTGGTAGAAAATGGACAGAGACTTAGCCTGCTGATTTTTGTGTTATTGTGATTGTGTTATTTGAGTTTAGTTGTTATTATGTTGGAATTATGTTTAATGTGTTAGTTGTCAAGACATGTGACTTTTTGATTTAATGGTTATGCATTATCTTGATTAAGTTGATGTGATTCTTGAAGATGATAACATGTATGGTTGTGGTTGCAATGTGATTCATATTTTTATATGTGTGTATGAATATGACCAAATTTGTGAGTGTTGAGAGCATGTGCTGATTGAGAGATACTATGAGTTGTCTAGATATGGAATTGACGTTTGTAAGATTTTGATTCTACGTAAATACACACACTTTTTGGTTAAGGATGAGAAAGGCATTGTTGTTATTATTGTACAGCTACTTGGCCAGATAACCAACCTTGATACATTGTGATACACTTGTGAACCCTTTTTGAGCCTTGATTTCTTTCTTTCACCTTGAGTCTGTTATATGTTATACTACCTTACACCCTAAAAGAGAATATGTATTATGCTTTAATTGAGGTTAAGGTTGAATTCAAGTTTGGGGGAAGAAAAGATCATAGAAAAAAAAGGATTGATAAAAAGGGTGCTTGTACTGAAGAAGAAGGTTGAGCTGTGAAAGAAAATGGTATGTGTATGATATCTATTGGGATTTGATTATTGGATTGGAAATTGAAGCATGTACTAATGTTCTCTATTTAAGTGGTGTCTTTGAATCCAAGAAAAACCATGATTCTTTTTCTTGCCAAGCCAAACCATAACCTAAAAAGACCTTTGGACTTAACCAATCATGTGTGAAGTGTGTGAATTAAATGAAATGCAAAAGCTGATGAAGTTCTATGAAAACTCTACTGTCATGTGAGGACAAACACTTGAGTGGGGAGTAATGCTAAATGTTGATTTGGATGTTCATATGCATAGGTGATTTTGTGAGTGATGCACCAATGTCCTACTTGTTTGAAATCTTTGCGAATGGATGTGATTTTTTCTGATGTGCAAAGTCATTTTATCAAAATGTGAAATGTCTGTTGTGATTTTCATTTTCTTTTGTGATTTAGTGAGTCATTGCGCAAATAATTGATTATTACATAGAATAATCGATTATCACTATTTCATTTAATACTGTCCAAGTCTCTGGAATAATCGATTATTGCTCAGGATAATCGATTATCATATTTTGAAAACCCAATAACGAACACAAATAATCGATTATCACTTATGATAATCGATTATCAGTGGCAGTTGAGAGATGTCTTTTCAGTTTCTGTCCCTGCACAAAACTAGGCTTATAAATAGAGGTCTTCACAACTCTTAGAATAAAACTTTTCAATTGAGAGTATTAGAGCTTTGTGCCTAAGGGAAGCTCTCTGTGAGTGAAAAGGATCTATGCCATTTTGAGAATACAGTTTGTCTGAGGAAGTTCTCAAAGTGATAGAGTGCTCTTGTCTGGTCTTGTGAATAGGAGAAGCTCGCGCTTTATGTGTCAAAGGTCGGAGCAGTTCTCTTCAAGTTGGCAGAGCTGTTGCTTCCGGTTCGTGCGTCGAAGGAATCTCTTCCGGTTTGTTTATCGAAGGAAGTTACTTGTTGCACTCTTCTGGTTTGTTTGTCGAAGGAAGGTGTTTTCTATTCTTTGCTCATTTCATTATTTTGTAATCTATACAACTATATTTTTAGTGAAAAAGGTTAATCACTATTTATAGTGATTAACGACTGGACGTAGAATCTTTTGATTCAAACCAGGATAAAAGTTCTGTGTTGATTTTCTTGATCCCTAAACTCTTAGCACGTCAACTGTTCGATAAAAGTTCGCTAAGAAAATCAAATTTTGAAACCTACTATTTTAACTTGTGTTGTGATTACACACTTTCCGCTATCTATATTTTATTCCGCTGCGCGACTCTATATCGATACCAATTGTTCCGACACTTCAAGACATCAAGACTTCGTTCTCTGCAAGGAATTCCTATAAAGAGTATGTTCTACATGTCTAGGAGAGGCTAGTTTTTCTGTTCATTTAGAATTGGTTGTATGACTCTACATTAATGTAATTTTCCTGTGCAATATATGTCTGTGTTCTTGTGCTTTTCTTGACTTTCTTATGATCATACGAAAGTATAATTTTATTTAAACGTTCTTTAGAACAGAAACGTAAGAAAAGCAACTAAAAGTAATTACGCTAGGAATAACTTTTGTGCTTTTGGTCATTCTCAACATCTGAAATTAATGCAAAGTTATCTATTAAATTAATTAAGGAATTAATAATTTAATAAATAATTTTAGAACTTGCTTTAAGGAGTTAAATCAAGATTCGCTTATGTGAATGCTTGAATAGAGAACGTATGTTGTTTAGGATGTTACTGTAAATTTAGTCTAAGACTAATTCGTGTGATCTTTATTCCAATTTTACAATCTTAAACTTTTACGTTGTTAATTTCATGCTATTTTCCAAAGTGGAAATCAAATGTTTTCATCAATAATTGATTTTGATAAATAAGCTTGAAAGAATAACGTGATTCAAATTTCCTTGGGAGAATGATACTTTACTTATTCATTGTATTACTTGTAACGATTTAGTATACTTGCCAAAACTTTATCAAATATTACTATGTTTTCTAATAATTTTTCTATTAAAAGATTTATGTGCAAAAGTAAAAGAATAATTTTTTTTATCAGCAAATACGTGAGAACTCAACTAAAAGTTATTATAAATAAAAGACAACATCAACGAAAGTGAAATTTTGGTAGTGTAATTTGTTTCTATGAAACTTCAAATCTATAAAAGATGGACGTGAGTATCGCCACTCCGAGGTTTACCTTTAAATCAAATCATAGTTAGCCAATCTATCGGCAGAGGAATTGTCTTGAAGATAGGGGGAGTTTCCAAAAACATATCGAAACAAAGTTAAACATATTCTTTGTTTTTCGCTATAATTCATTGTATTTTCATAGTAAGGGACACGTCCATCAATTGATGACATCTAATCTTTGGTTGGGAGAACATGGTATTAGAGATGTAGTTCTCAGTCTTCGGTAGTCACTTAACCTTTACAAAGTTTTCGATAATCGAACAACATCTACTGGACACGAGATACCCGATATCAGGTATCCAATATAAGGTATCCGGTTTGTATTTAGTTAGTTAATCATCTTTAAATCATAGTTGATAAAAGTAAAGAATCTTCCCCTATACAATACAAATTTTATTCTATTGAATGTGAAAAATCCTTATATTTTTTAATGAAATATTTAATCAATGACGTTACCCTCTCTTTTTTTGTAGTCTAAAGGAAAATATCATAAATTTGGACATTAAGTTCTAAAAGATTAAATCAAATGTTATAAAATTAAATATTCATATCACCTACAATTAAATATATAATATTTTAAACATTTTATAGAGTTAATTGAAATTCAATTCAACTTCAAACTTAACTAAACTTAAAATTATATATTGTAATGTAGGACCACCCGGTCAGCCAAAGGACCGGGCAGCTGACCATCCAGTGAGAAAACGATTGACCGGTCTCGAAATTATTCTGAGCAATAATAGCCATGAATGGGAAGTTAATAAAAATAATTGTCATTTATTGACAATTAACAGGAATAATGTCATTTAGTGGTGATTAATGAGTCAGACCTAATGGTAAGCTCATTGTAATAATTTATAAATATTTGTCTGACAGAAAAGGAAGATAATTTAACTCTAATTATTAATATTTATTAGAAGATTATTACGTAAAGTCTTTGACTGACTTGAGTATCAGAGTGTCTTTTGCAGGCACCTGCACCTATGGCTAGGATAGGAAGAAGAGAGAGAATAACACAACTGGATGATGGAACAGACAACTTTGAATGCTTTAGGTTAGGGATCTCAACCCTACCGAAACATTTTGGCGCCCACTATGAGGCCGAACGACATCCTCATAGAAGCACGAGGAACCAGATGGGCGCTCGGTCTCAGCATTGTTGCTTCGGTTATAAAAAGTTCATTACCTGCATATTCTTATTCTCGTACTATTTACCACTAAGTGCAAGGTTATAATTTTTTTTTTTACAAAAGCCATTATAAGAACATATAAGTCCAAAACTCTATATTTGTGTTCAAAATATGGATGAACTTTTTTTGATATATATATTTCAAGGGGAGAAAATGAATCCCTTTCTTTTTGCTTTTGAGATTTAGTTTGCTTTATTATCCTTAGCTACAGTTGCAAGTAATTATCAGAACATTTTTAATTCACAACAAGCTGGAGAAGGAGTAGAAAATCCCGACGACATGGGTGGCATGGGATGTAGTGCAAAACTCATTGTTAACCACTACAAGCTGAGGAGCAACATCAAGAGCTACAACCTGTGCAGCATGGGATGCAGTGCGGAACTCATTTTCGTTGACCTGGCTAAGGACCTTCTCAAAGTCAACCCTAACTCCTACGCCCTAGTGCTTAGCACGGACAACATAACCCTTAATTGGTACTTCAGCAACGATTACTCCATGCTCCTCTGCAACTGCATTTCCCGAATAGGCGGCGTAGCCGTCCTCCTCTCCATCTACCAAATAACCTTTATGTTCGAGTGCAAAAATAAATAAATAAATGATAAATTAATTGATGAACTGACCACTTACTTTCCTCATGAAAAGGAGGGTATTTTTAAATTTTGCAGTGAATGTTGGAAGATTTTCAATGCACTTCAGAGGGAATGCTTTCTTATTTGTCTCCATTCTGATGTAAACATGGTCATCTCTGCATTAACTTTAAGCAATAAATTGTACTCTTTGACCTATGTATTTTGAGGCTACTTTTCAGGTTCATATTTGCGGGAGGAATATTCATACACAATAAGGGATATCTTAAAATAATTTATATAGTCCATCTAAGGCTTAAGTACAAGAAAGGCTCCGTGATTGGAGTCCCTCGCTAGAAGCACCCTCCATGAATGGGGTCTTCAAATAGTTGGGATCATTCAGTCTCAACGCATCCTAATGCAATTATCTCAACATGGATAGGCTTTAATGTTAATTGCTCAAAAACGTGTTAGCCTTCCTATCTCATGATTTTGGGCCATTCATGGTAAACCATTTTTCTTTTGTGCAGGATATAGCCCGGACAGACCTTGGTCTCTTTCCCGCTCGGTCACAAGGCATTAAGCACTAATATGTCGGCCATGAAACCTCTTAATATCGATATCTCATTTTTTATCTTCAAACATTCAACCGAAGACCACCGGACGGTCTCGCTTGCCCGGTCGTCCGGTCTTATAACAAAATACATTAACATTAATTGTTTAAGTCATAAATGTGTTAGTCTAATTGTTTAACATTTTTCTGATCTTTTAAAGTTGAATCATTATTCTTCAGTGTAGAGGACAAAACTCTACATACAAATCACTTGGCCAACTAGAGCTTATTGCTTGGTGAGGAATGCGTCCATAGCTCTCACTTGAACCATTCCGACCTAGGGAACGCTTTTGTAGCTCCTAGAGTATGCACTAGTGCAGAAATCACTTTAAATGTTCGTTATTTTGGGCTTTTTACGTCCGACCCATGTCGGACGTCTATAAGGGTGACGTTGATGGGACGTCCGACCTGTTTAGTCAGACATCTACATAGATGTCTGACTTGTGCAGGTCGAACGTCTAAGACCTTGGAACGAGTTTGGCCTCTGTAATTCATTGGACGTCTCTGTATGCACTGACTAACGTCTATAGACGTCCGATGTTGCATTACCAGACGTCTAGGGGGTATTTTTTTAAAAAAAAATTATTTATTTTTGTAATAAAACCACACCTGAAAAGCAGAAAATTGTCCCAGAACATTGTAATATTATATATCAACTCGTTTGAAGTTAACAAAGTAGTAAAAAACAATCCAAAACCTAAACTATCAAAAGTTAAAGTTAAACTAAATCTAAATATGTTGAACAACAATAATAAATCTTCCTATCTATGTCCATCTTTGCAGAAGATAAGTTGTCCACTCTTGTCTTATCTTCTTAATTGCGTCCTCTGGTATAGAAGATGTACTCTTGAAGCACTGCAAAACGAAGAAAGATGCATTATGTACCTATCTTACAACAAAGTTAAGTTGTTAGAAACTAAGAATCTAAATAAGTTAAGCATCATTACCTCATTCCAATCATCTGTAATAACAGCTCGAATGATGGTCTTAATCCAAGACATGACATAGTACCCACATTCCCATGAATTTAGCTGCTTGTTACACTAAAATGAAAAACTAAATAGTCAAGCATTTAGATCATTCAATAACTAGTAAAATAAATTATAACTATAAATGACTTACAACCTTTGGATACATAACGAATACTAGTTGACATCGATTTTTACCCATTACTCTATTTAAATTGAAAACACAAGGTAATATTAATATAACTATATTTATCATAAAATGCGAAGGTCAAAATGAATTTGAAACATAAAAAGAGAAACACTTACCCTTGAAGCATGTTTATTAAGTCATTTTTCATCTTCTAGTACAGCGAACAAAACCATACAATTTTACATTGTTTGGTAATGATGAACATCAGCTGCCAATGAGACCTATCATGATTCATAAATAGTTAGTAAACTAATTAAGAAAACTTTAATGAAATTTTACATCAAGCAACCCATACCCATCAATGTATGGCACAAAGTATATGTCTTTGTTTGACTCAGTCATCCATGTTTCCAAATACTTTTGTTTGCTCTCAATTGTGTTACCAGAAGGTTGGATGGTCTGAGGTTCAACAAATTCGTACATGGAAGACCGTACATGTTATAGCAAATTATGAAAAATAATTTTCCCAAACTGTCCAATCGGACAATTCAAAATTTAACACAAACGATTAAAAGATTAATCGTTTGTGTTAAATTTCAAACGGGAACTAAGTTTCACTCAATTATATACTAATAACCTAACATACCAATCATAACAACACAACAAAACTTTATCACATGCATATTCAAAAGCCAATAACATGCATATGCAAAAGCCAATAACATGCATACACAAAAGTCAATAACATGTATATCTCCAAAAGCCAAAGACATGCAAATCCAAAAGCCAACAACATGAAAATTTGATGGTTAATAACACACATATTCGAAAGTTAATAACATGCATATCCAAATGTCAAAAACATGTACATACCGAAAAGCCAATATATAACATGCATAGACAAAAACTTTTAAACAAGAATGCTAACCTTCTTAACCGATTACAAACATAGTGGAGGAATTGGAGGAGTGGAAAACGCAAAAACAAGCTGCCAAAAACGGAAGAAATCAACGCCCAAGGAAACCAGCAAAACCAAAACACAACGAAAACTGATTTTAATCGGTTCAAATGGAAGATAATTCATCAAAGACTTATTTAATCGGAGTAAAAGTAAGTTTAAATGGTCCAAAAGACAAAAAATGTACCTGAAAATGCCAAGCCGAGAGAGAAAACGTGAGAAGAAAGATGATGAATAGTGCACGTAACTGCCCCGAGTTCGCGCAAAGTGTAATAAAACACCTTAGACGTCGGGGCCCTTTCCCATCGGACGTCTATAGAGACATCATACGTCTGACTTATGGGGCCCGGACGTCTATGTCTATTTAAAATTTAATTTTGGCGGAGGCTATATACGTTCGATATATGGGGCCCGGACGTCTATAGGGACATCATAGGGGCCCGAACGTCTAAAGCAATGGAACAGGGCAACTTTTCACCTACTTGGCAGGTAATCAGACATCCGACATGGGGGGCCCGAACGTTTAAAGCAATGGATCAAGGCAACTTTTCAGCTACCTATCAGGTCATTAGGCGTCCGACATTAGGGCTCGAACGTCTATATGGACCTCAGACGTCTGACATAGGGGCCCGGACGTCTAAAGCAATGGATTAGGGCAACTTTTATCTTACCTGTCAGATCATTAAGCGTCCGACATAGGGGCTCGGACGTCTATAGAGACATCAGACGTCGGGGACCAGCCCGGTCGGACGTTTACAACATTAACTTATTTACAGAAGTGCCACCGATCATTTTTTACATGGGATATTCGGGGGTCGGACGTCTAAAGGGTGACATTAAATGTCTTTTTTGCACTAGTGACGCCACTTGGTGAGGAATGCTTTCGTAGCTCTCACTTGAGCCTCTTCGACCTAGGGAACATTTTTCGTAACTCCTAGCGTCCACCTCTCGGGGGTAGAAAGGGATGAAGACTTAAAGTGCATCAAAAATAGACTCCTTAATACAACGTGAACCACCTCTCTTAAGCTGATAATAACCCATGCGCACCTCTTCCAATAAAGAGCTTGCTTGGGCTTGGAGAGCTTGTGTACTATAGGACCACCCGATCAGCCAAAGGATCGGGCGGCTGACCATCCAATGAGAAAATGATCGACCGGTCTAGAAATTATTCTGAGCAATAATAGCCATCAATGGGAAGTTAATGAAAATAATTGTCATTTATTGACAATTAACAGGAATAATGTCATTTACTGGTAATTAATAAGTCAAATCTAATGGTAAACTCATTATAATAATTTATAAATATTTGTCTGACAAAAAAGACAGGTAATTTAACTCTAGTTACTAATATTTATTAGAAGATTATTACGCAAGTCATTAACACCTTCCTCCACGACTAGGACAAGAAAAAGAAAAAAATTAACGCAACTGGACGATGAAGTGGAAAACTTTGAATGATTTGTAACCTTACCGAAATGTATGTTATTTATTAGCACATTCCTCCTCCAATTATACGTAATATTTTTTTTCAATGAAATACTTAATTCATTTTATTTTCATGAATCTAAAACTCAAACCAGCAATAGAAGTTTTCGTATTTTATAAGAAATTTTCTGTAAATATTTTGTAGAATTCTAAAATTCCACGTTAACCTCATTTATTTTAATTTTGTTTTAGGAAAACTCCCAGAAAAGCTATGAAATATAAAAAATTATAACAATCCACAATCTAATTTGATGGATTGATGCATAAATAATCTATAAATCTTTTTTTACTGGTTGACTACAATTAAATAGAATCAACCTATTCAGAAGTGACTTAAATTGATATTTTAATAAAGAAAAATATGTAAAATAAATTCTCTGGTGTACTTTTTCTTTTCAACAAATAATGGTCAAAACCAAAATGTAGGTTAGAAAAAGAAAAAATGTGTTGAATGAACTAACTTAGTAAATAGCTAAAAGAGAAGGTCAAGGAATAAATGATCTCATCAATATCAATTTCTTTAAACAAGAAGATGATGAATGTTCTAGAGAGTCAGCGCGAAACAATTTTTCTTCTGACCTTATCAACCAAAAATCTTAGTCCATTCAGTCACCCTGGTCAAGGTTAGTATCACACATAAGTATAAATATGAAGTCCGTATTAAATAAAAATAAATAAGATAAAAACTATATAAAAATCCACAAATACAACATATTAATGTTTTAAATTAAATGTGTTATCAATTTCATTGTGATTTCTCATCTTGAGAGAGATCTCACTAATATTTTACTAGCTCAAATTTTCGAAAAGTGATTAATCAGATCAAATTATATAATTTGGTAAATTAATCCGGTAAAATTTTCCAAATAGTAACTAATATATTTTTAATTATATAATTTCGTAAATTAAGGATAAATTATAAAAACTGTTTCTACCACAATATCTTTGTAGTTATCCATATCCTGAGATTTTGGGTTTCCATTATTCTCAAATACAATTTCTCACATTCAAATATTGCTCCCAAGGTCAGTTCACACTAATTTATATACCATTTTCATTGTTGGTTTTTGTTTTTCTGAGAGCAGCATAACCAATATTATAAACACTGATTTGTAATATATGAATTGCTATGATGAAAATAAAAGCATTTGAAAAAAATATCAAAAAATTTAAAACTTCATTACACTTTTATTCTTAAAAATATATCAAAAAATTTAAAAATATATATTTAAATTATTTTTAACTTTGACAATTAAGACTATTAAATATATTAAAAGAAATGAAACACAGGACAAACACTAGAAGAAGAGAGGTTGAATATTGTTTTAAAAATTTTTTGTAAATAATGTTTAATATTACTTTACATGGATTAGACGGTCTACAACACTAGTTAAACACTTAGGTTTAAAGAAAAAATTGAATGAAAAACTTATTTAAACACAAAGACAGAAAAACATACTTTGATTTTATACTAACTCACTCAAACTGAGTTACGTCCCTTAAAAACCTTTTAAGGGGTTTCACTAAAAACGAGTTTTACCACTTCTGGTTTACAAACTAACCAATCTGGTTAAACGAGTTTTACCACTCCTGATATCAACACTAGACCAATTGTCTACAACGTTTAACTATAGTGAATTAAACTTTACAAGTGTTTGAATTCACTTGTGAATCTACACAACAAATATATTCTTGAAATCTTACAAGAGAGAAGATGACACTTTTAGAGAGGATATAGAATATTACAAAAAAACTTCTTAAAAACTCTTAAGAAGAATTTTTTCAAGAAAAGTCTTAAGAGCTTATAAAGAGAATAGAGAGCGTATGAATATTCTTGATAGCAAAAGTTCTTCACTTCTCTTCATGCAAACTTATTTATATAGACTTCTTTAAAAAAGATTTGTTACTTAAAGATTTGACACTCTTCTAGAAATGTAGCCTTTAAGGTAGAATCCGAAGGTATGTTACGTCCTAGTAGAGAAACTTGTTGAGCGTACGAAAAGAGCAGGCATATAAAGCATGTAAGAGACATTCCTTGAATATCTTTCTATTTCTTAACATTATTATGATTATGAGCAGACATTTTGATAAAGTTGATAATTTGCACAAAAAAAGAGAGCGCAACACCACAGAAAAAAGAGTACTTTAACATATATGTAGTAAAGCATTAGACGACCTAAGCGTTTAGGAATGAGTTTAGTGCTTTTTTGTTTAGACTAACTTTCAAAGCGTTTAGGATATAGTGTTTACACTACAAGAAAAACAGGTAATACCAGCAGATAAAATCCATCAAAAACGTAAAGAAAAATGTCAATAGTGATATTTTTTCGATAACAAAATTTTATTTTTGTCAATAATAACTAAAGGAAAAATTCATTGGTAATTACAAAAGAATATGTCAGTAATTATCTAAGAAAAAATCTATCGGTAAAATCTATCGATAAATATCGCGATCTAATTAATTCATCTTCTTTCTTTCTCCTTCTTCCTCTTTTAAGGTTGTTTCAGATTTATCTTTTAGGGTTTTTTCAAATTTATCTTTTAGGGATTTTTCATCTACTTGTTAGTGCGCAATAAATTTTTTTAACATAGCAAGCACCTAGGAGGGAACATCAAGTCCTACCACATCTCACCGTTAGAGTTTTCTCCGTTCGCAAATCAAGGATGCTCGTCAAAGGCTCTTTGTTCACTGTAGGTTTCTATGAAGGCTCTCGGAGGTACGATTCACGATATTGTGAGGATGGAGAAATGTTTGGAGAAGAAGTGAGATTGTGGTTTGGGTCGGGCTTGATGTTGCGAAGGAGATATGTTGGTGGTTGTTCCAGGTTTCTTATGGTGGCTTCTACTACTCTTGGAGGTGGTTGTTGACAATTGTGAGTGATTTGTACCATTGGACACTTTTGGTGATTTCTTGTAATGGCTGACTCATGGTATAAAAAGAAGGGGAAGAGAACGAAGAAGAACAAGAAGAGGAAGAAGAGAGAGAAGAGGAAAGGGGGCTTTGAACCATTTTGCTCGCATGAGAATGAAATAGTGAGTGGTTCGCGAAGAAATATGTATTACCAATAGAAAAATGCGTCAGTAAATGAAATATGTATTACCAACAGTTTTTTCTGTAAGTAAAGAAAATATGTATTACCGACAAATTTATCAACGGATTTTTCATCAATAAGTGAAATATATATTATTAATAAAAACGTTCATCAATTAAAATTTCAAAAATTCGTCAATAAAATCTATCAATAAATTTCAATTATTGACGGATTATTTCTATTGATAAATTTTTATCGGTAATTTTAAAATTTTTTATAGTGTTAGCAATATTATATCTACACAGTCTAACTTTCTTTTATTATACGTTTTTGTGTTTAGACACTCTGTTATGAATTTTATATTGTTTAACGCTTATCAAATATATGTTAAACAATCTTGGCTATTAGATGTTTTAGATCTTATATGTATGTTAAAAAATAACATTTAATGCTTCTACCATATTTTTCGAGAGGATTACGCACTATTTTGTTTAAAATATTATATTAAACTTTAAAACAGTGCTTAAATAATTGTATCTTAACAATAGATATTATAATTTTTATTTATTTTTATTTATTTTTATTTTATAATAATAATAATAATAATAATAATAATAATAATAATAATAATAATAATAATAATTGCACAATTTTAATTAGGAGACAAGCCATACAACCAAAAAACTATATAAACTAAAATTTGTGTATATTATAAATGAAATGGGTGGTAAAAAACGAGAATGATAGTCTAGGTTATGAAAAGACAAAATTTAAAACAGATATGAAAATAGGAATTATTAGAGTGAAAACAAAAGTTCTAATTAAGGCCATGATTTGGCAGTTTTATAATTTTTTTAGAGTGAATCTGATTTCCCACTGGAAAATATTTCATCTGTTTTTGGTAATAATTGTGATTATATATCCACACAGATGGAAATAGAGCTTTTTTTTATGAAAAATGCTCGATTTAATTATTAATATTATAGTGCACTTTTCTTTTTAATTTAAGCGATTTCTTAAGTACGTCTAGATATAAAAAACAATAGTAGAAGGATTATCATTGAGATAGTTAAAAATAAATTTTACTAGAAAAATAATGTATTAAAGCCAAGAAATTTAAGTTTGAAGAGGAAATATAAATTTAAATTTCCCATCAACTAAATATATAAAAAGGAAAATTCACCGAACTCTTATTTTAAAGTTTTGCATTGGGAATGATTTGTTAGTTATTTTATGGAGATAATCTCATAGCATAAACCATTTCTTAGAAGTATGGATAAAAAGAAATGAAAGTGGGAATGTGATAGTAAAACTAGAACGACGGAAACTACGACAGACATCGAAATTGCAGCGTCAAAATCCAATTTCAAAGATTTTGGCGACCATATATGTCTCTGGATACACTGAACAGGTCCTGGTCATTGGCCATTCTTTGTCTCTTTCAGCACCCACACATCTTTATAAACTTTTAGATAAATACTTTTAAAATAAAAAAAATAAAAATATTTTTTATAAATTAAAAGTTAAATAACAATTTAAAAATTATATAAAAATCTTTTTTAAAATAAATTTATTTGTCTGGTTGGATAAACTTTTCTACAAGATAGATATTCTAAGAAAGAAATGTAAAAACAAAAAAAAAAACAAAAAAACACACTAAACAAACTAGTTTAGAAATTACAATAAACTATGTATAAAATAATTTATAAATTTTCCTTTTACAGTTTTTCTAACTTGTATTTAATTTAAGTTTAACTTATAAAACAATTTAATTGATTTTTTATTCTCTGTATAAAATTTTTTTCTAGAGTTTTTAGGCAAACTTTTTCATAATTGTAATTTATGAACAAATTCATTTTAATTAATTTTCTTTTCTTTTCTAAAGGTGTTTATAATTTTATTTTACATTTCTGTCTTATTCTTCCCGGAAATACTTGTTTAGATGTGATTGTAATGTTTTATATATTATTTATTTTATTATATTATATTATTTATTTTGAAAACACACACACACAATATATATATATATATATATATATATATATATAATAAAAATATTATTTATATTCCGTTTAACTCTATTGAACACTTTTATATGAAATATCATCTATTTTTTATGTGTGATGATTATTGTAGTTGAAAATGATAAAAACAAAAGGGTTAAATATGTTTTTAGTCCCTAAACTATTGGCCGTTTCTGGTTTTCGTCCCTCTTTCAAAGTAAGGTACAATTTGGTCCTCATTCTTTTCGAAACGTTCGTTTTAGTCCTCGGAATTTTGGTTTTAGTCCTTATTTGTTGCTAAATGAGGACCAAATTTTTAAACAGTGTTTAGTTTTCGAGGACTAAAACGAACGTTTCGAAAAGAATGAGGACCAAATTGTACCTTACTTTGAAAGAGGGACGAAAACCAGAAACGGCCAATAGTTTAGGGACTAAAAACATATTTAACCCAAAACAAAATAAAGTAAATTATAGTAGTTTGTAAAATATTATGCAATTTAATCACTTTACATTACATAGATTCACACAAAATATTAATTATAAATCATCATATATTTAATTTTAGGTTTAATGTATTTGTAGATCCCTATTTTCGTCCAGAATCTCAAATAGGTCCTTTTTCTTTTTCGGCGTCTCAATTGGATTCTTATTTTTGTAAAATTGAATCAAATAGAGACTTTCCGTTAAATTGAGAAGATGGCGTTAATTAGGACGTTACGTGACATGCTGACTGTGTCTTTTTAAATGATGTGGTGTTAAAAATGTATGTGAAGTGTAATTTTTTAATTTTTGAATTAAAAAATAGAGTGGAAAGAGGGAAAATAAAATTTAAATGAGGACAAAATGGTCATCTTATTTCATAGAATACATGGAAAGGTCAAAAAACACTATCAGCACCAAACATTATTCCTGGAATACTATCCTTCATCTTCTCCGGTAACCAAATTATTCCTAGAATGCTATCCTTCATCTTCTCCGGTAACCAAATCACGCATCCATGGCAAAAAAAAAAAGTAGCTTTTAGAATCATTCAACTAATAAAAAAGGAGTATAAAAGTTCTCTATTCTCTTCAAGATTTGATGATCAACAAATATATATTTTAAATACTCACTGTCTACTGTCTAGGCATGAAAACCTTCCATCTCCAAAAACTTTTCCAGAATCTGAAACAAAGAACAACCAATTTCTCAAAAATTAAACTCTTGTACCTACCACAATCACATAGTCTGCGATTTTAACACCAGTAACAAACTAACATTATCATGAACACTAAATAAAAATAATTGATAATAAATAATTAAAACACGTATCAGCATCCAAATGTTCATAGAGAACAACCAAAGACATTCAGCAAACAATACCATTACATTTACAAGTACCACAACAAAAATTCAAAACCCCAACTTTTTACTTCTTTCAAAAGAAAAACATTTTATCAGACAAACAGAGCATGAATGCGATGAAGACGAGATGCGGCGTCCATAACAAAATTTTAGCACAACACAGAACCATATCCATAAATATTTCATCATCTGAAAACCCTTGAGAGAAGAAAAAAACTCATACCTTAAAGGAAGAAAACCTGAAAACCTAACAAAGGGGAAGGATAGGATAGGATTGTCAACGTCGTCAGCGTGAGACGCCTTGCCTTTGCCTCGCCGTCGTGAACTCGACAGAGGAGATCATATGAGCTTGCGACGGCGGGAAGAGAGATTAGAGATGAGCTTCGTTACTCTTGAGAGGGGAGGCAATTCGTTCCTGTGGTTGGGTTGTGTTTGCTGCAATGTCCGACCCGCGTAACATTGTTGTTTCATGCCTTCCACCTCCTTCGCCAGTGGCTACCACGTCTGCGTCTTCCAAGGCACCACCGACCCCTGCTACACACTCCTCAAGACCTTCTACCTCAACCTCCTCGCCTCCAAGCACGCCTCCTTCATCCTGCTCTTCCGCAACAACATCTCAGAACACTCGCTGACCTCGACAACCAGCTTGCTGGAAGATCCTCCAAGGCAAACTTCAACTCCTCCGTCGGCTCCGCCTCCTTCAACTTTCTCTCAGGAACCCTAATTTCATTCCTCAATTGCAGAAAGAGTCACTGCCTTTAATTTCCTTTTCCCAATTTACCCTTAATTTTTTAATTTAGAAATTATAAAATACACGTTAATCAAGTATAAACTGCCACATTATTTAAAATAATACATTGACTATGTCACGTACTCCAAACTTAAACGGCGTTTGTCCAATTTGACGGAAGGTCTCTAATTACTTCAATTTTACGAAAATAAAGACCCAATTGAGACGTCAAAAAAAAAGAGATCTATTTAAAATTCTGAAAAAAAATAAGAACTTAAGGAGACATTAAACCTTAATTTTATTTTTGAAAGACCTGTGCATTAAATTAAACTAAAAGTTTATATGAACTCTTTCTTAAAATTATATCTTCTGACAACATAAATTCCTTCTACTTATTATATATATTTTTGTAATATAGAAATTTGTTTTTTCATTTTGTATATTTAAACTTTAGATACATTGATCAACTTTTACTATTTAATATATTTTTCTATATAATTTAGATATTAGTAAAGTAAAATAACTTCGGATCTGATTCAATACACATTTTATATAAGTTCTAATATAGCATTTTCTCATATTGAAAATACATAACATATATATATATATATATATATATATATATATATATATATATATATATCAATATACTATAATAAATTCTTATTATATATGTCCTGACTTTATTGAGTCACGCATGCATTGACAATAGCGTAATCACATATTATATTTATTACTTAAATTTTATGTTAATTTTGATTGATAAAATATATTTTTTATTTTGTACTGACATTTGATTATTTTAAAATAACAACATATTTTGAAATTTGAAAAACTATTACAATATAAATTATATGAGAAAACGGTATGAAATTAATTAAAAAATAAATAAATAAATTGAAAATTGAAAATAATATGAGAAAAACTTAAGAGAATCATTATAATAATAAAACAAAGAAAAGTTATATTATATTATAGATTCACATTATATGAGAATATAAAAGAATATAATAGATAAAAGGATTACTGAATCATTGATTGTTGTTGGCGTACTGAAAAAGAAAAAGAAAAAGAAACTATAACTCTTCTTCTGCTGCATTTCGAAACTCGTGCATTTGCCAGGTTCCATAAATCCATGAAAGTGTAATGCAATGTTTGATAAATCTGGCAGATCCAACTTCAACAACAACACTGCAAACTCTTTTTCTCTCTCTCACTCTCTCACGTCACCTAAGTAACAGAAACAACACGCATCAAATAAACTTTTGCAGCTTTTATTCCTTATTTTCTTAATATGTCACACAACAAATAATTCTAAAAACATTTCTGATTGTTTCAGACATAAATAAGTCTTCTTTTTCATAAGATTAATAGATTTTTCTTTTCATTTTTTTGAGATTTATTTAATGCAATTTTTATATTTTAATTTATATAAAAAAGTTTGATGCAGTTATTTTTGTTATATTTATGTTAAGGGTTATAGAAATGTAGCTATTTTGGTTATATTTATGTTGATGGTCTTGAGAGGGTTATATAAGATGAATTTAAAAATAAAAAAGTTCTTGAATATTTGTAATGCCATGTAATATTATCAACTTGTTTTGATTTTAAGTTAGTTAAAGATAATACTTTTAGGTTAATGGTCATATTTAAATTATCTATAAGAATAATATGAAACCATTAAACTTTCCATATCATACTTATACTCACTCAACAAAACATTATATTAACTTATCTAAATAAAATTAAAAAATTAAAAATCATATTAAATAAACTTTTTTCATATGGAGATCAAGTACCTGTTAAACCTTTTGATAATAACAAAACGAAAAAGGAGAGTACTTTTTATTTTTTAGTTTACATTGCCGACTATTATGTTTGTCACCTACGATTATGTTGGTTAATAATTAAACATGGTTTTCATGTGGACCCACTGTGGTCACAAATTTCTCATAATGCGTTTCAATGAGGAGTCTTTCTCACAAGATACTTTCCCAAAACAAAAATCAAATACTTTTATTTAGTATAGTAATTGTACTGTCTTCAACACCAATTTTTATTATTGGTTAAAAAGAATTATAATTTATTAAAAATAATATTTTTATAGCATTTTTAAATTACAATTTGATCATTTTAACTCAATAAGATCATAGCTGTTTTCCTTCAGACATGCCTTCATATTAATACGTGTCTCCAATCACATGTTTTTGACATATACTTTTCTGTTTACATACATGATCATTATAACATCCGAATTAAGTTTTCGATTATTCAATTTCGCTTGTAAAAGAAGTTGATGGTCAAATTTAACTTATTTAATTAAAAACTTTAATTTAACTTAAATGGTGGATATAATTCTAATGAATTAAAAATAACATCTATTGATTTTTATAATCACATAATAAACATTAATTATAATTAATTATATGTGATGTGATATCATCAAATTTTATCCAGAAGAATTTGCATATATCAATATGATTAATTAGAATGAAATATTGGATTATATTTTTTAAATTTTCAACAAAAATTAAGAAAAAGAACGTAGTTTAATAGTTTTATCATTTAGTTATATGAGTCTAATTGTGTAAGACATTAGTCCACAAAAGAGTTTTATGTCACTAGATTAATTTATTAAGACATGTTTGTATCAGTAAAACATGATGTTGTTATAGCCTTAAATTATTATAATGAATTTGCAATTTGTGAATATTTTTTATATCAGTTGTGGTATTCCCAAATTACAAAAGGATAATTATAAGTTTTGGAAGGAGAGAGTTATTTTTCATTTGGGTTGGATGAACATTGATTATACTATTAGAAAGCCAAAACCATTTATAATTACTAAGACCAACACTCCATATGCTATTGATCTTCATGAGAAGTGGGAAATGTGAAATTGTCTCTTTGTAATGTTCATAAAGACTAACATTTTTGCTGGAATTCAAGGTTCTGTTGATCAACATGACAATGTGAGAGATTTGATAAAGACTATTGATAAACAATCTATTATACAAACCAAACAAAAGGGGCTAAAAGGAGTTCAAATTTAATAGAAATAATTCATACAAATATTTTTATGTAAGTAATTTGAGATATTTCATCACCTTTATAGGTGAATCACTCAATATATGTATCTTTTCTTACTCCATTCTAAGGATGAAGCTTTAGATGTCTTTAAATTTTTTAGGTTGAAGTAGAGTTACAATGAGGAAACCAAATTAAGATGGAGATAAGATGGAGGTGGATAGTACTATGGTAAATACATTATGAGTGGACAAACACCTGGTTCATTTGTGAAATTTCTTCAAGGACATGAGATTGATGCACAATACACTATATCTAGTTCTCCGGATCATAATGGTGTGGTAGAAAGAAGAAATTAAACTTTAATGGATATCGTGAGAAACATGAAGAGTAATGCAAAGCTTCCTAAATTCTTATGGATTTAAGCACTTAAAACAACTGTATATATAGTGAACCGAGTTCCAACCAAGACTATTTTATTAAGAACACCTTTTCAGTTATTCAAGGGTTGGAAGCCTAGTTTACAACATATAGCGATTGAGGATGCCTGTTTGAAGTAGGAATTTATAACCTACAAGAGAAAGAGCTAGACCTTAAAACTATTAGTCGATATTTCAATAGATATGCTGAAAAGTTTAAAGGTTATAGTTTTTTGTTGTCCATCACATAGCACTAGAATTGTGGAATCAAGGAATGTGAAATTTCTTGTAAATTACTTTATTAGTGGAAGTAATTTAATTCAAAATAATCACAATGAAGTTCAACCTTTTAAATCAAATGATAGCCTAGTTTTCATTAAGACTCCTTTAATTCAAGAGTGAATTGGACAACTAATTATTCAAGTTCCACAAATTGTTGGAGATAGATCAAGTTATTCAATAACTAGTTGAACAACAAGTTTCTCATGAAGGCAGTAAAGCAACATTAAAAAGATCTACAAGAATAAAAAAACATCTATAATTTCTAGTAATTATGAAGTGCATTTACAAGAATCAGGATATAATATTGGAGTCGAAGATGATCCTGAAACATTTTTACAAGCCATGAGTTCTCGCTAAAGGGTTCACTCAAAGGGAAGGAACCCATTACAAGTTTTGTCCATTGTCTCGAAAGGATTATTTACAAATAATCATGACATTAGTAACTCATTTTGTTTTTTGGTTATACCAAATGGATGTGAAAACGACTTTTCTTAATGGTGATTTAAAGGAAGAGGTTTACATGAAACAACCTGAAATATTTTCTTTTAGTGATGGTGAGCACTTAATTTATAAGTTTAGTAAACCCATCCATGGTTGAAACAAGCTTCACATCAATAGTATTTAAAATTTCATGAAGTTAATTCTTCATTTGATTTTGAAGAAAACATAATGGAACAATGTATATACCAGAAGGTTAGTAGGAGTGGGATTTTTTTTCTTATTTTAGTTGTGGATGACATTTTTCTTGCAATTAGTCACAAGGGAGTGTTATATGAGGTGAGATAGTTTCTTTTAGAGAACTTTAATTTGAAAGATATGAGTGAAAAATCTTATGTCATAGGCATTAAGATCCATGGAGAAAGATCTTAAGGTATTTTGGGCTTATCTCAAGAGTCCTATAAGAGGTTTGATATGAAAAAATGTTCACCAAGCATAACTCCTATTGTGAAGAGTGATAAGCTTGAGTTGGGTCAATGCCCAAAAATGATCTTGAATAGGAACAAATGAAGAATGTTCCATATGCTTCAAAGTATGATTAGATTTACACCAGACCTGGCATTCATTAAAAATTGAAGTTTTTGTAAAATATCAGAGTAATCCAAGTGTTGACCACTAGAAAACTACAAAGAAGGTAATGAGATATCTTCAAAGAATAAAGGATTTCATGCTCATATATTCATATAGACGACCTAATAGTTTTGGAGGTGGAAGGCTACTCCAACTCAAACTTTGTTGGTTGCATTAATACTAGAAAATCAACATTAGGTTATATTTTTATGTAAACCAGTGGAGCTAAACTTTGAGCAACAAAAAGTCGACCTTGACTACGACTTCCACTATAGAGGCCGAGTTTGTCTCTTGTTTTGAGGTTACCTCATATGGTGCATGATTGAAGAGTTTTATATTTGAGATTGCAATTATGGATTCAATTGCTAGGCCATTAAAGTAATATTATGAAAACTCTGTTATAGTATTTATGGCTAAGTGATCGTGTTAAGTGATGATTGAACATGTTAGCACTGAGTTGATGATTGTTGATTCTTTGACTAAAGGCATGTTGTTAAAGAATTTTAAGGATCATTTAGTTAAGATTGTATGATGAAAAGCTTTGATATATTATGGTACATGGGAGATAGTACTCAATTTTTGAAGTCTTGCCACCATGATCCTTATATCTTGTATTGATTTATAATGAGATAAATGGATTAAGTGAAAGAACATTGGCCATTTTCTGAATATGGGATAATATGAGATGCTCATGTTAAATCAATTATTTCCATAAATATGGTCAATTTAGTAAATCAACTTTTAGAATTGTTGCCTGAATTTTAATATAGTAATTGAAACACAGGTAAACTCTAGAAATGAGGGTTTTGAATAAAGTTTAAAACTTTTTTGTAATAAAGTGTTAAATGCTATTTTTAGGGTTTAGATTGTCTATAGATAATGTTGAGCACTTAATAATTTTAAGAAACATTTAGAAAGCTTTTAAAACGATAACAATAAAGAAAACTTGTTTTTATACTAGTTCACTCCAAACTGAGTTACATTTAATTTTCCCTTAAGCTCTCTTAAGGGGTTCAATTAATCTTTAAAACGATTACAAAGAGTTTAACCACTCCTGATTTGACACTAGTCCAACTGACTAGACGAGTATCACCACTCCAAGTATACAAATAATCTAACTGACTATATCATTTAACTTCACTAACTTCAACAAACAAGTATTTTAAATCACTTTTGATTCTACAAAAACAACAAAGTGTTTTTATAAAAAACTAGTACATATAATAATTATCGTAGAGATGATATATTTGCAATACAAAGAATATTTTAAAACTTGTAACAAAGATTTTTCATTCAAAGAAAGTGTTAGACGATACAAGTGAAAAAGTGTTTTGACAACGTAAGAGAAATAATAATTCTTGATTTTTATTGTCTTATCATGCGATCCTCTTTATATAGGCTTCTTCGAAAATGATTTGTTACTCAGAGCATTGACTTTCATTTAGGTGTCTAGCCTTTTGGTACAAGGTCATATGTTATGTTGCTTTTCTAGAGGCAACTGTCTTACTTATACAAATACCTTAGACATAAAGCATTAAGGAAACATTTCCAGAATGTCTTCCTATTCCTTAACGTTCTTTTGAATCAATGTAGAACTTTTGAATAAAACTTTGTCCTTTATGATTTGTACAAATAAAGGGAAAACAACATATTAGACAAGAAAGTATTATTTGTACATGTATTTAAACGTTAAACGTTGTTAAAATTTATTCGAAGTTTGTTTTCTAGAGTAACATTATGCGGTTTAGGATGTTTAAACATGTATAACGTTTAATATGTTATCCTAGATGGTTCCATTTCATTATACACTATTTCATTAGATACTATTGTTAAACTTCAAAACAAGGGTTAGATGATCTTGTCTTAATAATAATCTCATAAAATTTGCAATAACTTATTATGTTAGTTATTTTGTGTGTACAAAGCTCTATAAATTTCACATGTGCTTTGTGCTTTGAGTCATTAAATCTACCTCTATAATATATTATACCATCAAAGTTTATAGAGTGGGGGTTTGAAACTAAAAAACACCTTAAAGTATTCTCGTGACTGTGATAATGGCTAAAGATTAACCTTATTTCTTTTTTCTACTTTAGGTTTTATTCAAGATTCAAAATATACTGTAAATTGGCTTTATCTTTAGCCCACTTCCAATACATACTCTCATGTCGAGACATGTACATATAAAGTGTGAGACTAGACACTGTTGAATGGTCTGATAACTCGATAACGTGTGAAAAATACACCCAAAAAATAAGTGTGAAACTTGACAATGGTAAATCATGTCAAGACATATGCATATTAAATGTGAGACTAGACGTTAGTGAGTGTTTATGATAATGACATGATAATGAGTGAAATAATAAACCTAAAAAGCAAGTAAGAAATTCTAATCCATAAATCTTATACCATAATATTATGTCTCGTTATTGATCAAACCACCAATATAAATACATCTTACATGAAACTGTTACACAAATTAAGATAAGATTAGAATCACTAAAAAATACTCATAATTAACTACTAATGATAGTAAAATAAATTATTATCAACAATAATAAATAGCCATAATATCTCAATAGTCTTAATATAACTTATGTATAAACTATTTAGTTTATAAAAATAATAATTTAGTGTATAAAAATTATAGTTTTATTTTTTTTATAAATTTTTATGAAGAAATTCATCCATTTATTGTTGAAAATAATTATTGTATTAGAAATATTTTGTGTAATAAAAGTTGAAATTTCATTGCAATGTTATTCTAAAAAAAAGTTTCAAAATATTAAAAAGAAAAACATATTTAAATTTTTTTTAACCACTACTGCTAAAAACGTGAGACTATTATATTATATGAGATAAACTACTAGATGAGGAAGGAGAAAGAAAATGAAACAAAAAGAAAGAATAGCTTAGCACGAAAGTAATGTGGTCATGGTCATACAGAATAAATGTGGCTCCACTGGTCAGCGTGACGATACGTAGACGCAATGGGAACGAAGCCCAAACAAATTAGTCCATCACACACACAAATCAACGTTTCCGCGTAGACAGATCACACTCCGTTTAGCAACTGTGATCCTCCCATCATTCAAAACTCTGTCTCACAGACACAAAAATATATATAAATATTTTTTCTTTCAAATATTCCTATATATATTACGAAAAGTGGGAAACCAAATTTTTTAATATTAAAAATAATCCAAGCTTGCTCGTCCAAATACGAAAGTGGATAAACATTATTTTATATCCAAACATGTCCCACGAGAGGGTCACTTTGGATTTTCATCATTATCAATTCATCACCATAATTGAAAGAGGATGTGTTTAAAATTCTATATAATAAAACTGGAAATACATCTAAACGGGTGTGATTATATTAGTTTATATATGGTAGTTTAGATTATTTATAAAATTTTTGCAACTTTTAAGAAAATATTAATTTACTTCCTTTTTCAGACATGTTATCAGGAGCCTTATTTGCACTACGACACATTGTTTTGTTTTTGTACTTTGTATATTTTCCGAAAGGAATATTAAACTGCATATGTTTTCTGTTTTATTATCTGAAATAGGAACACAAAAAAAATAACCATGACTGTTGTAATCCTTTTCTTTTTTTTCTCCTTTCTCAAATACGATATTTTCAGAGTTTGACTGTCCTTAAACAAACAGATTAAGTAATGTTGCCAAACTTTTTTACTTGTTCAAAATAAACAGCATATCACGTTGATTAGTATTTAATAACTGTGTTATGAAATTATGTGAACTAATTAAACCGTAACAGAACTACAAAAAAAGAAAACCTTGTCGAGCAAAGCAAATCTCTCTTTTTCCTCTTAACGCGATTTACAACACAACTGTCTCGTCTCGTGTTCCCACCACCCCATATATAACCCTTTCTTTTCTCTTCTTTTCTCTCTCTCTCTTCCCGAAGAAAAATCCATCTTTTTTCTGTGTGATCAGAGGGGTAACAACGATTGCTTCTTCAATTCTTTCTAGTATATAACTGGGATTCGATCAAGTCACGAACTTTTCTTCGATTTGAATGGAGGGTCATCATCTCCATCGCCACCATGGGCAGCAACAACAGCAACAAAGGCTTCAGCCTCAGAATACGAGTGCCAACGTTGATGCGACTGATAGGTTTCCCCAATGGAGTATCCAAGAGACTAAGGAGTTTCTCGTGATTCGTGCAGAGCTGGATCAGACTTTCATGGAGACTAAGAGGAACAAGCAGTTGTGGGAAGTGATCTCAACGAGAATGAAGGAAAAGGGTTACCATAGAAGTGCAGAGCAGTGCAAGTGCAAGTGGAAAAACCTCGTTACTCGCTACAAGGTATATTTCTTCATTCATCTATCTCTCTCTCTCTCTGCATCAAACTCATACAAGAAAACATAAAATCCATGTTTTACACAAATTGACTAGAGTCTAAATAGTTCAAATCTTGCCTATATTTATATATACATATATATACATATATCAGCTTCAGTTTCTACAGAAACTCATGCATATGAAGAAGAAAGAAATCTCCTAAAACTTCATGGTATTTTTGAAAATTTGAAGATTTTGGTGTTGTTATTCAGACACTCTCCCCCCCCCCCCCCCCCCCCATCTTGGTGAGTTTAAACTCATTTAACTGTTGACTCAAAAGAAAATAACTGTAGTAAAATGTTTATAGTTTTCTGGATGTCACAAGAAATATATTAAATTAACATTTTTTTCTCTCGTGATAGAGATGGGAATTAATTAAAAAAGAACACGAGCTTAACAGACTTTAATAAAATAGTTGTTAAGGTTGTTTGAATAAGTTGTAACTGGTGTTAGTTGTTGTAAGGTTTATCCATGGGTTTCTTTTTACATAAACTAAATGGTATTTTTGTTTTTGAGACGTGAAGGGGTTTGAAACAATGGAGCAAGAAGCGACGAAGCAGCAATTCCCATTTTACAATGAATTCAGTGCGATTTTCACGGCAAGGATGCAGAGAATGCTGTGGGCTGAAGCTGAGGGTGGGTCGAAGAAGAACAAGGGGACGCAGCTCTCATCGGACGAGGAAGAAGATGGCAATGAAGAGAGTGCAGAAGCTGGTGGGGGAAGAAAGAAGAAAAAAGCAAAGATAGCTAGTGGGGGTGGTGGTGGTAGCAGTTTGAAGGAGATTCTGGAGGAGTTCATGAGGCAGCAGATGCAGATAGAAGCACAATGGATGGAAGCATTTGAAGCAAGGGAAAATGAGAGGAGGTTGAAGGAGATGGAGTGGAGGCAAGCCATGGAAGTGTTGGAGAATGAGAGGATAATGATGGAAGAAAGATGGAGAGAAATAGAGGAACAAAGGAGGATCAGAGAAGAAGCTAGGGCTGAGAAAAGGGATGCTCTAATCACAGCTTTGCTAAACAAACTAGAGAGGCAAGAAATGTGATGAAGATGAAGATTTCAAGACTTTATTCAGTTCCATGATCTCCACACATTTGAAGAGGTTAGTGTTGGATTGTTCACAAGAAAATACAAATATAGTGGACACCAAGAAAAAGGCAAGAGATGTAGTTTAGTAGTTAGGAAGCCAAGTAGGCAAATAGTGTATTTTCTCTTCCATGAAACAAGCTTGATGATATATAGAGATTTGTTCTTAGTAAAAATTCTTAGAAAAAAAAAATTAACTTTATGGTATTCTTGTGATTTTCTTAACTCTCTCTTCCCTCCATTGCAAAATATATAATGCTTTTCTCTGGGATTGGGCAATGGTAATTATGGGTTTTGGTCATACAACTAGGCACTAGCTGTGTTATGATTGAGAAAAGACCAATATCTGGTGTGTGAGTGTGTGTCCCCGCAAGAAATATAACAATGTTTCAAAGAGCCTCTCCATCTGGTAGTAGGTGTAGATGGCTGTATAAACTATAGTGAGCACTATATGGTTCAAATTCTCATTTACCTAACAAACAAACAATTGAAAACTGGCACAATATCATTGTCCGCAATATAATGCTCGCCATAATGGCTATTCCATACATTTACACCCACAGTTATATCCTTTATGGTTAATGGATCATTTGTTGAAATGCTTCACTTCACACAAAGTGCCCTTAGTTTCACTTTTGGTACATTTGAAAAAGAAAGGACTACAAGTTTTTTTATATATATATGTTGCTATTCTTTCATACATGTACCAACATACTTACTTTGGACACAAGCAGAAGTAGGGTTAAGTTAACTGTCATCTAATTTTAAGTGTATTCACTTCAAGTTTAATGATCTTTGTTGTTAATTCCGTTTATCAACTCGTGTTTATTAGTTTTCTTGTTTTTTCAATGATTTTTCTTTGAAAGACTCCTCAGTCTTAAAGGTTGAGAGGTTGAGGTGGAGAATATGATAAAGAAATATAATACTTAAAGATGAAAAAGTGGAATATTATATAAAAAAATCTATAATAAATTTCTTGAAAGTATCTTTGTTGAAATACTTTTATACGTACAAAGGAAAACAATAGGGTAAACATGAATTTTCGAAAGTACAATGTAATAAATCTCTTAGTTATAAGGATAAATTTGAGAGCTGAATTTGCCATTTTGCATCCACATTAGGATATTTTGACAGCTAGCTGATATGGTTTTGCATGCACACGAGAGTTCTTCAAGGGTTAGTGACTATGACATGTGTACGTGAGAAAGCTAGCTAGGTGTAATTGAAGCTGGAGAAAAGTTATATCAACCTTAGGTATGAACTCATGACTTTTCTTAGATAAATTTGTGCTGCATATGTTACCATGTTTACTAATCATCAATGTTATGAACACGCATGCTAATCGACTTCTTTTCTTTTTTCTTTTCCTTTGGGAAAAAATAGTTAAGATAAGAAGAAACGGAGACATATATAGATAACTAAGATAAAAATCTTATTTGAAATAAAAAAAAAAGAATGGAAAGTTTTGTGATTTATTTCTGAATAAATGAAAGAATTAATAAAATTCAAGTATATATCTACGATATTTTCCTCTCTCTCTCTATTATATATATATATATATATATATATATATATATATATATATATGTACACACACACATAGAGAATAGATATATACTCATTCACATAATTGAAGTAATTAATGCATAAATAAAGTTGACAGGTGTGGCTCACTGAGATTTAGTTTTGTACACAAATTTATATATTATCAAAATTTCGATGTATGTTTTCCAGATATAGAAATTAGCTGGTGTGCATAAGTGTTGACATATAATTCAAATTTCTGATATTAATCCATTATTAGTTATTTAGAAGAAAAAAATTACTAGTTCCCAAAATTCTCAATTCAACTAATATTATCATAATATTTTCCCTGTATAATTTCAATCACTCAAATATAGAAATGCAAGTTAAAATTGTTATGCAATATGAACTAAAAGAATGAAAAGGATGATAAAATAGCTATATATATTATATCATAATCATGGTTAATCCATTACATAACTATAAGCATTAATTTAGTAGAAGGATCCGCTGTGTGGTGTATGCAAACTTCATACAGTTCGAAAATGAAAATTAGTGAAAGTGACTCAAATATATTATTTAGTTCGGAAAAAGAAAAGGAAAAAAAAAATGTATCAATTGAGAAATACTGAATCACAATCATGCTGTATTTGACTAACTATCGTTAATAATTATGCTTGTGCTTGTTTATTCTACGTATAATTCTTTTGAATTTAAAGATGGATAAAGAGAATTATAATTAAGTTGATTACTTATTTCTTAATCAACAAATGCTTGAGTGTTCCTTGCGTATACGATATGTTCAATTTGTTATTAATTAACGAAACGAACTTTCACATTGGTTCATATTAGCATGCAACTTTTGGTTGTGCATCACCAAACTTGTGTATTTGGATCTCACCATATATATTACGAATTATATTCATTTATTTTTCCTAAGTTAAGCTCTTAGGTTCAGGAAAAAAATAAAAAAAACAAAAGCTGATTTAGCATTAATATTTTAGACTCTAACTTAGATTGCTGAATTCCCTGTACTTCCTGTGACATACGAGTTGGTGACTAATTAAATTTAATAAATGATCAAATATATTAATTGCGTGACCAAATCATTGATTGAATCTATATGAGGCTGAAAAAAGTGATGTAAATATATGTTTACATACTTTATTTTAATGAAAAGAAACATGATTGAGTAATGAAAATAATGGATGATGAATAATTACAAAAAAGTGTCATTCATTGAAAAAAATTATCACAAGAGTCAACAAACGATTCAGTCATGTATCATCATCACTGTGATTGAACATAAATTCAGATTTTTATGTACCGATGAACATTTTCCTAATTACAGTTTGTATATGCAAGCATCATCTAAAACTCTTTAATTTTGATTTTTGTCGCAAAAGCATTTTCTCAGTCAGTTTTTCTAATATATTATTTAATAAGACTAAGTTTTTTTTTTCCTAATCAGCAATATATATCTATAAGAGAACAAAAACATGAGACAAGAAGTACATGTACAAAATTTGCAAGATAATTTATCCATAATTACATGCAGAAAACTTTAGATTTATTGTCTTAATATTTTAGGTTGACGTAATGTTAATCTCATAAATGAATTATACTTATATCTTATGTTGTTATTGACTCTAGTGAATTTTTCTACAAATGACTTATAAAATATAACTAGTTTTCAGCAAAAGTTTTCTATTCATTACGAAAGTGGAAATAAGATGAAAAAAGAAAAGAAAAAAAGAGAGTATTATATCTATCATGAGAAAAAGAAAAGAAAGAGATAAGAACAAAAACAAAGATGAAAAGAAACGAAGAAAGTTCATGTGTATGAATATAATTTTTATTTTCAATTCAAACAATTGTAGTTTCCATGTTTGCACATATATACAATTCTAATTTTTTTATTCAAAATTAGAAAAAAAATATATAAAATAGGACATGGATTTGTTTCATTAGAAAAGTTGAAGTTTGAATGAGAAAATTTTCAAACGTCAAATTCCTGTCGTGAGAATTTAACAAAGTTTCCTCTTGTAGTAGTAACAGTATAAAGTCAAATTACGTGTTGTTTCTTGAATTTTTGAACAGTACTTTCTTAATCGGAACCAACTGATTTGAAATATTGCTTCGAGAACCCGGTTTCACATAAAACAATGTGCTGTGCAAATTATTCCTTGGAACATAAATTCTCTCTTACAAAACAACACATATTAGGAACCATTTTTTATACAACAAATAACCCAAATATCACTATACAATTAATTTAATGATATATATCATAATCAATAAGATTATATTATTTAACTAGTTATTTAGTTATTACATGTGAAGGCAATCACATTAATCATATAAATGATGAAAAGGTAGCTATATGTTAATCATTAATCATATGTGCCAAGATTTACTTAGATGACCATTGGGTTGTGCTGCCACATAATTCCTAATGCGTGTAGGTCAAAGAATGGGTCCATTCCTTTGGATCTACCATTGGCATTAATATTTTATTATTTATTTTTTATGATTTTTTTGTACTAAATATTATTTTTATTTATTATTTTATTAATATTAGATATTCACTATTTGAAATTTACATTTTATTTTGTGGTTTTAGTTTAAAATATACATTATTACCATATATTTCTTTATTTACTTACACTAAATAATTAATATCTAATTATTTTATTATTATATTTATGATAAATGTTTATTTTTGTTAGAAGTCTCGTGTTAATTAAATATAAAATTACTTTACAGTAAATACAATATGCTAATAAAAAGAAAAGTGAAAACAATCATTTGCAAGTTGGTTGCGTTAGAATAAGTAATTAGATTTCATTGTGAAAAAAAAAACAGCATTTTTAGAGATTAAATAAATGTGAGGGAAAATAAATCGGGATGGGATTTACTTTTTCTTTTCTATTATATCACCAACAAAATACTAAAAATTATTAATTATAAAACTCGTATTAGTTTTAAGCCTAATTCAACCCCACAAAACCATAAACGGGTAGAACAGAATACTCACATAAATCTCGCTAAGATAGACTCCAATCATGACTTTAATACCTTTGCACTCCACTTATATATTATAAATTGGTTTTATTTCTAGTCGATATGATACTTCTAACTCTAGGAAAATTAATAGATTTACTTTTTGTAAGTAAAATAATTAATAGAAAAAGTGCAGAACCTATGAAGGAAGCAAGCAGCAAGATTCACATACCAGTTTCAAAAAAGCAACTATTTCCTCCCCTTTTAATACAAATGATGACCATCAATGACTTTATAATCTTGTTTATAAAGTCATACCAAAGAGTCCCTTGAAAACCTATTTTGTTCACTGAAAGCCACAAATTAAAGTCGATATGTTACTGAGCATCAAACCAGGTGAAATATATTCTGTGTCCTTTCTTTTGTCTCTACTTTGCCAGAAAATATAATAAATATGTATTATTAAAAGTAATATCGTCTTTATTGGTATGGTCTTCGCGTAAAGAAAACTAAATTGTTAGTACAAATTTTTAAACTAGTGAATTTGACTTCTCACATTATTTGGTTCTGATCTATATTGAATAAGTTTAGAAAAATTTACTGAATAAAAAAGTGTTTCAGTTTATGGGACCGAGAGATGTACCTGTTTCGACGTGTCTTCCTCGCCTCCGAACGTTTGGATCACCTGAGCCGCTTGTCTTTCTTCAGTCTGGGCCCTCAAGTTAGGTGTGTGATTTGTAGAGCCTCGTCTCTTGGTTGAATATTTAGTAAATGGTTATCACTATTGAGTATTTGAGAGTAGTGGAGAATGAATAAAGCGTAAGTGGAACGTCAGTGGAACTTACCTGACTTTTGGCCCTGCCAATGTATTTATAAGTGTTTCATAGATCAAATAAAAACAACCTTACCTGGAGATCTGATTAGTTACTTACCTGGAGATTCGATAGTTACCCATAAACGACTTTATCAATATCTTCAACCAAATATTTTGGATTTGTTTTATCAAATATCTTTAACCAGTTATCTTTAATTATTTTATCATCCACTGGACTATTGATCCAGTAACAACTTCAGCGCTGACCCAATTACCATTTGAAGTAGCTTATTAGCGCGGTAAACCCAATTTAACCCAAACCATTTGACCAGGTTGACCAATGGCGGATAGACCGATCGACTTTATTCAATAACCGCTCGCTCTATATTTCATACACTATACAAAAAGTTTACAAAATCAAAATCTATTATAGATCTTTTTTAGAAAAAATATTTATTTTGAATAAAAAAATGTAATTTACTTCTAATAGTCATAAATATAATTGTTTTCAATTTATATAAATATTTTAATCAAACTAACATATATTTGTAAGAGGTTTTCAACAAATTTATTACTTGTTTTATATATATATATATATATATATATATATATATATATATATATATATATATATATTAATTATAAAAAAAATTATATGAATTTTAAAAATTAATTTAATATTCTCATATTTTTACTAAACTCCATATCTCTTATCTTATATTTGAAAATTTATTAAAATGTACCATGTATTGCTTTATTAAATACTATATATTTCCTTCTTTAAAAAATTGATAAAATTAATAAATAAATTATACTGTATTAAACTATATACTATATATTTTATTTAATAACATAATAATAAGTATGATATAAAAATATTGATTTAAATATAATAAAATCATAACACATTAGACTATCTAATAAACTGTATAACTTCATGTGTATATTATTTTTAAGAGTTAATTAAACTCTCCTAGGAGGTCAAACCCACTTTAATACTTACTCTAACCCAGAAAGAAATTTGGGATTGAAGTTTTTGGCCTCATTGAGAGACCTTCTAAAACAAGACTTTTTTAAGGGTGAGTTAGGACTGATCCGGTCAAGTTGAAAATTTTATTTGAAACATTATACTATTAGTTGATATATTGTACTAAATATTCATAAAAAACAAATCAATATTTTATATTGGAGAACAATTTATGGACATAATTCTTCGAGATCAAATAAAAGAGCACTATTGTGGATATTTCATATCACTTAAAATAAATAAATCTATGATATACAAGTGAATGCAAATTTTATTTTACAAATCAGTTTTAAATGATTAAGTTAAACTTAAAATTTATTTTTTCTTCAAAGTATAATTAAGTTTAAAGTTTATTTTTTAAAATAATATTATAGTTATCATAAATCTATTCTAACAAGATTTATTCTATATTAACATTATTATCTTATCTCTAATCTCACTCCATATACATCTCAATATGACAAAATGTGTTCAAATTACTACGTCGCCAAAAAATTAAATAATTTTATAAAATTGAATTACATTTGAAATCTATTTCTTAAAATCAATTACATGGTTCCTTTTGGTTTTGCCTCTCATTGAGATAATGTTCTAGTTAGAGAAAATGTGTTTTTCTATTTTGCTTGTGACTATGTTTTATATTGACATATAGTAACAATACACGAACATGATCGATTTTCGGAGACATGTGGCACCGACACAAAAGACACGAAACTGCAACCTTGGACATAATTACTAGGATTGCACTCAACAAGTTGTTCATGAATGATGGTGCTACGAAGTTGTTCCCAACATAACTTTTTTGCTCTTTTTGTGTCTGCAACTATACGTAGTTCTTGATGAGGTTGTTTCCCAGCTACATGAAATTACACTACTTTAGTAACCCATGACTTGGGATTCAACGTTCAAACATACGCGTTTGTGACATAACATTGGCACTATGAATTTGTCACCGTCTCTGTTAAATATTTATTACTTGCCATGGTTATTGAGTAAAATATTTAAGTCAAATAGCACTAATAGCACTAAACATTTAAAACAATGAGTTGAACAGACGCAAGGCGTAAAGATTGGTTAAATGATATTTAAAACAATGAATTCTATACAATATGAAAGTAATTTATAACCTAACCCAATTCCAAGAACTCATTAACCAATATAAAGGATTGTTCTGGTCTTTTAAAGATTAATTTGATGGTATTTATATATTAACTCCTTTATTCATAATCATTTCCCCTTTAATTAGAGATTATTTTGTTAAAAAAAAGTTTTTTTATTTGGTAAAAGTAGTTTGTATTTTGTGAGTAGGTAATTAGTATTTGTCGTTTTTTACATAGATGATTTTGGTAACTCAAAACATTTCACTCATACATTCAATTAATTTTAACATATTGATTTTATTAATTTCTCTTGTCTTCCACCACTTCGGACATTCCCTTATTTCATAACTATATATACAAGCCAACAAACCAATTGTGTTTTCAGAAAAAGATGAATTTCCAGAATCCCAAACTTGTTATATTTTGCCCCTATAAGTCATCTCTACTTACTAACATTGACAAGAAAAGTTACTAGTCTTAGATTCTTGACACTCCAATATTATTTGAAGATAGTGTTACTTTCCCTACATAGATTGTCTTGTAGAATTCTATATGCTGAGCTAACCGAAAAAACACCTTACTAATCTTTTTTCCAAACCCATGTGTCCTTACTGTCTCCCTTGAAAGGTTGATCAATTATGAGTTGATTACATTGTTTTTCTTGGTATTTTTCCCGGACAAATGTATCTCTCCTCTATGCTAAATGTACCCATGTACTATCAATCCATTCCCAAATTCTCGATTACTTTTTCCTAACAATTTGAGATTACGTAGAGTTTTGGGAATTTATGGGACAAATGTGTTTCTCCTAGCCACTATCTCAGAAGAAAGTACTTATAGGCTCATTTTTTTTTTCTTTTTTTTTTTGCATGAACTAATAATGATTGAGAATCATCTTTTATGCTATTGCTTTCCTTGTATCATGCATGTAAGGAACATATAAAATTTATGTTGATGGGATGAAATCAAATTAAGAATATTACTCCCTTAGGGTTTTCCTTCTAAATAATCTTCTTCTCTCATTCTAACATCGGTGCTTTCATTAAGCTCATTTTTATCCCCTTCCATGGTAAATGACTATATAACTCTTCTCAACATAGAACACCAACTCGTAAAACTCATCCTTTCCCATTAAAATTTCTCTAACACACTTCATGGCCTAGCCCAATACACAACCCACGTTGAAAAATACAAACTATCACACTTATTACCAACACCCCACCTCCCATAAAACCCTTATCTTTTGACCTCCCAACTTTGATATATCGAATGCCCTCGGGTGAATTTTTTAAGTCACCTAGGTTTTTTTTAACCAAGCAATGCACTCAGATCATATAACTTTATCTAGAGGGACCAACTCTTGCTTGGAATCAATGGATGTTCAAGTATAGTCCTTCACATAGCGATGTAGCCAAATCTTTAACGTGAACAATAAACCAAGAGGGGTGAATTGGTTTCCTATTGCAAATGAGTGCCTTTACTAATTTTCTCTCAATTTTAACTTAGCGAGTAATTAAAACAATAATAAAGAGTAAGAGAAGAGATAAAGTTGCACAACTAATTTTATACTGGTTCTAATCACAAAGATCTTACGTCTAGTTTCTAATCCCAAAGAGATTAACTATCCACTATCACAAAATAATTAAACTATTAAATTCACTAAAAGAAAGACAAGTTTAAGGGTTTAGAAAACACCTTTCTTGTTACCACAAGAGATGAAACTTACTTCCCCTGAAGGCCACAAGGGATGAAAACCTCCTCCAAATGCTTCACAAAGGATGAACACTTCCTTTGAATCTTCATAAAGGATGACAGGCTTGACTCAGCAATAGTAGCAACACTTAATCACACTCCCAGCGAAAGTTATCGTGTTTGCAGACACCAAGTTTTCAAAGCCAAAGCACAAGAGTTACAAAAACCCTAGATCACACTTTTCACAGTTTAAGAAAACATATGTGTGTTAGAATGAGAGTCTAAAACATTTTTCTAAAGACCTCATTCAAGGACTCCTCCAAAAATTCGTTGTCAGCTTTTTCTGCATGATAATCAATTATCCACTTATGGTAATCGATTATGCATTTAATGAATACACAATGACAAAAAGCATGCTCAAAAACTCCAATGGCTAGCTATGATAATCGATTATGGTAAGTCATAATCGATTATGCATAATCGAATATCATACTCTGGTAATCGATTATTCTAGAGCCAAAATTGATTTTTTAGCAAACTTTAAAAACTTCTCTATGATAATTGATTATCTTAAGTAGCTAATCGATTATTGCAAAGCTTTTTGACTCCAAAACGAATTTTAAGGTTTAAATTACATGGAATCAACAACATATAAGGCCCTATACATAAAACTACTAATTACAAAAGCTTTAAGATATAAAACAAGTCTTCATGAAGGTCTTCTTACAAAGTGAGCACTTGAGATTGTAATGCCCCAAAGTCTTCGATGTCACAACCTTACAAAACCCGAATATATTTCAAAACTTTATCATAGCTCGTAAACGTATTTTTAAAAACTGTTGACATTGTTGATAGGGGGAGCACTCGTTTAGTTGAACCCACAATCTCAGTAATATATGAGTTTTTGATGATGACAACACATAATTAATAACACATGTGTATTGTGTGTTACATGTTCTATGCTTACATGTTATATGCATATATGAGAACATGATTGTGTTGTTGTTGTGTTGTTCATTGCATTTCACTGTGTTATATATGTGATTTTATACATGAATGCATGACACATGTTTTTGGATGAGAAAAACCACAAGCACTAATGTTGAACTTTAATTGTGTGACAAAACAACAGTTTGAAATCGATTAAATTATGGAGTGAATCGATTAAAACTAGTGTCTTTGCACAAAATTCAAGTGTGCTGTGAGAGTTTTTCAAAGAGAAAAATTTTCAAAACTTTTCATTACACTGTTGCATAATCGATTGCATGCGATATGTATTGATTAAGTTTGTTACTGTTTTGAAATTTATTAATGCTTGATATAACTGTCACAACGACTATATTTTTAAATGTGTTGACCAAGCATTAAATGTTATTCGGCTGCATTAATTGTGAATTCAATTAATTGCTTTGACTACTACTATTTGTTATAACTAAATTGGCGTATTCGAATGCATTAGTAGCAAAGTCGATTATGTTGCGTCTGATACGAGTTTATCTATATATTGACACGAATTTGATTTCTGTAACAAATTTTTTTATTCTAACATTTTCCTATTCTTTTGCAGAAAAGTGTAAAGTTTACAGAAAGAGAAAAAGCTCCAAGAAACTAGTTTGACCGTGGTGATCAACTAATTGTGATTTCTTGAAGAGCAAGATTGCTGAGTTTTCAAAGTCTGATCTATCTGCACATTTGGGTGTCTACTGCAAGGTCAGGTTCTACAAGTTGATGAAGATTGGGTTGAGTTCCCTGTTGTGATTACAGGAAGAAGGACATGCTTCGTTCTTGACTTTGAGGGTGCCTCAAAGGGGTTGGACTGCAGGAGAGGGGATTCTTGCTGCTACTCTATTTATGTACTGCCTATATTTTGATTAGAAGGTTAGAGAGGTGTTTTATATTTTTGACCTGAGGTCTCTATAAAAACCTTGTTGTAAAAACTTTGATCATTATAGTGCATTGGCTTCCTGTGGTTGGAAGGACACTAGATGTAGGGTTGGCCGAACCAGTATAAAAACCTAGCGTTTGATCTTTCTTATCCCTACTCTTTTACATTCAATCGATTATACTTTATACGCATTCGATTAAATTTCCGCTGCATTGAAAATCTTTTAACTTGCGTTTCAAGAAAAGTATAAAGGCATCTCTTTTGGTGAAAAATATTTTGAAAGTTTTAAATTTTATACTTCACCAATTTACCCCCCTCTTGGTGTGAGAAATTGAGACATTCTATTTTAACAATTGGCACCAGAGCTGGTTTTCATAAAATATTTGAAAAACTAGTCGATTACTATTTTCGTTCAATCGACTAATCCTGGAAAATAGCTTTCAATTCTCAGGACTTTGGTGAAGGTGCTTCGACAATAGACCACACTAGTGTAATAAGAGGAAACGACAACGGTTATTTTTGACCATACGCCTCAGTTCCCGAATCGAGGCATATTCAGGCGAGACAATAAGTCTACTACTTTTTACCTCGGTTCCCGAACCGAAGCATAAAAGGGTGAGATACTGCCTCGATTCTTCCCTACCCGAAGCAGTACATTCTTTGATTTTTTTTATTTTTTTTCGTAGGACATACTGCCTCGGTTCCTCCTGAACCGAGGCATAAAGTCACCCTACTGCCTTTCTCCCAACGAACGACACCGAGTGTTTCATTACCACTCATTATTGCAATATTTGACAGGAACTAAATATCCAGGAGCTTTAAGAAGTCTGCGCCATCTATGTACATAGGAACCAAAATCACGGGAAGACTACAATGTTTATAAACTAAATGAATTCCTATTTATGTATTTCATAAGAATATATATATATATATATATATATGTGTGTGTGTGTGTGTATATATATATATAAAACGAACGTTTCGAAAAGAATGAGGACCAAATTGTACCTTACTTTGAAAGAGGGACGAAAACCAGAAACGGCCAATAGTTTAGGGACTAAAAACATATTTAACCCGAAAATGATCATCACAATTGGAAACCACAACCACAACATGGAAGGGTGAGTTGACAAAATAAACATCAATCACTAAGATAACATTTATATCACAAATGTTAAGTCTTTATCACAATTTTATCACATCAAACAATTATCGATGCACAAAAAGACTATAAC
The DNA here is from genome assembly GCF_029865625.1 of Vigna umbellata. Classification (NCBI taxonomy): domain Eukaryota; kingdom Viridiplantae; phylum Streptophyta; class Magnoliopsida; order Fabales; family Fabaceae; genus Vigna; species Vigna umbellata. The sequence continues at coordinate 51,924,769 of NC_142173.1, read as the reverse complement.
AACCAATATAACAACCCTCATACATTCCCTTAACTAGAATAAGGATCAATTTTATTAGTTTTGTATCACCTGTCAAGCAAAGGCAACCCATGCATATATCAACCACCACTATAAACATATTTCAACTTCCATACATCACCTCACATTATTATTTACCAAAACAAGTTGATTTGAGTGGTCTTCCACTACAGCTTCGGGCTTGTCTCCTCTACTCCAAGCTGTTCACCTCAGCCATAAACTCATCATGAGTCAGAATCCTACGGGCGAGACATTCATCCCTTTCTATTCCCTCGAAAGAGGAAAGGGTAGCACTCGAATCCCTAGTCCCTTCTACCGCTCCTCATGGACGAAGAGACTATCTCTTCCACCGCCTCTTTAAAACAAAGAGATCAACCTTTCTGTCCTTTCACCAAAGGAAAGGTGCTTACCCGAATTAAATAAGTATACACAAAAGGCATTCTCAATAACAACAACCACCAACAAAATTATCAAAAGGGTACAAAACCAACCATATACATAAATGAGTCAACATAGTACTTACCACACCCTTATTTTACCACATACACCTTATACACGATAACATCACCTATCCCTTCCAAAGTGGACCCCCACAACAACTTGTTTTAACCTCACACAAAAAAAAAACCAACGACACACAATTCAATTATGTTCAAACATCACACAACCAACCACATAATTAAACAACGAAACAAAATAATATGACCAACAACATCTACCACTCAAAAATCATCATAGACAACTCAACCAAACACACACACACTGCTCGACAATCATAACAAATAGTTCGATCAAGCATACACATAGCATGAGATCATACAACAACCTGACAACAAACCCAAACAACGTCACATCATACAAAATAGCACAACACCCAACAACATGGCAAGAAAGGAAAACAAGATAACAAAATCAAGAATGTAAGTTTCCCTTAACTGGGTTTCTTTATAAGACTTTTTCTTAGAATAAATAATACCCTTCAACAACACTCCTAAGCTCACACAAACCTTCACTCGATCAAACTCTCACTCTCACCCTTAAAGTTTCTATCTCTTTTTATTTCCTAATGGTCAGAGTTTCTATATAAATAGGAGGTGTCTAATATAGTAACAACTATGTATGAGATTAATTTTCCTTATGTTGAGTATACATAGGATATTTTATTTATAATAGAAGAAATATGGGTTAAGCCCAAAATACTAATAAGGAGTAATAATAAACTAATTCAAGATAAAAGATAATATAGGATTAAAATAAGATATATATATATATATATATATATATATATATATATATATATATATATATATATATAAGATATATAATCACAAGCCATACCTAACCTAATTGGGATAGTTTTTCTAAATATTTATAAAACAAAATTATCTTTAACTTAATTAATTCTTATAAGTCCCTAGATAATATATTATATCTTAATATTTTTGTTCTAATTGATTATTATAAGTCCCTAAATAATACATTCTATTTTATTATTATTACCTAAAAATAATATCTAATTATATCTAATAATATCTCAAGATATCTTTTAATGTGTAACAATATCTCAAGATATATTTTAATTTGTACATGTGTCTAGTATATATTAATATCCAAGAATATCTTTTAAAATATCTAACTAATGATGGTTTTTCTAATTGAATAATTTTTCACCAAATCTTATTTCTTTTCAAAAAATCTTTTAAAATAAAATAAGCCCTTTAAATAAAAATAACAAACTATTTTATCTTCTATTTCAAATAGTTAACCACATTTGTATGTTTTTCCTAATTATTAAAATTTCTAACAACAAAGTATCTTATTCTTATGTTTTTCTATGATAAGACCTAAGAAAAATACTTAAAATTATAGTTAAGCAAACACAACAACCTATCCATACTTTAATCGACAGTGCACAACAATTATTATAAATATCACATTATCACAAAAAATAAATAATAAAAGAAATAAACAAATATTATGCACACGACAAGAATCAAACACATAACCACCAATCCATATAATAAGGAGCTCTACCTAACTATGCTACCCTTCACTTATATAATAATTATATTTTCTTATTTTAAATAACGACTCCCATGACTACCACATTTTCTAGATATCTTTTTGGGTCTTACACATTCGTCCTTTAACTTTGACACTTAAACAACCCTCACTCCATCGAGCTGCCCACCAAGAGAGAGATCCTCTCAAGACCACTCACTCGAGGAGCACACTCTGAATGAATCCCAAACAACACTCATAAAGAGCCAAAGAGTATATTCACGAATCTTAACCAAAGTTCACACATACAACACAGTATTCATACAACCACACCTCACATACATAATCGCATATACATTGGAAAAAATGAATAAAACAACATACAACAACCACCGTTACACAACCCATTATCACTACACAAGCACTAATAAGAAAGAAAAATTACCTCACCTTACAACCTAAGGTTTTGACAAAAACACCATCCATCCCTACAAAGATCATGAAGAATGGGAAGACTATAAGGACATTTCACCCTATAGACAAGGATGTTAAGAAGGACTCAAAAGATAACAAGTCCTATAGAAAGCCTAACATTGTCTAAAAAGCAAATGTTTTGCTTTTGGCTTAGTGCAACACTGCATGTCTTCTTAAACCTCTGATGTGCTCGTTGTAGATCGACCACAATCGTAAGTACCCTTCAATCTTGACAAGGGTAAAGAAGTTATTCAACAAAAAAATCTTGAATCATATTGTTTGAGCAAGGAGCCTCCAAGTCAACCAACACGCTATATGTATGTATCCTTTATTAATAAAGACCTAAAGCTTTGGATGTGTGTGACTTGATTATGTTTGGCATGTTCAAGTTTAATGTGGATAATACCTATGGTCTTAAACCTCAAGAGAAGACTCTCCAATATGTCAACAGGTTGCCTTCAAAACCATTTGTTAAAAGTTTTAAACTAAGCTTTATGTAGGTGAAGTACTTATATCCTCTTCTCACAACAACAACATTCACGGTGGTTGTAACATGTCGTATGGTATCAATCAAGAATCGAAGGATGCCACCCATTTTAATGATGTTTCTTATAGAGGATGTTTTTAGTCCTTGAACTATCACATGAAATTAGATTTTATGTTTATTCCAAACTTTGACACAATTTGGTCCACTTTAAAAATGATTCAATGTAGCCCTTATCTCCAAATGACATTAAGGACTTTCTTGTGTGACAAACGATGTTGCCACATTTGTGTCCACGTTAACTCGTGACACACACATGACAATGTTGTTTGCCACATTAGTAAATCTTTAACGTCACTTTTATATGACAAATACGATGTTTGACAAAAATTAATTTTACATATCAAATATAGGATTCTCGTCCTCATTTCTTTGTGTGAAGCGTTTATACTTTTTTGAAAGATTAAATATATTTTTTAGTTTTTTAACTTTCATACGAAATTGGATTTCACCCGTGTCACAAACTATAAATCATTTTTATTCCTAAATTTTATCAATGAATGAATGTAGTCCTAATGACCAAAAACATTAAAGATTTGTTGATGTGACAAACAATGACATTGTCACATTGGTGTCCACATGTTAACGTGGACACACGTGTGTAAATGATAAAATCCATTTTTACAAATTTTTGTGTGTCTTTTGTCATGAATAAATAAACTCTTTCCTAGCTTTAATCTTATTTTATCCTTAAGCTTAGTGTATTTTGTATTCTTTTGTATTTGAGTTATTTTATATTTGTTTTACCTCTAATCTCCTTGTTTATAATTGTAAAATAAGTGAATAGGAAGCTTGTATGGTGGAGGAAAAAAGTTGAAACTCAAGGAAGTATAATTGAACAAGAAAAAATTATTTTTAGAGAAATACCCATTTTAGGGGCATTGTAATCGTACCCAGTGTTGCAAACATAAAGAAAATACTCACCTATAGAGTTATACTGCCATGGACCACACCCAAAGGACTAGAAAATAACCATTGGGTGCTAGGCTGACTTCACTTGGCGAGTTGGCTACATGTTGAGTGTAAATGACAACTTAAAGCTGTAGTATTGAAGCCACTGGAAATAATTTGGCTCGCCTAACGAATTACAAGTTAGGGAGCATCATTTTTTGGCTTCGTTGGGCGTGAATAAAGTTAATGGGCGAGTCAGTTAGCCCTGATATGCAAAAATGGGTATTTAATCATGTTTTCGTGAGGGTTTTCATTCATTCCTCATTCTTACACGAATAGAATCATCTAGGGTGCTTAGGAAAGGCTCTTGGAGTTTGTTTGGAGTGTTGGGAAGCTCTCCCTACCCTCCTTGGGTTTCCTCCTTCATCCATGGTGATTTTCCCCCTTTTGAGGTTGAAGAGAAAGATGGGTTATAGATTGGAGGTGTCGAGGCGAAGGGGAGGCACAATTAGAGCATGGAGGACCTGCAAGAACTTTGCGAGAGGGCTTGCATCTTCTCTTTGGTTTCCATTACTTTCCTATTTCTTCAATTTGTAGAACCCTAAGTTCTCCACCATGGGGGACTATTCTTATTTGTTGAGATTAGTTGTAAAACATGAATCTCTTGTGTAATTTTATGCTATTAATGATATATGTTTTCCAATTCATGTTAGTATTCAATTTCCATTCTTAATTCTAGATGTGGATTGTTCACATGCTTAATTTGTGATTCTTGAGGTGTTGGGAAGTCTCTTTAGAATCTGTACTTGAAATTGAACTCCTATTGGATGCTTGTATCTAGAAATAGAACTTAATTTATTGGTAATCTTACACTAGTACAGAAACACCGTATAACGTCGGTGATTTTCGGCTTATCACGTCAAATTTGAGACTGACATCATATTGGGAGACGTTAAATTGACGTTAGATTTAAAAATTTTGACGTTAATTGACGTCAGACATAGAACAATCCGACGTTAGACATAAAATAAATTGACGTCGGATATTGTTTTATGTTCGACATTAATTTATGGGTTTTTTCAAAAAAAGATCGTCAATATTTTCTTCCACTAAAACCATGAAAAAGCAATATACAACACAAGAATACACCACCAAATTTTTCAGAATTTTAGAAGTAGTAACAACCAATAAAAAGTGCAATAACTAATGAAAATGCAACAATCAATACACAAAAACTCAAAAATGAAACTGACGGTGAAGGTGAGGCAGTAGAGAAGTGTCGTTGTGAGGGTGAGGAGAAGACAACCACCGCCAAAGAGGGAAAAAAGAGAACTCAACGATGCTCCAAATGGTGTCTATGCACGAAACTAATCGGTTAAAATGAAAAAAGAAATCATACATAAAGTCATCAATCAACGGTTTTTTTTGTTAAGTGGAAGAAACATTACCTTTGGTGGTCGTCGAAGAGAACTCAACGGTGCTCCAAATAGTGTTTATGCATGAAACTAATCGGTTAAATTGAAAGGAAATCATACATATTAAGTCATCAAATAACGGACATTTGTGTTAAGTTGAAGAAACATTACCTTTGGTGGTCACCGAAAGCTTCCCTAGAGACCTTCGACCCGCAATGAAGAAAGTGCACGCAAAAATAATGAAGCAAGTGTTCTTTCTCCTGCTTTTAAAATATTTTCACGCTCAAATTAACGTATGTTCCTCCTACCAACCAATGTCTAACGGGTCTCTTAAAATATCTTAACGCTCAATTTTTATGAATTTGAAAACTAAAAGACGTTTGTTCTTTCTCCAACAGACTTCAAAAGGTAATTAACGTATGTTCCTCTAACCAACTAACGTCTAACGAGTCTCTTAACATATCTTTGCGCTCAATTTTTTATGAATTTGAAAACTAGAAGACGTCTGTTCTTTCTCCAACTGACTTCAAAAAGGCAATTAACGTATGTTCCTCTAACTAATCGACGTCAATCGTGTGATTTTATTTACAATATTGCCACCGGTCTTTTTTAACGTTGGTTACTTGGTTATCCGACATTGAGTGTTAGACGTTGTACGTCCATTTTGTACTAGTGTTATGCTCTTGAACTTAATGCATGGTTGTTTGTTGAGGATTCAATGAATTGGAATTTGATGAGTTATCAAAGGCTCAAAGGCTCTAGGGATATGATTTGAGTATGTTTGTGAGTTAATTTATCATGAATATGGAATTGGGATCATTGTCAATGCATGAAAGTGAAGTGGATGAACTCTAATCTTAATAAATTGTAAATAATCTATGTTACATTTTTTTAGTACACCAATTGTTTAATGAAAATAAAAAAAAAAAGAATTTCTTGTATTTTTGTAAAATTTATGATTTAATTAAATTAGAACGTAAGACAAGTCTCTTAAGGTAGAATGATATTTATGACACACATATCATAACACCGTTTGTCACATCATAAAATTCTTAACTTCATTTAATGAAAATGATTACATTGTTCAAGTTTAGAGACCATATAGTGTCAAAGTTTGATAAAACTCAATTTCGCATCATAGTTTTGTAACAATGATTATATTCTTATTCCTTAGTAATGTTGATGTATAAAGAAACTATATTTATTATCACTGTAAAAACTGTCAAGGCCTCAAATTTTGATGTTTCGTAATTTTCCCGTGGTTAGACAAATAAAATCAAAAAGCCCTTTACGTTATTCATTTCTTTGTGCATATTGTTAATTAATGGCTTAGAACACTGGTTAAAAGACATACTTTTTTTTTAAAATTATATGACTGATTTATTTTTCCAACAAAAAACTTCTTTTTTAATTCCTAAAATATTTATTATTTTTTATTTAATAAAAGATACAATGAGAAGAAATCATTGGGCCTAGAGTGAGACTGGTTTAGGAAAAAATTTCTCGCACCTCCATAAGTTTCTTTCTGCACCCCCATATAAAAAAATCCTATTTTAGTTTTTTGAAATGTAAAATTCCAAAATAAAAATTGACTTTCAAATTACAATTAAAAAAAATTGGATTGAATTTGAATTGTGTAATCTATATATTTAAAAATAATTTTTTCCTTAAAAATCATAGTACATAATTCAAAATTTATTTTTTACAAAGCTAAGTTTCAAAATATACAATCCAGTAATTATTTAGTTTTTAAATTATGTAATCCATAAAAGGTAAAATGAGAAATTTCTTATATACGGCTGCAAGAAGAAACTTATAGATAGTTTTTCCCTTTACATGGAGTGTTCTTAGAGCGAAAGCCATAGAGAGAGAAAATATATATAGAAATATGAATGAATTAACCATCGTTATCTGCCCCAAGTTTAGTTGCTAGATATATACTCCACGAGTTAAAACAAGTATTTTTTAAACGAATGATTTACTAAAAAATATTTATTTAATTAACAGATGGAAATTTTTTAAAAAAAGAGAAAAACAATTTTTTAAAATAAAACAATTAGACAAACATAGCAAGAAACAAAAATCTGATTCTTTTATTAAAAATATTAGAAAAGTAAGCATAAATGATCCGACCATTAGTTTTTAACATTTTATATATTTTCATTACATAAGAAAGTAGGGTTATATTAAATCGTTTTAACAAACAAATATGTCCAACAATGCTGTAATGTATCATTTTTTTAGAAAATTAGTTTGAAAATGTGACTTATCCTAAATTTAAAAAAAAAAATGAATTTGGAGTTTATTCAAGCATAAATGACATATAATTATTTAACTCTCATAAATAGCAAAAATTGTAAGTATACTTTAGTCTTTGATTTTTCTAAACTCTTATCTACTTGTTGACTGTGCATATGATTTACTCTTTTTTTCAAGATTTAATGTTATCAAATTAATTTTGATTGAATTAAATTGACTTCATTTTTATTTTTCAACTTCAAAAAATTAATTAATATGCAATATTTATGAAAGTTATTGCAATAACTATGATGATAAAATTAATATAATTATAAAAATAGTAAATATATTTGTAATCATAGTCATAATAATAGTAAAGTCATGACAGATATATTAGAGCTGTCAAAACGGGTCATCCGGCTCAACCCGGTCCGGCCCATCACGGATTGGTCACTTAGTGAGTCAACACAACCCGGCTCATTTATTAGCGAGTCAGAAAAATTCGAACCCGACTCCCACCACAGGTTGGTGAGTGAACGGGTTGACTCACTGGTTTACTTAAGTACAATTTTTTAAAATAAAAAAAATTACAAACTTTCTATAATTCAAATCTAAACAAATTTCACTCCCAAATTTCACTTCTAACATGGATGTTTAATTAATTTTGAAAATAAGGAACTTAAATAATTTTTTCAAGCAAAAAACAAAATAATAAATATTTTTTGTTAAACCCCTTTAGTTGTCCCTATTTATGTAGGTTTTTCCCAGTTTAATCCCGTCTTTTTAAAATCTCCAATTGAGTCCTAAATAGTGTTAATTTGAATCAATTGGTCTCTGCCGTTAAGTTTTGCTTACCTGAGATGTTTACGTGGCTAGCTTTTTTAAACGTGGCATTCACATAGTTCTGTACGTGGAATTTAAGAATATTTAATAATTTAAAATTAGGGATTTTTAATGTAAAAATGTAATTAAGGTTTGTTGGTGAATTTTAATTAACCCTAAATCCTAATTACATGGGGGCAAATCTATGCCGTTAGCGGTGCCGTCACCATAGTCTTGCCGTCAACCATCTCACCACCACGGCCAACCACCATGCTCATCTCGCCAGACCACCCAAAGCCACCACCTAACCCTAATCCGCGCCACACTATCACATCGACACCATTGTTGTTCATCTTCACAGCCGCCGCAGAGACCACTCAATAGCCGACGAAATCGTGCCTATCTTCCTTCAGCCTTCTTCAAGAACAACAAACCCTAAATCCCTAAATCGGAACAACAAAAAGTGGGAAAAGAAACTTGGAAAAGAAAGAAAAAAGGGAAGGAGAACTAAAATTAAATCAAATTAAATAGGTGAATTGGTGGGCCAACCCGGCCAACCACGGGTTCAACTCGTATTAGACGGGTTTAAATGAGCCGGGTTGAAATTTGACCTGCATAAAAAAAAATACAATTTTTTTCAAACCCAACTTGGCTTAAACCCGTGGTGGGCCGAATTGACCCACGGGTTATGACCCATTTTAACATCTTTAATATATACAATAATGATATCAATGATTATTATGATTAAACATTGACAGTATGAGTGCCAGTGATAAAAAGGTTATTAATAATTAACTACAACTAATTACTATAATAATTATTTACTAATAATGATAATAGCCTATATATTGATAAAGCACAGACGTAACAGAAGGAGCAAAAACTAACAACATTAATGGTCTTAATTCTTACAGATTTCTTTATCTTAGGTAAAAGTTGAGGAAAACAACTTGAAGTGAGTTATATTATTGATGATGTAGAAAACACAATAGTTCGTTCATTGGCAAAATCATCACAAAATATCCTAGCTCTATTGATCCTTTACACACCAAAATGAAAATAAAAAAATCAACTACGAAGTTCAGAAAATTCATTGACGACCTCATATAATAAATGGTCGAAAATTTTATGCTCAAACACCAAGCAAATATCTCTAAAGCTTTCACTCTCACGCATACGTTTTAAGGTATAATCTGACTCTCTTACATCGTGTTCTGTCAAAGTACGAATCTGCAACATCATTTCTGAGAGATACTCTGCTTCTTTGTTGACATCTATGAAGGTATGATCTTTATTAGTACTTGCACTGTCTTCAACATCACCATCCAAGGACAACATTGATGGAGATACCCTCTTTGACTTTGAAGCCGTGGTGCTTGAACCATCTGCAATAAAAACAATATATAGTAAGGTAAAGTAAAATTGCTTTCAAACTACAAGACCATGTGAAAATTGCATTATATAGCCACTTTTTAAGCTTACAGAACTGGTATGTTATGTAGTTTTCAAAACAACACGGTTGCAGAGTGATGCGAACATGTTATATGCTTCTTTTACATACATGACTTAAATGCAGTTATGTTGATGATTTTAATTAGTGTTTTTTCTTTCATTAAGTAAAATTTCAGTTCAGCAATAACAAAAATTACATGAGAAAACATGCACATTAACAATGTAAAACTCTAACTTTGACAGCAAAATAGTACCAAAAACTCGTGTAAGATTACATTGTATGTAAAAATAAGAAATCAATAACATAAACTGTTCAGTCAGACCAAACACGACCCATTGTGTATTTTGGATCCTTTTCTTCACAATGGAACCAGTTAAAAGGCAAAATTCAATGTTATTCCAACAATTACCAAAGTAAAAGTAATGAAAAAATGGGATTGAGTAGAGAAAGCAAACCTAGAAAATCTTTTTCATAAAGGAAAGGATAGTCATTGCTATCTGCAACTGAAACTGGACTGCGATGTTCCAAGCTGCATTCACTTTCAACCTTCAAGAGTAACTTCTGGTTTCTCATGTTCCTCTTGTCTTTTGTTTCCACAAGCTCCTTCTTGTGCTTGTTTGGCAAATAAGTGTTTGACCTTGATCTTGAAGCAGCGCCATTTTGTCTATTACTACAAGAGCTACACTTAGAGAAACCTGAGGACACAGAAGACAAATCTTTATTACCTTCAAGATTTCGACCCTTTGAACCATGCTTAGAAGAAGGGTCTCTCCTTGGCTCATTCTTCAGCTTTGAAATTTTCCTGTTCTTACCTACATTTCTCTCTTTCTTCACACTAACACTCTCCTTGTTCTTACTCCCCTGCCTCTTCCCCTTCCTCATTTCTCCCAAACCCGTTTCCATTTTCCTCACCTCTTCGTCTTTGTCACCATCCATGCAAAGCACAAAGAGGTTATTACCCTTTTGGTTCTGAAACAAACCAGGAACCTCTCTGAACGATGACGACGTCTTCACTCTTCTGTGAATGGAATGGCTTGCATCAAACTCAAGCAAGTAATCAACAAAGTTCACTGACCTGCTTCTAGGAACGGAATCTGGGCTCCCTCCTTTCACTGCCCATTTGGAGTTTGGAAGTGAATCCAACCCCATTAACCTTGCCACCACTCCAGGAGTTGAACCATCTTTCACCACCACGGTTTCTTTGGTGGAATGTGCTTTTTCTGAATCATCTGATTCTGTGAAATGATCAGAGGGGTGCACTGGAGGACTAGTTGCATTTCCAGCACATAGTAGCACACGTAGTAAGCCAGGGAAACACCCAGATTTCGGTTTTTCTGCCTTAGCCATGGAGGGTGAAGTTTGCACACTGATACAGAAGTATGCAGAAAAAATTCAATGTGAAAAGAGAATGAGCAGTGTAATGGTTGACCACAGTAGAGAAAGAGAGAAAGAGAATGATATAGGATGTTGTTGGAAGAGTTGGAACGTGATTGGGAATAACAAAGGTAACTTCCAAGTCTTTAAAGTCGGCACCAGTACTTCACTATAACAGAAAACGAGTTCAATAATTTACCTTTACATTCCTAAACTAAATTGAACACAACCTCAGATTCAGAGATGCACTTGGTCGGTGCTATTCTTTCATAAAAACAAAATTTTAATTTTACCCTCTTAATTTACTTCAATCTTTACTTCAAATTTTTTTATTGTGTATATTACTGAAATTGTAATTGAAGAATAATAATAGTAGTATCCAATGAATTGTATTTATGTTTTATCTTAGCATAATACTTTAGGTTTTAAATAAAATAAAAAAAAACTATCTGTGATGATTGAAATACAAGTAAATCTTAACTAATTTTACTTTGTTGAATAAATGTTTTCGTTTCATTATTATACTCTTTATTTAGTTCAAATTCTATTTTTAACAAATCATTGATTTGATGGTTTTTTTCAAAGACAGATTTATTATAAAATATACAATATCAATCGAACTTAATGCACAACAAATTTTCAACTAAAACATACTAAATTAATAAATTGATGAGTATTCTTCTTTATAAACAGTATAATTTTATTATTTTTAGTCGATGTAAATTCAATTTTCTCATTTTCATACTTAAATTTTCAACATGGCTTTAAAATGCAAAATGTTCAAATTAAAATTTTATCCATAAAATTAGTGCGAAGGGTAGTTTAGAAAATCAATTTTAATTTGTAAATATTGAAAAATAAGTTTTTTTTTTTCCTTATGTAAGTTAGTGAAAATATGATTTTAGTGGTAGATCTAGATAGAAACAAGGTTATGCAAAATTTGAAAGCAATTTATGTTTAGAATCGTAGTGTGAATGTGAATAAAAGGTGTGATTTTACAGCTTTAGGGTTAATACTTTACAGATTGGGTAGATTAGAATGGTAGATGATAGAGAAAGGGTGTACGAAAGGGTACATTAAAGACAAATATTGGATGAAAAAGCATTGACTGAGGTCTGAAGAAGGAATTTTGTATTTAGTAATTAGTAATGCAAGATGATGTGGTTGCAGTCCAAGTCTTACTAGGCTGCCAAACCGTGTGAATGTTGTTTTGCCAATTAAAAACAAAGTGTGGCCGAAGTTGCTGACTTTTGAGGTCGGAAATGTCCATGTGGTCCACCACCCAAAGGAAATGAGCAGATCTTGCAGCTACTATTTCATCTCAAAGAACTTCACCGACATTGTTGACTAGGTTTTCGGGATTCTCGATTGGCCCAATTCATGCTGGTTCTGTAATGGCAAGCCTCTTTATGATGATGGGCCCAATAAATTGGAACCCTGAAGAATTTTTCAGTTAAAATGTTAATACTTGCTAAACAAGTGACTTCTTTAACATGTTATTAAATGCCTCTTGATTATTTTTGTGTATCCAAAAAATTTAGTATTATATATCATTATGTTATTATTTATTATATTATTATTATTATAATATGTATTATGTAAGTATTATTCTCGTAGGAATAGACTCATGATTGAGGTTGATCTTATTAATATAAATAGTATTCCTTAAAAAAGTACTTATTCTCTCATAAACATTAATATACAGAACTTATAGAAAGATTTTAACTCTCTTACTTATTTGAGGGTCAGAGAGTCTTTTACAATGCGTCTCTCTCCTTTAAACAGCAAGGAAATCATTTCCAAACAAGAACAATCAAACCATTATTAGAATCTTACCACTTATTCACAAGGTCATGTTTGATATTCAAATAAGAACAATTACCGAACTGTCATATTTATTCTAAAGGTTAAATATATTTCGTTCCCAAATTGTTTTAAAAAATTGTATTATATCTTTAAATTAAATTATATAATTAATTTTCCTTTATCTTATGTGAAAATTGATATTTTTCCAACAAACAACAGAGGGAGTGTTTTGTATATGATAAGCAAAATTTTAATTCTTTTATCAAAAAGATATTTTACATATATTTTATAAAGTGTAACGCCGAAATAAATATATAATTTAGTTTATGGACAAAACACAATATTTTAAAATAATTTAAAGATAAAAAAACATATTTAACCATATATTATTCTAATTATTCATTAATTTAGTTGTTTTAAAATTGTAATTGTTTTACAAAAGTAAGATATAATAGAGTTTAGTCAATCAGGCATATAGAATGCATTAATACGGTGGTGACAACGGAAAATAATGTTAAGATTCATATGGTGGAGTTATATATATATTATATATATATATATATATATATATATATATATATATATATATATATATATTATATATATATATATATATATATATATATATATTAGTAGAGACCAGTAATATTTTGGAACATTTAGGATGTGATAACTGGTTGTTTGCAGCGAGAAAACTTTGTGGGTGTAATATCACCAATAGTATAAGGACAATAATCTTGGAGGAATTCAATTGTTCTTTAATTTTCTCTTTTAAATTATAAAAGAAAAAACTTGATCGAATTGTGAAAATGACATAAAGAAAAAGTGAAAATATGGAAACAGAAAATAGCAAGAGAAATCTTGGTGCAATTGTGAAAACAGCAGAAAACGAAGTTAAAATGTGCAAACACCAAGGCTTTTGAGAATGTTTCCAAGTCTTCCAATGGTAGTTAGGAAATGTAGAGTGTGGTTTTTAATAATCTCAACGAAAGGTTGTCTACTTTGAGATTGTGTAGGTTGTCGATGATGTTATGTTTTTATTATTATTATTATACAACTAAATCAGAATCATGTGACTCTGATGCCCAATGTTGACTCACCCACCTCTTCTGAAAAATATAGATTGGTTAGCCTTTTTGGGTTCTTTCTACTATTCTAAGAAATTTCAACACTTTGTTTTCATTGGTATTGTTATACTTTTCCCAAATGCTTTCGGCATAACAAAAGTACCCTTCTTTACTTCTTCACTTAATGAATAAAACAAGAGACAAAATCAGTTTTTGGAGTCATCAATTCATCCCAAATCACCCTATTTTTATGAAGATACTTTTATTTTCCAAAGATTCTTCATTTTTTAATTTAATCTTGCTATATTTCTTTTCCTCCCATGAAATTTTGGTTAATAAATCAACCATGGAACTAAGAATATGGATTCTTTTTTACCCTATATAAGTTTTCATCATGTAATTGGAGATAGTTGCAAAACTACATTATAATAGTGAAATTATCATTTATCCTTACATTTAACATTTTAGTGTTGAGAAGGATTGAAATTGTTACTATGGGTTCAAAGGCTACCGTTCGGTCTCGACAAGCTTTTCAGTCGTTTTGTCCCGATAACTGTTGAGCAGAGTTAATGTACAAATAAATGTGGTAATGACTACCGTTAGACAGTTAAGGTTTGCATTAATGACCATTAAGAGATAAATTAATTGGTCAGATTCCTTTAAACTCTATAAATAAGGGTTTAGGTTCGAGGTAAAATTACGTTCAACTCACTAGATAAACAGTTCATAAAACCGCTCCTAACTTAAGCATCGGAGTGTCTTTTGCAGGTACCTCCCCCCTTTTCCACGAAGTCAACCGAGGGATCAAGACTGAAGTCCACCGAACGGCCAGTACCGAGAGCAACCGAGCGGTCTAAATTGGGAGCATACAAGCGGAGCACACAAGTCAAAGGTTAGTGTCTCGGTCTCACAAAATCCCTACTGAAACATTTTGGCGTCCACCGTGGGGTCGAGGCTTGAAGACACCCAATGGTGACCACAAGAAATATGGAAGAGCAGAGCACCAGAGATTTAATCAAAGAGTTACAAGTCTAGATTGAGGCACAAGCGCAGACCATACAAGCGCAGGCGCATGCACAGCAAGAGATGCAGCGGAGGCATGCAAAGGAGATTTCAGCACTAAGGGCCAAACGGGTCCCTCCCGAGCGGTCCACCTCAAATCGAGAAAATGACAACGAAGCAAGCCATAATCACACTAACCTGAAAGGTCGAGGTAGAAGGGAACCAACACCCCTGCATACCGTTCGTCCTACCAGTTTACTTCCCTTTACGGCGACCATCATTCAAACTCCAATGCTAGAAAAAACTCCGCCCGCATTGGATAAGTATGATGGTTCAACCGATCCGGACAATCACCTAAGGACGTTCGGTAATGCAATGGCATTCTATACAAACAATGACCCGGTCATGTGTAGGGCCTTCTCATTATCACTAAAGGAAGAGGCATTAGAACGGTATAACATTCTTCCTCCCAACACAATGGATTGCTTCACCACTGTGGAAACCCTCTTTAGAAGGCAATACACCTCCAACCGGAAACCGGAGATAACAACGGCAGAATTGGTAAATACCAAGCAAGAGAAAGGGGAAACTTTGAAGGCCTTTTATGAAAAGGTATACTGAAACCGCACGATGAGTTAAAGAGGTCAATCACTCTTTTATCATCAACAATTTGCCTTCATGTCTAAGACCAGGATATTTTGCGAAAAAATTGTATGCGCGACCACCAAAACTATGGAGGAGCTCCAGAAAGAGCAGCTGAGTTCATCCGTATGGAAGAAATGCGAATCTCACATAGAAAGCGACAACAAGAAGCTGATGTAGGCGGAGGTAGAAGGGACGGCAAGCGACTGTTCGACAATAATGATAAAAGTGGGGAACTTACCCGAACATTTAAGTTTAACCATTATACAACCCTCAACGCACCTAGGGCAAAAGTTCTCGAAGAAGCCCTCAACGCAGAACTTCTCGCACCACGAAGGAAACCATCTCCAAAAAATGCTGACGAAAGGAAGAGCTACCGTTTCCATCAGAACCATGGACATACTACAGAAGAATGCATTATGTTGAAAAATGAAATAGAAAATCTTATTCGGGCGGGACATCTCCGTAGGTATATAAAGGAAGCAAGAAGCAGCCTCCAGGGAAGAATATTTGTGAAGAAGCCCCGAACGGGCGTATAGGAAGGACGAGCGGGGGCGGTGCTTCGCAGTCCCAATCATCATCGGGAACGATCGGTTCGTGGATGTATCAACTAGGGAGAAGCATCCAAAACTCTATTAATGTCATGTTTAAATTCAGTTTCATTTAGACTTTTGTTATTGTCTTATGCTTTCATTATGGAATAAATAAAGTCGAGCCATTCATGCTCAGAGACTGGTTGCCAACTTTGCTAAAGAAGTTCATATTCAACGAAGAAGTCTCTCAAGAAGAGTCTGAAACCAAAGACCGAGCGGTAAATCCCTCTCGACCGAGAGGTAAATTCCTCTCGCTGAAGCCAAAGACTGAGAGGTAAATCCCTCTCGGCCGAGCGGTAAATCCCACTCGTCAGCCAAAAAGCTGAAGTTAAAGACTGACCGATAAATCCCTCTCGGCCGAGAGGTAAATTCCTCTCGCTGAAGCCAAAGACCGAGAGGTAAATCCTCTCAGCCGAGCAGTAAACCCCACTCGTCGGCCAGAAAACTGAAGTTAAAGACCGAGTGGTAAATCCCTCTCGACCGAGAGGTAAATTCCTCTCACTGAAGCCAAAGATTGAGAGGTAAATCCCTCTCAGTCGAGCGGTATATCCCACTCGTCAGCCAGAAAGCTGAAGTTAAAGACCGAGCGGTAAATTCCTCTCGACCGAGAGGTAAATTCCTCTCGCTGAAGCAAAAGACCGAGAGGTAAATCCCTCTCGGTCGAGCGGTAAATCCCACTCGTCAGCCAAAAAGCTGATGTTAAAGACCGAGTAGTAAATCCCTCTCGGCCGAGAGGTAAATTCCTCTCGTTGAAGCCAAAGACCTAGAGGTAAATCCCTCTCGGCCGAGCGGTAAATCCCACTCGTCAGCCAGAAAGTTGAAGTTAAAGATCGAGCAGTAAATCCCTCTCAGTCGAGAGGTAAATTCCTCTCGCTGAAGCCAAAGATCGAGAGGTAAATCCCTCTCGGTCGAGCGGTAAATCGCTCTTGTCTGCCAGAAAGCTGAAGTTAAAGACCGAGCGGTAAGCCCCTCTCGATCGAGAGGTAAATTCCTCTCATTAAAGTCAAAGACCGAGAGGTAAATCCCTCTCGGTTAAGCGGTAAATCCCTCTCGTCAACTAGGAAGCCCTGGTAACAAGGACTAAGTCTCAAGTATGTAGCCAGTCGGCCGTATAGTACGGATGACAAGATTCAACACATGAAACTGTTCGACCCAAATAAGATATAACGACTTGAAGCACATGGAGAGCAAGCTCCTCAATACAACGAGAACAACCTCCTTCAAACTCATAAGTCCTATAGTTAACCGTTCGGCTAAAGCCGAAGGGTTAACTCGGACTTGGGGGGCTTATGTTACTATGAGCTCAAAGGCTACCATTCGATCTCGACAAGCTTCTCAGCCGTTCGGTCCCGACAACTGTTGAGCAGAGTTAATGCACAAATAAATGTGGTAACGACTACCGTTAGACAGTTAATGTTTGTAGTAATGACTATTAAGAGGTAAATTAATTGGTCAGATTCATTTAAACTCTATAACTAAGGGTTTAGGTTCGAGGTAAAATTACGTTCAACTCACTATATATTATGACTCAGTTTCAGTATATAAATTACATATTCATGAGTGTTGTACAATAGCTTACAAATTCAATCAAAATAAATAATAGAGTCGTTTAATTCATGTTATTAAAAAACTATTATTTAGTGAGAACTTTTTTCGATTTGCGGGGTTTTTACTTTCTGTAAAAGAACTTCTGGAAATTTTTTAAACCGTCGTAATTTGAGTCATCATAATTTATTTGTGGGGTTTTCTGCGACTAGAATCATATTTAATTTTTGGAGGTTTTTCTATGAGAATAAAAATCTCTTCTATTACTGACTAATATTTTGTGGGAGTTTTTAACCTTCTTTATTTTTAACTATTTGATTACAAAAGATATCTGTATTTTTTATACTATTTTTTGGGATTAGTATATGTTATTCAATTCACCAGCTTGCTGAAATAATAAAAAAATTAATAAAATATATAAAATTGTAAAATACACAAAAATAATTCAAAATTAATTTTATTGATGATTTAAAATAACATGATTCATTGAGAATTATAATGTAAATATGAAAAAAAATATACATAATATTTAAATAACATTGCAAGATTGACTAAAAAATAGCATGGTCGAAAATTACCACACCAATTAAAAACATATAGCCTAAACAAAATTCCTAACAAAGATAAAAGTTTAACATGAAACCAATAGCTCTGCTTTTGCTTCTTATCTATGAAGTAAAAGAGCTTCACTTCATCCACTACTTCCCTTAAACTCATTCTTCAACCACTACTTTTCTAAAATTCAACAATATGTATATTGCCAACAAGTTATTTCTTCTAATCTTTGGTTGATGATATATATAATATATATATATATATATATATATATATATATATATATATATATATATATATATATATATATTATATATATATATATATATATATATATATATATATATATATATATATATATATATATATATATGAAGTTTTATGAAATTCTAAGCATGATAAACAAGATGAACCGTGGATTCATCATCCATTTCCGAACCTGCAAAGTTGAGATTCTCCATACAAAGAAAATTGTGATAAAAAATCTACAACTTTCTTCTATATTATTTATCAATCGAATATACTATAATTTATATCATTTCTATGTTTTTCTCAATTCAAACAAATTCATTTTTTTTTCATTTTCTCTCTCACTTTCGTCCCCTTCTGGTTTCTTAAAAAAATAAAAATAAAGCTTACACACTCAAATTAATTATCAATTTAGCTGATGTGAGTTGTATGAGTGTAACTTCCATATTCATCTATTTGCTTACTGATAAATGATGAAAGTTGCTTTTATTTTCTTCATATTGTTGAATCACAATGGAATTATATTCCTTATCTCAAAATAGTTTTCTGACATTTCCCTTCAAGACAAAGCGTTCATGCTAAATATGCCACTCCTTTTTCATTTCTAGTGTGCACAAATTTCCGTCACTCCACTGCCTGCACTATGTTATGGAGATGACTGTTTATTTAATGGTGTTTCCACATAATGTGAAAGATCTTAAATCCTTTCTAGACAAAATCTTGTAGCTTTTGGATATTTTCTTAGTAATAAATTGTGCCCTTATATGACATCCTTTTCTCACAACTGTTTAATAAGATCATAATACCTGGTCACGATGAAATGACAGAATATATTGATAAAATTGTCACGTTAGCAATGAGATTCAAACTTAATTCTTTATAAAATAATGAGTTTGTTACTAATCAATTAAACCAAAAGTTATGTGACTCCAGATATATGAAAGTCTATTGAGGCTATCTCGTGGGCCTGAACACAGATGTCATTACATATGGTGGGTACTATATAAACAATATTAGTTTTCAGACAAAGGTAGAAGATGACAAAAATATATTTCAAAATAGTAGGGTTACACTACAAGCTGAGGCTGCGTTTTTTTGCTAGTTCTAAAGACAAAAATTCAATCACAGCATCCATGAGTTATTTTGGAATAATACAAGAAATATGGGAAGTTGATTATTTCAGTTTTAGAGTCCCAGTTTTCAAGTGTAAATGGGTTGATATAAATTCCAGTGTCATGGCATATGACTTTGGTTTCACATTGGTAGACCTTAACAAGATGAATTACACTGATGAACCATTTATTATGGTTAGTCAAGGAAGACAAATATTCTACGTAAATGATCTAGCAAATACAAAATGGTCAGTTGTTTTGGAAGGAAAAAATATGCATGGATATGATGATGAAGATTCTCTTTATATACTTGAGACAACATCTACTGCATCAAGACCTATTAAAGACAAGGTTGATGACGTAGCCGATGACATCCACGCAATTCGTAGTGATCACAATGAAGGGATCTGGGAGAAAACAACATCTTAATAGGTTTTGCGATATTTTTTGTAGTGACTTTAAATGTTGTTTTATTCATCATATTTGATGTAGTACTAACATTGTATATATTTTTCAAGTATGTCGACCTTAGGCTCAAGAGAAGGACAGACCGAACGTGGTCGATCAGTCACACGATTGCCAGATGTGACATCCGGATGCGTTGATGGCAAGAGGAGACATGTTGACATTGACCTGAGATCAGGTGTTCCATCAAGGCCAAATGTTAATAGGTTTAGGAGTTATCTGGGTGTGTTAGCAAAAACAAATGTTTCTATCCTTCATGCATCTTGGGATGACGTCCTAGAGGTCAACAAGAACCTTTTATGACAAGATATTCAAGTATGTTTACTTAAAAGAAATTTGATATAATTTTCTCTTTTATCTTATTATCTCATTAACATGTTCTTTATTTTAAACAGCAAAATTATGATATTCCAAACACTGGTCAGATTAGAAGGAAAGTGTTATCTCATGTAGCGATCATATGGAGGAATTTCAAGACAAGACTGACACGTCCGTATGTTTTTGGAGACAGACAACATGAGAATCCATGTCAGCATTACGACTTCACTAAGGAGGAGTGGATGCATTTTCGTGCATCTAGAGAGTCTGAGGATTGGCAGATTTTTTCTTACCATCTAGAGAGTCTTTAGTTAATGCATTTTATTATGAAGTTACACTTATGAATATACATGGTTTCACAAGGTAAAAGGTTAGCCGCCCAAGAAAGGCAAAGGCTAAATGATGCACCACATGTGTTATCACGAGGTGGTTATGCAAAACTTGAGAAGAAGATGAGAAAGACTCGAGCGAAGGCCTTGAGACTTGAGTCCCCCGACCTAGCACCTGCACCTACTAGGTACGAGCTGTGGAAGGCTGCTCGGACTAAATCTGATGGGAACATGACATCTTCTTCAGCTGCCTTGATCTCATAAAGAATTGTAAGTTCACACCAAAGCATTGTTTGATTGTGTATTTATCATCGCATGTATTTTATGTAACAAATTTTTTTTATATGCAGGATGAGTTGGTTGAGCAGCAAACTCAAGCAACATTTATTGGCCAAAGTAGGGACAATATTCTAACAATGGACATTGGAAAGCCCAAGCACCCAGGACGTGTACGTGGAGTTTTGGGGCGATTGATCTTCGTAACTACTTTGGCCCTACACAAAAAAACACTCAATCAATGAGTCAGGAGGCACTGAGGCAGATGGATCTTCAGTGGGAGGAAAGGCTCAACCAAAGCATGAGATCAATGGAGCAACGATTGATGGAGCAGCTACAAGAACAAAAAGAAATACAAAGAGCGCTTGAAGAGAAGTTGCATTCCATGACGCATGACACCATGGGGTTGCCCACTGAAGCTCCCATAGCACCTCGGGTCAGCACTAGAGGATCATGCTCTGCTATAGACCCTACTGAGTATAGTGGTCAGTATGAGCTATTGATTGATGGGGATCTCCACGCATTGTGGCTGTCAGACGAGTACTTAAGGAAGGACAGACTATGCATGGTGTTCCCCTATTCCCCCACCATGTGCATGTGACGATTAACGAGGTTTGGGATCCCCAGGCTCAGGTGTTTGTACCACTTCAGAAATTCATTCTGTGGGGGAGGCCATAGGAACATTTATAGCTTGGCCTAGAACATTGATCATGTCACACATTGGTACACTACAGGTATAATATTTTTATTATTAGTATTTATATGTTAAATTTAAAAGTATTTATTCATAACTTTGAAATTCTTATCTTCAGTTCATACGTTCACATAAGCAGCCGATGCATGAGCCAGTCATAAATGAAGATGATGAGATGGTTGAAGCGAAGGATGATCCTCTATCAAAGCTCATGACAAGATTACCCAGGTTGAAGAGAGGAGCAGTAGAAATATACTGGGATTTGAAAGTATTTGGTCTCCTCCCCTCCCCCCCCCCCCCCCCTCCCACCTCATGTGCCAATTAATATATATCACATCCAATGATGCATTGGAGATCATTGGGGGAGACAGGATGTTGAATATTTCCATCCTTCAACTATGGTGCATGTAAGATAGTTAATTTTGTCTTTCATATTAGTTTTATTTAGATTCCTAGTTTCTAACAACTTAACTTTGTTGTTTTAGGTACATGGACACAATAATTGTAGACCAAGGTCAGTCTTCCATGTATGGATTTGTTGAACCTCAGACCATTCAACCTTCTGGTAACACAATTGAAAGCAAACAAAATTATTTGCAAACATGGATGGTTGAGTCAAATAGAGACGTATATCTTGTGTCATAGATTGATGGGTATGTGTTGTTTTATGTAAAAGTTCATTAAAGTTTACTTAATTAGTTTACTAACTATTTTTGATTCATGATAGGTCTCACTGGCAGCTGATGCTCATCATTCCCAGACAATGTAAAATTATATGGTTTTGTTCGCTGCACAGGAAGATAAAAAATGACTTGAGAAACATGTTTCAGGGGTAAGTGTTTCTCCAAAAATGACTTTGAATTTCATGTTGACCTTCAATTTTTATGATAAATATAGATATATTAATATTACTTTGTGTTTTAAATCTAAATAGAGTTATGGGTCAGCTAGTTCAAGTTTTATATCCAAAGGTTGTAAGTCATTTATAGTTCTAATTCATTTTCTATGTTATTGAATTATCTAAATTCTTGACTATTTAGTTTGTCATTTTAGTGTAACAAGCAGCTAGATTCATGGGAATGTGGCTTCTATGTCATGTCTTTGATTAAGACCATCATTCGAGTTGCCATTACAGATGAGTGGAATGAGGTAATGATGCTTACCTTTAATACATTACAAATCAAATTCATCTTTCAATATATATGAAAACATAATGAATCTTTCTTCATTTTGCAGTGCTTCAAGAGTACATCTCCTTTATCAGAGGACACAATAAGGCAGATAAGACAGGAGTGGACAGCTTATCTTCTACAAAGATGGAGCTAGGAAGACTTTTATTTCTTGTTGAACACTAATTACATTTAGTTTAAGTTTATATTTTGATAGTTTCAGTTTTGGATTGTTTGGAACACACACACACACACACACACACACACACACACACATATATATATATATATATATATATATATATATATATATATATATATATGATAGTATATTGTACTAGGCAATTTTCTGTTTTTCAGGTGTGATTTTATTGCGAAAATAAAAAAGAAAATTAAAAAAAAAACACCTAGTAGACGTCGGTTATGGTAAGACCCAACGTCTACATACGTCTGTCAGTGCACATTCCGACATCCAATGGATCACAGTGGTTAAAGACGTTTTCAGGGGCTTAGACGTCGGACCATATAGGTCAAACGTGTATATAGACGTCCAACCATACAGGTCAGATGTCTATATAGACGTCTGACATGTATGGTCGGATGTCTATATAGATGTCTGACCTATAGGGTCCGACGTCTATATAGACATCTCATTAACGTCACCCATATAAACGTCAGACAAAGATCAGACGTTAAAAGCCTAAAATAACAGACGTCTAAAGCTCTTTCTGCACTAATGATATCATACTTACACATTAGTGTCCAAACTACTCTTGTAAAACAATAAGCAGGAAAATCCCTTCTAAGGAAGAAAAAAGTTTTACAAAGATGATTTATTATAAACAGTATGTGAGCTTATGCAGTACTTAAGGATAATCTCTCAAACTTTGAAATTGTGAAATTAAAATTATAATATTATAAAATTACAAAGATTATATAATTAAAAAGTAGATAATTTCTCATGAAATTATGAAATATACAAGTATAAACATAAGATTATAAAATTATAAAATTATAAAGTTAAAAAATTATAAATTATGAAATTATGAAAATTTTAAATTATGATATTATGAAAATATAAAATTATAAAAATATAAAATTATCAAATTATAATTTTTTTAATTATTTTTATTTTTATAATTTTATAATTTTATAATTTTTATAATTTTATATTACATAATTTAATGTTACATAATTTATATTTTATAATTTTATAATGTTAATTAAATAAAATATAATTTTCGTTACCTTGGTCTTTTATAACAAAATATATTGACAATATTTAATTAGAATGACAAATGATTTTCAAGTCACATAATTAAAAAAATTATTTAAATTGTAAAAAAAAATTAAATTTAAAGATTTAATATATCACAAAAATTTATTAAAGACTCAATTAAGCGTTTTTTAAATTTGTGGGAGATTCAAAATATAATTAAACCTAATTAAGAGTGTGTTTTCAGAATCCATAAGTCGGTATAAGGTTCTCTCCATTTAAGAGTTCATCTAATGAAGCTCATTCTTAAGAAAAATAATCAAAGGGGTTTAAAAATCTTGAAATAAAGCATGTGACTGCGGTGGAAAGCCATAAGGGGAACAACTGATTTGCAAGAACAGTAGCCCAATTTCAATGTTGTCAAAACAATGGCTTACACACTTTTTTTTCAAAAGAAATTGAATCCACACAATGTGTCTAGGACAAAACGGTCAATCCACTCTTGCAATAAAATCAAACAACAATTAATTTTTGTTCATTTCCTTGTCTCTTGTCTTTTCCTCTGTTGTTGGTAAGGTTCCTTTGACAAGTTCACAACTGGGACCAATGGGCCTTTGAGAAGAAATGGGATTCATTTAATAGAAATCGTATCATCATTCACCATATTTTCATGCATTGGGATTTTTACAATAATATGAGAACCCTACAACAATTTCTTTTTTTCTTTCACAAAAGGTGTCTCGCACTTATTAATGGACTTAATCTTCTCCAAGTTATGAAAGATAAAGAAGAACAAACCCTTTCCAACTTAGTTTCCTCTCTTTACAAGAGTGGAGAATCAAATTCTAACCATTTACTTAATGGAGAAGAACCTTTTATTATTATCTAAACCTAACTTAATTAAATTTTGATTTAAAATAAAACGAGACACACAAAAATGAAACATGCATATATATATATATATATATATATATATATATATATATATATATATATATATATATATATATATATATATATATATAAAGAGAGAGAATAATATGAAAAAGATCCATAAATTTAATGTCTCTAGATTTTGGGTTAAAAGTGGTACCAATCTCTTATGTGGATTGGATTTATGTCACATATATATAATTTTTCCTCAAGTATCCCCTCAAAAGAAAGAAAAGAAATACTCATATGCAGTATCAAAGTTAATGGTTAGTCCAAGTCCCACATTGCTAAAAATGACAAAATTAAATTATATATGAGAAAAAAGATCCACAAACTCAATGTCTCCAAGTTTTATATTAAAAGTTATGTTAATTCCTTATGTAGGTTGTACCCAAGTCACATATATATAATCTCTCTCTAATAAAGCTAAAAAAATGGTAAAAATCCATCCATATACATGTGTGTTATACTAAAATTTAAATATCAAAGAATAATGAAACTTGTCATGTTTTTCCATGCCATGGTCTTTGATCTTATAAGGACATTATAATTGGTTATAATTAAAATTATAAAGACCTAGAAAATGACATTTTAAGATAGATAGTGGTTTAAAATAGTGAGACTCAATTATTTTTGTAATATTAGAAGATTTTAGTATAAATAGTTTTGTTATAAACGAGTTTCATCATTTTAAAACACACTCTCTCAAGAAACTACTTTTCTATAGTTCTCTAACTTCTCTCTAGGAGTTCTCCCTCTCTGTTTACTTGTTTGAAGATTTGAGGTTGTTGGAGTGGTCCTCATGGCGAGCTCTTCAACTTGGACTAATTATTTTCTCTATTCGCGTAAGTTAGTTTTCTGTCACTTTTTTGTCGTTCTAATCTATTTTTCTTTACATGCAGTCTTCTTTTTATTGTATGTGTCATTTAAGTCATCAATATGAGTCTTTGTTGGTTAGTGATCATAGTGGTATGTTTTGATTGTTCTTCTGATATTTCTATATGTAGATAGAGTGTTATGTGAACTTGGACATGTATGTTGTTTTAGAACTTGTTGGGTAGTTTTACCAGGTAAGGAAAGTTAGTTTATTATTTTAGTTGTGCCTATATGTTGATATTTACATGTGGATGGTATGACAAATATGATGTATAAATTGTTGTTAAATATTTGTAAACTATTGTAGAGAAGAAGATTGGTGTTGAATGAGTGTTGTTGTATGTGTTTGTGAAAAGAATAAATTGTGGTTTGACATGAAAATTGAATGAGAAGATTCTAAATTGAGAAATTGTGTTGATTGGTATTAATTAAAGACTTGTTTATAGTTTTTTGAATCAAAGAAAGAAGTAGATGTACCAATTATAGTTTATTGATCAAGCTAGATCCTTCCTATTCATTTTCTGGTTTTTTTATATAGCGTTAAGTAGTGGCCAAGAGATTCTTCACACATTTGATGGAGGAGCAAGGAAGAAGGTCATTATAAAGGAAGCATAAGACACAATGTTAAAGAAAAAAATAGATGGTGACAATGGATCAATACTTTGATCATAGGAGTTTTCTTTCCATTTAGGTTTTAATTTCAACAATATTTTGATTCTAGGGTTTGTTGTCAGATTTCAGGTTTTAACTCCAACTTATGAGAAAGACTATTTTGAACAATTTTGTTCCTCCATGCACCTCATGCTAAGTGGTGATTACGGTTCATCTTAGGATATATGATTTAAGAAAAAAAGAATGTAGGATTAGTGATGAGTTGCAATAATATTTGTAATTAGTGGTAATAAAGTCATGGAGGAACAATTAGAAATAAGTTTAGAGAAAAAGTCAAATATGAAAAACGTAAAATAATAAGGTAGATATCAAATAAGATAGTAATGCATAATGCATAATGGATTCACTTCTAATAATGATCCTCCTTAGCATTCATATTAATATGTTAGAAAGTTAATCTTTCAAATGGTGACACTTAATTGTTCTATTTTATGTCTCCCTATGAAACTTTTTAAGGCGTTTAATATATTTGGTTAACAATGAAATTTTTATGTATGCATGTTCACAAAGCTTCGATTCTTTAACTGTATGAAAAAAGACTTTATTATTAAAAGAAGTAAAACTCATTTTGGTAATATTATTCTTATTGTTATCTTATTAGTGTTATGAGTATTAGATAGACATATCTTATTTTCATATATACTATTACATTTATATATTAATATTTCTTATAGCAAAAATGTAATTTAACCAAATATTCAATGAAGATTGTGACGGATTTTTCATAATATATTGGTATAAAAAAACTTTTGGAATATCAATATATAGAATATATTAAAATTAAAAAGTATTTTTCTTATTTATATACTTATTTATATATTTAAAAAAAATCACGGACCAATTTAAGAAGATAAGTGTAATTAACACATCAATTATGAAATGAAATGAGACATGTAAACTACCTTTTATTTCATTTTAAGTGAAGATACATATAGTCTATTGAGTATAATAAATATTGAAATAATTCACTTTTTAGAACAATAAAAAAAGAAAAATTTTAATATAAAAACTTTAATTCTATTAATTTTGGGGTTAAATATGTTTGTAGTCCCTAAACTATTGGTCGTTTCTGGTTTTCGTCCCTGTTTCAAAGTAAGGTACAATTTGGTCCTCGTCCTTTTCGAAAACGTTCGTTTTAGTCCTCGAAAACTAAACACTGTTTAAAAATTTGGTCCTCATTTAGCAACAAATGAGGACTAAAACCAAAATTTCGAGGACTAAAACGAACGTTTCGAAAAAAATGAGGACCAAATTGTACCTTACTTTGAAAGAGGGACGAAAACCAGAAATGGCCAATAGTTTAGGGACTAAAAACATATTTAACCCTTAATTTTGTTTAAACTTTATTAACTAATAAAAATAATTAAGCATATATCAAATCTTTAAAATTTGTCACATATTTATTAAAGAAAAATTTAACATTAACAGGTACAATTTTGATTGCCTACTTAAACTATTAATCAAGTTTAAATAAAATTAAAATTATTATTTTTTGTTACTATATAAAAAGTAAAGTATCTTAATAATTATTGTACTAAATAGACTATTCTCCTTCAAGTAAACACAGTTTTCAAAAATAAAATAAAATTCTACATTTTTGTGGTAATTTGGTGGTTGCATACTCTGATGGAGAGATTATGATAGGGTTAAGATATGAATGGTGGAAATTGTTCAAATACAACTATGTTTGGGCTGTGAGGCTGTGGCCCCATGTCTTCCACACCAGCATGTAGCATTTGGGGAAGTTGGCTATTCTGAACCATACTTTTTATATTATTGCCCACTAGCAATTAAAATTAACACATGAACACTGAACTTTCTCAGAAAACAGACCCACCATCTGGCTTCTGTGGCTCGCAGCTATCACATTCTGAATAATCAAAACGTGGAAAATATACCTTAGTAGAAAATTATTCACTTTAGTTTTAGGATTTCAAGACACTTTAATGGTACATTTCGTTTAGTGCTTTACAAAAAATTAATAGCTATTTTATATTTTATCTTACATATTTAACATCTCATTTGTATCTTCAATTTTCAAAAATAACTTTAGAGATTATATTTTTTTTTATCAGATTTCAAAATTCAAGAAAAAACTTTTTTCTTTATCAAATTTAGAAATCTAATGAAGGATTTTTCAAAAACTTAATCAGATTTCAAAATTTGATGAAGAATATAAAAATAAATATCGAATTTTGTAATCCGATGAAGAAAATAAAAAATTCTTTATCAAAAATCGATAAAGAAAATGAAAAATCCTTCGTCGAATTTTAAAATTCGATGAAAAAATAAAAAAAAATTTCATTAGATTTTGAAATTCAATGAAAAAAAAAATTTCATCAGATTTTGAAATTTGATGATGTACAAAAAGTGGGACGTAGGGTTTTTTGAACTATAGAAGACAGTTTTAAAATTTTTAAAAATTTTGGAAATGCAAGATGGAGTGATTTTTAAAAAATTTTGGAAATGCAAGATGAAGGGATGGGAGGTGTAGAGTGAAACAGCCAAAATTAGTGTCATCTTTCATTTAGAAATCCAAAATTTCTATTTTGAAACATCCTGCTCAGAATGAAAATGAATGCTAGACTTTTTTTCTTTTTCAGAACATGTGTGGCTTTCTTATTTACTTTCACTGTAGAGTACTATAAGTGTTTTTTATTGATGGTAATATTATGATTGGAAGTATTTGCAATAGTGAAACTAGGAGCCAGTTTGATTCTTTCACTACTTAACTTTTCAAAACTCTTAACAATTTCACTTTACTTCACAATTAACTTCTCATTCTAAATCAATTAAATTTTGATGTCTTGATCAAAATAAATGTTTTGAAAACCAAGAAACAAACAATTAAAAAATGTTCTCTCATTTCTTTGTCTTCATCTCGTTTAATCTCTTTCAGTTTCAGAGACTTTTGCCCCCATACAATTCTCAAACTCAACTTTATTAAAATATCACATATATATAATTGGACCAAAATAAAAGAACCTTGAATAAGGGACATTACAAGATGACATGATTTGAGACACTATCTAAAGAAATATCAACAACCACTAAATGAAGAGGAATACAAAAGGAAGGCAATAAGCAAAAGTGACATCTGTTGATACAATTCTATTCAATTATCATTCATCATTGGTGTTTGAGTTTGAGCAAAAAATATTAATTAAATCGATGAAGACAGCACACCCTTCATCAAGAATTTGCAATTTACAGATTCCTTGTTCTTCAAGGAGAACACCTAACACATGCACCCTGATCATGCTTAAAACCATGCAGTCACAATCAAATCAGTCATGCATTCATTCATTCCCTCATCAGACAAAATCTTCAGAGTTCAGAAATTGTGTCATATGCAGCAAGATATTATGTGGCCTCTCTCTGTCTTCAAGAGGGAAAAATGGAAGTTTCACTGTGATGTGGATGAGTTACTAATTGTAGGATCTGTTTGATAGTACACAATATCCCCAGTGTCACTGACAAAATGGTCTTTCTTCATGCTTGTTAGCAATTCTCCAATGAGGTAAAATGGAAGAGGGCTGGACTTCTTTGGCTCCCGGTAATATTGACCAAGAACTGGTTTAGCTGCCTCAGTCTATAATGGAACAAAGACAAATTCCAAAGAGTATGCAGTTAGTATAAAATTACCATTCCTTTAATTCATCAAAAGAAGTGCAGCAGAGGGACACTCACTGCTTCTATTAAGTGATAGTGTGGTATTTGAGGGAAAAGGTGATGAATGACATGGGTTCCAATGTCATGGTGAATGTTATTAATCCATCCATAGTCACGATCAATAGTTGTAAGGCCACCCCTAAGGTAGCTCCATTCCTGTTCAACACAGTGAAGAATGAAGCTAAGAAGAACGGTTGAATTTAAGTCACTTCCAATTCCAAGTCATCACAAACATTGAAGAAGCAAGCTGAAGAAGACTATACTATAACTCTATAATCTTTTTAGTTTATCTATGAACAAAATATAGACAACTTCTTATGTGTTTTTGGTGTTCTTAAATCAAAATTAGAGGTTTCCAACTTGGAAACCTGTGCTAACCTTTGATGCAAACATATACTATGTAGATGAACAAGGTAAAATTTCAACTATAACTGGATAGCATAGCAGAATCAAAATACATAAGGAACTATTACTATTACATCTAAGTCTTGTCCTTGATTCTAAAAAAGGTGAAGTGAAATGACCAAGTTGATCAAACATTTTCTTGAAAATGAAAGAAAAAGGAAAGAAATGATACCTCTCCACGATACCAAGGTAATTTGTCTTCGTGGCCATGGTGATGCAAATAAGTGACCAAATCCAACCACATAACAAAAAGCTGCAATTATAGAAGTCAAATTAGGATTTGGTTGTTAGTCAGAAAGAAAGACTTGTTCTGAATGAAGTTTCTAGTTCATAGTTAAGAAAAAGATAAGGAATTTACCACATAGGGAATGCCATAAAGCTTAAGCAATTGAACTGGGCCCATCACAAATCCCAAACCTACAAGCAAGGCAGCCATAGCTATCCAACAAATTGTTGAAGTGATAACATCTTTTCTCTCACTTGGGACAAACAAATCACTGTTTGGATCAAAATGAGAACCAGTCTTCCCAGGACTCCTATTCCACTGAATTGAAAGATCATAACAAAGGTGAATTCCCACACAAGAACCACTAACAATAAAGGTTTAAAGTTATGCTGAAACTGTTAGGTACTGCAACTTACAAGGTAGATGGGATACGCAAGCAATGGAAAAGGTACTTTAAATCTTAAAGTACGTGTTACATTGTCCATGCTGTTGAAAATTTTCTCTGGCAACTGCAAGATTGACATTGAATATTTTGACTTAGACCCTTTAATATAAACTATTGGAGCCAAAAGCAGATTTCCCATAAGAACCCCCAACAAAGATGATCATCTTACCGGGTGCCAGGATTCATCATTTTCAACATGGCCATGATTTTGGTGATGTGTTCTATGACTGATTCTCCTGTATAATTCATGAAACTATCAGTTTCAAAACATAGGCTTAAAATGATGCATTTTAGGATATAAGCAAACAACAAAAGATAAAAAGGGGACTAGAAGAACAGCTCATCAAGCATACCATCCATGATATGGAACTAGAATTGATGAATGCAGCAAGTGCCCAGCAACACTGTTCAGCTTGGGATTGTTTGAAAAGCTTCCGTGACCACTGAAAGATCCAAAACACCAACCATGGTTATTACAACAAGCTTCTAAAATCCAACTATGCCACCCCAAAAAGGCCAATCAACAATTAAATCTAGATCTGCATTAGTAAAACAAAAATTGAGATATCAACACGAAATTGCTATTACCAATCATGACCAAGAACAAAGAGGGCCCAGAACATGGTTCCCTGAGCAGCCCAGTAGAGAGGCCAAACTATCCAGTTGTTGAGATAAGCTGCAGCAGCAGCCAACCCAAAAACCACAATGACATCCCTCACTACATAACTCATGGACTTCCAAGGGTCCTTCACCCAGCAGTGTTTGGGAATGGCAGCTCTGATATCTGCCAATTTGAAGGGTGGTGGTGCACTAGGGTCAAATTCAGGTAATTCCTCTCCAACCCCACTAACGCCATTGACACTTTCTTCTTCTCCCTCGCTGGTGGCAACCTTCAGTGGTGCACTCACTCCCAATTCCCACCTTCTCTCCCTGTAGTTGCAACTTGTAAACCCTCTTGGTTGGACCTTCAGATCTGCCACTCCCTTATTTGTGCTAAAAAATCGAAACTTTGAAGGCTTTTGGCACACAATAGGCCTTGTTGGCCGTGGAAATACAGGAGGAAGAGGCCTTAAACCACATTCTGATAAAACCCAAGTTGCCATTGGAGAAAAGGAGGAAGCTTTGGTTGGTTTTTGGGTCTGTGGCTGATTAGTTCCTTAACACTTCATAATCCCTGAGGATAGAAAGGTAAAGTTATAAGAGAGAGAGAGAGAGAGATATGTGTGAACCAAAATATATGCATGCAACTGAATCTACAACTCTAACAAACAAAACACAAATTTGAGAAAAACAAAACACTTGGGTGCTTCAACAAGAGCCTCACATTTGTGCTTTAACTTTCTCTCTCCTAGGTTTCTCCCTGTTATATCCCCTCCCCCACCTCCTTCACAAATCTGAGAGGAGAAAGGTCTTGGCTTTAACAAAAGGGTATCGAAATTTAACAAAAGGGTATCGAAAGGCAAAGATGTAAATGGTAGGGTTCTGGTTTATGTAATTTCCTTAAGAGATTATTCTTATCTCAAATATAATGCTGTTGTTATAGGAATTTGGACATGTTTTTTCTCTAGTGATCACTTTTAGATTCCACGTTCTTATGTTGGATTCACATTCTTCAGTGGAAAGAAACTCCAATAACTCTTC
This sequence comes from Vigna umbellata, assembly GCF_029865625.1. Taxonomy (NCBI): domain Eukaryota; kingdom Viridiplantae; phylum Streptophyta; class Magnoliopsida; order Fabales; family Fabaceae; genus Vigna; species Vigna umbellata. Next base: position 51,891,631 of record NC_142173.1, on the reverse strand, counting down.
CTTGCCTTTCCGTTCGGATTTTGACCCCCTTTGGTGCAATTTGGGAAGTGGAGACTCCTATTTTCTTGCCTTTGCTTTTGGTGGCATCTTATTACGCATCACTGTAACCAACACCAGATAATAGTGAAGAAATAACAGAAAGATTTTTGAAATTTTGATGAGAAAACATATCGATATCATTAAATTAATTAAATGAGTAAATTGCATTAATATTCTTTCAGTCTTATCATATAAAACTTGAATATGAACCCCTCAAATACTAAATGATACCTAAATAGAGAGAAAAAAGATGTAAATATTTTAAGTGATATTAATGGAAAGAGAGATATAGGAAGAAAGTCTCCATAATGATTAGATGTTGAAAAATACAAAATATTATTATTATTATTATTTATTTATTATTATTTTTTTCATATTACACTTATTTTTTGTTTTATAATAATCCTTTTTATGTGAATACACATGTTAATATGTTTCAAACCATTAAAAATAATTCATGTAATGTATAAGGGACATCGTTATTATGTTATTAAAATGGTTTAGAGTTACTTTTACATCTTACAAAAAAAAAGGCATAAAGATGAGAAATTATAAACGTGGCTTAAAAAGTGAAAAGCCAAAAGAGTTGAGAAAAAATAAATTAGTGTTTTAAGTTGTTTGATTCTTGGGAATTTTTCTTCCAAATAAACTCTTTTTTTCTAGAAAAAAAATATCTAAATAAATTAAACCCAACTTTATTTAGCAATTTAGATTAGATTTGTTGATGATTCAATATTAAAACTTGTATTATCTAATTGTTTGAGAATTGACCCGAAGTGTTATATATGGATAAATTGCTATATACCAAACCAAATAGGTATGATATCTATTTTGTGTTTATATAGGAGAGTTAAATATAAAACGGAGTTATTGGATCAAGACTCTTAAAGAGGTTTTCAATATGATTTAGAAAATATTGTATCTTATAATTATTATGATTTTAGGTATTTATTATATTTTTGAGCTTAAGAATATATGATGTAAAATCATGGAGACTTTAAATAGGAAAACAGCTCCAAGACTTAGGTACTTAAATTATTTTTACTTAAAGGACTATTAACTTTAAATAAGATAATTCATTCATTGTTTTTTCTCCAGTTTAGGGCCTCAAATTCTTGACGTAAGTCATGAGAAGGTCTCTCATTACAACTCCGCTCTTTTCTAATGTAGGTGAAGAATCAAAATTTCAACTATGTATATATCTTTTTACTCAAAACAAAAGGTAATGATAAAATTATACAGAACCTACAAAACAAAAATCCATAGAGGTAATTTCATAATTTCACAATCATAAAAAGTTTCTTATACACTCATTCTTTTTTTTTTTTACATTATCTAAACATATTGATATTAAAATTATTATTTTACAATTTTAATAAATTTACAAACTTAATAAAATAGTTTCTTATCTATAAGAAACTGTTATTTAGAAAAGGCTAACAACTAAATGATTAATTTCAAAATAATACTAATAATATGTATTTTATAAAATATATTAGCATTTTTATACTAAAATTCTATCTTTTATTTATATATATATATATATATATATATATATATATATATATAGTTGTTATTAGATATTAATATTGTTAGTTATTATTTTTTAAATTGTTTGCTTTAAAAATAATATCATTAGTTATGTGTAATTAAATAAGATTTTTGTTCTTTCTTTCTTTATTAGATATTAAATATATTTTATTTTTATCGTGATACTAAAAGATAATGTTATATGCATAACATAAATATTGATACTTTTTGAAATTGTTTCTTTTAGTTATTGTTTTGAAATTTAAACTAAATAAATGGATTTTGTAATTAGTAATCCACATTTTAGTATAACAATGAAAATAATAACTACTAATATTTATCTTAGCAACAATGTATATAACAATATCTTTTAGTATAACAACGAAATTTTTAAAGAATAAAGAAAAAAAATATTTGTTAATTACTCATAACTATTTTTTTTCCTGATATTATTTTCTAAAATAAACAATTACAAAAATAATAACTATCAATATTTTTCTTAACATTATCTTTTAATATAACAATGGAAATCCATTTAATCTTTATAGGAGAAAGAAAAAGAATCTTATTCAATTATACATAATTAATGATATTATTACATTTTTCACATAATATTAGTATAACAATGAAAATATATTTTATAAAATATTTATTATTATTATTATTATTATTATGAAATCAATCATTGGTAGATTTTCAAATAATATTTTTTATATACAAGAAATTATTGTATAAAGTTTATAAATTTATTAAATTTGTAATGTAATATTTTAATATTAAAAGAGCACAGATCCCAGAATAGGAAGAAAGAGTCTCCCAACAAGCCAAGATTCAATTAACAGGACTAATTGTTGAGTTGTAATGGGAGAAATTCACCATTTTTTTCATTACTTGCATGTATTAGAAATTTCTTGTGACTAGTGTGGAGGCAAAATAAAATTTTAGCCATGGGCACCTGATATGAACCACAATTATACAAAGGTTAATTGAGGATTTTTAGGATTAGAACTTGAAGAAAATTTTAAAAATTAGTAAAAAAAAATGGAATTAGAATTATTAAAACATTAATATATTGAATTACAAAACTTCAAAATAGACTCAAGAATCACTCAATTTGGACACATAAAACAAAAATTATGGATAAGAGATAAAATTGGATAAAAACACGAAAGGAGAAAAGAAAGAATCACTATTTCCAAAAAGGCAACACATAAAGGATGTGAACGTCATTTGATATAGTCAAAGATTTTTGAATTACTCACGAATTTAGGAAAATCATTCTCACTAAAATAGAAGCAATAAAACCCAAATTTTTATATATAAACTTCACTTGTATCTTTGATGAAAATGGTTAAGTTTATAAGAGCTAATGACTAAAGTTGACAATTGGACCCTTATTACAACTTGAAAATAAAACAAAATTAAAGCTCATTAATTGATTAACCCAAAACAAAACTTGGTCAGCTAATTTTACAAAGGATTGGGTCATTATTTAAGAAAACTAATAACTTAAAAGAAAAAAAAACAGTCAAGTGGCTTTTAGTCTTCCTTGAATTAGGTCATGATACAATTAATCACCATGATCTTTTTTCCTTTGTATTCTATTAATATGGACAACACTTGTTGAAGAACTTCTTTTGCTTTCCTTGCTTTGGCTCTTATCATAGGTCCCACAAGTCCTTCAAGTGGATCCTTTTTCCTTGCTCATGTCACATCCCCAACAACGCCAACTTGTTTTGGTCAAGAGTTGAGGCTCTAAATCAGAGAACAAATAAAGTATGAATAGTCAAACTCAAAGTTAACTGTACTTTAAGCAAGAACATCTAAGTCCATAAGCCTTAGGATTTTCTTATTTATAGTTTTAAGATTTTATGTCATATATCTCTAAGCTCAAAAAAATAGTTACACAAAAATATAATAATTATGATATGATATCTTCTAAATGATAAGAATTTGCTAATAAAATACAATCCTCCTAAGACCTTTGTGACTAATAATTTTTTATTGTATCTTCAAAACTCTATAATAAGTGCAAAGTAAGTATGACATGTGTTTGGATTGATTCATAGACAATTTATTCATCTTAAGATCCATAAAACATTCATAGGAAATCACAAAAAATAAAATAAAACCCACACTACTACATCTTTCCTCCATGAACGCTCCTTATTATTGCATCACCGTGTTGGTTAGAACAAATCACAAAGAATGAACATTGCCTTCGTCCACCAACATACTCACCATGTATGCTAACTTGTTTGCCATCTTCGACTCAAAGTCCATCAACAATTCCACCCATGGAAAAATTATGTTGGAATATCTTCCCAATCATTTATTCCTCTTTTGGACAATAAAAAAATAATTTTAGAGGACTGATTTAGAATTGATCATAATCTTAAGAAAACTGTTATAAATTTTTAAATAAATAGACAAGTTTATATTCTAATATTTATTAGTTATACACTGATGCAAAATACACTTTCAACCTCGAGATACTAAATCAACTCACACATGGTGACATTTTTGAAATTAAGTGTGTAGTTATTACATTGGTTCTAATATAACCGATGTAGTATGTTCAAAATAAGGAAATTAACTTTTTGTATACATGTTAGATTGGTTTTTTGTACAACTGATCTAATATGTCAATGTTTCTTAAACTCCCTTTCATGCTTAGCGTTTTTGTGTGTGAGAAAATCTCTCCTCGTTTTCTTTCCTCCGCACTTGGTGGTTTCCAACCCCCTCTACAAATGAATTAAAATTGTGACGCCAACTAGGTAGGACCTTCAAAGTTGCTCTTACAAGTGTGTGTTGTTGGTCCTCATGGTGTTCTGTTGAGTCTTTTGGTCAATTGAGTATTCTCACCACTCTTGGTATTACTAGGCACTCTTGGTATCCATCGATATGCTGCTTAGTTGAGTTTAACCCACTTATGATTGTGCAGTATTCTTCATCGCTTCTGGTATCCCTAGTCAACGAATAACTTTCTGTTACCCTATACTAGTTGAGTATTCGCATCACTCCTGACTAGACAATCCTGGTATCCTCTGATGCACTACCTAGATTTCCTTAAATGCTCAGAGTTTCAACAGCAAGTGTTTTAATTCTCTACAAAATTGCAATCAGCGATTGCTTACAAGTCGTTTAGATTATTACTCTTGCATAGAGGATATGAGTATAATACAATACAGTCTAGAGTCTCGTAGGGTGTTTCTATATTTTCTCTCTCTTCTTACAATATTAAGCAAAAATTATAATGAAACTCGAGAGTGTTGCTTGACTATTTCTCTTTTTCTCTTGCTCAGATATTTTCTTTTGCTTAAGCTTTTCTATGCTTCTCTTTTAAATGCTTTTCATAGGATGAGTATTTTTGTTGTAAGCTTTCATCTGTGTTATCCTCTTGATTCTTCCTTTGAGTGATCTTCTATTTAAAGGCTCTTTGAAAAGACATTCATTAGACCGAGCTCAAGGCCTTGAATCTTGTGTATTCTCTTTCTTGCGAAGCAGCTGTTGGTTAAAGTCAACTTGCCAGAACATGCATGTTTTTTTAGTACTTTGCTTGAAGTAGGTTGTACTTTCTTTCAAACACTGCTCCAAGTGAAGAACATTTTGTGAATATGTCTTTTGTCTCTAACATCCACTTATGATATTTTGATTTGAAGCTTATAGATGCATGTAGAATAACTCATCTACAAAAAATAAAATAGATTGTGCATACAACAAATATGTTTTTTCTTATCACTTTTGTTGTTTTTGAACGTTGAACATTTAATGACATTTAATGTTTTCTCATAACAACAAAGTGTTTTTTTATTTCCACCTTTGGGGTAACGTTTGACGTTTAAACTTTTCTTCTAAAGATACCAAGCGTTGAGTATAGACTTCATCGTTGGACGAAGTAATGTTTTAGCTCATGGCATCGTTTAGACAGTGTAAATACATCTTGTGATTTTGCCTATTTAGATAGACAACGTTTAGCATTATTTGTGTTATCTTTGGTATTTTAAGTTTTAGTCTTGTGGTGTGCTTTGTCAATGACATAGTTTGACATTGTTTTGTTTTTCCGAGAACTAAATTGAATACCTTTTAGGTATGATAGACTTTACGCATTTTGCTTCAACTCTCTTAGATGATTTTGACTTGTTAATCGCCTAACACTTCATCTAGTTGTCTTGACTTAGTTGTTTATCTGTTTCCTAAAATTCTAAGTGTTTTCCTAAGGTTTTTTTTATGTTGGGGATTTTGATTCTAAGTCTTATGTTTTCATCCAATGTTGTTTTCATATTACTATTATGTTTAATATTATTTGATTAAACTTCAAAACATAAGAGTGTTTAGGCACATAGACGATTTTGTCTTAACCACACAAAATTGTTTTCTCTTACGGTCACTTCACATTAAATAAATGAATGTTGAATTCTCTACTACATGTATGATCATCAACAATTCTCCTGAGCTGCCATGTTTCCACTACATGCATATAAACATAATATGTAGACCACGAGCATTTTCCTTTTGCACCTATACATTTCAACCTCAATCTTCTTTTATCATTTTTAACAAGTTTTAAATTTCTCTTATTTGTCAATGCATAGGTTTTTATAACTTCTAAAAATTCTTTTCTCTTAATAAAATAGGTCTACACTTTCCATTTATAATCACTCATACTTTTCGGTATAGAAAATGTTACAAACCTTTCCTAACCCTTTTTCCTATTTCAATTTTTAGAGAAAAAAACATACAAAATAAATATTTTTGAAATAAAAAATATGACAAAAATTATTAGAAATAAAAGAACATAAAGCATATTTTAAAATAAATTGAATTAAACTTGTATTATTGAACCCAATTATATAAAATAAAGTATGTATTTTTAAAATATTAAAATTTAAATTTATATATTTTGAAAATTCATAATAAAGTCAATTATTTTTAGAGACAATAGGGAAAATAAATATTTCTAGAATCCAAAAAATAAAACAAAATTATTATAAATTGTAGAAATAGAACATATTTGGAAATAGATATATTTAAGTAGAAAAAATATCATTCAACCCAAATAAAATAAAATTTGTTATAACTGTTTTAAAATATTGGAATAAAAAAAATTAAGATATCTTGAGAATTTTTGGTAGAATCTATTTTTTTAATAGAGAAAAATACAAAACAAACATATTTAGAATAAAATAAATAAGTAAATTATTAGCGAAAGAAGAAAATAAAACATATTTGGAAAAACAAAACTTATTTAAGTAAAATTTATTTTGTTTAGGTCAAAACAAAACAAACAGGAAAAAAAATAGCTAAACCCTAATTGTCCATGTGGTCTCGTGGTATAAATAACGAAGACAACACCAACAAATCTTAACCTCCTAATCTACAATTGCATTTCCATGGTGCCGCCATAGTACTTTTTTTTTTCTCTGTAGTTCCATTTGACTCTATTGGGTTTTGGCAGTGATTGATAACATAATGCACCATGTAGCCCTTTGCATTTCCAAGTTTAGATGCAAGGAAATTACGGGATAAGGTTTTTCAGGTGCAACATTTATCCACGGCAATTAAAATTCATGGTTTTGGGTGTTCTGTTTTTCGCCCAGTTTGCATTGTTTTGCCAAATAGTTTATCTGTTACATTGATTTGTTCAATTGAATGAGCGAAGCAAAATGATGAAGTCAAAACTTGTCTGATACTGGCATGAGGATATATTGTTTCATAAGGTCTTCAAAGTTCTCTGATTGCTTTGCTCTGTATTGTTGTAATTTGATTGTTTGGTTCGATGGGTGTGACAATTAGGGTTTCATGTTGTTTGTATTTGATGGATAGCACTTCGTACTTGTCAAAGATCTTTTGGTTTTAGTAGTATATCATACGAAGATTTTTATTTACTTTGTTGATGCTACGTATTCTGATTTGGTTTTAGTTAGTATTTCTGTTAGAAGTAGAGAAGGGGAAAAATGAACTGTAAAAGGCTAGCAAAGTGATGAGGTTTTAATATCTGAATATTATGTGGAATCATCATTCATAATGGTCTTCAAAGTTCTCTGATTGCTATGCCTTTGTTGTCATTCACAATTGTGTTTCTTATTTTAATTGATGGTTTATTTTTCCTTTTATGATGATGATGTGAAGAAAATAGTGATCAAATTCTAATGGGAGTAATCCGTGATGTATCACCAGTCACACTACATTCCCCTTCTCTTCTTTTGAAATATACCTTAAGACTTTGCATTTTGTCATCCTTTTTTTCATCCTTTTACCCATGAACATCTTGATGTTTTTAGGAAATTTAATCAAGTTAGATGTTAATCTGACAAAATGTACATTTTAAGTCTTGCACTATTGCCTTGATAAATGTGTTTGTATAGAAGTAAATGTGTGTGATTGAACGTTGGCATATTGTCATCTCATCACCTGATAGTGATTCTAAGTGCTGAGGAAATGAAGGAGTTGAACACAAGCACCAAAATTCTTAATCTGATGTGCAATAATCTGTCAGATTATACGAGCATGGTGCAAAAAAAATTATTTTTCCCTGGGTTTTTGTTTTGCTTTATTTGTCGTTATAATGACTTGTGAAGTATAACTGGGGAAGGACATGTGGGATTGCAATTCAGTCTTCTAATTGTCATTGGACTTGTATCTAAGTGTGTCTACAACATCACTAGGAAGCTACATTCTAGTTATGTTTATCGCCAACACTCAAATATCTTGTTCAAAAAACATAACAAGCAATATCTTGGAGCTGGTTTGAGTTAGTATGTCTAGTTGTAGATGGATTAACTGTGTAGGAGGGAAATTTTTTACTTTATTCAGCCATTGGATTGATATGATGGTCTGGATTTTGTCTCTTGTTTAAGAAGTTGCTTTAAGTTAGTATTTTTTAAGTTCATACATTTTTTATACTAAAATTATTTAAAGAATTATTGTGTGGGTAGATGAATTAATGCAGATTTATTTTAACTTATTCAGTAATCCGAGTATTATTTATACACTATTGTCATTTCTTTAAAAATTTATTAGGAACATTTGTTAATGGTTGGAAGTTTTGAATGTTTTAAAACAATCAGTAAGTTTGACATTTTCTTTGTATTTTGTATGTAGTTGAAGTCACCACGTAGGTTTATGAGTCCTTTTGATAAGGCTAGATGGATTCATAAGTTGAACTAATGTGATCTGCATTTTATGAATGGGGGAAACAGTTTGACTGGCTTGTATTTTTTGAACTGAAAATACTTCATGACAATTTCCTAAAACTTTGTTGTTAAGAGTTCTTCAATTTGGATCAATTTTACTAGTTGAGATGGCGGCAAGGACGTTAGATGAGTCAAACTAATTAGATTACTCAAAGTGAAGCATCATACGAAACAAGAACTAAAATGTCAAACAATGGTAAAACTAAGCACTAGAGTAAACTGAAGAGTAGACTCGATGAGATTTAAAATGAAATGCATGCCAGACTAGGAATAAAACGAGTTCTAAAAGAAGAAATCAGTAACAACTATTCTAACCCGGTGTTTAACACAGGGCAAGTGAGAAAACAGCGACTGGTATGGCCATATGGCACGAAACAGTGACTTAAAACATAGATCAAGGACTTTGGAGATTATCATTGGTTTACAATTTATCTAGCAGAATAAACCCGTGAAAAACTAAAATTTAGAAGCAAAATGGACAAAGAAACATTATGTAGAAAATAATTATGAGTTGTGCTTAAACCATTCATATTGAGGCACACATATTGGATTCTAGGTCAAATTGAATCTATTTTGGTCAAAGATTAAGCTAGTTAATTTTGATAGAAGTTTGAATCGAGATCTAGATTGAAGGTCAAATTGAGTTGGTCTTAATTGAGCATATCCAAGATGAAAGGAAGTCAAGTAAACCTTGGTTGATGGTTGAGTCGAGCTAACCTCCAAGTTTAATATCGAGTAAGAACAAGCCATGCTTACTTGTGTCGAAGGTTGAGCCATGCTGGCTTGTACCAAAGGTTGTTGATTTGACTTGGTTATATTAGGTTGAGTTGGTTCGGTTTCGGTCCTGGCCAAATGTCAAGCCAAGTTTGCTTGAGTCGAATACCCAGGGTAAGTTCTACCTGTTGAAGGTTAAGCGTTGTTTGCTAAGGGCCATGTGTCGCATGCCAAAGGTCAAGTATTACTTGTTGAAGGTTATGTGTTGTCCATTAAATGTCATGTGTCGCTTGTTAAGGATTATATATTGTCAACCAATACTAGATGTCGTTTGCTGATAGCTAGGTGATGCTTGTTGAAGATAGCTAGGTGATGCCTATTGAGGATTGTGTGCCTCTTACCAAGATCATGTGTTGTCTGCCCAAAGCTAACGGTGATCTATTCGGCCACAAGCCGGTCTTGTAATTACAATGTTTGATTGTTTCTACCCAATCACAACCTAGCCTGTATAACGACCATTACTTGGCCATAAACTGGTTTGTCGGACTAACAAAACTAATGACGTATTACTTTGTAACTTAGGAAAATCTAGATCATACAACTAACACATGAGGTAAATGGGTCACTAGACCCATTTATACGCTGTCGTTGAAGCTATCAAATTAATACTACTTTTTAAGGCAACTTCAGTATTGCCAAATAGTATTCAATAAAGTAGATAGGGTTAAAGTAACCCTGAGTCGTCTCCCAACGAACACGGAATTGCTTTTGAATATCTGACTCTTATGCTATGCAATGCTTATGAATAAAGATGATGTTTGGAGAATGTTTTAAAAACAATTATGATTAAATAGGATAATTCCACTGCTTTTTCGAGATAGATTCGTCATCGGTTATTCACGGATAATTGTTCAATTGATTATTGTTTAAGTTTCAAATTAATTAAAGTACATTCTCAGTTAATTTGAGGGCGATCATGCATTTAACCAAAGTAAATTCTCAATCAAATGCAAAACCTTTCTAGATTATTAATAATAAATTCAATCAAAGTACATTCTCAATCAAATTATATTGTGTTTAATCATGTCTATTCTTAAATCTCCTAACCAAGTTAAAAGTTAATCAATCAAAGTAAATTCTCAATTGATTATAGTTAAAATTATTACTACCAACCAAAGTACATTCTCAATTGATAATAAAAACCATTTAATCATATGAAAGTTTCTAAATTAAATCAAAGTAGATTCTCAATTTAAACCTAGAAACCCTAAAACTCATATAATCAATATGCATGTAGATTCAAACATATTATGACACAAAAATCTTTGCTTTTAACAAGATAGAGAGATGAAAGACATAGAGACAACAACTTAAATCAATAATCAAAGTAAACAATTGCATTAACTGAACATAACCTCAGAAGTTGAATACAAGATGAAAGAAAAGCGAGAGGAGTATGAGGGAATCCATGAAGTGAAGTCCCCTGTGTCTCTCTAAATAGGCTTGATTGGGCTTGGACTCTGAATATTCAGTTGATAGAATCTTTTATCTTATATCTTCCAAATAACTAAAAGATTTAAATAATTATAACATTATTTGGAAGATATTTTCTGTTGATATTCCCAATTTAAATTAATTCAACAATTGAATTTTATTTTTTTATCTTTTCTGACTTTCTAAAATTACACAAATGCCCTAAAATTTTCTCTATCTGCACTTTAGCCCCTTCTGAATTTCTGAAATTGTAAGAAAGCCCTTCAGTTGACCAGCTTTGACCAGAGGAGGGCGCGCCCAATGGGAGCTCGACACGTGTCAAGCTCCTCCCTACCCAAAATTAGGGTTCAGAATTGGGGAAAACTCCTGTGTCGCCGCGAGAACGCGTTGTTCTCTACGCTTGTGCCTTCGCGGTGGTGATGATGCTTCTGTCTCTGGGTTTTCTGAATGCAGGTGCGTGTTGATGATGGGGAGCGGCGGTCTTGCGGTTTCATATCCGGTGATGACGGATGGAGGTTGGCGTTGATGGAGACGCGATTGGGTTCCGAGAATAGGAGAATGGAGAAGATGAAGATGGTCGAGATGCGAGACCGTGGTGGTGATGGCGAGACCGAGGCGGTGTTGTGGAGATGGTGAGAAGCGTGAATCGTGGTGTGTTGAGGAGGATGGAACTCGCAAGATGATGATGCCGCTTGAAGATTCTCGCAGCGGAGGTGTGATGCGGCAGTCATGGAGGTTTTGCTGTTGGCGGTTTCACGATATTGGCTTTCGCGATTCTGGGTCTGTGTTTCTTTGCAGGTTCTGATGCGGTGATGGAGGAAAGGTTCACAGCGTGGTGGTGGCACGACAGTGATGGCAGCTGTTGATGGATGCGTCAATGGTGCGCGAGAAGCGTGGCGTCGCGGCGGCCATGAATGTCGCGCTTTGGTGTTGGCAGCGCGACAAGGAAGATGGTGGCCTGAAGATTGTCCGGTCATGGCAGCGGCGTGATGGTGATGATTTCAGAGGAAGAGAGGCGCTGTGGTGGCGGAAAGTGTGGTCGCGGCAACGGTGCGGCAACTTCGAACTCTTGCGTGAAGAAGAGAGTACTCTCGTGGTGGTGTTGCTGGCGGCGATTGGTTGCGGCAAGATGGTGACCGACGGGGGTTGTGTGTGACGGCTCGACGGCGCTGAGGTTGGCGGCGGAGCGGAACGGCGGCTTATGGCATTGGCGGCTAGGGTTTCTGTGGAGAAGGTGGAAGATGATGCTCATGGGTCAGGGCTGAGGTGGCGTGTTCTGACTGGTTCACTAGTGAGTGCAAGGATCAGTGATGTGACATCATCTGAGTGGTTCAATATGTTAGTGGTGGACTGCCACGTGGCATGATCTGATGAAGTTTGGCTTAGGAGGGGTGTGTATAGGAAACTTAGGGAGGTGTAGTAGAAATCACGTAGTGTTTGGGCTTGGTCTTTGGCCTGTTTCAGAAATAGGAGTGTATGTAGGGATTTTAGGAGGTGCAAGGGTAAAAGTTGCCTGTTTGATACATCTGTACATTATTTTCCAAATAAAATCTGATTTTGGGCCTTTAATTGCCATTTGGACCAATAGAACTTATAATTTCAGCTGCACAAATAAACGTAAGAACATCCAAGAATATTTTATGCGCTAAAACTCACTTTTTACGTCTCTTTAATTTCCAAACCCAACAATTTCAATCATTACAAATTCACTTAAAATCAATCATTTAAACACAATTATTCTATCAAAAATTTAAATTTTAAAGCATAAATGTGGACATAAATATGCACTCAGCACCTATCTAGACCTATATAGATGAGAGATCACAAACGTCATAATTATCTTATAAATAATATAAAAGGTAAATAACTTACGTTTATTATTATAACATAAACTACTATTTAATATACTCAACTAACTTAGGCGAGTTAGGCACATCTCCTCTCGGTCTTAAACAAATGTAGACCTTGAACATCTTAATTTAAAGAGTAAAAGTCTTCAAGAATTTTGAAAAATCTTGATAGAATGTATCCACCCGTATAAAAACACTTCCTTTACCTCTATTTCTTCTCAAATCCATATTTCCAAATCCATTTTGAAAAATAAATACATCCTAAGTTAATGTAATATTTCATACCGATCTGTCTCTTATAATATTAGTTTATTCAAAATGTATATAAAATTATTCAAATAATGTGATAAAGATATTTAAGGTTTAATAGTGAGAAAATATTATATTACAAATATAAAATATTAAAATAATTAAATTATAAAATTTTCGATATAACAACTTTTAATTGAGAAAAAGATAAATAATTTTTAATTTTTAAATTATTTTATAATAAACTAATTTATAAAAAATTCTTATAACTTATTATACATAAAAAATATTCTAATTTTAATCTTATTTTTTATTTTCATATATTTTTTAAGAAGTTTCTACGTTCCACTTTTTTTTTTCCTTTTTATTATTATTTAGCTCTTGGTTGTTATTTACATAGAAAAAATTGTAATATAACTCTCTTAAACACTTTTTTCTAACATATATTTTAGTATTAATAAAATTTATAAATATTTTGATAAATTTTACTTTAACTTCACCAAAATTTATATTGTTTAATAACTTTTTAGCAAATATTAAAGTGCTAAATTATATTTTTTATTTTTTACTTGTTGAAATATATGAATAAGTATATTTGTATTTACTTTTCTTTATACACGTATGTATATCCATTTTTCTTTTTACAATAACAAATTTTTTATTAAACTATAAAATAATTTTTAATTATTAAAATAAAATATTAATATAGTATAGAATAATTTTTATAAAAAAGTAATTATAAAAATAAATTATTTTTATAGTTTTTTATTATAAAAATGTTATTTAAATTCAAATAAATAATTATTAAAAAGATAAAACTGAAATTTTGTTATAGTAATTATTTGAATTTAAAAAATAATTGCTATAAAGGTAAAACTGCAAAAAAATTATACAGACATAAAAAGTGAATCTAGATTAAGACTTGTTTTGATTATTTTCTTTTCAAAATTTTCATTCTAAGTATTTATCTTTTGATTATGGATCAATTTGATCCTTTCAGGATTTAGTACATGATTTTTATTTTTTTATTCAAAATGTGAAATTTATTAGTTAAATTTACCTACATGAAATCTATTTCGTTCAAGTAAAAAAATTATGAAATTATTATAATAAATGTCACAAACAATTGGAAAATATGATATCAGTTTTTCAAATTTCCAATCAATGGTTAGTCTTATTTCTCACATTATTTTCTTGTCATGTTTTTCTTTTGATAAAATGATTTTTATTACTATATTGATTTGTATTAATATAGGGTATATCATATAGTTTACTTACAAATTGATATACTTTTATAATTTTCACATTTAAAATCGTAAAAACATATGAAAATGATGTTTCATAATTAAAAATATAACTATTTTAATAAGATCAAATTAATCTATTTTAATATCAAAATAAATCTTAAAGTAAACGAAAACATCATAAAACATAAACTGTTTGACCGAATACTAGATCAAGTTTTCTTGTTCTGTTTCTCCAAAACCACAACTACATCACTTTCTTCTCTTTCTCTTTCTCTTTCGTTTTCTCGGAGTTTCTTCTTTCAATGGATCGAACCCAAATTCTTCTCGTTGGGTTACCACTCTTCCTTTTCTTCTCTGACATTCTCAACCTCTTCGTTCCTCCACCTCCTCCCAAAGATGGTTATCGCACTTTTGCCGACCCTAAACCGACCCCTCAACCGAACCTTCATCAACCTCTCGAATTCCCTGCGCAGGTTTCTTAATTCCCCTCTTCCAAATTCATGATTTTGCTGCCAATTCCATTTTTTTTATCTGGGATTCTTCTAATCGTTTTTTCCTTTTCAAATTTTCAACAGAAACCGAGCGGTTTTGGCCCAATTGGAGCTGGCCACACTGTCAGCATTGACTTCTGCACTTCCTGCTCTTACAAGTTGGCCCATATTCTTCCTTTTTTTTCAATTCTATTCTAATTGTTTAATTAAGTTCTGATCATGGGGTTCTTATTATATGCGTGATAAGTTGTTATGTGGGGTTCTAATCTAGTTGGAAGAGTATGGTGTAATTGTTGTTCGTGTAAAGTTGGTGCAATATTGTTTTTACTATCATTTGGGGTTCAGGATGAAAGCGAATGGTAGTGGTTGTGACTTTTACGTTCTTCACATCATGAATGTGGTTATTTGCCTATAGAATGTGTTTCCAAACACCTTTTGGTTTCTTAGAATTGAAATGGAAATGATGGACTAGGAAAGGTAAGCAAAAGCAAATAAGATGACTGAGAATGTTATCTGTGTGGCTGCTAAGTTGAACAAATGTAATGCATACTGAACTGTATCTAGGGTTGGTTATTTGTTAGAATCACACAACTTCTATTGTGTTTAATTATCTTGGTCTCAGACTGAGTTATGGTTATTTAGTCAATGGTCATTTATAATAAATTAATAACAGATGAAATGTGTTTTGTTTTCCTTTTAGTATTGTTGACCTATATTCGAGTTCTTGCTTTTCATATTGTCAGAGTGTATCTTTTGGTTCATGGTCAACTCCTCCATTAGTCCTTTTTTTAAGTTTGAGTAATTTATTGTGCCCTCCCTTGAAGAAAGCTTGAATTACTCTGCTGTTGCTTCTTAGTTTGAAAATTACTTAGCCCATCCTTAGGAGATTAGTGTGTGCTATATTACAGTTTGTTTTGCTGTGAATGAGTCTTGTAGTGGTGGTGAACAACTACGAATGAATCTGCAAGGGTATTTTTCTTCGCAATGCTGCTTCTAGAGTTATTCAGAACTTATCTAATTAGTTAATTATTTGTTTTAGAACTTCTGTCGATGAAAATGATGTTATAAATACCACATGCTTTAGAATTTCAAACTTATAATCCTTATTTCATCTTTTGAAGTTTCAAAATCTATAGTAGAGGTTCAAAACTGGTTGTCAATTATGCGAAGAAATGTTACCAGCAATCACAATAATGAAAGTCATATCCCTCTACAAAAGTTAGTTTCTTAGATGACACATATCAGTCGGCTGGGTTAAAAGGCTAATTCTCGGACATATTGTTTACCATGACGTGATCCTTGTTTTTAACAACAATTTCAATCTCCTCCTTGGTCTCCCCTCCCTTTCCATGGTGCTGGAAACCAAGCTCTTTACTCTCCTTATTGGTGCTTCCAGTAGCTGTCTTTATGTGTTTAAACCACCCTAATGGATATCTTTCATTTTTTCCTCAATTGGTGCTATACCAATGAGATAAAAAACTATCATAAGATACTTGTTCTCTATAGAATGAATTAACTTTAAGCATATTAATCTCTCTGGGAAGGGAGTGTAACCCTTAGAAATTTAGGGAAGGGCTTTATAGTTTAAGCTTTTTAAGGGGAGGGGAGTGTCATTTATTCTAAAAGTTTTCATTGTTGGTGTTAAAAAGTTAAATTGGTGGTAATATTAATCTTTCTATAACATTATGAGAATTTAAGATGTGTTTGAACTAGTAAAGTTAAACAAATTGGGCTAGACTTTGCTTGTTCTAGCTGCACTCGTCCTTTATTTGTTTCATTGTAGAATCCTCATATTTACAAGTAGACAAACAGTATGTAATTTTGGTGCCTTTTTCTGCAGGGGAAATGCAGTAACAGTTAAAAATATGCTGGAATCTGAATTTCCTGGGATTAATGTTGTTTTGGCTAACTACCCACCTCCACTTCCAAAGCGCATTCTGGGAAAAGTAGTTCCAGTGGTGCAAACTGGAGTTATTGTAGCTATAGTTGCTGGTGACCAAATATTCCCTAGATTGGGAGTGACACCACCACTATGGTACTATTCATTGCGTGCCAATAAGTTTAGAAGCATTGCAAGCACTTGGCTTCTTACAAATTTTCTTCAATCCTTCCTTCAAAGCTCTGGTGCTTTTGAAGTATATTGCAATGGCGAATTGGTAAGTCCTTCAGAGCATATTATTGTACCTCGTTTACCTTTACATTTGAATACTTTTCATGGTTTCCTGATCATCTTGTTCCTTTGAACATCACAGGTTTTCTCCAAACTGAAAGAGAACAGATTCCCTGGGGAAATTGAGTTGAGGGATCTTATTGGGAAAAGAGTAGTTGACACTGGATTTGTCAGGTATTGAAAGTGCTGGTGTTGCCTACAGAAACTTCCAATAGCTGATTGCAAGATTTGCAAGATTTACCGAATGATAATTTGAAGTTAGACCACGACTAAGATACATGAAACAAGTTGAAGCCCAGCCAAATACATGTTATAAAGAATCAAATTTTTATCTTTAGTGTATATTATGTACACTGTTAGATTAGCTAGTGAATCTTGAGCAAGCATTTCTCCTAAGTTATCACATTTGAAGCTTCTTTCCTTTTCAAATTTTAAATTTGGCTTTCATAAAGAAATATTCCTCTATTTGCAAACATTAACAAATTAAACAGGTGGTTCCTATGAGTTTAAAAAGAAAGTGATTAACCTGAGCTGAGAGATGTTTAAGATCAATTGTACAGTTTCTGTTAACTTCTGAAAGAGCCTCTTTTTCTTTAAACTATGTATTACATAGATAATATTAGAAAACATAAGTGTCTTGGTGAATTTCTTTCATTCAATCTCATCTGAAATGATCATTGGCAGCAAATAATCTACAATGCTTCATCACTCCATTCACTTGTTGATTCAACCCTATCTGCCTCATCATAGTTATAAGGTCCAGAATTTTATTTCCTGTTAAAAAGTTGTTCTCTGTCAGCAAATTCTGTCCTTGAACAACATTCACATCTACCTTATGGACTCCTCTGCAGCTTGTTTCTCTTATGCTGAATTGATGATTATTCTCCGCTATATTGGAGTTAAGATATTGCAGATGGTGTTTTGTCCATAAAAATACCTCCAGCTGCAGCATGCAGCATGTTCTTATTAACTATTGTCAATCCCTCATAGAAATATTGCAGAAGAAGTTGTTCACTTATTTGGTGGTTGGGACAGGTTGCACACATTTTGTAACCGATTTTTTTTATAAGAATAAGATATATTGGATTTTAAAGCCTTTAGTTATTAAATTAACGAGTGATATATAAATGGATACATATTACAAATATATGAATAACTATATTACAGAAAGCTATTATAAGTTTATTATTGTTATTAGCGAACCAAATATATATTCCATAAAATTTCAATAAGCACTTCAAAGCTTTAAAGCTTCAAACTTTTACAACTTCAACTTCAGTCAGATAAGTGTAAAAACTAGTTGGAAGCTGTCTACTCAATTCAGTACTAGAATAGCTAAAAAGTGCTAACTGTACTAAACTAGCCTAAAACTCTGAAAAGAAATTATCCTAACAATTTTAAAATAGTAAATTCTAACTAAGAAACAACTCACATTACTAAAATTACCTAAAACTCAAAATATGACCAGCTAGAACCTAAAACTGATGACTAGAATAGGCTAAAATTGCTAAAAGCGTGTATTGAACTAAGCTACCAATTAAACCTGTAAAAACACTATCTTTACATCTTTCAAATCCTAAAGGATTACTAAAAGCTGAACTAGCTAAAGGAAATTACTAGGAAATCAAAATCTGTTTACAGTACTTACAATTAGAACACCAAAACTATAAAAGAAAAAACTAAAAACTGCACTGATTTCAAAATCTGATTTTTTTTTTAAAAATAAACTACTTAACAGCAAATTAAATCTATAAACAACTTTAAAATCATCTAACTCAACTAACTATATCTATGTCCACTCAAGAATATAACAAATGCAAAATATCACTATGGAAACCTAGAAAACTAGTTAAAACTAGTTATAACAAAACAACAAACTACACTGATCCTAAATAACACTTAATACCTAACTAAAATAATTCCTACAAGTTACAAACAGCAAAAAGACAACGAAAAATAAAGAGAACTGAAAGAATCATGCAGAATCTTAAATTTCATCTATGCACTAAAATTTGAAATGTGAAGAATATTAACTGTTAGTAAGTAGATGAACCTATGAAACTGAATCTTTACCCAAAGCATTATGTACAACAACTAACAAACAAGTTTCAATGCATTAAACTAAAGTACTTAACAGGTATTCAGACAAGTAAAACTAGAATGCACAACTTAACTCTATGTCTAAACTACTACTCCTAAAACAGAACAATACTGAAACATTATTCAGAAGTATATTCAAAACAGTAAGACTAGAAAACATTTAGCGGAGAGGGGTAGGAAAGATTGAACCAGAATGGAGTTGCAACTTGAATGCAACTGATATAGAGTTTGGAAATATGTGCAGTAAACTTGCAACTAAGCCACCACTGATTCTTTCAGCATCAGATTCACCACTTCCTCATTTAATTTTTGAAATAGTCAATGGAAGATGTTGAGTTGATTGAAAAAAATTCCAACATTACTACCACATAACTCAATCTACTATGAATTAGTGACAACAATTTTTCACAGTTCAGAGCTTTTCATCAATACTACTAAGAATTGACTACCTACCCTCGCAATTCAAATTCTTCGCAGATTTTTCTTTCTTATTTTTTATATACGACACAATGAGTATTATTTATGCTATGCAGCAAGATAAAATGTTTAGGGATACAGCGATGCATTAACTCTGCTTATTGTAATGTGATTATTCTAAAGGCTGGTATACACAATGAAAATGAAACTTTAATCAATTTCTTCAGCTTGTTCTAGACTTGGGATTTACTAAGGGCTTATATCTCTCAAGTCTGAAATTCTTGGAAAAACTGGTGCTGTAACAGGTGATACAGGTCCATTATTTCTGACATCCTTCACTGCTGTGCTCACAAGCCTCTTCTTCTTTCAGATTCTCTCAAGTCCAGATTCCAAAGCTTGTTTTGCACCTGCCTTAGACCTTGTTAACATGTACCTTACTCAAACATCAAGGTAAGTTAGCTGCTGTATAAAAAAAATCCAACTGTTATTGAGTTAACTTAATTACAGCAGCACAAAATAATTGACAAACCTGCTTTTTACTCAAATGTAACACACACATATAGTCTAATTCTCTCCAACCAGTTCCTTACAGAGGGTACAAGCGGACACCATGGGAACCTCGTTTCCAGTCCTTCTTCGTTTTCCTGTTTTTTTTTTTTTCTTTTGTGAGCCTCTCTTATCTTTTGTAAGAGATTTTATTTTATAAAATTTGATATTAAAGCCTTTACAGAGACATTTCACTTAAAAGTTAATTGGATATGTATTTTGGTACATGACAACCTTAACAAAGTTAAGCGAGCACAGACAGACCAGACAGTTGAAGAAGGTAAAACAGAAGCATGATATAAAGGCTGAATTTATTGATTATTGATAGTAGAAAAAGCCATGTGGAGCTCTACTTATTTGTTACAATGTCGGACACGATAATTCGAAGCTCAGTGTGAGCTCTCTCACATGTATCTTACTAAAAACTTATTCAGTAGAGACTGCCCAAAATTGAAGATAATGAACCCTTTCTTCCCTTATGCCCTTCCTCCCTCTGCTGTTGCTCAGGCTGTGCATCCGCAAAGTGGGATTTACTCTGCTTCTTTATCAACTTCTCAACCTTCTTACCAGACGCAGGGAAGCTAACCTCCAACACCTCTGTAGGTATCTCGCTGATCACATTGTCTTTCCCACCTTCAAATTGTAAATAAACAATCCCATCACCCAAGTTTCATATGGAATAAAAACAAACAAGACCACTATATTCAAATTGAAGGAGATACATAATATATATATATATATATATATATATATATACCTGCAAGGAAATTCCTCTGGTTGTTCTCAGCATTGATACCGAAAGCAAAGAAATTTAGATTGGAGGTTGCGTTGATGGCAACTGGATAAGCTGCTGGGATTACAAATACATCGTCTTCAGACAACTCAGCTCTATATCTCTGCACTTCCAAGCTTTCCTCTTGCTGCTTCTGCTGCTGCTGATCGCTTAGGCCAACAAGTTCAATCTTTGCTTCTCCTTCATTGATCACCATTATCACTATGGCCTTAGAATTGTAGTGTGGCAAAAGAAGGCCTCCCTGAATTTTTTAAGAAAGAAACCATTATTAATTAGGGTCTCAGTACTGAGATTTTCCAATTACGAAGACAGTGAATAGTAGAAATCAATTGCTGAGTTTGTCCATGTGGTTTTCCTTTGTATTACCTCTTTCATATCCACAGAACTGATGAACACGTCCAAGTCCTTAAGTTGGGGGTTTTTCTCTGGGGTCATCTCATACCACCTTCCGAATTTGTTTGAGTAGATGGGTTTGGTGTTTCTCAGGTTGAATGGTTCATCTTGGGAGGAGAGTTCTTTCCTTGAACTAGATTTGGCATGTTTCATCAGTTCCTGAATCTGTTCCCTTTTAAGTTCTACAATCACTCCCTCTTGCTGACTCTCTTCCCCTTGCTGCTGTTGTCTCTCCTCTCCAAATAGAACCCTGTTTATCTCCTTGAAGTCGCTCTATAAAAATCATGCAAATATAGATAATGATATATATCATTCAACAAATGTGAAATTTAGACAAACTACTAGCTAAATGGCAAGGCAAATATGTGGTTAATTAGATGTTGTGATCTTGCTTACATCGAAGGAGGCCTCTAGAATATTCTTGCTGAAGCCTCTCAAGTAGGATTGTTGGGCTTCTGTGCTAGATAGGAAAAAGTCCTACAGGACAAGCATTTAACGTCAAATTAATCAGAGAGAAAATGCAAGTTAGAATAAAAAAAGTTAGTTCGGAATCACAAAAATGCGCTACTTGAAATCTGTGAGGGTTGTTAACAGGTATGGCGAGTTTGATTATTCTGAGATTCTCGTTGTCGTCAGGGTTAACCAAAAAGAAAGTGGTTCCTGCAGGGATTTTCTGAGCATGGCCTTGCTCAAGAATGTAGGAGTCTCTGCTGTCAGGGTTCACCAAAGTGAGTATGGCTCTCCCTGTAATTAACAAATTGATTACCATCATTGAAAGCAAGTGTAATGATGTTGAGTGAGTAGTGATTAGTTGATTACTTACCATTAAGGACGACTAGGAGGAAATCGGCATCAGCATGGTGAGGAAGAAGGAGGGTGTTGGGTTTGGACTTGAACTCTACCACACGGTAGTTTTCAAGATTCTGAATTTGTTTGGAGCGTTGGTCGAACCTGTGGAGGACCCGAAGGTGACCATATTGGTTTGTGAATAGAGTGTGGAACCTCCTGTCGGAGCTGAAGTAGAAGGGGTTATTTTCTCCTCTTGAATCAGACTCTTGTTGGCTCTCTTGGTGCTCCCGGTCAATGCCGAAAGAGACAGAAAGTGATGCCAGGAAAAGAATTCCCAGCAACAACTGAACCCTTACTCTCAGCATAGTGTAGTAGTATTGAATATCGGTTGGGTTGGGGTATTGGATGGATGATGAATGAAGTGAGGGATCTTAGGGGTATTTATAGGCATTATATAAGAGAGAAGGTCCTTGCAACATGCATGAAGATTTGGGCATGGGATGACACGCATTTGCACATGTTGACATGTGTTCAAGTGAAGAAATTGAGGTGGCGAAAGATAATGTGGTTGTGGTGATGATGGAGGTAGGCTCAGTAGCATTTGGCTGTGTGTGGACTAAGAAACAAGAACTGTATTAGGTGTTTCAAGTGCATGTTGAGTACGTGTTGGTGTGCATGGCTTTTGTCATACATGGACGCGGCATCTCGATCATCCAGTGCGGTTTTCGTCTCTATTTTGTGAACGTGGACATGGTTTTTGAAAAGATACAGTGCTTTTTTGTTGTCTTTACATCGGTCTCATTTCTTTCGATTAATTTTTCTTGCCATGAATTTACTGATTGTGTTATACGTGGCTATTTAGAGTTCAACAAAAAGAGAATAACTCATGTCGTGGACATCATTCATATATGAACGATAAAATGACAGAATAATTTTGTGTTTTTGGTTTTTTACTGCTTGAAACTGTAAAATAAACTTAGTGGACAACCAACCACCCATCATGGGTCTTCCACTTTCTCCAAACATCTCCATTCTGCTCCATCCATCCATTACGTTGCCCACCATACCACTATAATTTGGATTTTACTTTTCAGCCTACTCCCCTACCACAAATGTTTTGGATTGTTTTGTCTTTGCTTTGTTATAAATAGAAGCACCGTGTGTGTGTAAAATCATCATCAAGGAAGTGAAAGAAAAATAAATAGTGCTTGTGTAGTGTGTTGTGAAGGAAGAGAGAAATATAGTGGTGTATGTAAATTTTTAGAGTGTTGTGAGAAAGAAAGAATGAAGTATTCTGTGTGAACTTGTATTTCAAAGTTAGTTATCAAAAGAGATAATTCTCATATACCAACAGAAACTACACGGTTCTACAAACTTTTTTTATCATTTATTTTCAATCTAAAACAATCAACCAACTCTCTCTACAATTCAAAAAGGAATTTGAATGAAAATTAATCAAAACAGTGGCTTGATCTTAAGTCTGCATAAAAAAAATAGCTTGAAAT